>NC_052134.2:41061970-42261970 GCF_016086655.4 Lepeophtheirus salmonis
AAAACCATTTATCAATTTTTTTCCAAAAAAATGTAACTTTTTGTGAATAACTATATGCCTAGCCCCCTCTCCCTAAATATAATTGTGCGGACGCCCCCATTTTCGTACACGAAATAAACACATTTCTAATACATCTTAATTTAACTCCATCGCTTTATTCGGTGTTTTACATTTTTTTCCCCCAAACCTATCCTGTAAATGTTGAGTGATTAAATTGAAATTTAGCTGTCGATGTTAATTTGTAAAAATAAAGCATAACCAAATGATTCAATGATTATACAGCTAGGCCACATGTTAATATAAACTTAGTTTGAATGAATCGGGACAACCTGCGGTTTGAAAAGTATATAAACTGTATTAACCGGGACGTTCATATAAGTTGTAATGTAAAACCCTGTTTCAGGAAAAGAATTTTTTTAAAAAACCTTAGCACCTCCATTGTATGTATATCACTTCATGCCAGTGATAGACACTGATATTTGCATTAAATCAAAGTACTATGAACTGAAAATCCCATTGAAATATCTCAATTAGTACTTTTTTTTTATGGGTGAGGGACGAGAAATGCATTAGAATTAAGGTTCTAGTAAATTTTTATCAAGAAAATGGAAATAAGATTTACAACGACGTAGTAACATATTTTAAAACATTTTGGGTCAAATATATATTAAAACTATACATTAAAGGAAAAACTTTTAATAGACAGTAAGGCTTAAATCCTTACATTTGTTGTTCATTATTTTCTTTAATATTAATGAAAAAAGGATTTTCATTTTTATAAAACTTAGACTATATGCCCAACATCAACAATATTGACATCACGTGAACACGCTCTATTAAATAAAAACAAGTATCATAAATCAGGCTGTCCATATACATACCATTTTTTATATATGATTGCCCTCTTTTTCACGGATATGCTCTCTTTTTACACCCTGTTTGTATTACTAAAAAAATAAGAATCAATAATTGATGGATTTCAAAATATGAAAGCCCTCGTTCCCTCCCAAGCCAAGTGTCCTCTTTTGGAAATCAAAATATACTCGCCCAACAATATGTTGTAGATTTATATTTATTTATATATATATAACTGTTTTGTGAATATTTGAACTTTTGGATGAGTCAAAATTACTGGTCAATTTGTATTTTTGATCAAAAAACTATAAATTTGCTTCTTCTAAACATTAAATATTTAATCAAATTATTGTGTCATCTTAGTTTATAAATCTTCATTTTAAAGTATTTATCTCATTTCTGGGTTTCAATCTGAGCAATCTACTTGTATATAGTCTCAACTTATACATGACATATGCATTCATAATGGTCAACCAAGTATATAATATTATAACAAAAAGCCTGGTACTTAGTAAATATTGAATTTTATATATAGTTTCTTTTTTTAGCAGTAATTTTGTGTGGCTGTACTATAGGTTTTCGACTAAAAATATGAGAAACATGATCTGCAAAATTACAATACAGATTATTTACTTATTTTATGGCTCAACTGTTTATAATGACAATAATGATTAATCAGTTATAGATTTATTTATTTTTTAAATATAAATGTACTAAAAAGGCTCTTATTTTTTTATTTTGATTTCTTCGTGTTACATATGTAAATAATATTATAAATATGTTAAGATGTCACCCAAAAAGGGGAAACTCTAATATATGTATAATAGTATGACATACTTTAACAGAGGAACTGTAAATAATTTCTAGGGCTATTATTAAAAAAGAGAACGATATGTAAGAATGCATATTATATTATTTAAAGCAAACTAAATAAATTATTTGGCATCAAATGGTGCCAAACGCAATCTATAAAATAAAGGGGGAAATAATTCTATTATTACTGAAAAAAAGTATATTGTGTACTCTCATGCCAATATAAAATTTAAACAAGTAAATTGTACGATTAAATTAGGGGTAACTTGTGTGAGCCAATCAAATAATGAGGCCTGAACAAATATATAAAAGAAATCACAACTTTTTGTTATATATATTATACACAAAATGTTGTATCAGATGTAATCACATGAATCGTGTTTCCTTCATAAAAAATCATGAAATAATAGAATATGTAACTAATAGAGATACGAGAACATAGAAGACGTATAATTATTAGCCATGACAAGCCCACATAGACCTTACATACCTTTACTCTAAACTCTCTGTTATCAGGCTGTGCCTCTCCATCACCTCCTGTATTGGACCAATCTCCTTCAACTCTTCCATTTCTGCTACCGAGGCGAACACCAGAGCCGGACCAAAACCATCCATTGATATGTGTTGGCTGTAGATCTGGGCGATCACATCCTTCAAAATCACATTTGCGTCCAGAGGTCCATGTAAAGCGAGTTCCCGTTAGGAGCATGCGATTTTCGATGAATTGATTTTCTTCAAGTGTCTCTGAAAAGATATAAAAAAATGGAAATGGTACTCAAGCATTTAAGACATTTAATTTTGAAATTATCAATATTTTTTGAATGTTTATAACGAAATTATGGAAGACTATTAACTAAATTTTTTTGGAGATATAATTAATATCTATATTGTTTTTATTTAAAAACAACTCATTTGATCTTTCTGAATATGTATGCATTTCGTTGTTCCATCAATCGATTCCTACTTATAGCGTGATGCTACAACAACTACTATGTATTTAACATAGAAATTATATCGTATCAGTAATTATTACTCAGAATCAGTTCCTTACCTTGAATTCTATGATGATTAAAAAAAGTTATATTATTTAATTAATTTTTTATAAATCCTTATTGACTAACATTTTCAGATCAAATATTTGAATTTATTTTGAAATATACTTGTGACTGCAGAGAGTATATTTTTTTAAATGAAGTATTTATTGTAAGTATAAGAAATGTATTGATTACGTACTACTTTGATAAAATAAGTCATGAGGAAATTTTAGGGCTCCTATGCTACAAATTAAAAAATATATTTAAAAAAAATTAAGTTGTGTATTTTGAGGATCTTTAAACTTTTTTTTAATTGGTCCGATGGAGTTGCACCGAATAAGTATAACGTGTAAATATTATAGTATTACAAATACTCCATCTGAACTTAGAATGATCTTAGAAGTCAATCTATATACTTATAAAACATATTACCTAAATGCGTGTGAGATTGATTACTAGTTGGTATTTTGAAGAATTAAGATGGTGTAATCTCCTCCCCACCCTGTAGTTATAGCCTGCTTTTTATTATGGGCATGGCCTTTTTTATAAGCCTACCAACTTTTTGAAAAACAATATCGACAAAAATTGCATTAAAATGGTGTTAATAAATATGTGGTGTCACTTATTAATTGTTTCCAATTTAATATTAATTGATTATATTTGCTCTTTTCTATGTTACCCTTTTCGGGAGACGTGATTCTTTCAACAATTTAGTCTTCAATAATAAATAAATTTTAAGTTTACCTTTTGAAACACTTTTCATCTTCATTGCTAATGGTTATGTTTAGCAATCTTATGTCAAACATTTTTGACATAAACATATTCTCGAGATAAGCTTGTCGCAGTAAACTTCGCTTTAAGGTATTAGGTTATTAAATGGTTATAATTGACTATTTTATATAAATAAATGATTGCAAACTGTTTTTTCAATTGTAACTTGGACAGATTATTTCAATTTTTTTTTTCTCTGCTTTTTAAAAGAGAGATAAAATGATTCAAATTGGAGATTTGCTCATTGAACAATTAGGAAACGCAATAATTATGACCTTCACACTTGTGATATTTTTTTTCTATTTGGCAATCTTAAGCATGTTTATCATATTCCAAAGCTGTGATCATTATTCTTTAATTTTTGAGGCGAGAACATCTACGTATGTATAAATTGTAACCAGGAGTGTGTCTACTCATAAATGAAGGAGAGTAACACTGAGGATTTGTTGAGGAGTTATTGGTATAAGTCCTTGTTTGACTCAGGGAGAAGTTGAGGATCGACATAAGAGTATTCCAGCCTATACATATGTCCTTTCTATATACAGTGTGGGATTTGTGTTTATTTACTTCCTCTCTCAGCTGTTTGCAGCTGATGCCATGACAGCTAAGCTGCTCTTCCCTCATACATTCGTCAAATTGTCCGGATTTTTCGTTAATTTTCAGTTTATTTTATTTTTACATACCGGTAAGTCATATTTGTACATATAGAAAATGACATATTTTTTAGCATGCCCACTTTTTTTTTTTTATAGGTTTTGGTGAACAATGAATTTTGTATTCCTGAGTAGTTGTCAATATTATTCAACTCAGAAGTAGTGAACTTCATTTCATAAATAGATTCAATTATACACACCACCTGATTGAATATTTGTGAGTTATCATGATTTGAAGATTTGTTGCAGAGTTCGTGTTGGACTTTGGAATTTGGAATTTTCCCTTGTCACAGCTGATTGTAGCTGATCTCCTTCAAAACATTCTTAAAATTGTCAGGGTTACCATGCTATTTTTCGGTTTCTTTTTTTTAACATGCCCATAATACATACCATTTTCATCACATCTTTTAATATATTTCGATCAAAAGCTGTAGCAAGGGCTGAGAGATTTTTAAAGTTCAAAATACTTTAACATAATAAGACTGGCTCATGTCCGTAATTTAGATTGCACTGCACAGGACTGGAGAAGAAAGACGGAAGGTAAAAAATCTTAAATCTTTAAAAGTGTTAAAGACATAGAACCCTACAAGCTCTTAAAAAATGCAAGACAAGACACTTTTGTACAATAATTTTATTGGAAAACCAAGGAATAAAAGATGTGCTCTTTTAAATAGGGTGAAATTGACAAAAGAATTAAGGCATCTTCATCTAAGATCCTTGCCAAACTAAAATTAAGGGAAAGGGCATTCCTTTTCGGACCTATGGAAGGAGGCCAGGAGGAGGAGGGGGGCAAAGCAAGAAACTTATTAGTTTTAATTAAAAAATCAATAATAATTAATAAAATGGATGGATGCACGAGGCTTTTGGAACTGCTGAAATGTCGCCGGGCGTTTTACCTAATATCAATTGGATATTTTAAAGAAGGAATATTGTTCCTACTTGACAACTCAATTTTACAAAGCTTCTTAAAAACCAATAATTTGGTTCAAAGAATTCTAGAAGAAGCACATAATCATTCCAACGAGTAAGTGTAAACCCTTTTGTATTGTTTTAAGCTATCTTATGTCCTATTATTTCGTAAACATTTTTTTTTATTTTGTTATATTTAAATATTTTTTTATATAAATGGCAGAAACATTGGGATGAATAATAATAATGAAAAAAATAATAATTTATTCCTATTTTTTTATTTTTTTCAAATCTATGTTTTAGAAAATTATTTCCGAATATTGTTCTTTTTAAATTAAATATATATCCTTTCACTCAATGTGTGATAGTACTATAAATAGATATTTCACAGGTTTTTCTACTAAAGTAATTTTAATTCTTTTTATGTACATTCAATGTACTTACAAAGGCATATTTACTAGTGATGGATGATTAATCAGAATCGGAGAATCCGGTGTTTTTATGGAATCGGGATAAGCATCGAGAAAATATTATAAAAGTATTTTCCATAAAATTTAATTTTTGAGAATAGTTGTAGTTTTTGAAATAATTTTTTACATCAAATTTTATATTTGAAATTAAAAGAAAAATAATATTTGAAATTTTTATTTATTTTGGATTTTTTTTTTCAAAAAAATTCAAAAAACAACCCCCCTCTAAAATATGTCGACGCCTTTGATACCAAAATAGTATTTTTTAACTATTATTTAGAATATTTAAGAATTGGAATCGAAATTGGGATTTTTTTTATCGTCCCATCACTAATATCTACCTACCTACATATATACATACGTATATAAGTTTAAATGTAAAGCCTTCCATCTGTGTGATATAACAAAGTATTTTATTTTTTTTATAATAGGAATAAAAAAACTAAGATGTAGAAACTATATTTTTTTTTGGTTTATCTTGCAATTTTTATTCTTTATATATTATAATATGTAGTAGCAACCGACCTAATTAGCGAGTTAGGTTGGTATGTAAAATGAAAAAAACACCATCTAAATATAAAGAGATACCACATGTGTTTCTATGCATAAGTAATTGAAGACACACTCTTTAATAGTATGTAATTATGTTTGTACATACTTATCATGTACTAATTAAGTCATTTAGCGTCATATTTTTTTTTGTTTAACTGAAGAAATACTTAATTTTTATGCGACTACATATAATGTTTTCAAGTTTGGAATATAAAACCTTTTTTTCCACATACTGGTTGTTCAAAAAGTCTTCAAATGTCATTAAAATCAAAATTAAGGAACATCCGATTCGAACTTTTTGGTGACATATTTCAGAAGTTAGGTCTGCTGTATAGTTAAGAATCAGAATAAATACTTTTAAGAGGAAAGTGGAAGCCAAAAGAAAGAAGATTTCTGTTTTATTCCGCGTACAGTCCCACCTAGATCATGAACATGTTTTGGCTGCTGAGTGAGGACATGTTCATTATGGTGGTGTTACGGACGCGGGATATATTGGCGATCTCCTTTTTTTTAGTGTCTATTTTCCAATTAAGAGTATCTAATCTTACCTAGCTTCTAAAACTATCGCACCAAAAAAGTTCCAACCGGATGTTTACAAAAAGATCCTTACGAAAACTCTAATCTTTTTATAACATTTCAAGACTTGTCGGAAACCCCGGTAATATGCAAGTTATATCATCTTATATAAAAGCATAAGTGTATTAATACTATTATGACTATGATTTGCCAGATTAATGCATCTCTTGAGATTACACTATGGTATTAATGTATAATTGGATTATAAAATCTTTTTTATAGGTTTTTAGTTGGTTTGCACTATAATTGGTTGCCTCTTCCCCAATTTTTTTATATTTCAATGAACATACACATACATCCTTTTACATTTGAGCATTTATTTCAAAATAATTATTATATTTTGACAAAAATTCAATTTGAAATGCGACTATATAGATAGAATCGTTTTCGACTCTAGGTGCAATTATATTTCCTATAATTACACATATATTTGAAGCATACAATGTATCCAGGGGCATCCTCAGAGGCAGGACTGGAGGGGCTGTAGCCCCCTAAATTATATAACTTTTTATTCTTTCTAGAAAATTTAATATTTTAAATTTTTTTCCCAAAAATTTTATATTACAAATTTAATTTTAGAAATTTTTTTACAAAAAATTAATTTTTCTGAATAACGGTGGATTTTTGACAAATGATTTTTTCAATTTTTCTGTCGGAAAAATTTAATTTTCTAATGTTTTTACAAAAAAATTTAATTTTAAGATTTTTTTTTCAAAAAAATCCCAAAAACCAATCCCCCTCCCCGAAAAAAAGTATATATTATCCTGTAGAAGCTCCGATATACAAATATACAGGTTAATAAATTATAATTAAGAATTTTGTGAAATATTTTTAGTAGTTGGTAATTTGAGTAGTGTTGTTTATTTTCCAAGGCTGTTATTATTATTCCTTGAGAAGAGTAATTTTAAAGTAAGTTAATTTGTTTGTGCTCATGGAAGAAAGAGAGTAACATTGATGTTTTTCGACATCAAAGTAATTTCTAGCAATTTGCTTTATATCACGGAGAGAAATAAATGATTATTTCACTCTGTTATAGCTGTTTGTAGGTAATTTAATGAAAAGAAATGACTACGAAGTGCGTTTCGCCCAAACATTCTACAAATTTTCAGAGTTACACATTCATTTTTCTGTTTATATTTTTCAATATACCGACAAGCCATATGATTTATAATTTTACATATAAGTATTTAACAAACTCGGATCTCACTTAATTATATTTAACTACTACTTTAGATACGACTTCGACAAGTAAGATATGAGTTGTAAACAATCATGCTAGAAGATTTTGTCATTAATCAAATTAAATATTATTATAATTTTTTTTTTTGTGAAAATCTGAATATTTTATAATTATCATAAAGAAATGTTTATTAATTAAATCAACCGCTAGGCCATAAAACTATTATTGTATGTTTTTTCGAGTAAACACCAAATACATTTGTAGAATTAATTCAGCCTTGCTAAGCTTTTTTGGATTAAAATCTATCAAAAGCTTAATTCGAATTCAACAAATCAATTTTTAGTAAACGAAAAAAGAGCAAAAGTAGACAAATCAACTGATAGAAATAAATTACATTTGACATATTAATTTGATAAAACTTGTTATAAAAATGTAGTAATTTTTCCAAAATATCTTCTGAGATGAATTATTCCTAAGGTGTTTATTTTTTGTTCTTATTGTTCTGAGCTAAATAACTAAACTTTTCACAACTATCAAATCTATTTACAACTAATATGCTTTTGGCTTTTCTTTTTGGCTAATTTTCACAGATTTAAGCAAAAAATGTATCACTTTACAATGTGTGAACGTGCAATGAATAGTACAATTTTTTTTTTCTTAATCCTTGTTAAGGGCTCTATTGGTTGGATTCCAAAGTGGATTTTTCTATAAATAATATTGAATAGTAATTCCAATTCCATGGTTGTTAAGAAGTTGACAACTACTACCAATATATTTCGGACCTTTTTTCTTTTAGTAGTAAAGGTTTCTGGATGCAATAGGGGTAAGGACATACTCTATTTAATAGTTAGCATTTATATTAGACTATTGATCAAAATTCATAAGTATTTAAAGATTACAGATGATTTTGATACTTAACTATTGTTAAAAAATTAGTTATCATATTAAGAACTTGAAAAATGTACGTGCTTCATTTATAATTCATTCCATCGAAATACTTTGACTGTGGAAAATATAAAAGATACTTTAAATCAATATATTTTCTATATAGAGAAAAGAGGGAGAATGTGGTTTAAACATATTATGTAGATAAATAAACTAAAAGTGCTGTGCTGAGAAATACACTGACTTGTCAAGAATAGGATTCCTAAACTTTTTTAATATGTAAAACATTTATTAAACTACGGTTATGCTCTATTTACCATGATGAATAAAAACTTTTAAACCATCTTACTAAGTATTTATGAATTAGATTATTTACATAATATCTTAATTGTAATAGAATCTGTCCTGCAAGGGGCACATATAAGGTAGAGGTTCTTTAATAGTATTCTTATAAATAGAGTTGTAAATTCTAAGCACTTTCGGCATGTAAAAAAAGAAAGCCAAAATGACCTGGTAACCCTAAGAATTTGAAAAATAATTGGGAGGAGAGTAGAGTCTTACTACATTAGATACACGCAGTTCTGGAAAGAATGCAGTAAAAACAAGTTCCTCTTCATGATATCTAGAATATATATAGGTAGAATGTCGTTTAACAATTATACCATGGGTCCAACAAGAGCTTACACTTATATATTACTCCACAACAAATCATCGGCGTTACTCTCCGTCGTTCATGAGCTTTCATGAGTTACTTATACGTTGATGTTCTCTCTTCCAGAACTTCCAGATTCCAATTATAAGATATTTAGAAAAAAAAACAAAAACATAGGAGAAATTGCTTTGAATTTACAACTTTAGATATTAACAAGATTTAACAAATATTTTCTCCAATAAACTGCATATTTTTACTAAACAAACGTTGAATGTGATGATATTAATATGTAGCAAAAAATCATTCTGGAAAAAGTTATAGTCTTAATTACTTACCAATTGTAATTATACCCTCAAAAGCTCTAGGTATCATTATAGTTATAGGTATCATTTGAGTATGAAGGATTAATGTACACAAAAGACAAGGTTTGTATTGGTCCTTAATATGTGACTTAAAATCTGTCAAATCCCTACTATCGATTCTTAAAAATGCCCCTAATTTTTAAAACCCTTTTTAGAAGACATTGTTCTCACTAATATTATAAATATTTAATATTGAGTAGAAAAGGAATCTTTGGATATTATTGGTAGCTTAAGAGATACAAGTAAATCTCGGCATTGATCTTACCCTTCTATCGACTATCATCCATTCCTACTCCCACTCATTCTCATTATTTAACAATCATAATCCCTTTTCTCTTTCTTTTAGGTCCTCACAATTCAAATCTACGTAATCAATAATCACGTTCATTAGTCTTCCCCGTACAACAAATCTACTCACTAGTATAGAAAAATAAGCCGTTTGACATTTAAAAAAATATCCATTTTGAATGGGACAATCAAATTTCCAGGCATATACTTTGGAGGGAACGAATTTATTGTGAATGAAATAACCAGGAATGAAAAGACAAGGAAATAATTTACAAGGAAAGTATTTGTCAAGCACCGTCAATAGCACACTCTGGAAAAGTGATTCCCCTCAAATTCTTCGAATGCCGATCACTCTAAGATAATGTATATTGATTTGAATATGTTTATTAGGTCAAATTGATAAATTGTATTACTATAATGTCTACTCTTTTTCTAAAAGTTGCGGGGATAAATGTACCAAATAAAAAAAAGAAGCCCCTGGCCCTCTGTTTCACTTAATTGGTACAACTCCATTTACGATGGTCATAACATCATCAAATACGTATGTAAAAATGAGGGTTAAAAAGTTGTAAATATTTATAATTAAGTACAAACATATTTGTTTGACACCGTGACAAGGCCATATTATAAAGATATTAGGTAAATATTTTTTATTTATTTGACTTAAAATCACCACAAGATATAATAATGATGAAACATTATTGAATGTGTGGTTGTCAAGCGTTGTTTAAATGGACAATTCCGTCGACAAGGAGATTCAAAAAAGGTAAGGTAAGAATATAACTCTTAATTATTTCATGGAAAAAATGATGTACTTATTTAAAACATAAGAGATTCGCTTTTTTATTGAAAATCACTAGAGTATTAATTTAACAGATTAATTAATTTATGGCTTATATATAAAACCATTAAATACCCTTTTTTGATTATGCAAAAGTTAAGTGTGATATATACGATAGGTATAAAAATGAAAAATGCAGTCAAGGGACATGCAACTCGTGGTGGTTAAAATTACCTTTTAAGTATTTAATATAGAAATTATGTAGATTTAAAGGACTTACCAATGCTCACAGTATCCATACAATGTCTACGACAAATGTTACGAGCCGTGATCCAATTAACTGATAGATTTTGTGTTAAAGAATACTCCCATGAAAAAAAGTATTGCTTGCCACCAAAGGATGCGTGAATTATTCCTGATTAAGAATTTATGCAGTTTAAGCATTTATATTATAATTAAAATTTAGGAACTTACGATTTCGACAGTCAGATTCGTTAGGTAATTGAAGATCTCCGTTTCCTGATCCCTTCTGAGAATGAACGGGTTGAATAAAAAGTATGATAAAAAGAGTTGAGAAGCTGATTGCTAGTTTGAGTATCATGATGAGTCTGTAAAATTAGATAAAAACATTGTCATTTCCGATTTGTCTTAATAATTCATTAACGATTACTCATACTATAGTGAATTTGAATTTCACACTCTAATCAATCTTTACAATAAGGGAGACTGGCGACAATTGCAATGAATTGAATATCAAAGTTCAAAACAATAATCGTATTGACAAGTTATTTGTAGTAACATTAATATATGAAATAATAGCGCAAGGGAGGGGGATTTTTTGTACAAATGAATTGAAGACAATAATTAAATTAATATTTGAGAGCAAAATCCAAAACTGATTTCAGTTTTTCTTTCAATCATCTAAATTCTGAAATATCTGAGATTATAGTAATTCGGAACTATAGTTCAAAGTAATTTTTTCCCCTTTAAACAATCACCAAATTAAAAGTAGGACAAATAAAACTTATGTAAAAGTGTTTCTTATGATTATATAGTGTTTTTATTGTTCTGAACTCGATATATTTTCATTTTTAGGCTGAAAAATGATGAAAAATGACACTCTTTTTAGATACTTATATCTTATTCATAACACAACTGACTCTACATAGTCCGAACTCAAAAAGTTTATCATAGGATTTTTATTTTTATAGTAGTTTATATAAATCAAGGACTTTAATTTAACAAATAAAATGTAAGATATAGAATATTTCTTTCTTTATGATTATATTTAAATAATAAATCCAGCCTTAATAGTTAGTAATTGGCGAACAGAAAAATAAGAAGGTAAGCATACATTTTTTTCAATTTTTTTTTTCTGTCGGTAGAGGTTGCGAGCGGATAAAAAACTCGTACAAAAGTGATCATAACAATAATATGCCAAATAAATATTGGGGAGGCGTTCACAACTGCTTATGAAAATAACAATGAATGGGATTTAAATTTTATTTCAAAGTGCATTTTTGTGTTGATGCACTTTACATTTGTACACTTTACTTGTATATGGAGTTTTGAAGTACCTTTATTGGAAATCTATATTTGAATGCAAAATCACTCTATTTTCTCTCTCGTTTGGTCGTAAGTTGGTACTATCTACATAAGTATGAGAGGAGGGATTCGTTAAAAACAAAGCATACCTAAGGATTTATGTAGTTAAATGGATGATAAAAATGTACATATCATGTATCTATTCACAACATCTGATTAAGATAATTAGTTTTATGTTCATATAAGAGGGAAGATTTCATCCTTGAAAAGACTATGTACATTGTACCTAGAATGAGAGAAGTCACGCCTGTGAAATTTTATAAAGGGCGAGGGATCTCCTCCCTTTTGTCTCGAATTTTTCTGCAACTTTTGTTTATTACAAAATCTCATCTTTGTTGAATTACCCAACCTTTCATCCATAATAAATATGGCCTAAAATCATTTTCATTTTACCCAATCTGTTTGATTATTCTTCTAATATCATTCAGGGCCGTCCACAGGATTTTTCTTCTTATAAAAGGCAAAAAGCAAACCTTATTTTTTGAAAAGAAAAATTGAATTTTTTTTTTTACAAAAGATTTTATATATTAATAATTTTTTTAGACCAAACGATAATTTTATATTGGTCACAATAAAAATTTCAGAATGTCGGGGTAGGAGCTACAGCCCTTGTGGACACTCATTTTAGTAGAAAGTTGTTAACAGCAGTATAAGTAATAAATCCAGCTGAACAAGTCCATGCTTAAAACACTGATAAAGGGAAAATTGATGGTTGACAAAAGAATACATTGTAGATTCCTCTTCTTAGTGGGATAAAGCAATTTATCTTTAAATCACTGATAGAAGGAAACTTGACAGGTGAAAAACGAATACATTATAGATTATCATACTTGTTGAATACTGCAGTGTATCTAATACAAATTTTAGACTTTTACAGAGTGCTAGTGAAATTTATATTTATATAAAAGATTTGCAGAAAGTTTGAGATCTTTAATCCTTTTAAACGGCTGGTAATTACGTTGGCAGTGATTCCCCGATAATTTTTAAGGCTCACCATTAAAACTTAAAAACAATTTTGAAAAATATTTTTCTAAATATTTCAATATTATTAAATATGTTTTCATTCAAATTTACAACTAGACCCATTAGTACAAAAGATATAGTAAATTATCTTAACTAACATGGTTAGTTAAGAGGACTATGCAATACAAAATGAGTAAATTATTACTTCTGTATAAATCCTTATAACTTAGTATTACACGCTGAAATATAGGATTACTTCATATTTGTCAAATAAATTTTTCATCAAAAATAGGACATAATTTGGGATGATGAGTGTCAAGCTTATTCTACATTATATGGAATTACCTTTATGCATTTTTCTATTTATTCGTTCAATGTCTCAAGAAGGGACCAGGGTCATGATTAAGATTTTATTTATGGATTGACTAGCTTGAGCTGACATTTCATTTATTTATTCTTGAAACTTTTCAATGAATTTTTTATCAGAGTCAAAAATTTGAAAATATTCTTTAAATAGACGACAACTCATTAAAAAATTTACGTTATAATTACACACTTGAGTAATCACATGTCTGGGGGGGGGGTACTTTAAGAATAAACGATTTTCAAGAATAAGAATTTAGAATATGGTCATAACTCTGAAGGGGAGCATCGTTTTAGGCAAAGACAGCAACATAGCCCTTTCATCCTAGTTAAAACACTGGTTCGACAGATGGAACGAAGTAAAGCAATAAACAAAGTGATCAATAATTTGTCCAAATATAGTTGCATACATGACAACTTTTTTACCGCTAGGATCGTCGAATATACAGAAAATTTTGTTTTATAATTAAACATGGACTGTACATAAATTCATCCTTTTAACTAAATTAACAGATTGGATTAAGATTGTTAAGGGAAAAAGAAGTTACACACGTCATGAGGATAAAAGATAGAATATGATACAATGACGTCATCAATGGTAGCATAAATGCGGCATGTTGCACTTTGAAATGTTTTTTCAAATAGATCATTAACCTACTCAAGCTAATATGTTCCTTTTACACCTTGAATTAAAGCTTTGTGCAGGAGAAAAGTCTGGTTGTAGGAAAGGTTGCAAGATACATATAAATTAGTTTCATTTATGATTAAGTTCACAATAGATAGATTTTAGAAATAATGATGAGATATATATTATCTTTCATGATATTATAGGTAGACATACACTGTGCGTATACCTTAATTTACAATTTATAGTTTCCTCTCGTTCTGTATGTACATCCGTGGAATCCGGAAAGGAAATATGGATGTATATAAGTGAATTGGACCAATAACGGAAGGGAATTTGGCTCAAAAACATATATTTATGGGGGGTCCTTCCTCTAAATAATAAAACGTCATATTGATAGTGATGAAAATTACAATATCTAACTAATAAATATACACCTTTTTCAATGACACATTACATTTGTATTACATAAACAACTGAAATTTACGCCATTTTGGCAAAGACAAAATAGTTTATATAATTATCAAGCAACAAAATTAATGAAATAATTTCCAAAAAAAAGATAAAGGAAACACCAACTGATAGCACTCAATATGAAAAAAAAAAAACCGAAATTAATTTTAAAGTTAATTAATTTATTAATAAAAAAAATATTAGATTAAGAAATTTTAGATTTTACCAAATTGCAAAAGATATTTAGGATTTATACTTTTGTTTTCTACAAAAAATGTTTTGGATTTTTGGGATTCCTTAATTTAAATTTAATTTTCCATGTATATGTATTTTGATTCCCAACATGTACCGTTTGTGTTAAATAAAAATGGACATTACATAAATTTATATATAACATTCCCAGGCACCCTAGATAGTATCTAAAAACGAAATCTTCCCATGAGAATCGTGGACAGTTGGTTACCCGTTTTTAATAAGTATTTTTGATACAAATTTTGATGCTTATGTCTCCTTCAAGAAGGCCGACTTCCAGAGTGATGACATCACGTGAATATACTGTATTATAATAAATACTCACCCATGCATTTTTAATAAATAAAAATCGTGTTTAAACTTAAGTTATAGCATAAAAATAACAATTATAATTAATTCTCTAATAAAGTACTCTGTGGTTATTCCATGGTTTTCAAATCATGTTGTAATTACTTTGCATATGTTAACCAATATATATTTAAATTTATATTTACTATATTATTTTTCTTTACACACACACACATTTTTTGGGAGGTTCGCGTAAATTTAGAAAAGAGAAAAAGAATAGCCAAACTATACACAAAAACCACTAATTCTGCTGAATTTATGTATATATAACTTTATATATTTTTTATTGATGTTGGAATTATAACTTGTCAAAATGAAGAGAAATTTTTTTATTTGAAAATTACATATCTCTTAATGATGTGGGGGTAAATGTGGTTATTCCTTATTTATAATCTTTAAACACGATTTATTGTATCTCCTTTAATTTTTCTTCCTAAAAAAAGTGTCGAAAATAAATTGTAATTAGCAAATAACGTTAGTTATCTCTAATTTTTGTACTTATGTATATATAATAGTATAAATGACCTCCTTTTTTTGCACTTTGGAGCACTGTTTAATGATTATACACCTATTATATGCTAAATCTGAATAGTTTTATTGTTCAAATGTTTATATTGATCGAATAAAGCTTCTTGAAGAGGCTTCATTCTCAACTTCTAAATGGCTATAATTGATCAATAGAAAATAGAAAGAGATTCACTGCTTTGATTGTTTAGTTAGATCTGAGTGATAAAATATTTTTTATGCTTGATAACTTTAATTCAACTTAATAGTCCTCAAAATCTCAAGTGAGATCAATCCATCAAAAACAGGGTATGAATGGAAGAGAAAGTGCATAAAAAAAATTAAATATGGATCTGAATAATCATACCTACTTATAAATAATAAGGATTTGGCATAGAAGTACTCAATTTTTTTTAGCCTACCAATCAAGTCTTGTATTCAGTTCCTATTATATAAGGGCCCAAAAATACAAACATATATGTTTTTCCAGACTCTCCAAACACATGTATTCACACAAGCCCTTATTTAAAAAATAAAAATTTTGATGATCATAATATATATATATATTTCCAATTAAAAAAGACCAATCCTCTTCATTGCAGCTTAATAAGTTTGCTTCTATGAATTTCTACATTAAAGATTTTTTTTTGTAAGCATAGCAACGTTTCAATTGTGCGACACTTAAAAAAAATAGGAACGTGCCTTACAATGACACATTTGAGTGATTATTTACAACTAACTTTACGACAGTTTACTTCGTTTCTATCTAAATACATAATTGTGTTAGTATTCAACATACTTTTGAACGAATATTAATTGATGAAAAATCGTTTTATATTTTTTGAAATGTGAAATAAGTCTCTTTTAATCAAAATCAATGTACATAAGTATTTCTTACTTGTTAATGGGTTTGGAAGGGTATTTGTTATTGTTAATGGATTGTTTGTTGAAGTTTTTAAGGCTTATTTATGTATTTATACAACTTTCTTACTTTAGATGTCAAAATGTACTGAAATTTATGGAAAACGAATATTCGTCGAGAGGTTTTAAAATCTAGGCGTGCGCGTTCGCACTTCTTAGATATCCTTCCCTCCCGAAAAAAACAACCAAAGTAAACCATCGAATCTTTTGTACCGAAAAACAAATACAACCCTTGTTTGTTATTGTGTATACTTCAAGGATAGGGTTGAAATTGGGTCAGTTGACAGGTGGGGAAGGGTGGAGTAATAATTATGTTGATTGATGCACGATGTAGATTGTACATACAATAATCACGAGTCCATCCACGTATTTCCAATTTACTTTTTAAGTGGATGATTTCTTAAACGTATATATTTATTAAAGTAAGACTCTAATCTCTGTTGTATACAAAACATATTATAGATAATTTTTGTTAGCAAGTCTTAGTTGCAAATCCTGGAATCCAATTTTTATTTTTTTATCGCATTAAAATCACTGTGAAAATTTGAGAAAGTTTTAATGTATATCATTTTATTTTAGTTTTGCATGCATTGACAGGTAGTTCTCATAGTACAAACGTGAAAATAGTAGTAAAGTAAATGAAAAAATCATCAATAAGTCATTTTTAAAATGTAGTAATGCTCTTACATACAGAGTAATACCTTGTCTTCCGAGTTTTGTATATCAAATGTTCATTTTGAATTTGGAAAACAAGTGATGTTTTCTTGGATTTGGACCAAGTTTTTTTTTGTTTTGTTAAAGTAACTGAATAAAAGCTAACTTGATGACAAGAATCATTTAATACCATGATTTTTTTATCATCAAAAGATATTGACAGGATCTTAATCTTTGACTTAAAGGCAAGTGATACAAGACCATTAACAACATAAACAAAATGTTTATCTACCACCTATGTATGATTTGATATAAACACCCATTCCATGATAAAAGAACCTTGGAACAAAGGTAGAAAACAAAACAAAATAACAAAATAAATTCATATTTACCTCAAGAAATAAACAAACAACTTATAAGTAGGGGAGTCCAAAGGTAGTTGCAAAAGTTATAGGTTTGACTCAGACATGTCAAAATTTGACATATTTAACATATGGCTACTATTGTTTAAGTCAGGTTCAGGGGTTATTTCAGTCATTTAATTTTACAACCATTGTATTTGAATACGGTTACAACAGCTAACAAAATCGAATTCAAGATATACATAAGAAAATTTGAAACAAGAAATTTTTTTTTAAGAGTTGAATTTTACATTTTAACCTATTATAGTAGATGAAGATATGTTTATAACAAAAATCACGGATCAGTTGTTATAAATTGGATACATTCACTCCACAAACCTTTTCTGGGCCCTGCCCATACTAAACATACTAAAAAAAACATGTATGATGTGAAGGGGTAATATTTAAAATAAACTAAAAAGAATAAATAATACGCTGAAAATTGTAAGACTTGTTGCAATTAACTACTTTGTATTTAGTGTTACGATATCTCCAACTTCTCCTCAATGAGTGAGTTTTGAAATTTGATAACTTACTATCAACTGATAGCAAAATCATCAACAACTTTAATGAAATAGGAAAACTGACTGTCTTATTACAAAAATGTTGCTCCATACAAAAAATACTTTTATCTTTCAAAATGGGGTTTATATAATATCTCAACGAAAAGTTGATAATTTTTTTTTTTGTTCACAATAATGTTTGATATTCAAGAAAAATAGTTTGTTCCAACTGGCTTCGGTCTTCCCTACAATTATTATCTTAACTGAAAGTAACAAAAAAAAACAAAATCAATCTCATGACCTCATTTAGAAAAAAAAAAAAAAAAAAAAAAAAAAAATATGAGTGCCCTCTAGTTGCAATCCATTCCAGAACGAAATGATTATAATTAATAAACACCTATAGGAACTTATATAAAAAGAGACGGTTTCTTTTTAATCCTATAAGTACATACAGTGAACATTTGAATTGCGAGCAATATCTGTGCAGGATAATAACTTGTATTCCAAAATATGTATGTTGCTTGTCAACACAAAAGCAAGCAAGAATTATTTTTGTCAAAATTGAGTGTGAATTAGACTTGTGTCGTCAATTTATATCGACAAATTATTGCTACTAACTCTTTGAGTTTGTTGCTAATGACATTTAAATTAGCCAAAATGGATCATCACTATAAAAGAATGAGAGATTTATAGATTTTATTTGAAAGGCCATATTGGAGTCTATAAAAGCCTTTGAAATAAAATAAGGCTTCTAAACTGTAGCTACAAATTCTTGGGCGATTTAGTTGAAATATTTCTATGGAATATTGGGTGGTATGTGGTATATGAAGTAAAAAAAAAATAATAGAAGATTTTCTCCCTCACTTGATTATCGTTCAAGATTTCTATTATGTACACGCAACACATATATTAACATTTGATGAGAAAAGTTTCAACTCATAATACATACAACTCGTGACAAAAAACTGAATGGTAATTTAATGCGTATCCAAATCTTAGATGAGGTGGACTTGGCCAACTGATTTTATATATAAAGTTGACCCCTAGAGTATGAGTAATATACATGAGTCAAAGAAATGTTTGTAAACTAGAGCTCTCTTCTATAAAATTTAAATTTCCTACCATTTTATACTAAATACTAACGACGTTTTTAGGGAAAAGAAGCTTAAGGATACTTTAATAAGTGACATCAATGCTTCTTAAGCTATTTTGTTCTAGGCCACATTAATTATATAGAAATTCCAATTGAATAAAATTATTAGTATTGTTGACTGTCGTAATTGATAGATGCCAAAAAAATAAATATTTCAGCAAGTTATTTTTATTCTCTGAGGCGTACTATTTCACCGTGGTGCGCTGTTTTAGAAACATTGTTTTGATAGATGCGTATCTTTAGCCAATCCAATAATACATATGGCGAAGTAATCCTTGGATTGCAAGTTTCATTTGTGTGCAATAAGTTTTCTTAATACCAAACTGACCCAGAATTTACTTCATAAAAATTTATTGACTAACATTATCCATTATCAACATGTCTAAATAGTTACATGAAGGCAAAATGTTCATTAATTAGAATCTTTTATGACAAAAATATTTCACCTTTTTAGAGCCATTTAAGTAAGGAAACTACCATTCAATTACAAACAGTTCTAGTTCTATTATTTTAGTGAAAGGTGAAATTCATAAGTCTACTTGGAGTTGTGACTAAAGCAGGGACCCAGATCTACAAATACCTCGTTACTCTAATTCAAAAAAGACACTTAGGGTAAAAAACATCCTCAACATACAAGTGCTCTGGTAATTGTAAACACTGAAAGGGGTTTTTAAGAAAAGGAATAAAGTAAAGAAAAAAGGGACTTGTTGTCAACAAAAACTCGCAATATAAGGACTCACTGTATTCAACTATGTATATAAATAAATATACATTATACATACATATAAAGGTAATAAGCTGTTATAAAATCAAGTTTTCCTTGAGATTCAATCAGAAGAAGAAAACTTTATTTTATCTTGAGAAATTTTTGTTCTTTTTATTTTTAATAAAAAGAAAACGGGTCAAAAACGAGTTTCTTGCGTATGTACAAGTCTTAAAAAACTCCATCGGTAAGCTGTAAGACTATTATCTTTATAAGTATAAAATATTTATTTTTTAATGAAACCTTTTAAATCAGGATTTAGGTATGTTATGCACATTTAGGGAAAAAAAATTGCTGTCAATATCTTATTCATTTTTTAACATCAATTGCATTCAAAACTATACAAAATTATAATTTATTTAGTATCTTTCTAAAATTATTTTTTTGCCTTCATAGTAGAAAAACATGATATACAATGCCTTAGAATATATTGATAAAACGAAGTATGCTTTTGTATGCGCATAAAATATCAACTTTTTTTCAAGAGTACGATAGAGTACAAAGAGTACATATGACGAGTTAAAGAGTCAAGACTAAAGCAATTTCCAAGTTTTTCTCATAAAATTTAGTGTGTATTACATTTGTATTGATCGACAAACTATCTCCCATTTCTGTCTACAAATTATCTTATTAACCCATTGGACGCAATAAAAGAATGAAAAATCAACGATTTTTATTTAAAAAGCCTTATCAGAGTCAACCTATGTATTTTAAATAAAATGAAGGTAGTAAACTAGGTAAATTTTGAAAGTATTTAACTTATACAACAAAAATTGAATACAAAGCCTATAATTGACTAAAATATGTATATCTAATTTTTTTTTTCATAATTAAAAAAATAAATTAGGATGTACTTTTTTTTTGTTCAAAATTATTTTTATGCTAACGTACCAGATATGTACAATACATGGAAATATGTGGATAATGTCATTATTGACATGTACATAAATTAAAATTACTATTAATAAAAAAAAAATTAATTTATAGAAGAACAAATATACGTTTGAACAATATTTATTTTAGAAACATAATTGTGTTAATATTAGATATACACAATAATAAAGTGGGAGTCGGATTCTTATTCTCAATTGGAATGAATGAATATATAAAGTTGTATTTTCATAATATGAAAATACAGTCCAAAATTCTTTGAAGGAGCCTATAAGCCACTTGTTTAGGTTCTCATAAATGTACTGAGCCGTACATTTTTCTCCCTTACATCTCTCATTTCCTCATGCTCTCCTACGATCCGACCTTTGAGTTCCTCCTCAAATCTTCTCAGTGATTTGCCTCACCACATCCAACCATCTCTTCTATTGATACATCCTAGTAGATAACGAAGAGGAAATTACTGCTCTTGCCTAATCCGATGTTATGCTTATTCTTCCCACTATGAGTCTCTTCTAATATGAATACTCCTTCATGTCTCAAGTCTAATGATAATTGATACCGGATTATTAAAAGAATAGCACTTCTTCCATTCGAATTGCTGTAGTGTTTGTTTATTTTTCTTTAATCATATATTTATTGATACTACTTATTTTGTCACGGTAGTCATTACATAAGTGAGATTATTATTTATTTACATTATATAAAAGAAGGCATGTCTTCCCCCCCCGGTGAGCTTTATTATATACAAATTTTCCTAGTACAAACTTTTACCAAACAAATTTTCCGTATGCGAGTTCTCCTGACACCCATCTCAATAAAGCGCTTCAACTGGCCTCCAAGTGATTAGCAGTCCTTAATAATATTGCCTGGATCAAGTTTTTGTCTAGTTCTTAAATATTTGTTCCTTGAGGGCACTTAAATTTGGTGCAGGTTTAGCTCAGAAATTGGCTTAAATGTTGGCAAGGATGAAGACCTAAAGGATCTTAGTCCAACTAAAAACATATTCTTAAAAAAATTTATTAATAATTTTAGCAGTAAAGGTATATTCAAGATCCTCTCTTTTCCAATAATAAGACGTCGTTTTATTCCATGTACAGTTAACACGAATACGTTTATTTCCTTAAAAATTCCGTTTACTTTACTAGAGTTTTCTCAAAAATGCATTTATTCTAAAAGTATAGCAATATTAGCTAAATACTTAATTATAAGAGAAATTCTATAAAAAAAGCGTCTCATAAAAAAATTTCCACCCAATTATGCAACTTTTAGATTGTATTGCAATTTTTACCAAATATACAATGATAAAAAATTTACCCTAGAAATAATGCATTTACTTCATTCATTGGTTACTCCGACTTCATGAATATCTGTTGGAGAAGTTCCAAATTTAAAGCATATCCTTCCACGATTAATCTTAAACATAAAAAATATAATCTAGTCCCCATTGGAGGCTCTTAAAAAAGTCTACCCATGTTTATGCAAAAAACAACAACAACCAAAAAAACAACTTATTTAAACTATTTTTGCACTAGTATAACTTTTCTACTTTTTATAACAAGAAAAAAAAATTGTAACTTCACACCTGGTATATGAATGTAAAATACTACAACCAATATATGATATACTGGCAGTAGAATTAGGAAATCAGGACAAAGAAAGGGGAAATCGGCGAATATATTTTAAACTATTACATATCTTTCTACTGATCTTAAGACGATAAATTTCTCCATTTTATGAACATATTTCCTATTTAATGAACGACTTTATCAAACAAAACTTTTTATTATGTTTTAATTAAAATGAGGAATGTGGAGATGGAGCTGTTCCGGCCTCGATATTCATTCCCGAGTTATTTTTTTCTTTTGAATATACCTACATGACTATTAATTGAATTGAAGTAGTCCTCAAGGTTAAAAGATTTATCAGATCCGTCTTTCATGGGTTTCCGTTTTCATGCATAATTATATTGTATATATCAGAGTGGGTGGCTTATAGTGTATTTAAAAAAAAAGACATTAGACTGTTTGAAGAAAATTGTAAAAAAATATTTTAGAAAAGTCAGAAATTTTTTTTTATGAAAACCAAAAACCTCTGAGATACAACTCCTTTAGTACCAACTTAGTCCTGTAACCATATCTACATCTTACGAGGTACACTTCAAATTCTAAGATGAGTAAGAGTAGTCACTTGGATTTTTCATTGCAGCTGGAAACAAAATTTTAAAATATATTTCTTCTTAAATTTTTTGAACGACTTTTCTTAATATAGCTCAAAATTTGAAACTATTTATATTTATTTTAGAAAATACATTTTATTTAATATTTATGCTCTTAGTTGACACAAGTCTGGGAGCACATTTAATAATACACCATTGTTAAGCACAATAATTTAGAATGTAGTTACAGTTCTTCAGTAAAGTACGTGGAATTAGGTTTTAACTATTTTTCAGTTGGAATAACATACATCGTTTTGCCCCCCTAATACCCCCGTAGTCACGACACTGAAACAACACTCACATCCTGATGGATGAAAAATTGATAAGATGGAAGGTTATTAATTTTATACATTGTTATACACAGGCTGTAAGTCTGAAATTTCAAATTTAAAGTTTATAATCAGTCAAATTTTGACGATTTTTACCTCATTTTCCCCGGTCAACAATGAATTTTTAATTAGTAATACTTTGAACGACCATAAGAAAAAAGAAGAAAAAAAAACTCATTTCTAGAGTAACTACGTGAGAAAAGTGTTAATATATAAATATTCATTGCATACTAAGTATAATACTGAATAAATATATTACTTAGGGGGTTTCTATTCAATCTGTGTTTGACTTTAAGTTATTATTTTGTTTTCTATAACTTTTTCTACTACTATTTTAATTTATATCCGACATAATGTCCTCCTAAATTATGATAAAGGTAGTTTAAATTTGTTTTTGTTGGAAAATAATACAAAAATAATTCTTTTGACATACAATAAATGATTTTCATAGATGCAAATGTTTTAAGCAATACTTAAAAGTATCTTAGCAATCTTGAAGCTTTGAAATTTAAAGTTTTATAAAATCATGTTTATTTCAGTATTTATATTCAATATTTCGAACTTTTTTCTGTATGAGACGAATAGATTCAAAAATATGAAATGGATTAATCGATTTTTTGCATGTAAATCTGTTAAAACACTGCGTTAGATGTATACTACTCGTTTCTATTCTATTCAACAGGGCATTACTTAATTCAGGTTTTTTTTTCACTTTGAATGTTACAAAAGACTTCGCCATATAGTTATAATCTATACCCTGGACTTTAAGTTATCTAGTTTGAAAATGGAAGTTTCTTGATTTTAATGAGTAATTACTAAAGATGGGGGCCTTGGATTCAAGACATGCAACTCGACCAGATCACATAATCAAAAACTCCATTTAATTTTTTTTACTGGATATAAAGTACTCCGTAAAATTTTATATATATTTTTAAAAACAGAATAAGACTTCATAAATAAATTCAAGGTCTTGTACTACTTGTTATCAAAAACTTCAGACTCAATTGAAACATGGAGTAAAAGAAATTTTTCCTACCATTGGTATTTATTAAAATTGTAAAAACGTATTTTTTAAAATCTTTTTGGACGGGGATTAACACCAAGTCAAATTAATATATAACATAGGGTACTACTGGCTTTTCTATATTAAACGACGATGTGATAGTGCCACGATTTTGGTTCAAAACAAATTTTCCAGCTATATCAAAAGGATAAAAAAATAATGTACAAAAATTGACCTTACATCGTGCTAAAAAAGGCCTAGTGGTTCAACAAAAAAAAGAAGCTTATTCTGTATAAGATTTTTAAAAAAATTTAAAAAAAAGACAATGCAAAATAGAAATAGATGACGTTTTTGGATGCTATATAATATTTATTGACAAAGCATGCTACACATATATTATATATATACATCAAATAGAATGATAAAAAAAACAGACTTTCTAATAAAAAATAGAAAAAAAAGTTTTTGTATATCCGATCGAAGGAGAAAGAAAAGCAGATTTTTTAAAAAAGGAATATACACTTTTTTTTGCCCATTCATACTTTTGTATAACATATATAAATCAAATTCAGCCAACTCTTATATTACGAGAAAAGTCTGTGTTAGTGAAGTCTAAAACATTCAGAATGTTTCTAAATAAAAACTGATTTAGATTTACGTCATAATATGGCAATTGCAAAGAAAGGAAAGAGGTAAGTAAGAAACACATCAATGGGGGAAAAATTCAACTTAAAGGATGTTAGGTTTAAAATTGTCTACTGGGCTACGATGACCTTTTGTTTGGTGTCACTAATATGAATGGGTCTTTGGTAGAGGAAAAATGCAGTGGTTCCTTTCCCCTTCAGTAATCATTGCAAATGATAAGCTTTACAGGTAAAAAAATAAAATAATTTGAAAACCCATTGTGTATATACATATGAACTCAAAGAGATGATCGATGGAATGAAGTTTTAAAACGTGAAGCAATGTACATATAGAATATTCAAACATATTTTAGCTCAACGGCTTAAAAAAATAAGGCGTTGTCTAGGACGTAAGGCGACAAA
Organism: Lepeophtheirus salmonis; assembly: GCF_016086655.4. Taxonomy (NCBI): domain Eukaryota; kingdom Metazoa; phylum Arthropoda; class Copepoda; order Siphonostomatoida; family Caligidae; genus Lepeophtheirus; species Lepeophtheirus salmonis. Next base: position 41,087,744 of record NC_052134.2, read on the forward strand.
CATATCAATGATTAAAAAGTTAACAACCTGTACTCTAATATGCTTTTCTTTTCACTCTACAAATGACCCATCCATAGTTATTTTTGAATGAGTTTGGTTAAATGGGTCATGATGACTTAGGTGCATGTTTTTTATTTATTTCCTCATTATTATAACTGTCTTAAAACCACCTATTTTTTCAAGTATCTTTATTGCTATAAGGCTACAGGGTAAGCGTTATATTTTAGTCTAAATCTTAGACCGTTATAATTTATGTAGGAATTAAAAAAATGTTACAGAGTCTAAGATCGTGGTCGTGACCTTAACATTGGTACAAATTGGTCTAGAAAAAATTACTTAAGAACAAATTTAGGTTATTTTTTTAGTATAGAACTGAGGCACAGTAAATGAGTGTCCTCTAGTCTAGTGATTCTTAAACGGGGAGATGTCTGATTTTTTTTTATTCAAAACAATTAAGTGCCAATGGAACATAAAGCTCAGTAGCCAATAGGAAAAAGAAATACTTTCAATCACAGGAAAACATTGACTATAATGTAGTGCCTCTTTTGATATTCTAAAATAGGGCCATTGAGATAAAAACTAAACAGGGCAATAATCACTGCTTTAATGAAAAGACTTAATGCTATGTATTGGTCTTTCAAATATAATGTATAAAACAGACCAATACTTGATGTCACTCAAATTGAAAATAATTCAAAAACCACCACTGACCAAGTGTCTCGTAACATGAGAACTTATTGAACAAACTCTATATAAAAAATCGAATATTAAATATACAAAGAAAATAAGTAACTACAATTTAAACATCTTCATACAGTTTTATATTATATGATAAAAATATGTACACATTTTCCAAGTCTTACAGATAATATGTTTGTACCATCATATACCATTACATCCAAATTTGATTTTTGTAAAACAACCAACCAACTGCCTTTTTAGCCCAAAAGTCTCCTCAAATAGTTGCACAATATTATATATACTCATATATAATATGGGGACTCAAAAAATGCAGTATAATTTAATTAATTACGATTTTATCCCCTTTATTTTTAATAACGAGGTTTTATTATGCAAGCAAACGAAGGCAGGAAAAAAACAACATTTTGTTGTTTTCATTCCTTGCCTCTGAGTGTTAAAATACCAGAGCAACAACAAAAAAAGTAGTGCGACTCTAATCTCCTTCATGCCGGTGTCAGTAATGAGAAAGCTGCAGGGACAGGTCTCATCTGTATCTGGACTGCCTACAAATACAATAAGTCCACTACAGCCCAATACAGCCAAGAAGAACCTACATTTTTGCTTCAACAATATGGCTGACTTTTGGTCTGCCCCATGTGGCCTTACCCCAACCCTGACATCAACCTCCTGGAATTTGAAGTTTGGGACATCTTGGAGAAGAATTTAGATTTGCTCCAAGCTGTCATCATGACAGTATGGTACGACAAAGATAAAGTCTTAATAGTCAACAGATGTTCGCCAGTGAGTCGAGATTGTTATTGCTTGCGAAGGAGGACATATACAATAAAAATGTCATTTAATATAGAATTTAAAGATATTTCAAATTGGTTTTGAGTTGTCTTTTCCTGATTCTAAAAAAAATCATGTACTTCTTAACTTAGTAATGCTAATGCTAGTTTGGGTTCCCAATCTGCTTATACAAATATATATTGTATATATTAAATATTGTTTGTTTGTAGGATAAACAAACCATAAATGAATTAAAAGAAATATTTTTAACAGATTGGCGATTTTCTGTAAAATTCAAGACTGAATTTTTTAAATTAAATTATAATTAAAGACATGTATGAAAATATCAAAAACGTCGGCTTCTTTCTTGTATAAATAATAATAACTTTATAAAAAAAATATTAAACTATAAATAGGCCTGAGTTCCAGAACATCTGTGGAGCTTATGTAAGCACAGTATGTTGTATGAAACTATAAATTGAACAAATTTTATTTTATGATAGAACCCTTTATCGTCATTCAAATCTAAACATTTACTAATTCAACAATTTATGAAGGTTGAGTGATTGCCATTAATTAATATTTCAATTTATTAAAGCATAAACAATTAGTTACAAAACAAAACAAACTTCAGATCTCTGCTTAGATACAAGTCGAGAAAATGAAACTTGATGTGATCTACTAATTTCCATTTGCGCACTCCAAGCAGTTGGGCGTCTGTCTCCTGGACCACTGTCTCCACTGCAAGCAAATCTATAACGTTGGAGAAGAAGAAGGGCTCTATCAAAAAGAGCAAACTGGTTGCTAATGAATTAAATAAAACAGTCCAGGCCAATCCCCTCAAGTCCATGAGGGGCCATGCAAGAGATCCGCCATGCCATCTTTTGAATGCACGTCGAGGGGAAAGCCTGCAGTGTCCTTCATCCAAACACCGAGCTCCTCAATGCTACAGTCGCCCAGGAACCGGACTCTATGAAAGAGGTACAGTGGGTGCCGGAACTTTCGCCGCCGCCTGGAAGATTTTACTGACACCAAGGGCAGTTATATTAATGATTAAGAGAGCTCAGGTCCACATTTATTTATTGTATTAATTTTGTAGAAGTTCTATTTATAATTAACATATTATATCTTGTTGAAGTTTAAAATTCAAGGTGTTATGCAGATTTTAATGCAATACTCGGTATAGATGCCTAAGATTAATTACGTCCTATTATTAGCAATAAATTATTAGATTTATAATAATGTACTTATATGATCAATCTTGTTTATAAAATTTCTTAATTTGCTGTCTGTCTCATTGTTTCATGCTTATTAATATATATCATGACTTAAGTCATTGATTTTGCTTTAAAATTTTTTTTTGGTCAAATCAACCAATGATTGTATTGACTGAATTAAATTTTCTTTTAGTACTTAATTAAGGACTTAGTAACTTGTTTTTTCATAACATTTGGATAATTGAAGTTGAATATAGAATAAGAAATATTAGTGTTCAGTTTAAAAAATATTTTGTTTATAAAAAATTTTAGATTTTACGTTTTAAAAGTTTTATTAACTAAAAAATTTAAAAACTCAAATAGCTAGTTTCCACGGGTGCCTTTTGAGGGAAAATTTGTACCCCCAGGGAGTAGTCCATAGACAGGAACAGGTAGTAGTAGCTTTATGCCAGGTCCAGACTGTAGGGCGGATGCATAAAAACTTACCATTCGAGATCCCGGAGCTTCTGGAGCGTCATCAAAGATGTGTAGTGCATGGTGTTGTCTTGACGAAACACGATTCCTCTCCTATTCACCAATGCTGGCCACTTCTTTTCAACTGCCAACTTTAAACGGCCGCGCTATCCGCAGTAGAGGGTAGAATTGAACAAAGGGAAGCAGCTCATAGTAGATTATTCCCTGCCAAAATCACCAAAGACATAGCTCCACCTTCCTAGTCGTTAATCCTGGCTTAGTCACGTTTGGGGCGTGTGTTGTCTTTCGGCCACGATCTCCTTTGCTTGATATTGATGTAAGTGCTCAATTTTTCATTGCAAATAATTGCAACTTCCCATAAAATATTAATTCAAGTTGGACTAGTTCGATAAAAAGTTCAGTATGAATGCGAGAAATAAATGTATAATTTAAAATTGTATGGACCACCTTGACAATACTGTGAGCGTCGATGTACTTAATTTCAGAGTTCTCAAACTGGGTTCCTCATCAAATGTTGAATTAGTCATATTCCAGCAATTTAAAACTAATAAAATCTGTAGTTCCTCGGAGAGTTCATCAACAAAAAAATATGTATATTCCAAGGCAAAAAATAATTGATAAAAGCTGAACTAAGCATTTTGTTATCTTAGTTAAAGCTGCCTGGGACGATTTGGGAAGCGTATATTCGTACTAAGAGTAAGGATAAGGATGTGAGTATGTTCAAAAGAATTATTTCTCACTCAGTAGTGAAGCTAGTCAAGAGGTGGGTAGGATTGGAAAATGTTTCAGGCCCACTTCAAACAGAGGGCACATTTTTTCTTTATTCTAAATGCCGATGATATAAAAGAGGCCCATCAAAAGCCGTTGATCCTCTTTGTCAAATGATCTTAGCTTCGACACTGCACATTCTTTCTATGTAAGAGAGGGAAGTCTCCTGAGAAAACGACATAAAAATACAGATTATGACTAGAAACTAACAGATGTATAATATAAACCCTGATTGCCTAGGAAAAATAGTACAAGGGACTATAATAGCCTAAATGCTTAAAACGAGCTGGTACATATAGGTAGTCATTTAAATTACAATATAGGTTGAATCTAAAAATACACTATGCCCTTACTCGATTACATTGTACAAATTCCCAATTTTAAAAAAATTAATTTTTTTTTGTGTATATATTGACTATCATGTTTAATAGCTTGCTTAAAACAAATTAATACAAAGTAAATTACCATATATTATACAAGATAAAGATCAATGTAAAAAAAAAAAAAGAAATTATATTCTTGTTTAAATTGTAATTTTATTAATCAACAATAAATTCGTTAAATTATTGATAAAATAAATTTTCAATAATATGTTGCTTTACAATTTGACGATGCTCTTGATCTATTCTGTAAATGATATATTATGACGTTGTTAATTTTCTGATTTTGAAGGCTTATGTAAGTTAACAAAGTATCTTCCTTCGAAAATTGATCTTCAAAATTGCCTCTCACATACATTTTGAACGCTTAAAAAGTATATTATTTAAGAATAGTATCAGAATTAATGTTCTAGGAATAGTCTTTCTTATACTTGTTCAGAAAGTACATAAGTTCTTTTAAAAAAACATTGCTTGGTTAGTCAGGTGAAAGTGATTAGAATGTATCAATGTATTTTCTTAATGAATATCCTTGATTAAAGTATCTAGAGATCTGAATTAACTGTTAATATTAATTTGAAGCTCTCAGATGAAGTAGAATTAAGTTTATGTATAGTGTTCATTTTTTTTTGTTGATCTAGAAATGTACCTAAAGTCAACTAGAGGATTATGAATGAGATTAAATTGATGTACATGTAATTAATTAAGGAATTGAAGCTTCTCTCTTTGTTCTACTTAATCCCTTATTCCTTTCTAGAAGTGTTAGGAAACCCAAGTTCTGGAAAATTACAGCCTATATTTTCTTATTTTCATGTTTTTATTTTTAAAACCGAAGATTTTTGATTTTTTTTAAATCGGGATTTTTGAGTTTTTGGTGAGAAATTGAGAATTTTTGGTATAGTCATAGTCCTTGACTGACAATTCTTGCTGATATTTATATAACAAAATGAATGATTTATTCGATATAACAGTTCTAAAATTAGATTTTTGATTTTCAAAGCACACGCGGTTTTAACATATTTTGATGAGGTAATGTATTTCCAACACTGAGAAGTAATATGTAATAAATTTGCATTTTTATGTTAAACAATATATTGATTATATATTTTTAATGAAATTTATGAAGTTTTTGAGCCAAAAACTGTAAAATTGCTAAAATTATGGATTCCAAAACTAATGATTTAATATGAGACGTGTGCGTTATAGGGCTAAGAATATATCAATTTTTTTTTTTTTTATAAAAAATAAAATTATTTACTTTAGATAAGATCCCTTCATTTCATCGAAACTATTTAAACATGGTCTATTCAAGAACACTATTAAATATGACGCTGATATTTGTCCAGTATTTCAATCTAAAAAAAAAAACTTTTAATAAAAAATAAATGGATAAGAAACAAACTAAAAATTCTCAAATCGTTCATTAATATACACGCTATACCTTGATTAATCTTTAATTATTTTACTGACTTAAGCGGAGACATGCAAAAGGAATACCTCCTTTGAGTCCTTTAGGCTAATCTAGCTCCAGGAAGAAAGAAAGAGAAAATAAGCAAAACAATAATAATAATTTGAAATCGTTTTGTTCAATTCAGAGCAAAGATTTTGACAGATTCATTTTTGTAAATCAGAGCAGTCGTCATGTAGTAGGTGGATTACAGATAGAAGAGAAGCCCACTTAATTGGCTCAGTCACTTCACCAATCCTTAGATCGAGATCAACTCGTCAAGAGTTCCCTGGATGAATGATCATGTTTACTGCCTACCTATATGAGTAGCATGCATTGCCAACAGATGAGTTGTGAACACATATGTAAATTTCTGATCAAATAGAAAAGTTCAAAAGTAAGTTTTCCTCAAGTGAATTTCTATTCTGTGTCTCAAATTCTATTCGGATTCGTCTCCATCCAAAGATGACTTACTATGGATTGCTTTCAAGCAGAGTTTCTTTTAATGGACACCAACTAGTGCGGATATAATACGATGTAAATCATTTTGTTCATACCTTTTATAGGCCCTCAAACTGCATAGGGAACATAAAATCATACCAATAAGAACTTTGGAACTGTATCATATGGACCTTTACACTGCCTCAGGTGTCCACAAGGTTTCCCCAGATTTCCCCTTGAGATTAAATTCCCAAAGTTTCCCGTCGAGGTGACTTCTAACTATGATATTGCTACTTAGTTGATTTTTTTGATTTACCCGGATTTTTAAATGGTCTTTTTGTATTATTACGAATTATGCATATATATTAAATCTAATAGTTACACAATACAAATTCTAAAGTAAATAAATATATATATCATACATTCACGGATCCTTTCTTACCAGTCGTGAACTCTATAGGCGTATAGGATCATGAAGAACAGGCTGTAGATGCTTCTAGTTGATGAGTGTCACGAAATTGTGTAGGAAGAGGATATAAATCAATTATATTTAGAGAATCGTTGTGGAAGTACATTATGAGTATTATATATTATATACGAGTGTTTTTCGTGCTTATAACTAAATAATTATTTCAACAGCTAAACTGGTTTTTGTTATTGTATCCATAAAATCCTTCCATGTCAGGGGGATTCGCCTTGAAATTTTTTCTTAATATTAAGCGATTTACTTCTAATGATAAGTACCACTTCTTTTAAAAAAGTAGTTAATTTTAAATATGCCAGAATTTATTGTATTAATCAAAGGAACCTTAATGAAAATTTTGAAATTCAGGACCCCAACTTTAAAATTGAAACTTCTCAATCCCTTAACAAATATTTTTTTTTCTATTAAGAATATGTTATTTACAAATGACTAGAGGTTACAAAAATGGTGTTGGAAGACTAAACCTTTTCAAATATATCTTTTTTCATCAATACATAACAGAAAATCAGATTCACGAAAAACGGTTACCCCTATTACATTCGTTAAGATAAATAATGAGAAACTTAAAAATATTAAATGAAAATCAAATAATAAGTATGAATGCGAAAATAAATACATCATACAATTTGTAAGGACTGATCCAATTGTTCCAAATTCATATATTTATTTTCAGTTTTTCTAATTCTAATTTTACTATGGAAGAATAGAATTTCAAGCCAATCAATTGTTTTATATATCCTATTACATAGCCTCTTGCATTATTAAGTTTTTCAAAATTGAAGATTGTGAACCTTTTTGACACTTTTTTACACTCTGGTAAAAAAAAGGTCGAATTCTCATGATGCAAGTTTTTGATAAAAATTACTAAATTATTTTCTAAATTTTGCAATATCATTTTGTATTGTTAAATGAAGTATTTACTCTAAAATAATTGTTTTATTCAGATCTTAAAATAATAATACATTTTCATAATAACATAGGTATAAATCAAAGAAAAGCAAGATAAAATATAAATAGTCAGCTTTTAATTTTGAACGTCTGTATTAATGATGATTATATTAATTATATATAAATTATTATATTATCCGTATTAATGTCATTAATGAGTATTTTTAGAATAACTAATAACTTAATATAAGAACTGTTATGGGAAACATTTATTAATAATCTTTATTAGTGTGGTCATCCTAAATCTTCATGGGGGTATTATATTTTTATGGTGATAAGCAATTTAGTTTTTTTTTTAATATGGTTAAAACTAACTAAGTTTCAAAATTGCAAGAAGTTAAGAGGTCACTTACAATTTTTTATCACTTAGAACTCAACAATTCACAAAATCTATTTACACAGAAAGTAGCAAAATATAATATGTATTGCATACAAAAGTATCGAGAAAAAAGGGTGCATATTCATTGAGAGTCTAAGATTGATTTCTACTTTTTTCCAAGGGATTTCTGCATTATATAAATCAAGGAAACTGAAGGATTCTAAACAATTTCTCAAAATAAAAGACGAAAAAAAAAAGTCGACTTTGGAAGGAACAGGATTCAAGAGTTTCATCAAAAGAGCTGTGGATAAGAAATGAAACTCTTTGTTCGTCACTGTGTAATTCATTCGGGAATTATTTCTTATTGTGGAACTTCTTCAGTTCTAAACAACTATTTATATGTAATAGAATATACATTGTAGACCAAAATATCGAGAAAAGAGAAACACATAATCTTTACGAGTCTAGAATTATCTTGCACTTGTTTTCCAATGCCAACAGTGACTCAGTAGCAATAAAGAAATCAGGTGTGAAATTGAAGTCTCCAGGCTTTTTAATTATCCGTTTGGACTGTGTATAAAAAAGTCCAAATTATAAATGGAATTGATATAAATGTGATAGAGATGAGTAATTTCTGCGTTATATACATAAAGGACACTGGAGGACTCTTAATGGAATAGTTAGTTTTCTTAGAGTAGGAGATGAAGCAGAGTTGAATTTCGATAATTTAAAAGAAATAGTTGTGGAAGGAGGATGAGAACTCTCTTTATTTCTCATCGGGTCTTTTTTTCGTTTAATGGAACTCCTTAGTTCTTATATGTAGAAGTGTACGATGATTCTGTAGAGGATTTGGATGAATTTATGTATAGGAGCAATGGTTAACGAGATCAGAAGTCACTAATAAAGATCTTGACATGAAGAGACACTTGCACAATCAACGATACATCCATTAAAGGGTACAAGATCCACTGAGTGAAGCACTTGTTCAAAGGATCTCTCTTTTTAGAACAACAATAAGATGTACTGACTGGAGCTTAAGCTTTAACCATGTTTGAGTGTAGGGGCTCAATACATTTAATACTTAAACGCAAATTAAAGAAACATCACTTATCACAATTGTTGTTTAATTTATTAGGATTTTAGGAAATTTATGTGAATTTGTTGTTTTAAAATTTGGTATGTCTAATCAGAATCATATCCAACTAATTGAACAAAAAGGGAAGATTTTCAACGCTTTCATGAATCTCCCTACAATATTATGAAGAAAGAATATTTACTTCATTCTATTTTATTCATTTTAATGGTATTCTAACAGAATTTCAATTTTAAAAACAATCTGAATACAGCGGAAAACAGATCGGATGTTTTCCCCTGTCCTTTTTAAACACATTCACGTTTAGCTTTCTTATCCACTCTCAACATAGACTGTAAAAACGGAAAGCATAAATTTGAAAAAAAACAAAAAACATACAGTACCTAAGTCTTCTGTGTTTCTTCTTGCTTACACTTAATTATCATTTAAAGAATACTTACTAACTATCGCATACATTGAATTGATAATTTTATCGAAATAAGTATGAAAAGAAAGAAATTCTAAGCGAAGCTTTGTGATATATATAAATTAATATTAGAATCAAAAGCCTATGTAATCAATTTTTTAGTTCATAAAAATAATGACTTCAAAAATATATAGTAATGGTTTATTTTAATCTGAGCATTTACTAAATAAATAACTTTAATCATTTGTTATTTTTTTACATCATAGTTACATGCTAACTTTTCTGCACTAGCCGTCATCAAAATTAGTAAATAGCTAAAAGCAAATTGTCCTTAAGTATGAGTGTAAGCGCAGGAGATTATGGTTTTTTTTTAAGACAATTTCCATTTTTTCCAAAATTAATATTAAGTATATACATTGGGCGTATTTCGAAAATGAGCCTTTGATTCCTAGCGTGGGCCCTAAAATTAAGAACGTGATTGCTCGAATCTTGGTAAGTTTACAAGTAATGGAAATTTAAACCAAGACAGCGACATCACATAGTTGAAATTCAATTATCCAAACATTTTAGTAATAAGGAGTAGAATCTCAACTTTTTCGAGATATTCAGACAGTTAGCACTTTGGACAATAATGAAAGTAAATTGAAGGTCTCATTATCTGGAAGAGGTTGTCAATTTGTATCTTATGAAGTTTGAAGTTGTATTCTGTGGGGGGAGGGGGGTAGTCGATCCATTGACTAAGGGCAGGATTAACGTTGTAGATATCATGGAGATGAACTCAACTTCTAATAAATATTCAGTAGTACAAACTCGAGCAATTGTGATCGAGTCAAGATCCCTCACCTCCAATCCCAATATTATATTTTTAGCAATTATTTGCTGTCCCTTTCTCCAATTTCGATATATAAAGAGAAAGTATGACGTGTGTGCAAACTTATATAATGTACCCATTTCCGATATTCTTAACAATATTAACATATATCAACCATTAAATTCTCTATAATCACTTTGTAAAAATAAATGTATCAAATTGTGGAAGAACCTCCAAATATTTCCTGATGTAACTAAATACAAACAATATATGTAATGTGCCGTCCTTAAAAAAATAATCATTGCAAATATCATGTGCAAAATTGAAAATAAGCCATATGTATTATATTCATTACAAACATTTACATTTGACGTGATCATATAATTGTATATATGTATGTACTTCATAACTTAGCACTTATAAAAAGGAAAAAGAGCTGTACCAAGGATACGCGTTGTCGTCACGTAGTACTTCATAACCAATGACGTCAAAGCATTATTTTCTTTTCTTTAGTATTTAATAAGTGAAAAAGAACAAAAACGTCATGTTATATAGTTACATACATACATTCACCAAGGACATAGCTTTTGAATTTGTATATTATTTTTATAATTTTTTTTATTAAACGTTATAAACACCATAATTTAACAACTTTATTTTTAAGCTCTTGTACATAATTTCCTTGTTATTTCGTCATGATCATTTTTCATGCGTCTACGTCATCGTCGTTTAAACAGAATGTTTTTTGATAGCGTCATTCTATAGACAGTTTTTAACGATTTAATTATAGTCATTTTTCTTTGGGTCTCATAGCACTTAACCCAGTCTTTTCTTTCTTTTAAAATATACATACGTAAAGGTACAATGAAATATAATATAGAAATATGAACTTTTATCCTTGTGACTTCAAAGTCGAACAAGACAATGAGCGTTCCTAAGTCAGTGATAAATGGTGAATTGTTCACATTATTATTAATATTACAAAAGAAATTTATTAATTATAGAGTAATGAGAAACGCGTGATGTTATTAATGACACGTAAAGACTTCTTCATCTTGAGGGACTCTGAAACTAATATTTGGCATTGTCTGTAACGAACTATGTATATATATATTTATATAGTGTATTTTGTAGTTGGCTGTTGACGTTTCTGCTTCGGTTCTCCTATTGAGTGTTCCGAACGTTGATTGGTTAAAATAGAATAATATTTTGAAAGACTTGATGTTAATTATCAATGCTTGAATAGAGGGGTGTGTGAGGATTTGTTTGAAGACAAATCATAATACTCTAGTACAATCCTTTAAGTAGATCAAGTGATGCTAATAAGCTCTTTTCTAAACAGTACTTATTGTTATTAAATTTAGTAGGAGTAAACTCCATTTTCTACTACATACAACTGAAACCAAATTAGTTATTAGTACAAAACTGGATTGAACATTTGCGTGTGCTAATAAAAGGCACAGAATAGCCATGAGGATTTGTCGAGAAGTTATAGTTGTAAATCCGTGGTGGACCAGAATATAATTGAAGATTGACATTGGAATAATGTTTGCCTATATTCTTGTTTATTTCCTGCTCCATCCCCCTCGTTACAGCTGCTTGTAGCTAATCTAATGAAACGTCATGACAGCTAAGTTGTTTTTTTAAACATTCTTCAAAGTTACCTTGTTCATTTCCGGGTTCTTTCTTTTTTTACACCCCTAAAATTTTAACAATTTTGATAACTTTTTATATCGAAGGACTCCAAATCACAGAAGTGACAAGGGATTTTTATTTTCATTTGTTGAAACGCTTTCTGGAAGACAAAAGTTGGTAGATGTCATACCTGGCCTTACCCCTATTGACGCCACTTTCATAAGAGATATATAGTTTCTTTATTAGTAAATAAATTTTCAATGATTCGTAATGAATAAGTCTTGCACAAACTGTACTCGTTCCTTCTGGTCAAATTGTCCACAGTTTGTTCGATTGTAATGTACATATACACTTATCATCCTAGGTTGAGTGAGTAAAAAAGTAGTCATTATTTGTACGTTATGTATGTTTTTATTATTATAAAGAACATACAAATGCCTCCATCTTTCTAATGAAATAATGGTCTGTAAAATAAGTTAAACAAACAATAGGAAAAGTGGGTTGAGCTCATACTTACTTTTTCCCTAATTTATTTTTCATTATTTACCAACAACATTATTAGAACAAACATGCCCTTTACCTAATATTTAAATAAATATATATATATATATATATTTTACAGTGCTACTTCACATTGCGAGTAAAAACGTATAAACGTTTGGTTTTTTTTTGAATGATTACATATATATCAAAGTAATGTTATCAAGCAAGTAAAACATGTTTCTTATTAAAAAAAAATCATTTACTTTTTTTTGCATAACACCTCTGCTATTGTATATTTGATTAGGTCATAGTGGTAGTACTTGTAGATTTTGAGATTTCGTCAGGTGCCGCCCACTTCAAAAGTTTGAAAACTACTACACCAGTGTATTCACTCTTCCAAAAAGTCCCAGTGGTAAACATCAAATGGCAATGTTTCATCTGCGTTCAAGATGATTCCAAATTAATTTGACCATAAATCTACATATATTTTAAACGATGCATTTTCATTTTTCTGATGCAACATTATGCTCCCTTTGCAAGTTTATCTATACTCACCATTATGCATGTATTTGTCTATCTATTATATTTTGCGAATGTAATAAATGAAAATAAGTAGAGAAAGTTAAAATCAAAACTTTTTGCTTTTAATTAGCTCCAAAGAGTTATTTGTAGCCGAAACCAAATGAAAAGGATATTTTTGGAAATTGTCTAATGGGCAAAAATTCATTTCTGGACTATACTGTGCTCTGAAGGGAAAAACATGGTTTATGTGCACACTTTTTATACTTTCCAATTACTTATTTACTAGTTTTAATTTGAATTTTAAAAACTATACTTTATATGTGAGGATACTATAGGGCTGGTTGTCGCTCCATCATTAAATACTCATAAATTATTATTCGGCAGATTCTGTGAATAAATTATAAATATGACTGTGAATTACTAAAAGTCCTACGTTCATTTACTATTTTTTTATGAATCCCTTCATCAATTTAACGTCTTTGAACATCCTTCCCATTGATACCAGTCAATCCAATCTCAATTTAAAAATTAATAGATCAAATATATTTATTATGGGTATAATAAATAAATTATAGTATATACTCTAGGAAAAAAATATTTTATACATCTATTTCACATGTCGCTGCCTTAGAATCAACATCGTGACATTTCAATATTGTTCAGAAGAGATCAAATAAAATATATTATAATTAGTAAATAAAATAATTTTCCAATAGGACATTACTAAATAAGTTAAAGGCACAAAAGTAATAGCATTGAAAAAATAATATTTTATCATACTATTCCAAATAAGTCGAATATGGACACAGTAGTGGTAGCCCAATTATTGAAATTTGACCAGATATGACATTTTTATTCTAAAACAGCCATGTGACAATTACCTTTCCCTTAGCTCTTCATCATAAGTTACATAATATAATTTATTAACTAATATGTATACTTTTTCAGTCCAATCAATTTCATATCGACTGAATCCAAGGATTTCTTTTATAGTAAAAAGTCTTAAAAACATAATGAATTATTATTTAAATAAAATTAACTTAAGAGCTATATTATTCCCTTGACTATTTAATAAACGAACAGCAAACATCCACAAACGAATGATGAATTAAGCATTCGTTCTTCTTAGGGGTGTATTTCATTGTTTGAAGCTTAATTAGAAGTGCACTGTATGCAATCCTTCATATTGAAGAATAACCCATTGTTGTATTTTTAATTTCATCTTTTATTAGAATAGGTGATCTGAAGAATGATTTTTCTGTTCCTGAGCTGTTATTATTATTACATTATTCCTGAGGTGTGAGCTTCCTTTTCTACTACATTCAAGTGTATTCAACCCCTGATTGAATATTTCTATGTACTCATAAAAACAGAGCGTAATTCTATGGATTTGTTGCGGAATTATAATTGTAAGTCCTTGTTGGACACAGAGTAGAATCGAACATTGATATCGGAGTAATTCTTACCAATGTTCTTCTCCCACTCTTCCCTCTTTCCAATTGATTGTAGCTGATCTAATGAAACGTCATGCAGCTAAGATGCTCTCCTCCAAAACATTCTTCAAATTGTCTGGGGCACCATATTGATGCCCAATTTTTTTTTTTTTAACATTACCAAAATATACACCATTTTCAACACCATCCCATTGGACCATACAGACTAGATAACTTTCTTCCTGGATTTTTGGATAATCGCTTAATAAGTTTTTATTCTTCTTGCTACCCATGAAATAGTGTTTGGTGTTCAAAGACTCACACATCCTTCATACTCATTGTTTTCATTGTGAATGGTGAAGCAAATCAAATATTTATTTGAATAACTTTTTCCTTAAAACAATTTCACTAAATACAAGTTCATATCCTAAACTGGTATTTATATACTTAAAAATATTACTCAATTTCAAATCTTATATTTTTAATAATAAAAAACTTGTTAGAGAGAATAAAAATTTACTTTTCATTACGAAATTTGACCTAGTTACTTAATTTCGAAAAATTTATTGCACGCAATTTCCAAAAAAAAACAAGATTTTGTGACTACCAATCCGTGGGACAATCCTTAAAGTCCTTTCCTACCTACAAAAGAAGGGGAAAAACCCTCTTGTAACGAGACATTCTACATAGTATTTATATTGTTTATTATTTAGGAGACCGTATTCGCAAAGAAATATGAAGTGGAGATTGTGCAACTTTCTAATTAATTATTTATGAAAAAGAAAGTTGATTAAAACAATAAAATGAAAGCAAATTAGGAAAATATATTTACTACTTTTCCCCTTTGTTTCTTTTTTGGAATGATATTTATTTATGTATGTATATATAATATAAAAATGAACTCATAGCATGGCCTAATGGGAATCAAAGGACAGAACCGAAAATTATACCAATGAGTAAAATAAAGTTATCACCTTGAATTGTGATAGGTTTAAAAGGGTCAACTGCGCTATGAATATCTTTTGATTGTTACATTATTTGGGATGGAATTTTTTTAGAGACAAATTGCATTTTTATTATTGACGCTCTACAATAGTCCTATTCATAAAAATCGAATTTAATCGAAGATTAATGAATGGATACACTTAATTAAAGTGCATATTTGATTTCAACCGCCCTTTTTACATAGAGTATCTTTAGCTTGAGCAAACTGCATTTTGTCGATAAAAATAAGGAGAGGCTAGCAGGAGTGAATTAACCCTTCCCTGTGACTGAATTTTTGATCACAGCAATTACATTAACGTATCATTTATGACCTAGATTTTATTTTTTCTGAAATGCATTTCTGTAAAATGAATTTATTGTTCGTTTGTTTTGCTTTTCCGGTATGGTCGCTTCGTATATATATTTTCAGCAATCTAGGCAGATACTTTGTCTCGGGCACAGTTTTCCTTTGTTGATATAACTCATACATCAAACTGTCTTCACGTATGATTTTCTGTCCCATTCTGCTTTTTTTTAATTTGGAGCCAACGAACAAAGAAATTGTATACAGAAATGCCAATTAAATTAAAAAAAGCAAAATATAGGTTTAGTTATTTTAGTATCTACTTTCATTTGTTTATAAGTTATATCTATTTGTGTCACTAATTACCCAAATTGAAAACCAAAGCTTTATATTTTGCCTTACTCAACTCTTGATTGTAAGCAAAATAAAAAAAATAAAAAAATTGTTACCTCTTCAGGAGCTGAGAATAATATTATTGTAGCAGTAAGATTGGAACCTTCTCTATTGAATTACTGCATTTGTGGAATAATACGTATACTTTTGTAGAAGAAAAAAATAAATAACTTTTTTCCCTTTCAAGACACATTTTAAAGGCTTTGACAATGATTTTAAAATAACATACAGCTTAAATTTTTACTTCATATATTATTGATTTTATCAGTTGAACATTTTTTTTGTAAGTTTTTATTAATACTGTCATGTAATCTTATTTTAGACTAAATGTTTATTTATGCATATATTTTTACGTAACTACTTCAATATTTAGGTAAAATAATGGAAACAAAACAAATTAAAAAATATCCAAACCTTATGAGTGTTATAATTTTCATAGAGGGATTTGAAATCTTAAAATATAAATTGGCACCTTTGGACCCATTGTCTGTCCCACTGCCTCTATTGGTTCGATCCAAACATAGTTTTGTGACCTTGTTTGTATCTCTAGATATTAAATGAAACAAAGGTTTTCTTATATTGTCAGTCTATTATTATTTTCTACATATACGTGCAAACACAATAACATAGCATATAATACTAATGAGTCCAATGAACCCATTTAAAGCTTATACATTCGTGTCCAAAAATTAACAGAAAAAAAAAAGAACTGAGTAATAGAAGATCTTATTTTTAGAAAGAATAAAGTCTAACTGACTAATTTGGATCAAATAAATCCTGTTCATAATAAAAAGGTCCTATTTGAAGAATAAAACAACAGATTCCTTTTTAAAAATCTTAGTAATAATTTATTTTCTGATCGTCATTTAAAATTAAACTCAAATGTTTTGTTTTTTAAAGTTATGAATAATTCTGTTACTGTAAATATAGTATATATGTTACATTTTTGTAGCCTAGCTTTTATAATATTGATTCATTATGGAGGTTTTAATTGTCTTTACGCCAAAATAGTTCATTTGATGCATAAAAAGGTAGAGTTTTTATTTACAAAAGAGATTTTGATACTAAAAGGTCTAATTCAGTAGCAATATTTATTTGTTTTTAATATTTTTGAAGCAGAAATTTTTGAGATTTAGAGTAGGAAATTTTAATATTTTAAAATAACAATAATTTATATTTTATAAAGAAGGGAAACAAATAAATCAAAATAAAAATTTCTATTACACATGATTCTTATCCTTAGAGGCCTGGAAATTGCACTTAACCAATGATAGAATCAAATATATTAATGAAATATTGGGTTGTATGTACAATGTACATTCAATGCAAAATAAAAAAAATATATTTGGGTGTTCTCTTTTTCTTGTTTATTTTTTTAAGATTTTTTTTATGTTGATGCACCACATATTTAGAATGAAAAGATAATAATGTGTTGTGGATAAGTTTTTTTCTAATTATTTTCCGGAATTAGTTTTAATATTTAAAAATAATAGTTTTGTAGGATTAAACTTAAAACAAGGTTTTTTTTGTGGAGTTCATTTTCTACAAATATGTATATATATTTTCCATCTATAGAAATGCACAATTTTATTTTCTGAGCTGGTTGAGTTTTTGATTATAAGGTGAAATATGTAGATAGTTTCTACTACGTCCAAATTTAATGATAAATCAAAATGGAGGCTCTGCTGCATTTCTAGCTTACATAATTATTATCAATGTGGACACATTTAAAATAAGCTCCATCTAATCACTTAAAAAAGGAAGAAATAAAAGTATAGTAACAATAGAAAATGACATCAGAAAAGGAACTATACTTTTAATACATTTATGTCAAAAATTGTGAAACTTTTAAACTTCAAAAAGAACCCTTCCTCAAAGCAAATTCTGTAAAATATTTTGGTAGATTAATAAGTGTCCTATAGTCTAGATCGATCATTGTGGATATGGCTATGCCAATAGATAATTATATAGGTATTCCCACACCGTGCTTCTAAGTTGGAATGCATATATACATCGATAAAAACTAATCTTAAATCACAACTCGCTGCCTACAAAATAAATAATTAATTTCACAAAATATAAAATGAATTAATAATTAATAGGATTGTTAATCCTTCAAATTAAACAAATTATATTTCGACAAAATGTGATTTAAATAAATAAATAACTCGATCATTACAGTCCTCAAGTTTGCCAATCCTTTTTATGAATTTCGATTACAACGTTTTCCCAAATAAAAGATAATTCTAATAATCTGGTTTTGTTTTCTAAGATGTCCAACTTCAAAAATCATGATATCACATCTGTTTTATGAGTACATAATTTTTTTAAATAATTGTGTAGTATATGGGATCTTTAAATTATTAAATAAATTGTGTTTTTGCAGGACTACGCCGATAACGAATACTACAATTCTTTTCCAATCAATGATAATTTATTTGTACACTTCCAAAAAAGCATACTTTTGAACATAAAGAACAAAATTCTTAAAAACACAAGACTGACCATAGTTTCATTAAAAAAAAGGTACTATATAATGATAACTCTATTAGTTGTAGAGAATATATAAAAACGAAATAAAACCTTCGACTCTCAACAAGAACGAGAATCTAGCAGAAGGTTGATCAGAGTCTATCCTTGGACAAAACAGGGGATTTCATCAAAAACCAATCAGTCTTGGACATCGATCTTTAAAACGAAGCCTCCAAGAGCCCCATAGGTAAGTTTGCCACGTAGCTTACTTTCGGACATTCGTAAAATATATGAAAATAGATTTCCTAATCCAACCCAGAGGATGAGTAATTTTTCATCTCTTTCACTTTCAAAGATTTATTTGTGAATAATGAAGATTAATAATGAAAATTAGTTCCTCAATAAATAAAAACTTTGAATGATTTGAATGTGAACTTGATATCAATATATGTCATAGTATAAGATATATAAGATAATGATTGGAATGCTCTTAATAAATGTGTTTTTTTGTAAAGTTTGTTTCTATGTCTTTTTTATGATGATATCATGGCACGCAATAAGAAGAAAATGTTATGTAAAATATAATTTGTCGGAATGGAAAAATGTTCTTCTCTTCTTTATTTCTCCTTGAACTACTTCCTTAGCATGCAATACAGTTTTTTAAATAATAATATTATACCTAAGTGGAAGGAAATATGATCGCCTTAGAGTATTTATGTATTTACTTAACTCTTAAATATTATTTCATGAGTTTAAATAATTTGGAATATTGATAGCTATATTGTAAATATATATATAAAAAAGGAAGTTCTTTTAGCGTGTTTTATGATATGTATAAATCAAAGTGCACCTGACATGTATTTTTGAGGGCCAAATACTTTCTCAAAATAGCACATCAATCCTAGCTAAAAATATTCAAAATAACAGATTATGTTAAAGTTATTGCTCATTTTATATAGATTAAAGATGATCCATGGACCGCCATTTAATTACTCGTATGGAGAATAAAGTTCTATTTTAGGTATAAATGAATAACCGCTGGGATCAAGACTGAGATTATTTTCAAGTTATCAGTTTTTTAATATTGAATGATCAAATAAATTTTATAAAATGATGTTGCAACATTATTTTATTGTCAAGATCAGTGACTAACAATCTAGGGTTAACACCAATTGAACATTTCTGTCAACCAAAATGGAATATTAGGACCCAAATTATGTGTTTTCTTGGTTTTAGGATTTTTTGTGGAACTTTTCCTAACACAACATAGACATGAACAACTTTGTATTTTGTATTCCTGTTGTATCTAAAGATCTTTGAAATGCAAGGGAAGAGGGTTGGATACGACAAAGTTTCACAATTACGTCTCTTTTAGTTAGCTCCATGCTTAAAAATATTTATTTATCATTACTTTTTTAGGAAAGATTATGTAAAGGGGCTTTATAACCACCTACCAAAAAAAAAAAAAAAAAATCAGAAGAATGATCTCAATACTTTTTTTTAAATTCAAGTTAACTTTGTGTAAATTTATAGTGACAATCCTGTATTTCAATCTCTGGACACAAAAATGTGTTATTTTTCTATACTAAATAATTAAGAGTTTTAGCCATAATTTTCTTTCTCAATTTCTCCGAACTTGAACCTGATTGGATTCATTTTTCTTTGACACAAGCAACCACAAGAAAATATAAAATAATATGTACCTATAAATTCTGTCATAGATTTGCTTTCACTTGACTAAATTATTTTTCAAAAATGTATAATAGTTTTACATATCTACAACTTCTTAAAAATGTTTTGAATTCAAATAAAAGATAGAGAACGACTGGTAATTTATAAGAACAGTCAAAATAGCTGGTTCTGTTTTTTAAGAAAACTCTTTTCTATCTTTATAGTTTAAAATCATTTAAAATCTTTTGATTACATAATTCATTTTATAAAAAAATTGATTCTACTTTTGTATTCTAACGGATAAAAGATCAATATCTAAAGTAATTTACAAAATTGAGGCTATAACAGATTGTTCACAAACTGCCAAAAATCGGAAATAATCCATTGAACCCTGAGTAAGAGCTTATAAAGTTCCTTCTTTTCATTCCTTTAGTGATGAAACTTACTTCAGATGCGTTGCATCTTCCATCTCAAGACACTTTTTTATGTAGTTTCTGTTTGTAAAACAAAGCAAAATATATTCGTATTTTTTATATTGAATTAATTGGAAATTCAATGGAATGTTTTATTTAATTTTATATTTAAAAAAAATGTATGAAATCAAATAATTATATAAAGTATTCTATACATTGTTTGAAAATTACATAATAACTGAGGGCCCTATAGATCCTTACTTGTGAATTTATGGATATTTTATATTTTTTATTTTATAATATTTTTTAATAAAGAAAAAATATAAATAGAAAATACTGCTAACAGTTCTCATAGAGCATGGATTACTTGACATCTGTATCAACTATTCACTTTTAAAATCACGTCACCTTCCTATTAAAATCATTCCTGTTTTGATTTGAATAAGTTATATTATTTTATGGTCAATTAGTTAAAAATATATATATTATTTCCATACAAAGTGAACATTCTTCCCGGATTTAAAATATGCCTTCAACCTGCATTGCTCCTTGTTAACACACTGGTAAAAATCTGGTCGAAAGCTCAAAGAAAATTAAATAAAAACATCATTGCATAAATTTCCAACATTAAAAATAGAAATTCTTAATAAATGGAAATCAGCTTTAGCAATTTATAAGATACTGGGTAAAAAATACCATATATGTATTTAGTCTAGTAATATCTGATGAGATTATTATTGTTTATATAGATAGTAAATCCGTTGATAGCTCTAAAAAAGTTATTTCTACCTTCATCTTAAACATGAACATTTTGAAAAGGAAACCTGATGGACAAATGAAGAACTAAAAATAGATATCTTAAGAAAAAATGCAATACCCTCTGTAGCATGAACGGAAAACTGCCCTGGAGAAATGATGCATAATAACACATTATAAATTCGCTTAATATTATTTATTTATGTATTTTACAAGATTTATAATATAATTTACATCTATTTTAGGTCTTTAAAATTTATGATGAGAAATTTATTGTATTATTTTATGTAGGAATTTATAAAATATCCATATTTGTTAGAAAAAAATTATAGTTGCTAAAATTTTATTTTATTTACCATTTACTCACAGGATTAGATAAACTATTTCTAAAAGAAATCAGTTAGATACTCTAACCTTTAAAAACAGAAAAAAAAAGAATTAAAAATTTAGTGTACCCATTACAAAATTAAAGAAAAACAATTATTTATATGACTATTGAAGTACAAATAATGTTATTTACATGTAACATAGCATCTATAAGAAAAAAGAGTTAAAAGGCGTAAAAATACAGAAAAAATAATTATTATTATTGTTAGAGAAATAATAAGTTTACCTAATAAGTTAATTCTAACATGTCATTTTATATGTGAGTTATTTTACATCGAGTGATCATTGTAATCATGAGTTATTCCAATTGAAGAAGACTAATAGCAGTTATATCTTTATATAAAGTAATAAATAAACATCAGGAAGTAAGAATTTAACTTGCTGTCACAATAAATTGTAAAAATCAATTTGAAACCAAAGAAATATAAACCAAACTTCATTATGTTCCGTGTCTTCCGTTTGTGTAGCTGCAATTGAAACGATTTGCTGCATTAACATAGGCAAAAAATGGACTAATACATGCTGACCATGTTGAGTAATCCAGACTTAGGCTCTCAATCCATAATATAAATTTAAAATTCCTTAGGTAATAGGTACATATTCAAGTAGATATATTATACATATATATACATAGAAGAGGATGAAGAATCCTTGATAATAGATTTTTCAAAAAGGAACCATAAATATATACTCATCTTGTAAATCAAATCACAAACATTATTTTTAAGACTTTTAATCAATTAGAAAAGGATCATCAAATCGATTTTATAAAAGGTGAATGTCAAGTCATCTAAACATAAAAACAGGTTCATCAAGAAAGGCTCTTCTCCAATACAAGAGAAATACCTATGATGCACTACGAAGGAACTGACAATCTCAATACTATATTATTGATATTCCCTCAAAAAATGTCTTTGTTCGAGCTGGTTTACTAAAAGGTCCTTCCTCCCTACTAACTAATAGATGCAATATGCGATTAGAAGTTCGGTCTGACAGTAATAGAAGAAAATCTTGTATGAAAATTTTTATATTTCTTCAGCAGAATTAAATCATACTTCATAACTGCTATTGGAACAAGCTACACCTCTAAAAAAGGAAAATTTCACCAGACGATCCACAATTCTCTGAGGGGGTTCAATGGACGATAGCATAAGTCTCTGCGTTCATGATTCATCACCTTTTAAAAATAATTGATTATTCTATTGTCATTTTATGGAAGAATAATAATTTTTTTTTCAAGGCTATACAGAGGAGGTTGCGTGGCTAGTGTATATCCAGATGTTAAGTAAATTTATACTTAAAAACATTTTTGTTGTAGAAAATATGACCTAAACGCGTGCAAAGAAAATATATTTGGTCATGTTAGCAGTGTTTGGTATTTTCTAAAGCTGTAACCATTATTCTATAATTCTGGGAGTGAAAACATTTAAGTATAAAGCAATCACATCTGTGTGTGCTCTTGAAAGACGGAAAGTAACACTAACAATACGTTAGAAAGTTCTTGGTCTAAGCCCTTGTTGAACCTAGAGTAGAATGACGGATTGATCTCCGAGTAATTCCAGTCCCACTCCCTGCTAGACACGGAGTGAAATTTGTGTTTATTTCTTTTCTCATATATATGGTAGCAGCTAGTCTAATAAAACATCATGAAAGATGAACTGCTTTCTTATCAAACATTCTTCAAATTATCGTGGGTGCCATGTTTTTTCGATTTCTTTCCATTTATCTTTTCGGAGTGTCCTATTTTATAGTACAATTCTTATTATCGTTGTAAGTTATTTCTATGAATTGGGAGAGTAGTTGAGTATCGATGTTGGAGTAATTTCTGCTTATATTCTTACTGTTAGGAGGCAGGATTTGGGTTTATTTCCTGCATTTTACAACAAATACAATACAACCTTAGGACAGCTAAGCTGATCTCCCTACCAAATATTCTTCAAATTGATTTTAGGTTTCTTTTTTTATCATAACGTCAGGTCATAGTTTTTACAGTTCTATTTATATCCATCATTGTTTCTTTATTTAACTATGTCACTCTATGTTTGGATAGGAATGACAAGCTAATGGAATGAAATACTATTATGTAAGTCATGAAGTTTTCAAGGCCTAAAGTTTACAAAAGACAGAAATGTTTTCATTATTACATGGAATAATAATTTAAACACTTCAATTCTTCTACCTAAAAGTAAAACTGTCGTTTTATATTCCATTAAGCAATAATAATATATAACAATAAAAAATAACGAAATTAGGAATGGTTCGACTCATTACGTACAAATATACTATATTGATTTATACATACAAGGACATGAAATAGTTCTTGATAAAATCATTCCACCTCAAATCACTCAATGGTTTAAGACCCACACTCAAAAAATAACATCATAAGAATTATTTTCACTAGAGGATCTTGTCACGCGGAAGATATTTATAAATAATTTAATAAATAAATAAAAGTAAGTACTCAAGACATTAAAAAATCCTTTGTCGTTTAAATTATGACCCCATTATTTAATTAAATCCCTCTGATTTCAAAATACTATTATACAATTTGAATAAATGATCAATTGCACCCATCTAAGTCAAATTTATGGTCAAAGTTTTAAAAATAAGGTCTTACTCATAATAAAATATCTATGTAAAACAAAATGTTTGCCTGTTACACTTTTTCTGTCTTATCAATCTCCAAATTGGTAAATTCTAGAGGCGAACAAATTGCGTGAAAGACTACGATAGAGCAAAAATGTTCATATACTCATTTGTAATCCTTACTTTGCATTATTAATATCAAAAACATTAATTTAAAATTGTTAAACCCATGCCACAGCCAGCTTAGAGAACAAAGGAGAGCGGGAAAATTAAATGAAAATATAAAAACTAGCATAATAATGCTGAGCTGCCGCACACGTTATTTGTTGTAGATATACTGTTTTTGACAGTACCGATTTTAACTACTGCAACCCCCATTGCAAACTTGGTTGCATGTGAGAAAAATCCCTATTATGGCAGAGATAAGATTAATAGTTAAGGTTTTTGTGTGAGAATGGCTCGGGCCAAATATTTTTATTTATTTAGTTATTAAAATGCTAAGCCATTTAAAAAAAATATTTAAAACTATATTTTATATATATATATTTTAGAATTAGCTTTTTTTATAAAATCTATTTCTTTTTCAATGATGAATCTCTGTTCATTGATCATCTTATCTGCTAAATGAAACAAATAAAAGACTCTGTGTAGTCAATATTTCCCCCTTTAATTTAAGGTTAAAATGCAGAAACAGATGTTCCGTAATTTTTAGCTCTTTAAAAAATTTATAAGATACCATAAAATATTTTATTTGTGAAAAAATGAAATTTTACAAAAAAGCAACCACAATTAGAGATCTTTTTCTTAAAGACCAAAATTTTATGTTTTGAATAACTTGGATAATTATAATGATGTTGATCTTGAAAGACCAAAATAATACAGAATATGCAACACATTTATTCAATGTTTATTAAAGGTTTTGTTGTATCCAGAGATAGGTAAAAACCATAGAATGCAGTTCAAGTTCAGTATTAAGTCTTAGTTCACTAGTCCATATCCTGCAATTTTTCCATTAAGCCTGTCAATAGTCTAGTTCAAGTCTTCAGATTTCTTTCGAGCCCATTTAAAGTGCACAATTATAATATAGAGTCCATAGAGTTTCAAATTTTCTTGAGTGAAGTTCAAGGCAAGTATTGAGTCTTCATTATCATTAAAATATCATAAAATAACTACTTTTTATAACAACTATTCAATTTTATCAGAAGTTTCTATATAATATTTTCTTGATTTCAGCACTCTTTCCGAATCCAAATGTAAATTTCTAGTCTTTCATCAATTTATCTTTGATATAACAAAAACCTTTTACCATAATATGTACAAAGGCAGACGGGAAAAAATCTTTACAGAGTTGTGTCATCGCATCAGATATATACATAACGTGTACATAAATACAATGAAAAAAAAGTCAAGTCATCAAGTAATTCATTAGAAGGATTTTGTTTTTCACATATTTTATTTCTGCTGTATTTCCTCACTCCTCTATCTCTCACGACAATATTACTTTTTACTGTTTAGGTAAGTCAGTCAGTCAATAATAGCAAATCAAAAAAAGTTAATATATTTTTTGTTATATTATAATTATATTTTCTTATCTATTCAATACAATAAAGAGGTTTTAAAGATACAATAAATTAATTATAGATATTTATAGCACCACCTTCACATATCAATATCTCACAATGAGGCCCTTTTGAGATTCGATAATTAGTTACGAAGTAAGGGAGACAAAACTTGCAGTAACATGACTAAATTTCGAAAAACATGGTTTGTATGCATAAAAAAGTCTACCCTAAACTAGTTCATCTTATGTTTAAATACTATATATAGATTTATTTTTTATTCAATAAGTCCGCCTTTACAAGCAAAAACAACCCCAAGACACCGGCAAACAGATTGACAGCTCTTGACGATGAAGGCTTATCTATGGGGCATGGGGGCTCGGAGCGAATACAAATTTGATTTATAGGTGAAGCAGACAATCATCCCAAAGACACTCAAAATTGTAAAGCCCAGAGGGTTGAGATTTGGGCTGGAGGAGGGCCACATTGAGGCCGCACTTCTAGCTTGGCAAGAAGTCAATTAGACTATATGGGGCTATAATTAACTTCTTGAAGCCGTTTTCTGTCCAAACAGAGATGCCAATGGTATCTATACGTTTTTCCAAAATTTGTTTTTATTATAGCTGTGGATTTTTGGATTTTTTTAAAAAATTAATTTTCCAACTTTTTCCCCAAAAAATTATAAAAACAAAGCAAATATAAATATATAAAATAGAATCCTGGAGACGCTCCTGTCACTGAATCTAAAAATGCTTTGTGCTATAAGGGGGTATTTGGGTCAAATAAATACATCACTAAAAAAAGACTGAGAATTCCTGGTTTAGATGATATTACGTATAATATTATGTACTTCCATTATTTGTATTGTTGCATAAGCATGACAATTAAATTGTCATGCAATTGATTTACTATGTCTTATGTTGAAAATTTACTTCAAGTCCCACGCCCTGTCGTATCTGCAAGGGAGCACAAGGGAACAGCGTCCTCCACCAACATCCTAGATTATTGTGCATAATCATTTTTTATTTTTACATGTGTCTACAGGACTGTAATAATAGCCTAGATCCTATTCTAAAAAGTTATAAAAAAAGTCTTCAAAAAAATTAACTCAATTTTGGGCTGGCATTTAAAAATATTAAAAAAAAATCAATCATAATGTGAAGCTAATAAACTTCAAAAAAACTCTATTCACGGCTATGACCCTTATGGAGTTGGAAGTGTGTATAATAAGGACGGAACATATTTGGATTTCCAAAAAAGATTATAATTGCTCCGAGCAATGTCATTTTAAGGGGAGAGTTAAAATTTTGAGATTAAAAAGTAATTTTATCTGGATTGTTTACTTCATGCTGCTTTTATGCAAAGTAATATATGTAATCATATAATTACCTCTAAGAAAAAATTGTTTTGAAGCAATCTTTTCTTGGATCCGTATTTGAATCTATATTTTATTTTTGTCTCTCATTTATTTAAATTTACCTTACATTTAAATCGACATCCACTGTTTGTTTTTTAAATTTAAACGAACATTTCATTAATTTATTCAAAAAAAAACAAACCTTGACTACTTGAAGATGAAGTAAAATTTGAAAAACTCTTTGAAAATTGAACGGTTTTTTCTCAAACTTTTCACTTGAAACTATATTTCAAAATAACCCCATTATGACAAACTGAATAAAGAACAAAAGCAAAGGATTAACCTATTTATGTCATTCCTTCATGTACTGCTAGAGAGAGCTTAGCGCCATTGGTACACGTACCATAGTTTGAGAATCACTGTCCTAATAAAATTCCTAAAGAGGGAAATTTTGTGCAAATTTTTAATGTACTCCTATATATCGAGGCACCACTGTTTTGTTTTACACATATAGTATATTAAACATATCGTTGATGAATCCAATTAATGATCCTTTATAACCAAGATTTTATTTTTGCAATTATGTTATTGCATTTTTATATATATGCAATAAGTGCAGACTTTTTTTGCATATAGGATCTTAGAATTAATGATCCGTACAGTATGCTGCATGCCTTTAAAATCTAAATACAAATGAGTAAGATGCTCCTTTTTTTAGGTCATGAAGGACTTATGAGAGATATTTTTTCATATTGATACTTATCTTTAGGTTATATAAACTTATATTATCTATTTGAATAATAACGACAGGCTCCTCTTTTACTTTGTTTGAAGGTTCAATTTCACAATTAATTCCTTAGACAAAAAATGGACATTTTCCAATTAAAAGGGAACCTTGAAAAAATAAGTGAACAAATAAAAACTACATATAGTGAGGAATCCAATAATATATACATTTAACATGCACAGGAGAAAATTATTTTTATGCTTATATATATATATATTTATTTTTTTTACTCCTTCAGGACTAGCATGTATTATATTGGTACCTATACATACCATATATTATACATATATAGAGCACCTTTAAAGTAAGGTTTGATATAGTCCATGCAGATGGATTTTTGATGTCTTTGGTGACGTTATTTATCAAAGAATGCTTTAGGGGAGAGCTTTTGAGCTAAATTCGGACGGGACGTCAATTTTTTTGGATTGATAAATCCCTTGTTGTGAGCATACATTGGTGAAACTCAAATTTGCTATGTTTAAGCTATGGACAATTATCAAGTATTAAATTATTAATGATTCCTTATTTGGTAAGACTTTTGGTAATTACCAACTGATTTTAAGCCTTTTTTTCCATTCTTTTTTGGAAGAGAGGTTGAGAGATGTAATAAAATAACACTGTGTTAGATATATGATTAAATTTTTGGGGTCCCTTCTCTAAATATGTGGTCTTTTGATGTTTTAAATACTTTTGTTTGCCTTTGCAAAATGCAGTTCACATTTAGTAATTTGAAATCTCTTAATATTCCCATCTACATTAGCATATTTTTATCTTTAGAGATACAATACTTTATATCTGTAAATTTGAAATATTGTTATTCCCTTTCGCATTAGTAGCTGCTCAATAGTGTTTTTTTTAGATATTTCTTAAATACATTTCTATTGTGGACAGTGTCGTTTTCAGAGCAAAGTAAGTTATGCGATGCTTCACTAATTATTTGTATTAAGATGTGCAGATCCATTGTTTTTGCAATATCTAAGTGATGCTTCTAGACACTTGCCTAAATAGACATTGGTTGTTGAAAACTTGAGTTTCAACTTGCCAAAAGCTAAAGAACATGGACTACGACTTCAGAGCTTTTAAACTATAGCCCTTGGACTAGCAATGAAGGTAATTGAGGTAACGATATAAATATCTTGGGAATTATTTTTTGTCGTGAATTTTTGCAGAAGTTGTAAGTTTGTGGATGGATGATAAA
Source organism: Lepeophtheirus salmonis (assembly GCF_016086655.4). Lineage (NCBI taxonomy): Eukaryota > Metazoa > Arthropoda > Copepoda > Siphonostomatoida > Caligidae > Lepeophtheirus > Lepeophtheirus salmonis. The sequence goes on from NC_052134.2 coordinate 41,116,942, forward strand.
TTATTCTATATTTCCATTCTAATTATAAGTCTGTACTATATAAGATCGACAACAAAAGGATGCGTTATTTCCTTACACGAACTGCAAAACTTCCTTAGCTTATTATTTATGTAAAAATATGATGAAATATCGCCTTTTTACCATATGGTCATGAAATGATGGAACCACACCTCCCTTGGTATTTACCTCTTCTCATAATTATGTTAATTAGTCATTCTTCTATTCGAATGTCGGATCAATTTGTATCAGAGCGACCACCCATGCCGAAACGTCACGTAAGGAGCTCAAGTTTCTTGGAAATATTTTTCCAACTAAATTAACAATAGTATTTTAACTATAATAAGGTAACCTTAGAAATAAGAACTATTATATGGTATAGGATAAGGTACACTGAGAAAGACTTGCAATTTGGCTCACAAATCAGATGTTTTCCCCTCCATCTTTATTTAAAAATAGCTAGATAATTCAGCAAATAATGAAATTAAGAAAATGTTCAAGGCAAACTTCTTATTTATGAATCTTTTTAGGAAGAAAAAAATAATATTTAATGTGTATATGCTTATAAAATTAATGCTTTAATTTTTTAAATGTAAATGCATGCAAGTAAGTAGGTATAAATTGTTACCTTCAAGTCAATTATTCCAGGGTTGTTGTTTATAATAATTGGTTTACCTAGAGATGAAGCTAATTTGATAAGCAGGGAATAAAGTTAATGTAAATATATGTTTGCTTTTTTTTTAAGTACAGGAGAACCTATGATTAACGAACTGAATCCATTTAAGTAAGGATCCACATTGTTGTAATTCCTGCCTAGTGATTATGTTATATATGAGATTTGTGTTTATTTATTTTTATTTATAGCTTCTCCAGAGTTCGTCTACTAAAATACTATGGAAGCTCATGTTCTCAGAATTACATTGTCTTTTTTAGTTTCTTATATTAAAAATAAAAATATAAAGTTATGTAAAAAAATAAATCAATATAAAAAGTTTCAAAAGTCTTCGTCAAGTAGTTATATATAAGTCAAATAGGAAGTTTTTAATAGATATAATTCCAATTCCTTTAAAAAATAGTTCAATGCCATCAGTCCCTTGTTAAAAACATATTTATAACATTAAGTTATATATTAAGTTTAAGGAAAAACGATATATATATATATTCTTTTTTTGTAATTCATTTCATGAAATCAATAAATCGATTCCTACCGTTTGTATGCATATAATTTAACCACTTTTACTATGAGCAAAATTGTCTTAAGAATTCTTTATTTATTTATGTACCTGTGTGTATTGAATAAAGTTTGTAGATACGTTCATGTCTACATATATATGTATGCTTGTGATCTGGGTATATAATCTAGATCTAATACTTTTTGTTTTTAATTTAATGCTTGCATAATTTGTTTCCTTTTAAATGGATTGTTGTCTATTGAGAAAAATGTTATTCTGTCAGTAGGTAGAGTTACTTATAATTATTTTAATTTTAAAAACAAAGTTAATTAAGAGATAAATTAATGATGCAATTTTTTTTTTTCATAATGTGATCCCCATTTGTAGCACTGCAACTTAAAACTGCCGTCTAGAAAGACAAAAATATCAACTTTTATATATTTTTTGCCGCTGGTAATTTTTCCTTTAAAGATTTTACCGTATCTTATATACGCTGTCATGTTATGTTTTTATAATATTGGTTCTAACTTTACAGTTTTATCTCCACAAGGCAAAAAAAAAAATATTGTGCAAGGTTCATAAGAGTTTATCAATATAAACTTCTTATTAAAAAGGATGCTTTCCACCACAACAGATTGCATAATTTGATTTTATGCTCCTCCAGATATAATTATAACTCATCAACTATTCCTTCTTTATTAAATTATTTCATTACTATTTCCATTTTTATATAATTAATCTTCAATAAAGCTTTAAAAGTAAACTTCGAACCGATAATGTAAAAAATAAAAAGCCAGCCAATATGTCATGCGGGTAAATCTCCTCGACGGAAAAAGTACCAGATGCAAAAATGTTTGCAGTCAAAATACCGGCCACGGCTTAAAACGATGACATTTTTTTCAGATTCCAAATATCCTATCTAGACATACCTATGCTTAAAAAAAATGATATTGTTCTCATAATGTAGGTAAGCAAGCCCATTTTTTGCGGACGAACCATTTTGGTAAATTCTTGAGAAAAAAAAACAACGATTTACTCGACTTGGTACAAAGTCTATAGTTGGAAACTGTCTTGGATATTTGAAAGATATCTTACAAAGGACAAACCTAGACAACATTTTTGTTCATGCAGAATATACATAGAGAAAAATTTCATAATAGCAACATTTAAGACTCTCGTCATTTTCACATACAACATTACAATGTCATTTCATAACTGTGATTACATTTTTAATCAGACAGTACTTGAGCTAATATCTGCCGAAATTGTTTTAAGACTTCGATGAGGATAAGATGGCAACACTTAAAGAATACAATTTAGAATAGAAGCATGTAGAGATGGTCAACATACCTCCATATACAGAGCTTGATCTAATTCTTTCTGATGATGATGTGCAGAGATGGAGCAGGAGCGGAAAGGCAATAGTACAGCAGGGGGATAATGCGAGACCTGCACATATTCATAAGTTGTGAGATAAGCAGCGGGAACAACTACCAACCAATAATCTACATAAACTGTGAGAGATATTTGGCATTAACAAGAGGATTTATCCCTTTTACCTCAAAAGTAATTTAAAACAGTACCCTGACAATAATAAAGTTATGGGATCATAGAAAGACAGAATAGACGAAGGAATATGAAGAAGAAGAAAAAATACAACGATTTTGTTGATATATTGTTAAAAAATGGTCCAATAACTTCAGGACAAAAGGTAAAAAATGTTAGTACATTTGCCACGTGCGGTCATCAATCTTCAGTGCTCAATGAAATATTTTTTTAAAAGTGGTTTTAAGCGCTTTTATATTGGTTGTTTTTGTGCCAGTGTATTTATAAGGACTAATTTCTTTTCTATTCGGACCTTGAAGACTACATCACATTTCCTTTTTTATGAAAAAGAAAGTAATTAGGACACCTAAGATCTATTACATCATATCCAACGTCATCAAAAAGGTGAGATAAGAACTTCTTTTAATTTATCTTTATGCAAAAGAATCACCCTTAAAATATAAAGAAAAAGTCGTAATGTTTAGCGATAACATAGTTTCTAAACCTCCCAATAAACCTCCTGATAATAATATCAGAAGGTCATCGAGGATTGATCGAAAAGGTTAGTTAAATGTCCTTCAAGAGAATAACAGCATTCATAGAGATGAAGCAGTTCGGTTGAGACAGGATAATAACCATAAATTCGAGACATTTGTTCTACAATTGAAAATGAAGAAGGTTTGTGCTTTAGAGAAGGAAATGTTAAACACATATATATTTACGACATAGCAATGAAATATAATTTTCAAGAACATGAAATTGGGGTTGCTAATCCTAGATTTAGCCTGGGTAAAGCTTGTTTTTGTACTAAATTCTCTATAGACCTAAGGGATCGAATTGGTCACTTGAGAAAATATAAAGAAATGAAAATAAAAAATATAGACGGTTAAATAGATTAATATAGACATTAGAGGAGGTCACTTTGAAAATAAAAGGAATTGACATGGTTAATATTAATTACAAGAATAAATTGATTGTAACGCTTACCAATACTTTCAACAGAGTAAATGAGGCAAATATGGCTATATGGTTTAATCAATTTGGTGAAAATCCTAAATCCCCCCATAAAAAAACCAATTCATGGCAAAATTGAAGGAAAATGTGACTACATTATGGAAATTGTACCTGGTCCTTCGTCTATATTTCAAGTTCTACCAGTACAAGGAAGTTTAATTATGTTTTCTGGAGTAAAAATGAAACTTCAATGTCAAAAGTCCTTTAATTTTGGACTCATGAAGTGTTATTGCATGGAAAAACGAATTAAACCATTTGAATATGAAAAGGCACTCACCTCTTCCATCAGAAGTACAAATTGAAGAGAGATGGAGGGCCAATTTATACAAGAAAAAATGAAGATAAGTCTTCAGGAATTGATAAACATATTCATCCGAAAAACAAATCGAAGAAATTAGTGAGACCAAAACTGTGGAAGAAAAAGATGACGATAATTCTTCTGGATTAAACAATGAATCAGGAAATGTAGATATGATAGAGACAAAAAGAAAGATAATTCTTCCAAAATTGATAAACATATTCTATCCAAAAACAAATCGAAGAATTTAGTTAGACCTAAACTGTGGAAGAAAAAGATGAGTCTTTTGGATTAAACAATGAATCAGGAAATGAAAATGTAGATTAAGTACACACCAAGTATTCGGATTAGGAAAATGAATGTTCTCTTTTAGAAAGTGATAAGACGAATGATGGAGAGTGTAGAAAGACAAAAAAAAATAAAAAAATAGTGTCCTCATTTGCACGTTCATACAATTCTGGACCGGCTTACTTTGCTTCCTCTATGAGAAAAGAAGTAAACCGGATACAGAGCTTTCCTCTTTAAGAGAGAAGAAACATTCAAAGAGCTTTGAGTCTGGTGCTTCTTGATTGATGGTCGAGTTCTCCTGCTATTTATAGACTATTCTGACATGCACCTAAGGATCGTGTGCTTCCTTCCAAACTTGACTTATATGCCTACAAGACGTTAAGTCAATCGTGTCTGCCTCCCGAGTTTTTTAAATTTTTTTCTACCTCTTGGTCGTCCAGAGGAGTATTAACATTTATTTTAAGAAAAATTGAGAATCCTGTATTTCAAAAGAGCGCATAGGTTCAGGGAGTAGCATAAAGTTTAAATATACAGACTTCTCGGTTTTGATTTTCTTCTAATTAAAGCTTATGGTTCAACTCAAAATCCATTGCAGTTTTTTCAAGCAATTTTCAACAACCAATGCAAAGACTCAATCTCATTCTTGCTAATTGGATATCTCAAGGTCGATCTTGATGCATCAAGATACTTTGCAAATAAACATATTCTACAAAGTTAATCTTAAAACTACATTTGTTAGATATAATAAGGGTTCAGAACTCAAAAAGTAATTTTCCATGGAGAAGGAGATATCAGTCTTCTAGGATTCCTTTTGGGACTTGTATTTAAAAGACTATTTTTCCAGATTAGAAATGCATCTTACCATCCAGCCTCAGATCATAGAATTATTGATCTTGAATTACGTAATAAAACATCGTTTAAGGATTATAAGATAGCAAAACGGATATTGGAGGAAGATAAATTTACAGAGCTTCTTCGTTATCGACTTGGGAGTAATTTTCATTGTTCTATCTCGGGTACCATAGCAGCTGCTGTTCTTAAGTTTTACATAATTCAAATGATTAAGAAAATTGGTAAAATATGTAAGAAAAGTTACGGGAGTTTCAAGGAAACCTGGAGAAAGTTTTGTCGAATAGCTCGATATTTAGGAGATCTTGTCCTTCGGATATCATCAATACGTAAAGGATATCAGATATAGTTGAAAAAGAGAAAAGGAAAAAAATGGCAATTCAAAATAACTCCCGTCTGAGACTCAAGAAGCTAAAGGAAAATTAGATATGTGGAACTTTAAGGATTACTATAGTTATTCACTAATTTTCTAAAGAAGGAAAGGGGTTACTCAGGTTCTATTTTTTCTATTACTATAAGTTCTGATTACATCAAGAAATATTTGAAAAAATACAAGACGACCGGTCCAGACTGAATTGGAGGAAAATTTGCCCCTTATTTACTATGTATGGGACGGGCAATGGAAAGACATGTTAAGCTACCGAGATCAGTTACAAAGGGAAAAATTGTTTTAATTCCTAAAAAAGGAGATGGAACTGATTTAAGTCATTGTCCACCAATAACAATCCTTAATGAATCATTTCGAATTCTTTCATGTGTTATTGCTAACCAATATTGAGTATCAAAAGGTTTTTTTTCTTAAGCATAGAAAAATATATGATGTTTCAAGAAATAAATAATGTAATATTGACTTAGTGAATAGGAGGAAAACATTTCGGCCTATAGGGGTCGTGGATTTTAGGAAAGCGTTCGATTCTATTCTTCACAATCATATTCTCATGGTGGTTAAGCGTTTCTTACCAAAGCGTTTATACAATCCAATTAGAGCCCTCATTTTCAACAGATCCTCTACTATTATGTTGTAGGGAAAAGTAAGTGATCATATATTTCTTGGACGTAGCTCCCGGCTAGGATGTCCCTAAGCTCCTTTACTGTTTATCATGGCCATTGAAGATTTAGCTTTAATCATGACCCATAAATATTTTGGATTTGTAATTAACTCGATTGAGTCTAAACATTTAATCGATCTTCATGAAGATGATGTGACACTGAATAGAGACTAATTCGGAATTGCAGCCTGCCCAAAGATTGGAAGTAGTGTTTTTTCATTTCAAGAAGTTTGAGATGAAATCAGGGCACAGCTTAAATGTTAAAAAGACAAGTCTATTGAGCTATTGGTTTCCTACTGATGGTGAGGTAATTGCCAGTTGTATGGTAACCAACAAGTTTGTTATGCTTGGGATTGGTTATGGAAGAAATGAATACCTGTATTGTCCCGCTTGTTTTACATAAAGCAACATCTCTGCCTACAATAGCCGATAAAGCTATAAATGGAAAAAAGAAATGCTTGTCTGACCATCTCTATAAATCTTATGTTTTTTGGTCAAAGCAAAACTAAAATTAGTTAGGGGGAGAAATCGTTCTCTAGGCAACGATTCCTTCAAAAATTGATAAGAAATTCTTATTGATCTTTCATCTAAAGGGGACCAAGAGTGGAACACAGTTGCCTCCAGCTCATCTGTTTATATGTGTGTAATGATAGGCTGTGATCTCTCTACTAGTTTTATTGAACTTTCCACTACTTGGGATGTAGATATAATTAGTAAGGACTGCAATAAAAAGTATTATTTTAAAAACTTGATGGAACCAGTAAACTTGGAGATTGAAGCTCTCTCAAAAGGTATCTTTACTATCCATGACATAACTGATAGCTCAATTTTCAATTGTGGTCGGTTTTTATTTCTTCTGAAAAGGTATTTGTGTTCTTATGGATTGCAAATGCCCTGGCACTTGAAAATTGAACAGCCAGTGGCAGATCTGACAGGTTTTTAAATGCCCTTGTGCTTTTGGAGTCTTGGTGAAGTCGAATTTTAAAATATCTTACTGGTACAACAGATTGTAAGAAGTTCACGGGAAAAGTTCAAATATCCTCGGGATGTATTTATTTCAATTCTCACTCTGAAGACTCTGACAAGTTATTTAACTCCGTGGTTCATACTTTTAGTAATTGTCAGGCTTTGCGGATACTGAGAGAATTTATTTTGCTCAATTTGAAGGTAGTAACAGAAAGAGCGGTTTCTCCAATTCTACTGTTTGGATTATATGTAGAGTAGAAAAGTTATTGCTCCTGAAAAGATCAAAGCAATAGAGTATGCCATTTTAAATTGCAAAGTCCTTATCACGGAGAAATTGACAAATTTGATACCTATATACGTGTGGGAATTAAGAGGAATTCTCATTGCTAAGGTTGCTTGCTATAATACTTTTACAATTAAAATTCCAGATGATAATATCTTAACTTGAAAGTTTGCTGGAGATGAATTAAATTTTATCCATTATTTTCAGCAAGATACTTGATGGTTTTGTTAAAAATCATTCGCAATTTAAAAATTCGTAGTAGTCGTTTGTTCGTTATTTTTTTAGTTATTCTAGTCATTTTTTGTTAATTAAATGGTTACTTTATGAATTTTCAGAAACTTGTTCTTGGCTTATTGGTTAGTCATCATTTTAAACCCGTGTATTTGAGTACATTTATTTTGTATTTTGTTGCTCTTTTTTTCCAGGAAAGTAATTTTAAACTAAAATGTTTATTTATATCTCTACTCTACATGAATAAAGAAAAAAAATAATATATCTATTACCTTGTCATAAAATGTCATTGAGACAATAACGTGGGAAATTTTTGGACAACTTCAGTGGTATTTAGGAATTTGTTTGGATGAAAACATCGATGGGACACACAACGGTGAATGATATTTCTTCTTAATACTAAGACTCTTTTAGTGTGGGTGAGCATTATAATAATTATAAGTGCGCGCTAGTGAATTATATATTTATATGAAATGTATTGTTATGAATATTAAAAAAATAGTGTTATAAACTTTAAATAACATACTATCATATATACATGAAAAAAAAAATCTAAATGAGAAGTTAATCTTTAATTTTTTCGATAAATTGTCAAACCGAAATTCGAGAAGAAACTTGCAAAAAAAACTTTTTCACTAATTTTGAAAAAAAAACGTATTCAATAGCCTTTATTACAATTGTAAAGAGATCCACCCACCAACCAATATTTTTTTCTTACTTGCAAAAACATAAAAAGTTACAGAGAATAATACCGTCCAAAAATAACAATCGATAATTCTTTCATTTTCGCAAATAATGCAAAAGTTATGATATAAAATATTTCAAAAATTAAAAATACTTTTTTTACTGTTTGAGTCTAAAATTCTATGTCCAAAATTTATCGTTTTATAGCATTACTTCTAAAAAATTGAAAATTTACATTTGATTTAATAAAAAAAATTAAAAATTTACATTTGATTAATAAAAAAAATTAAAAATTTACATTTGATTTAATAAAAAAAATTAAAAATTTACATTTGATTTAATAAAAAAAATTAAAAATTATTCAGAAAATGAGAGATATTTTAGTTAAACATCAATTTTGATATCAAATTAAAAAACCAATTTTAATAGTTAAGATATTAAACATAAAGATACTTTAAACACATTTTGAACGATAAAAATATCTTAATCGTCCAAAAATGTATAATCTAGAAATTCTCGTCATAGCTAGACATCCCATCATCTTCATCACATTATATATTTTGTACAGTTTTATGAACCATTAATTCATATATAGTTAAGTTTTATTTTAGTAACTTTTAGAGAGCCTAAATGCCACACACGGTAAAGTTCTCTAAGAAAGTCAAAAAATATTTATCCATTTTGGGGTTGTATCTACACGGAGGCTGCGTTCCGTTTAACCTAACAGGTCATTTTTTTAAACGGCTTCTAGAATGAAAAAATCTGACATTGCCATTTATGAGTTGTCGTTTAGATGGTGAAAACGGAAATGTTTCATTACAAAAGTGACTTATCTACCAAAGTCACATGATAAAACAGCCTCAAATACAGAAAATCAAGATTAAAAGCATTTAACAATGCATCAATCCATGTATAGAACTTAAATTATTGATCTTAATTTTATTTATGTTAAGAGTTACTTCTATTACTTATTATATATAATAAGATGTCCATTGAATAGATCAATATTCGTAACCATTTCTGATATAGCAGAACTCTTCCTTGTGTTGACTTGATACTTTTTGAATCCGAATAAAATAAATACATTTTTAAACGTTGCTGTGTGGATAAAGCCATATTTTTTTATCGAATAATTAAAGACGTCATTTTCTTTGATCAATGGAGATCCTAGAAGCCGTCTCTGCCCAGTGAGAGATTACAGCAAAATGATGAACCGTGAATAACGGACCTGGGAATCCTCTATACCAGAGGGACTCGGGATGGCTAGCCCCTCTCTTATTAATTATTATCATAATAAGTGATCAAGATTCCTGCGCTGTGACGTCAAATAAGAGAAGGGAAAATTGAAGGAAAGAAAAAAAAAGAGGGAAAATAGTTACTGCAGTGCAAAGTTTTTGACTGGAGAACAAAGGGAGAAAAAGGAAAAAAAAGAAAGAAGAGGAATTTAATAATTCATCAATATGGGTAGGTTTACAAGTATATGGAATTAAATTATCTTAATTTTCTATTTTATTTATTTTATATGTTTACATGTTGATTGATTTATAATAAACCTAAAAAAAAAGATGTTATTTTCTTCTGAATATACATATATATTTCATTCTTTATTACATCTTAAACCAAGTTTATTAACGAATCGGACTACAATTTCAAGTTTTTGAGTTTTACAATCTACATAATTCAAGTCAAGTAAATAGTCTTTAAGTTTGAGTTCAAGTCAAGTCTGAAACTGCAATTTAATTTGGTTAGAATTGAATCCTAACCTCTGAGTTTAGCATAGTTTCTAAGGGGGGGGGGCGACTGTCTATAGCAATCTGAACTACTTTAAAGTAACTGATATTAATGGTATACATAGACATACCAAGTAAATACAAGCCATGATTACATACTGCATATAGATATATAAAAGATAACCTTTGGTTTTAAAGAATAAATCATTTATAAGAGGGATTTTTCATAAGCTTTTATTTCGCTATTTTTACAACAATAAAAATATTCAAAAAAATTATATGTATTTTTCAATCTTGAAACTTTTGTATAAATTTTGAAGTAAACCGAATAGAAAGATTTATGTATGCACCAGCTATGAAATTACACTTTCTTATTATAAATAAATCAGTATTAATCAGTTATTACGACTTAAAATCTCAACTTCGAAAATAACCTACATAAAATGTCTTAAGATGTTTAATATCTCTAGTTTTTTTTGTCCATTGCTTGAAGCATTTCATAGATTTACAAAAAAAAAAAAAAAAAAAAATGCTTTAAATGGAGAAAAAAGACGTCCTTGTCAGTTTAAAACACTTTATATTATATGGATATTTATATTATACTTCAATTATATAAGTATATTTATTCAAGGTAAAACAAATATTTTTTGTTACTTCTAATAAAAAAATACTAAATTTTAAATCTTTAATAGAAAGTGAAGCATTAACATTTGACATAATGGAAAAGGGCATATTATAAGGTAGTTGTTTTATCTATTAAGAATCATAAATAAATATATGTAGGAGTGGGAACCCAAAATTTGTAGTAGCATAACTAAATAACAAAAACGCCATTTTATGGAATCAAGAAAATACAACTCAAAATCTATTTGTGATATGTTTAAAAACTATATTTACCTATATTTTTTATACAATATGTTTTTGTTTTTTTTTTCACAAGCAATAAAACCCTCAACATGGTGACAAACAGATTGGCAACTTTTTACGATGTGTCCATGGCGTACCATACTGTCATAATGGCAGGTTGGAGAGAATTCAAATTTGGAAGAGAGGTATAACAAATATTCTTCTCTAAAACATCCCAAATTGTAAATACATCTGGTGAGATTAGAACTGGAGGAGGCCACATACAGCCTGCCAAGAAGTCAGCTATGTTGTTGCTGTAAAAGTTTTAATTCTTTTGGTTGTAAGGGACACTAATGGACTTCTTGATATTATAGGTAGTCCAGTTGGAGGTGCCAACGGGTTTTTCAGCCTACTCAGCACTGATACCGGTGCAGATACTATAAGATACAAACAAAACTTCTTTATTTTTGCTTAAGCTGTCGGTTTGTTCTATAATGAAACTTTGCAACTTAAAATAAACTGGAATAAAATCGTAATTAAATAATACTGCAAGTTTTGGGTTCCCACTTTGTATTCGAAAATTTTTCATTTTTGTTTTATAACACAGTAACACCCCAACAAAAACAACATACTGGAGTTAGTACCTGAAATTATTATGTGTTGACAAACGGACATACTTTACTTTAATAATATAGAAGATAACTTCCTAAGAAATCCTCAGTTTTATTCTACTTTTTTAAGGAGCACAATCACACGTAGTTCCTTAATATTAAAAGGCTATCTCTTCAAGAAAAAAAAATGATAATAACAGCTTGAAATTAAATAAAAAATCTCATCGAATCTAACATAATTTAACATCCACAAATTAGTGGAGTCTAAAGACCATTATAAGAACTCTGTTATCATTGATGTAAAGCTGTGTGCATTATTTGTTCTAAATGAGTCATTTATTTGATAGATGGGTTTGGTTAATGGATTGACTTGATGCTATCTTATTTTTTTAAATTTCTAATTGATTCTTTAAAAAATTATAAAGAAATGATATTAATGTATAAGAAAAAGATTGTTGGGCATCAACTTTTTCATAAGAGTACCTACTATCATAAAATTATTAGTTAAGAAGATAAGACGTTGTTTTTTTCCTTTTTTAAGCAAGTATCTGTTATTTTAAGTACAAATCATACAAAATATTTGCATTAAGTTGTATTGCTAAAACATCCCCTAACTTTATCCCTCTGCTATAAAATTTTAATGTGTATTTCATTGACAGATGCCAATTTTTCTTCAACTTTTGCTCGAAATTAGTGTTTTGAAATCGATGTTTTTGGTTAAATTGGAATTAGTTTTTTTGTTAATACGTGAACAATTATCTTAGATATTACATAAAAAATATTTCTACAATTGTGAAAAATTAACGAGCTATCAACTGAAAATTGATATTTTCTTTTCTGTTTGAGAAAAGGTTTAGACTTATACAGTATAAAAAAATTATTGTGGCATATAACTTTTTTAAAATTTTGCACAAAAATAAGAAGTTTTCCGAAGTAAGTCATTCGAATTTCATGATGCATCCGATTTCACATAAACCATATTTGAGGATTCATCAGTCAGCCGATATAAAATATGTAATTTAAAGTAGAAAATTGAAGAAAGAAAACTCTATTTCTGTTATTAAGGTGAAGGACATTCGTCTCCTGGGTTAGGCTCCTCCTACATCTTAAATTTGCTTTAAACCAACTCTTAGTAAAAATAATTACTTACCAACTTAATCCACACTTTGCTTCGTTCTGGGAAATGAAAGAAATAATATGAGAAAATGTTGATTAATTTTTGGAATTTTCCAATATGAACGATATTTAATGAATAAATTTGGTATTTGTAATGTCTTGAACTTCTTATACGTTCTTCAAATTAAAAAGAAATATACATCTGTGTCTTCTCAAATACTTAGTGTTAGATCGGTCCTAGGACTGATTTCTTAATCCGTCTTTTCCCCCTTCCACTTCTTTCAGACTTTTTTTAATTGGTTTGATATTTTTTATTATTATTCATAATTCATAAGAACCGATTAGTCGGTCCTTCATTCCTGCGTTTCCAGCTATATGTATTTTTATTTTCTTCCCTCCTAGGTAGAATTGAAGAATATAAAGCCCAAAAAATAATGAATTATAGCTCGAACATAAGTACTCAAGTGGAGATATACGCTCTAGTTACACAACTCCCGTGACGTAGTTGGTAAAGTACGTCATTTCAGAAGTTGTAGTTACCATAAATCACCAATAAGGGCCGGTCCAAGGACTGATCAATTTTATTAGGACAGCAGTCTTTTTAGTTTTTTAGACTGATCTAACACTAAAAATGCCTCATCACTAGATGGCCATAAATTTAATATGATATTTATTGCAAACAATACGAGTATACAATATTTAATAATTTCTACACAAAAAAAATAAAAATATATATATACAAAAAAAGTTACCAATTTTATAAAAAATTGTCTTCGAGTCGGTTCATTTAATTAAATAAATGGATGACAATTATTATATTATATTGATATGAATAACCATATTTGAAATACAGATATTGCACAAAATCTACCTTTTAAAAACTTATATTTTGTCATCAATAATCTTCAAAAAATATTTTTATATAATTTAATATTAAAAATTTTTCCTCAAATGTCAATTATTCGACGGACAAAAAGTTTATACAGCCGATTCGAAAATATATTTTTGCAACGTTTTTTCATGAATTTGCAATTTAATTTTGTATTCCAAATCAAGTTTTGGTACATTTAATTTAAATAATATACTTTTACATATTTTATGAGATTAAAAGAGGTTTATTTATAAAGACCATTATTAAAATTTTTGGCATCAAATACGTTCTGAAATTGCAATTGTGCTAGAGGTAAAAGTTAACCAAATTTGCTAAAATTTTGTATTTGTGTTCGAGTTATCTAGCTGCGGTAGAAAAATTAGGTTCTGCTGATTTTTATAATCTCTGGGCATCTGCATCATCCTAGCACATACCAAATAAATTGATTCAAATGTTATCCAAGATGAAGTAAGATATCATATCACAATGGTTTTTTCTCTCTCTCCTCCTATATATGGAGGAAGGGGGAGGGGGATACAATATCAAAATTTTGCAGCTTTATATTAAGTATAAAAGAATGAAAAACATAAAAAATAATAATAACTAAAAAAAATCTCTTAAAAGAAAATAATATATATTTTTTCCCCTTTTTTTAAAACAAATATAAATAAGAATAATGTTTGATAGCTGACAGCATTAAATATAAATGAAAAACACGAATGCTAAAAGCCCTCTCTCCTTGATAATATATGTATGTAGATATGTCTTGTCTTTTAAGGGACACAATCATGTTGCTAAGAAGAAATCCCATTAAGAAGGACATATTATTGCATAGTGAAGATGTTGCAATAAACAAGTTATGATTTTATTTATCTAACTACTACAGAGTTGCTAGGTTTTTAATATAAAAAAATTTCATAAACGTCTTTTCATATCCTGTAAAGACATACTTTATTTTTATGTAAGACATTTATAATAGAAACTTTTTTTATATTGTAATAATTAACTATTTCATGGTCTTACAAAAATAAACTCGTTTTTCATTTTTTTAAATACGATTGTATGTTAGTGTCTATTTTATCTACACTAATGAAATATTGATTTGATTGCAATTATTTTAAGAGCACAGAAATTTATATGCAAGATTATTTTTAACTAATAAGGCTCAATAAAAGCATTTTTTTATATTGAAGTTGGATTCTACTTAAAATTCTCATGTTCGAGATTTTGATGATTGAAGTCGAGTTGAGTTCGAGTAAGGCAACGACCCTCATATTTTACTTCGAGTTTGCTATAAAAAAATATCAAGGAGTTATCAGGAGTTATGTTGCTTATTAGTTAATTATATACGTTTGTATATTCCATATAATATCACACGCACACTTTAAGTCACACCCGAAAAAAAGTATTTCAAAAAGTTGATCCATCAGTTCTGATAATAAATTATCTATGTACACTTTAATGCTATATTAATCGAAGTTACTATGAAGAGTGACAAACAAATTTGCTACAATGTAATTAATCATGTTTCTGTTTTTAAATACTATTTTCCCAGGAAATTGGAAGACCCTTTCATGAGGAACTGAAGGTGTGGATATTGATAAATACCTAATGTTTAACTTAAATTAGTTAGGAAATGATCATTTCCCTTCAGTGTTCCACCACTTAAGCGGGTCATTTCATTGATCGACACAGGGAAATTCTAAATATTGATTATTAAATCAAATACAACGTATATAACATAAAAATATTCTTTGGCCTTTGTTTATTATATATGTTAACTTTTAAAGTTTTTTTTTTTTTGTATTTTGTTTTGTTGTTTTACATAATTCTTAAAATTTTATTATTCTTAGCTTAAATATCTAATTTTTAATAACAATGGTACTTTTATATTTTAAAAATACTAACTTTAAATGAATACAAGTTCACAGAGTACATCTCGAGAGCAATTGGGGTCTGGCCCTGCCTCAAACCTTACCTATGTAAAGGTGATACGAAGAAAAGGAAAAAATAACCACTCATAAATATATCAACTACTAATAATACAATCATGTATTGATTATTATCAAATCTACATTGTGCTGAGTCGTTCTGTTATAGCTAGCGTAAGGGTATTTTGAACCTCTCCCTGAAGGAAGGGGTTCTCTACTCCTGTTCTTGTGATAATTAAAGTAATAATCGATAGAAGAATTAATATGTATGCACATTGTACACGTGTAGTAAAGACTCTTTCTTTATCGATAGTGATAGAGAAAAAGACAGATAAATATGGATACAGAAAGGAAAGTCGGGGAAATTTTGTTTTTGTTGCAAAGGATCAGTAATACAAGTAATTGCATGTAGAGGCATGTTTCTTCTACTAGAGAAATCATTCGACTTTATAATTTCAATGAATGGACAGAGTAATGTGTAACAGTATTTGATCTGTTTCTGTGTCTTTATTCATAGGATGAATATTTATTACATAAAAGTATTTGAAAATACTCTCGGAAAAAAGTGTAAGAAAGTTTTATTGGTTTGATGGCTGACATGGATCGTTATGTTGTTTTCAATATACTTTATGATTAATTTATAGAACTCTTATCGATCTAACATGGACATATTTATATTCTTACATACATAAACACTCTCAATTATCGAGTCAATACTTAATTATGAAAAGGGGGACTACAGCATATATGTATGTTGTATTCTATTTATCTTTTATTTGATCAATCTGTTTGTAAAAATGATCATAAACTTTATTATCTAATTATAAAAAATATTTGGAGATGAAATTAAAGACTCGTAATCTGTCAAGTACATATGTAAGTACACAAATGTTAGTAATGGCACGATTAATCGGAAATCGAATAATAATTATATAATTTAAATGTAATGAAAACGGAATAATATGAAATTATAGGAAAAATATAGGAAACGACCACTTGAATTTATGACGGTTGTCATACAATTTTATAAAATAATTTATGATCAAAACCGAGTGTTCTTAGTCGGTTCAGCAATTGTTTTTGTAATACAATAAGTTTGTAAATATATCGTATTTTTTATCATATGATAGACCATATGTATTTATCATATGAGTGTACGGTACCAGCATAGACGATAGGCCTGTTAGTAGTACTATAATATCAGTCAGCCTTAGGGTTCCAGTAAAATGAGGGTTCAAATGCGTTCCTTTTGATAAAAATTATGATCAACAAAGTTTGAATAATTTTTCTGAATATTTAGAGGTAGCTCAACGGCCCTAACGTTTTGAAATTTTACATATTTTTGGAAAAAACCTGATTTTGTTTTAATATTATCCGTACACTACACATTACTGTTTGTTAGTAAAATTAACAAATTTAGTTACGTTAAACTTTTATCAAAAGTTTTTATAAATGTTTATGATAAATCCTTTTTTACGTGTCTAAAAGAACGATAAAAGTATTTAAATGAACTGTAGTCTTTTTGCCTATCTGTTTGTTTCTCTTTGTATCGCAGCCAATGAGCGGCTACTTATACCTATAAAAATTTGCATATACGTTTTTTACTTAGATTAACAAAAAAAAGGTTTTTTTTATGACCTTAACTTTGATGGCCTTTTTTGAGGAAAAACACATAGATTGTCAAGTTTTATAAAATAAATCAAAAAATTGTGTCAAATAGAAAAATATTATAATGAAATTTAGTAGAAGCTAATTTTACAAAAAAATGACGTCCGAAGTTATTTGAGGCTGAGAACAAGTACGGGGTTAACAAGAGATATTTATGTTTTTAAGTTAATAATTAATATTGACATGTAGAACATTGGTTTGTTTATATTTAATTATTTAATAACAATCAAAAGTATTCATAAGTAATTCTTAAAGTTGTCTTTTTCGAGTAATAGAATATTAATATTTACATAATGATTTCATATTTAAAATTTTTTTATACCATAATATTTTAAAAAAGCTAATGTATATTTTTTAAAGTTTTCTTATTGAGTCAGGATAAAATCTTCTATGGTCTTCAACTACTTGTAGAAGAAATTGCAGCTGTGATTCGTCACTCGTTAACAAGCCACTATCTTCTTGTATGAATGCAACTTCTCTTTTGGCAAGATCATTAATAACATTGAGAGACCCAATTATTTCTGATGCCTGCTTGAAATCATCCATATCATTCCATGAGACAGGATTAACTTCTAAAAATCCATACGGAAGCTCCATAATTTTCATAAAATTCATTGTTTTATCTGTGACAAAGTCTTCTAAATTTTTATGTAGATCTTTTTCACAGAACTGTTGTTGCTCTCTAATATTTACTTTTAAAGAGCTCAGCATCTGCCTATTGGATGACAAACTTACTCCACCATCTAAAAATGTGAGTCCTACAAATTCCTCCGACAAGTACCATAAATGTCTGGAAAGTTTGGATGATGTTAATTTGGAAATTTGACTGTTAATAGTTGAGTATTTTATTAATGACTTCATTAAATTAAACTTTTATATATATTCTTACTATAAAAACACATATATCTTGCAATCCTCTTTCTTTTCTGGGAGTTAATTTCAATTTAGATTTAAAGACTATATAAGACTTTTGATAGCCAATGTGCATGTTGCATTTCACCAGGTATCATAAATTTAAATCATTGCTTAGGATCATTACCAAGAAATATCATCACTAGTTCTAAAAATTCCTTATTATGGTCCCTTGGAAATATATTTTCAAGATGTTTGTTAGCAAAGTCAATGGTGCCTTGTCGTATGTGTTCAACAAGCCTGGCCAACTTTTTATCTGGAATTCCGTATTCATATTTCGTTTTATCGATCGATTCCCAATTTTCTTTAAATCTTTTAAATAATTGAACTTCAGGAGAAGATGTCCCACCCAAACACTCTTGGAAAACAATCCCAATAATTAATTTCATGATATGGTGCCTACATGCAAATGGAAAGAGTGTTTTTCCAGGTAATTTTTCAAGCAAGACACAAGCTCCAGTATTCCTACCAGTGTTTGAGCTTGTTGTGTCAAAACACATTCCTTTGACATTTTTAATAATGCCCCCTTCTTTCATTGTATTGAAAACGGCTTTTGCTTGTCTCTCCCGTGTCCCTGATGGAAGCTTAGGAACAGATACCAACTTTGAAATTCCTTTTCCTGAAACCAATACAGGTAACTGATCAATTTCCCCCAATAAGATTTGGAATCATTTTTCCATCCCAATGGATAACGAGGGTAAATAATAACCCGATTTTTGGTCCGATACTTTCATACAATTGAGGGCAGCTGAAAGTTCAGGTGTAATTATAGTTTTTTTTCTCTCTCTTAGTTTTTGAAAAATACATTTGCATTTCATCCTTTCTTTCATCGTTCATAGTATTTGTAAATTTTTGTGGATATAAGTAGCCGCTCATTAGCTGCGATACAAAGAGAAACAAAGTTAATGTGTAGTGTACGGATGATGTTAAAACCAAATCACGATTTTTTCCAAAAATATGTAAAATTTCAAAACTTTAGGGCCGTTGAGCTAGCTCTAAATATTCAGAAAAATTGTTCAAACTTTGTGAATCATATTTCTTTATCAAAAGGAACGCGTTTGACCCCTCATTTTTTTACTTTTTTATAAAAAGTAATTTTAATTGCACCCTACAGTCAACCTACATGTATACATATTACGATCTAACCAGTGATTGTTTTATGTAAGTAAAAATATGATAGGATACAAAATAGGCGGAAGACCTTAGTAGTATCTCAAATAATATTGGAATCGAATGTAAAATCGGAAACTGTTTTTTTTTACCATCACTAATATAGATAACAGGAATAAGATAATTAAATAAATTATAAAACCAACGAAAAAACGACATTGATTTTTTTTTCTATATTTTGTACATGTGTTAGTTTCGTCATTAAAATAATAAAATCGTCTCTTTTTCAATATTTCTTATATAAAACACTAAGATACCTTTTGTATCATAAGTGTTAATAATTTAGGTTAATATATATAACTATATTGTTATAAATAACCCTAAATGATTCGTAATAGAAAATTGCATGGATTCTCAAATGATTTCAAATTGAATCACGCAATCCCAACTCAACAATTACTTTAACATTTTAGTTTATTGATAATAAATTCCTTAAACCTTCTGTTAGTAAACATACTTTTTATAAACTTTTAGTGAACTGGACAAAAAAGAAAACCCTAACAATAAAGCTTATTTTGTTACATGATAAACAGTTGAACTACATATTATAATACATATGTCCTTTAAATTTTGTATCATTTTTTTAAACTGTTTCATCCATTTTGAATTTGAAAATATGAATTTTAATACTAAAATTATTTGTTGGATATAAACATTGAAAAAGAATAAATCCTTAATTTAAAATAAATTTAACAGCGTGAGTTTCAACAGGATACATTTTTTATATAGTAAAAACATAATATATTTATAGTAGATAATAATTTCAATGAAATATTCACTACTTTATGAGAATTTACGAATCTAATTAGTTCCTCTCAGTTGTTGATGAGATTTTGTGTATTTTATAAAATAATAGCTACAAATATTACATATTTGTAGCTACTGTTGTACGCCTCATTGGTCTTTACATTGGAATAAACAGGAATCCAAAAAATAAAGACGAACTGTTTTTAAGCAAAACATTTAATTAAATTAACTAAACCTCCATTTATAATTGCTTAATATACAAATAAATTCAAGATAAATGAAGAGATGTATATAATTATTCTTTATCTTCTAGAAACATACTGATAAGTAGTGATGAGACGATTAATCAGAATCAATATCGGAAAAATAATGTTTAATTTGCAATTCCAATTCTTATTTATTGTTATTTATTACTGGTTTTTACTTTTATTATTTTTTTAAGTTATGGAAAAAAGATAAAAATATGAAATATATCCGTAAAATGACCCTGCGAATTTTTTGCTTGAGTCTTATAATTTTTGTAAATATTGCAATAAAATAATTTATGATAAAAAATGCTTGAACCCCAATGAAGAAACAAATTGAAGACAAACTATACGTAAACAAAAGGGTTCTAAACACTTGCATGGTTAAAAAAGCAGAACGAAAGAGCTAACGACAAAATAAGATGCGAATATTTGTGTCTGTGAAGTAACGCCACGTGAATAAAACTTTTATGAAAACATTTTAAATACATTAACAAATTTTCCTTGAATATTCAAATTTATAAATGAGATTTTTTGAGTGAATGACCCTGAATACTGAGTTTGTTTGTTACTTACTATAGATTAACCTGTAAAAAACTTTCTCTAGCATTATATGTTGATTTATATGCAATATTTTGTCGTAAGTAATAATAAGTTTTTATACAATATGTTGCATAAGACCTCTTTTCTTTTTTCATGTCTTGAGCTATCTTATAAAAATTCTTTTTTCTTAACTTAATACTTAGGAAGTGAAGAAAATAAAAGGAGTTATTTATCAGTCTATGATGTAATTTTATATTGGGAAATTTTTTTATTCAGAACTTTATTTCACTTTAAATCAAATGAAGTTCCATTTACAATGCGTTTCATTTTCTGAGAAAGTGTATCTCATTTCCTATTTAATTTACTTATCCTTCTTTGTTCCTCCACACGTCTTGTAGGTAGATTAATTTCACTATGTAATATCATCTCAAAAAGTATTTATTTTCATATTGGAGCCCAAAATCAAACCCAAAATAGGTAGACATATGAATATATCTTCGAATTGGAAAACTCCCAACGTAAAAAAATTTGTTCTGAGAATTCACCATTTAATTTTAGTTCATTGAGACGTTTTTAAATATGTTTTTTGAGATCCACAAAAATATAGCTAGCTCAAATTTTTTAATTATTATATAACTAATTATTTGTTTGACTAGGAGTATCACGAGTCACAGTGGATATGTTATAAGAATTTTAAGAGAAATTATGATTAATTGAATTAGGGTCCTCGAGCTTGGGATGTAGTTCTTGGTCTCTACCCTTTAAAGCCTTGGTACTTTTATAGAGGCCAAAGAAGCAACATATACAAATTTAAGATATTTTTTGGCGTCTAAACTAGAAGGAATTAGGATACGAGACTATCCATACCGAACTTGGATGGAATTATTTTGTTATTACAAATATAAGAACAGTACTATATCGGTCTAGGATTTCCAATCCGACAACTAGAACTAGTGTTTACCCTAAAGCAAGGTTAATAGAAATACAAGGTTATACCATAACGCGCGTACGCTGATGTTTGACTTCCACCACGCGTTTAATATTGACGTCATAGAAGATAAGTGGTTGCGTGTTTTGTCAAAAACTGTTTTTCCTACCCAACGTTGGGTACGATACATTAAATTGAAAATTATAGCAATAGTGAGATCATAGATTATGAGTAGTTGTGTGTTTTGTCAAAATGTGGCTGTCTTGTCCAGCAGTCGGTACAATACATCAGATTGAAAATTCTAGCAAGCCCGATTTCATGATAGTTTACCTTGTATTGCTATTAATTTTGCCCTAATCTAGTTTTTAATATATAGTATACAAGGTTGGTTCAAAAAGTTTATGACCAAAACATGAATATGGCAGCACTTGTAAAAAGCTACTTAGATTTATCAAGTATCTGTTGGTAGTTATTTCGCAAAGTTTCAGCCATTTTGGACGCACGGTTGTTATGAAACAATCGTTTGAGTAGAGTTGATGTGAGTGTTTTTGTGAAAATGGGTAAAATCAAGTATCGCTCTGTTGGTGCAGTTTCGACACAATAAATCTGAGTTTCGGCTCCAATTAATTACTCTAGGTGAAACTTGGATACACCATTGTACTCCTGAAACAAAAAATACAGTCCAAACAGTGGACTTCAAAGATTTTCATCAAATGCAATCCCCATACCGAAAAATAACTTTGTAAAGCAAAACACCGAGTACTATTTAAACAGTTTAAAGAGATGGGAGCATCACTGGGAGAAGTTTATAGAGTTGCAAGGAGACTATGTTAAAAAATAAATAAATAAATTCGGGAAAAATGTGTTGTATCTTTGTTGGGTCGGAAATTTTTCGTACTTCGTACGATGCTCTGAGGATTAGTTTATCCATAGGTATAAAGCAGAGAACAGGCAAAGTAGCTTTTTCATCAAATTTAGATCTCTTCACCTCGAATTTAGCGAGTGTTGTTTTCTTTCATTTCCCATCTCCATAGAGCTTTAGGAAGGGTTCCTTCAGTTTTGCAGGTGCTAGACTAGAATTGCTCAACTTGGCACTGCAAATCATGCATTGAGGACACTGACTCCCAGCACGTTCCTTTATCAACGTGAATCCATATTTTCTGTATTCATCAAATCACTTCTTTTTTTTTGCTGGACATAGTAAGAAGTGATAGAAAGATTATCCATTAAGACCGAAGTTAGGATTTTTCTACATATCTTTTTATCCAAATTTGAGCATGAAATCATTATATGAAAGCATATCCATGAAAATTTAATTTATTTGAACTTTTGCTTTTGCCAAGGACACTCCTGATGCTCCAGATAATACCATATTATTATATATTTTAGATATGAAGTACTTTTAATATTAATATTTGTTACTATATTCAAAGGAAAAAGCTAAAAAATGGCGTGCCTGCCATTTTTAACGTAGTGTGACGACATTATTTCCTTTTTTTATCCCTACATTTTATTTTTATTCTATACGATACATGAGAAAAATAACAAGAGATATATTATGTACAAATTTTGAGACTCGAAAATACATTTTTAATTCAAAAAATATCATTTAGATATGAGGGAGGCTTAATCAAATTTCTTCTTGTTGAACAACCATTAAATAGTCTCTTCTATAATTGCAGTCTAGTT
The DNA here is from genome assembly GCF_016086655.4 of Lepeophtheirus salmonis. Lineage (NCBI taxonomy): Eukaryota > Metazoa > Arthropoda > Copepoda > Siphonostomatoida > Caligidae > Lepeophtheirus > Lepeophtheirus salmonis. Next base: position 41,140,325 of record NC_052134.2, read on the forward strand.
AGTAAATGGACATGGGGTTCGATCGAACTCAGGTTAAGAACCATTGCATTAAAGTGTTCACTATTTTTTCAAGTTGACCAAAACCAAAATTAGAATGGATTATGAGATGTATTTAAATGTTTGTAATTACCTCCTAACTGTTTTTTTCCTGTGCCATCAAAAACAATAGTTGTCAATAGTTACTTGATGAGTTTTTACTTACAAAACCGACTAAATAATAAAGTCATAAAAATTAAAAACAAATTCAAAAAAAAATTCAAAAATAATTATTCATTTTATTTGCCTTAATTATAATAAGATTTTTATTCTTTTTTTTAATTTGACTTCATTTTGAAGTACTTCCAGAACGCTGGAACTTTGACCGGATGGAGGGTAACGGTTTTGATGGCACAGAAAATATAATTTAGAAAGTAATTACCTACACCTAAACACATCTCATGATCCAGGATAATTTTGAATTTGGTCAACTTAAAAAATAGGAAACATTCTAATATACATATATTTACAAAATAAGATCAATTTTATTTCTGGTTGTGACTACACTACGTATTTGACTGACTTGGGTTTTTTTAGTAATATATGTATATTTAAATCCAAGAATCTTGTTTAAGTAATCAAAGTCGAAATTGTTTTATTTTACTTACAAATACTCGTACTTAATATATATATCTTTAATAAAATATATGATTCAAGACCTCAATCTGCAACAATTATACAATCACAGTTCCAAACATTTTCTTGATAAGTACAATATACAATAATACTTTTTTTTTATAAAATACACTTATTCCTTCTTTTATACAAGTAAATAACAATTTTTTTTACTATAAATCTATAAAAGATATATTTTTGGCGCTCCTAATTTAGTAGCATCCTAAGTATTTTTTGGCGTACTATTTTGTTGTTATTGTTGGAAACCTCAACAGTGTATTTTTATCTTCTAATGCTGTCATCATTATTCATTAATTCCTTAGGAGATAACATCTAAGTATAAAGTTTAACCACGAGTGTTTGTACTCAGAAATGACGTGAAAAAATACTAAGGAGCTGTTTTGGAAGTTATATTGAAAAACTATAAGCTGTTTGTTTAAATGAAATTGTCGTTCCCTTTATTTAGGTGGCTCGTAGTTATCCAATATTGCACACAAATGTTGTTGATCAAATAAGTACAGATCAAAAACATATATATGAAATAAGTGGAGCCATTTCAACTGGTTTCCAAATGTATTAAACTTGTCCCAGATGCCTCACAAAGGGGAACTAACGCTAGCTCTGGAAATGGCTCTATTAGAACCAAAATACATTCTCGGCCAAAAATCAGACACAAAAATATATTTAAATTTTTGTCATTACTTTACAAATTTTATTTTTCATTAAATGTATCATTGATTTTATTAATGAAATACCTTTCCAAATTCATTTTTATATTATTTTGAACAAACAGTTGAAAAAATAATTCTTTGCAAACTCATATTTTTTTTAACATTTTCTTAATTTCTGTAAAATTACACAAATTTTGATATCTCTCGTGTTCGTGTAGCTCAAAAATTCATGGACAATATATGTAAACTACAGTATATATGCATTTTAGGAAGAATCCCATGGTTAATGAGATGAAAACTTTATAAGAGGTAGAAGTGGTATTGCCCAATGTTATTAGGCGTCGATCAACAGACAAAATTGCGATATATTACTAATGTTAATACATTTTTATGTTATTTAAAAAAATACTGTACGGATTAAAAGCACAAACCTTACTTTTTACTTGACAGATGTCTCTTAAGTAGAATCAATATTACTTTTTTATTTACATTTTTACAACAAATATCAAGACTTATTGACAAAAAACAGATGTTTTACTCAATTCAGTCTAATTATATCCACTCACTGATTACTCAAGTTGTATCTCATGGTTACAATTGAAGGAAGCACAATTTGTTGTTATTATAGATATAAAAGAGTAAACGTGCATACAGACAAATTTAGTATATTTAAATATATAGACAAAAAATATAGTTTATAGTTATATATACTACGTGAGACTAAATGATGTTTTGTTATATGGCTACCTATTCAATAGGACAACTATGGAGGTCTACAATCAACTCAAAAATATTGTTTTTATTAATATAATATCACCTAGGTATTACTGAGACGGGGAAAAATCGGAGATCATTTTCAATTGCATTTTGATAAGTTTAGTGAGTTAAATGAAAAAGTTATATTAACTAGCTGAAATTTTATATTCTCAGCTTTAATTTGATATATAGAACATAAATAAAACAAGTAAGATAATGGTGAAAGAAAATAATTTACATTGGCGTTCAATTACGCACCGGCAAGACCACGTTTTACATCTTGAATACCCAAAAAGTCTGAGTTAGAAATCGAATTGCCACTCGGAGAATCTTAGGGACCAGCCAAGGAGTTAAGGAAGGCCTTTGAAAAGAACCCAGCTATGAAGTTCGCTGAGTATGCCTCGAAGAAGCAGGTGGACAAGTTTGTAAAAAACATAATTTAAAGTGACACAAAAGGATTGAGAGGTTTGAGAGGCCCATCTTTCCAAAACAACAGCAAAAACTAATAAAGGAGTGAAATTATGCAATTATCTTTTTTGTTTTTATCTAAATTAAATTCGGATTTAATGAGTTCAATGAGATTTTGGCCTTTTTACATGTGTAAAAAGTGTTTTAGGTGCTAGAATTCCCTTTTTTCGTATGTTATTTTTGGACTGCAGTGTATTGAAGGTCAATTCCTGGGAGTCTAAGATTGTCTCCTGAAATCCCTCGGTTAAAGTAAGTCATGTTCTTAATTGTTCTTTTTCTCTTTGGGAGGTTGTTTATATTTTATTTTCATATATACATACTATGAATTCTTAGAATTAATACATATTATATAGCTTTCTTTATTTTATTATAAAGAAATAGTCGGAATTAAAAAAAAAATATGCTCACTAAACCTCCCGAAAAACCTCCTGATTATAATATCAGAAAATCATCGAGGATTGTCTCCAAGGAAATAACAGCATTCATAGAGATGCAGCGGTTCGTGTGAATATCAATAATAACTTGAAATGGGATACTTTTGTGCTCACAATGGAAAATACAAAAGGTTTATGGTTTAGAGGTGAAAATGTTAAACACATTGACATTTATGACATAATAATGAAATAAGGTTTTAATGAGCATGAAATTGCGGGTGCTAATCCTAAATTTAGTCTTGGCCAAGCTTGTTTTTATACTAGATTCCCTCTAGACATTAGGGGTCGAATGGATGACTTAAAAAAACACAATGTAATGAAAATAAAATATATAACCTGTTCAATCCAAGATTTCACTTTTGAAATAAAATGAATTGACAAGGTTAATATAAATAAAAAGGAGAAATTGGTTGTGACGCTGATCAATACTTTCAAAAGAGTAAATGAGGCAAATGTGTTTGAATGGTTGAAGCAATTTGGGGAAACTATAAATCACTATCCACAAAAAACCCTATTGAGGCGAAAGTGGGGGAAAATATAAAAATTATAGGGGAATTTGTCTAGACAGTGACTACATCGGGAAAATGTAGCTGATGTTTCGTCTATACATTAAATTTTACCAAAGCAAGGAAATTTAATTAACCTGAAGTTTTCTGGAGTGAAACTTCAATGTACACATGAAGCATTATTAGAAAAAAGACTTAAAACATTTGAATATGAAAGGGCTCTCAAAAAGGCCATGCCAGAACGTATTCCAAGAGAATGACAAATTAAAGAGATTAAGGACGCCCAATTGGTAGAAGAAAAAAATGAAGATAAGTCTTCAGGAATTGATAAACCTATTCGATCCGAAAAACAAATAGAAGAAGTTAGTGAGACCAAAACTGTGGAAGAAAAAGATGAAGATAAGTCTTTTGGATTAAACAATGAACCGAAAATGAAGAAACAATAGACGAAAAAAATGAAGATAATTCTTCTAGAATTGATAAACATGTTCGGTCCGAAAAACAAATCGAAGAAGTTAGTGAGGCCAAAACTGTGGAAGAAAAAGATGAAGATAAGTCTTCTGGATTAAACAATGAATCAGGAAATGTAGATATGATAGAGACAAAAATGAAGAGAATTCTTCCAGAATTGATAAACATATTCTAACAAAAACAAATCGAAGAATTTAGTTAGACCTAAACTGTGGAAGAAAAAGATAAGTCTTTTGGATTAAACATTGAATCAGGAAATTACATTGTAGATCTAGTACATACCAAGTATTCGGATTAGGAAAATGAATGTTCTCATTTAGAAAGTGATAGGACGAAAGATGGAGCGGGTAGAAAGTACTCTGAATCTAGTGCTTCCTGATTGATGGTCGAGTGCTCCTGATGTCTTAGCGATGAAGTAATTCCGTATCTTTTAAAAAGTGGACGTTCTATGGAAAAAATTGGGCGACTACACAAATCACAGACAAAAGGAAGAATTGCATTGATTCCGAAAAAGGAGATGAAACAAATTATAGGCATTGGAGGCCAATTACTGTTCTCAATGCATCAAATAGGGGTTTTAAAGAATATAAAATGTTTCATTAAGATTCAAGATGCAATTGACACAGTGGAAAGTAGGAAGAAGTTCGGAGCAATAATAGAAATAGACTTCTGCAAAGCTTTCGAGTTTATTTTACATAAAAAAATTCTTGGATCTGTAAAAAAGTTTTGTCCAAAACGTTTTTTTAACCCTGTACTTCCCTTGCTATATAACGGCACTTCGACGTCCTCTTAGATGGAGTAGAAAGTAAGCCAATCATATTAGAAAAGAGATGTCGTCAGGTATGCCCATAATTGTTAATTTGCATGTTTACTGTTTTTTTTTGTTTTTTTAAAGATGGATAATTATAATATTAGTTGAAATTCCACCCCGGAGCATTAAGTATAAACTATAATGTTTATTTATGTACTTTTTAAGCAATTGCTCCGGGTTATTTGTATATGTATGTTCTATGTAATATGTAAACCAAATAAAGAATGTTGAAAAAAGAAAAAAAGGAGCGTTGTCAGAGACTTCTGAATTACTTCTGATTTTTTTTTCTGACTATAAAACATTAACTATAGAGCCTGATTAGAACAAACAGAATGATCTGGTGGTGTACCTTGGTATTACCAGCACCAACATTATGTCTATTAACAAGATCAATTATCCTGATTCTCTGATTATGTTAGGGATTAGACCCTCAGGAGGGTGGGGAAATCTTGGTCTTGCCAGCGCAGACCCAAACGCCCATTTAAACTCTTTTTTCTTCCATCCTGATAATCTTGTTTTTATGTTTATATTCTATATATAAAATGAAAGCGGAGAACATAAATTTTCAATTAAGTAACTGAAATTTTTAAATTAAAGTCAGTAAATTTATCAAAAAATGGGATTGAAAATGGTCTCAAGACTTTTTTCCTGTCCCGATTTGTAAGTATACAATTTCATGTTCCTTGTACATTTCATGTGTTATTTTATCGTCAAATTTAATTGAATATGCATTTAAATAAATTTATGCGTGCACCGGATGAAAAGGTCTAGAAAAATGCAAAAAATATAAATAACAACTTTGATAGATGGTTCTGGGAATGGTTTTGTTTTTAAAACATTTGAAAGCGGGGATGACATCAAGGTATTTTTTATTTACTTATGTGTACTGTAGGCACATATTGTATATATAAAACATAGGTTCAGTTCCTTTTTTTACTGCATTATAAGGTTTCTTACATAAAATAAATAAATATATATATATATATATATACGAGTACATATATTTGTTCGAGAGGAAAAAGGAATTGTCCCTCAAGGGGAATTTGTAAGTCTTCAAAATTGAAGAATTATGTCATCAAACATATATTTATTATTTTTTTAATCTTGAAAACAGAAGTTCTCAAACTATTTATAGATTTTTCTTTGCTTGGTAGTCTCCTTGTACTTTAGATAGCTCACAGACTCTTTTATACCATTGGCATTCAATATATAGGCTACGGAAACAAAATAACTTTGGAAAAAAATATTCATACAAAAAAATGATAACCAACTTATTTCGAAAATAAATTATTAATTGCCTCAACCAATCATTTTAGATTTAATTTTTGTTTTGGTTAGTTCAACCCTCATGTTATTTGTTGCTTTAATTAGGTTCGGCATTTGTCAGCTTTCTCGCCGTTTTCACCGTGATCAGGTAATTTTAAATATTATCAAACACTTTATCTAGATCAGGCATCCCAAAAATTATATTTGGGAAGTGTGATATTAACTGTTTCAGAATATATTTGTTCTCAGATATCAAATAAACAATCAGTGTTTTTAAGGAGAAAAAACAAGCAAAAAGATTGGTCTTATTAGCTTACGTGGGTTACAATTCTAGTGCAAAACAGATCACAGTATATTATGCCTACCATCGTTGGAAAAAATAACAAGAATGTTATGAAAGTACACGAGCGAAAGTAGAAGAGGTCCCTTATCTTTGTTGTTTACCTAAAACGATCAATCAGGTTATGCCCTGAAATTTTATCAATCCTTTGGTTTCAAACCCCCAATTAGAGACAGTCTAATTTCTCAAAAGCATGATAGAAACACTATTATATAAAAAAAAATCCCGATTACCACAGATTTTAAAACATTGTTCAGCAATTGAAGTGCAATGTATGGAATATAATTTAATTCATCAATAAGATCAACTATATCGAAGAAACATATTCAGAATCATTGCTGGCTATCTGAAACTTGAGTTAATTTTTCTCACGTGTATAAAACATAGTTTTCAGCTTTTATCATGACCTTGATTGTTTTCAGTTGAAGATACATGGGGCTGACATATTTCCTCCATTTGTGTTAAATTCCTATAAGTCTTTATTACCTCGTATTGAGTGAAGGATTGTTTGCAAAATGTGATCAAATTGAATAAATGTTTAATTATAGGTCTATTTATGAGGTTAATTATAATTGTATTCTTTTCACTACATGTTGTTTAAATTGTCCGAATGTATCTACTTAACCCTTTAGAACAAAGATAAATGTGTATAACCCTGTCCTTTCTTTGTTTTCTATTCAATTTGAAATTTTGTCTTTATGTGAACAAAAAATCGAATCCTCGTTTTTTTTAGAAAATAAAATGTAAGGTTCTGTTCTTTAATGACGTTATTTTATAGAGCTTTTTATACGTGGTTGCAAATTAAATCAGTGCTATTAGAGCCATTTTTGTAACATTATTATAGGAGTGTGGCATTTGAATCTAAAAATTGCTACGTGACATTGAAGCCTATCATTAATCACATCAATCAAAGGGCAGGAAAGTATTTATTAAATTTCTTCACAATGCGTTGATACATTGATGAATCTGTGACTTTTTTGAACTAATGAGCACATCAGCAATTGTTTTTTACTGCTCCGTTTCGTTCTAAATTTGTATAAAAGTACTTGTACAAGCTGTTTTTTCTTTTCTTATTTAAAATCAACTTTATTTCAAAATTTCTTGCAATCATAATGGTAATTGTTCTCAAAATCAAGTACATTTTTGCCAATATATGAATCTATTTAACTGTAAAAAATAGAGCAAATTTCTTCTTCTCTAATTTCATTATTCTAGCTTGATTTTAATATGACTTCTGATAATGATGAAGTTCTGTGATTGTAATGCCAAATTGATGCCAAACAAGAATATTTGCAAACCATAATTACTATCATATAGTTAAAAAAAAGTATTGTTACAGAACCAATGCTCTAGAAGATTACTTTTTCAAATAAGAAAAACATACAATAGACCACGCTTAAGACATTGACGCTTTATACGGATATTCGTTTGAAGTAGATATTTATAAGTCCCAAATTAGTTATTTAATTGAGTATATAATATTGATATTCTTTTAAGAGCGATTCATTAGCGACGAATTTTTTCTATAATGGACAAATATTTTTTGTCCCATTGCTTCATTTTTGCTCTAAAAGTCACCATTTATAGCAAAATATTCAGAGTAAAAAATTACAATAATACTAGATGAATACTCAATAGGAACTCTAAATACAAAGTAACTTAATCTCTTGACAAAAAGTAGCCTATTAATTTAAGTGTAAATGGTTGAATGGGTTTCCAATGAAGGTCCTCGCAGCATCACAAGATCCCTGATAGCTGAATTAAGACGGCATTCCAGACTTTACATACTGGGACAGTCAAGAAGACAGTGGTGCATTTCCGTTGTGAATGTGTGATCCAAAATAAAAGCGGGTTTATTGATTTATTCGAACCGCCGTATAGTTTTCGTGTACTACTTAGTTTTAATAGCTTCAATCTAAAATGCCTCAAAGGAGTCTTTCTGTACAAAACATACACAAAGTGCGGTTCCCGTTTGAAATTATTATAAAGACATTGATGAATGTGCATAAATATGAAATAATAGCTTGTTTACCAATTTTGAACTTATCTATTGCTTTGGTCACGTAAATATATTGATTTATTTTATAGTGTACAAATCTTTTGGTCCCTTGAGATCCGGTTTAAGGTGAATCTAATATACATATAAGTAAATAGGTTGTGTAATAAGTTGTGATATCCCTATTGTTCCGTGGAATATTATTGTATCATGCAATATTGGTTTAATGTCGTATTTCATTACAGTATACCTAAGTATTAAACGGATATTAATCATATGAAGTAAATTGTATTCTCCTACAGTCTGTATTTATTTGGAGTTAGCGAACCTAGGAGAAGAAAGGTAGGAGTGTAGGAGGGGGGAGGGAGTCCTTACCCCTTAAATATTCAGAAAGTATGCGTATAATGTGATACTTCCTTTCTTTTTTCAAAACACTCAGCTTATTGATCCTCAGATATGTAAAAAAAAAATAATGCATTAATAACGTAATGAATTATTCAAAGTCATTCATTACCTTCCATGTTACCTTTCATCGTAGGTACAGTATATATTACAGATCCTTCTCTCTTTGAGGTAGATTTTCATTATTATTGACTTATCTGATAAAAATTAAAGGTAAATTATCCATTTTTATATGACTAGTAAATATATGATAAATAATACGGGCGAACCGGATGAATTCGAACTGCCAGTAACAACGTACACCCTAACGTAGGTTTAAAACTATCCTGATTAAACTTGTCTAACTCGGTTTACACTTGTCCTTTGTAGAGTGTGAAGCACAAGTGATTCTAAGAAAGGAATGTAGTTTTAGTCAATTGTTCTTAGACATTTATTTTTGACTATTTCTTATTAAATACTACGTACTATACCTTAATACTACTTCTTTATTGTAAAAAAATGCAAGTATATTTTGAATATTGTTTGAGTTACAGCATTTAATTTAAATATTAGGCTTGTAATGAGATTTCGTATACAAGCAATCGGATTAAAATCCATTTAATTATTATATATACTAGGACACTTATTTTCCAGTATCAACTGACAAGTACGATGTTGATTTATCTCTTAAACCATATCCAGTGACAAATAAATAAAAAGTTAATGTCCTTTCAATATCGAAAAAAAGGATAAGTTGATAGGAACAATTAAGATTTGGAATGTTGTCGGAAATATCCTAATAATCCTTTTGTTATAAATTTTTTCCTCAAAATATTCAGTTTTTTTTAATTTAAAATAATGTGAAATGATAATAATTACTATTTTTTTTTTGTTTAAAAGTAGATCATTTTTATGTTTTAAAGATAGAACAAATAGACCGTAAAATATCACCCACCGAGCGACAAACTTGGCCCAAAATTTAATACATAATATTTTCTGGATACAAAATAGTATAACCCCCATTAATTAGCCGTTTAAAAGCGTAGGTTATTGCTACATAGCATATTTACCTTACCACGACGGACAGGCTTAGGTACGAATAGGAAATAAAATAAAATAAAAAAGAACACCATAGTCATGGTTTTGGTTACCAATGTAAAATAACCAAAAATATGGAATAACATCTGTCCTTTGAGAACTGTATGGAGGCTGATAAATGTCTGGGAAGGCACGACTGATTCTTGATGAGAGATTAATATGGAGCTGAAGTTGTGAAGGATCTATGGCTGCCAAATAATCCAGATCTTAATTATCTGAACTATTTTGTGTAGGATCATCTTGAATCCCATACCAAAATAAGTTCTTATATAACTAGGACCTCTATAATAAACTCCATCACTCAGAATATAACCAAAATAGATAGAAGCCTCGTGAAGAAGGTCTGCACTTCCTTTAGAAGCAGGATTAAGAAGGTTATTGAGGGACAAGGAAATCATTTGCTGTCTATGTTGGTTTTTTTTATAAATAAAAGTTTTTTAAAATAACAACTGTATTTCTTCTTCTTTTTTTATTAGAAGGGGTTTCAGGCACTGATTTTGTCGCCGGACACTGTATACAATATACTTCCGTACTTATTTGACAAATTGATTATTCCCCTTCTACGTGTTCTTTTCAAATATTGAAGACAAAAAAATTTTAAGACACTGTTATTGATTCTGCAAGTGTAAATATGTGGTATTATTGTAGACTCCTTGACAATCTCTAACTATCTCTCATTATTACATACTTACTCAGTCCTTTCAAAAAGGGACCTTCCTTTTTGAAAGAATATGTACTGTCCATATCCTTTCTTTTAGTGTTTCTCTCTCCGTCTGTTATCCGCTTTTACTCTAGTGTATACATACATATGTAGGGTTATTGTTAATGCAGGTCTAACAGCCAATGAAAGCATTTTTGTTCTGATTATTTTTATTTTGGCCAGGTAATAATTTCTATGATATATATAAACATTTCATGAAAGCAATAAAGTTTTTTTTCGTTATGTTATATTTCTTTTACCCTATTGTGAGCATTCCATTTAAAACAAATTGTGTATATATGTATATTTTATATAATAGCTTACTAGGTCAAAGAACTGAAGGATTTCTTTGAATATATATATACATATATATGTTATACATAGCTAATTATCTCTGGGGTTTTTAATTGATTCATTCAAACTCGTGTTCATACTGAGCTTTTATTGGAGAATCAGAGGCACAAATACTATATTAATTTACTATTTCCTATATGAATCTGCATAGAAACACATATATTAGTTACTTTTACTTTTGTATATTCTAACAACTATAGTTTCCCAGCAGCCATAGGGGATAGTGGGGGGGGGATTGATCTGCGATTGACAATTTTCAGAAAAACATTTTAAACACCATTGATGTTTAGTTTTGTGCTATAAAGTTGAATTAAAAGGATCTCCTTCCATGAAAAGGTCACTAAGGCCATGTTAATTTAAATTTTACGTTTTATGTTTCTTGAATTTAATGTGAATTAAATGTAGTTGTAAATTTTTGATATTTATCAGTCTAGAGGGGCTTTAAGCTTTATTTAAAACAACTTCGATTGAAGTTATTTTTCAATCAAATTATAAAAAAAAAAATATTTCAAATTTATTAATGTACATTTATTATCCGTACAAAATAAAAAAACTTTAATTTGAAATATATGGACAGTACTGAAGCAAATCCTCCATTTTTCTTTAAAAATGTAAACTTTTCAAAACTTTAAGGGCGTTGAACTACCTCAAAATATTTTTTGAACTGTTTAAACTTTTTTTGTACAATTAGGAATCATTTTTTAAGCCTTTAAGCCCGTATGTGACAAATTCATCCTATTATAAAAAATATATTTATCAAGAATAAATCAATAAGTACAGCTTCGAAACAATACAAGGCTGGTAGAGAAAAGATTAGTTTACAAAAAAAGTTATTTTTACATCTGAAAAACGCACTACTTTTCAGAAAAAGAAAAAAAATTGGTGGTGTATTTATGTTGTATTTCAGTTGCATCTGTTTCATTTTACTGGATGGAAAAAATTTCTGGTACTCTAAATTGTTATAAACAAGCATATACATACATTTATGAAAGTATCAATTTATGTCATTAAAACACATTATAAGTTGAAATTAAGACAAATACAAGAGTTTTTATAGGTAGAACGCTTTAGTCACATCTGCGGTAACACATGACAATTTTTACTTTTATAGCTGTAAATTTTTCTAGGTTAATAAAAAAATTAGAAGAAAAATATTAATTATACACACCCTAATATTGATGTTCGAATAATTTAAAAATAATATTATCATTTGAAATTTGATTTAAGGTGTCAAAGGTTATACTAAGTCAGTTTATTTTTCAAAAAAAAAAAAGAATAAATCAATAAATTATTCTTACCGTAATGAGTATTGAGGCCTGTAGATCATAATGTATAAGATATTATGTAAATTTCGAACTAATAAGATATTTTGCTAATGATTTTAGATATAATACATAGTATTTTATTGTCTTGAATGAAGTTAAATACAATTAGTAAGATAAATCAATTGTTGGAAATTTGTAGCGCAAAAATCATTGTATAAATTAAGAGAACATATTTAAAATCTAAAGGGGGAATTTTTTAGGATCCATGTTTTAATTTCTAATTGAAAAGTTATCATCAATTCAATTTTACTGAAGTCAAAAATGCCGAACCATAATACAAAATTATTACAATAATTCTACAACGTTTATCTAACCGTCAGTAGTGATGATAGATGATTGGAATTGCCATTTTGTACAACTTCAGAAAAAATAGAGAATAAGACTGAATATGGTACGAACTGAATAATAAATTTAATAATACTCTTTTTAACATTATTTTTCTTTTACATAAAATTTGAAGGAATAATCATCAGATACAACTATAAGCAATGGACGTCTGTAAAATATCCCAAGCGCCAACGATTATTGTAATCGCCTAGCAAGAGTCTTTTAGTACTGGTTAGTATCATATATATATATATAAAATAAAGAATAACCATCCAACTGGTTGATAAAAATGAAGGACATTGACCAAATACTAACTGATTTGAATCCTTTTTAGACACTATTTAATCAATCTCCATATGTACATTAATAATGGCTTTGTTTCCAATTTACGGTCCCATATATCTAAATGTATATATATTTAAAAAAGAAAGTAACATATAAAAATAATGCAGTTACAGTCTTTAAATAAAAAATAATATATATATGTACTAAGGGTATTAAAATAATAAAAAATATAGTATAAAGTGTTCCTTATTTTTTTCTTTTACTAATAGTTCAGTCAGAATACTGCAAAATATACATACATTCAAATATACGTAATTAAAAATGAATATTTATACGAAATTTGACCGAGTTTGCTGTGTAAGGAAAGCTTTTTGCTCAGCAAAAGGGATAGAAAGATCAAGGAGCAATATGTACATTCTACTTACATTAGGGCACAGTTGTAATAACAGGGATAGATAACCACGCCACTATTTTTTTCAAAAACGGAATAACTTTATTACTTCACAACATTCCCTCCCCTTATTCAAAAAATTACTAGTTTTTAATAATATAAAAAAATTCATAGCACCGTATATATAAAACTGTAAAGTTGTAGAATACTAATATTTTTGTACCGGTTCAAGCATCAAAATTGGTATTGTTACTATGATACTTTTCGACAATTTTGACTAAAAATATGTATACAACAAGCAAAAATTTAAATTGTAGAAAAAAACACCGAATTTGTTAACGATAAATAAGCCTTTACCAAATGGGAATTTTGAAATAAGTTCGAATTAAAACATATATGAAGATTTGCTTTATTTGGGAGTAATTAATTATTTTTAAACTTGAGTGATGGCGTTGATCTTTTGCGGAGTATATATTAATTGGATACTTATTCCTTGAAATTTGGCAATTTAATTGAAAATTTATATCAAACACCAATCTTCTACTTTCATAACAACTTAAAAGTTAAATGCAAGAGCTAAACACACGCAATGGAACAAGTAAAACTCATTGGAATAAAAATAACGTTAATTTTTAGCAAAATAAACAAATCAACTTGAATTTGATATCAAATATATATTTTTGATATTATAATATCCCGGGGTAGAACAGATCCAACTTGCCACGGACCAATTTACAATTTCTTTTGGTATAATTATGATTGTTGAATATCCATAATTCTACTTTTCAAAATGAAGAGAAGGAAATCAGCGTTTAACTCCTTGACGATTTTTTTTAACTTTGCCTACTGATAAAATTTTTATATAGGGCTGGGTTCCAAGAACTGATTAGGGCACTAAATGGCATTAATGTGCTTCTTCTTGATCCACTCGTTTATTGCCATGTACGTATGTTTTGGGTCATGTTCGTGCAGACAAAACCTGCTTTGTTCTCTAGGAAGGAGTTTGTCGCCCCATATTTTCCAGTAGATCCTGTGAAGTAGTCATTTTCCTGGTAGCAAAGAAACACTCCCATGCTTGACAGTAGGAATTTGTTTTTGGAGATTTGTAAATCAAGAACCAGTAAATATTATGACGCAGTATTTTTCTTCCTCTAAACCTTTTTTTTTATTAATCGTATAATGTCTGTCAGTGTTAAAATAAACCTATTATTAAAATTATAAACTGTTTTTTTTTCTTTTTCAGTGAGCAAACTTAGAAAATCAAGGAATCCAATGCTTACTTTCTTTCATGTGTAGAAAGGAAAATCCCACAAAATCGTTTTCATAACTGTCATATACATATTTATTTTTAGATAAGTTTTAGGAGGATAATTATATTTAATGACATTTTCTCCTCCTATAAAGACACGTTTATGTACTGAGAACCACTTAATTTCGTTGTTTAAGATTGTTTGAAGATCTTAATCTACAGAGTTTATAGAAATAAATTGTTAATATACCTGTTTCAAAAGTTTTGCCTGCACGACGTTGGATCTGTAAATTCATTTTAAAACTGTTTGTTTTATTTTTGTGTTCACTGTTTCAATGTTCGAGTTGAAGTCAAATCTGAGCCAATATAATTTCAAATCAAGACTGAGTATATATTTATAACTGACAAAATATTGAGAATTGTTAAATTTGAGTGTAACCGAGTTCAATTGTCTAATTTATGTCGATTTCATACAAATAATCAAAATGTAATTAAATTTTGTGCATTAGTAAATGTTGAAATTTGAAATAATTTTTTTAGCTTATTAAAAATATCTTGCATATAGCTAAGATTCAGAAAGATCAAAATTGATATTGACCGTGATACAAAAATTATATAAAATATTGTCGGAGAGCAAGAACAATTATACGTCTATGTATACAAATGAAAAAGAAAAAGTTTATAAATTTAAATAGTATAAATATGAGTCTATTTCAACTGTATATTATGTTACAAAATTCGAAAAAATTCTTGGGGTTGCGTTTTACTACAGTTCACTAACTGTGATAAAAAAGATGTGCACTAAAGTTAAGTGCTACTACGTATTTGTGTTTTTTTTGTAAGATTTGTTTGTCAGTTTATGAGAGACGGACGCTTATAATTATACTTGTTTTTATAAAAGTCTATGCCAAAGAAGTGTCCTGTTTGTAGTAGTTTGAAAATATAAAAATAAAACTTTTTGTCGAATTCTTGTTTGACTTTTTCTTACATTTTTTAGGATTTATTTATAATAAAAAGAGAGTTTACATCTCCATATATATACAATACAGGTACACATCGTTCTTTCAGTTGAAAAAAGATAAAATTATTTCCCAAAACTGTCTTAAATTTTAGAATAATCTTGCATGTTATTTGGGTATTGGGAACAATTATGGATTTTTGAAATTTTTTATGAATAGCTATGGATCTTTGAAATGTTTTTCCAAAGGCCTAAAATTTTTGTCAAAAAACTGTAGATTTTTGAATTTTTTTCTTAGAATTACCATGAGTTTTTGAATTATTTTTCCCAAAAATTTTATGTCAATAGTTTTAGATTTTTGAAAAAAATTTAACAAATCAAATTGTTTATTTGAATTTTTCTTTTTAAAAATTTGAATATTTGAATTTTTCTTTTTAAAAATTTGAATATTTGAAATTTAATTTTAGAAATATTTTCCCTAAAAATTTAATTTTTCAAATTTTTTTCCAAAAAGAAATTTAATTTTTGATTTTTTTTACCAAGAAATTCTAAAAACCAAAAAAAAAATATATATAATCGTGGGCACACCTCATAGCAAGATGATATTTTTTAAGCATTATTTAAAATATTAAAGAATTAGCATTGGGGTTTTTTTAGAATCGTCCCATCACTAGTTTATATTGTGGAGTATCCTTGGTTAGTTAGAGATAGAGTTAAGCAAATCATCGATCAAAATACATGCAACATATGATCATATTAAAGGATATGTTGTGTAAGGTATTGATTTCATATTTTAAAATTAATTTTCTTACCCAGTGTCTTACTTGAATGATGTCAGGATTATTAAATTGGAATTCTTCATCTTCTATGAAAATTCAGGGAATGTTATCAATCCATATTTGTTAAAAAAGGGGCGTTCTCTGAATATTTCTAGTTTGTGGCCTCAAAATAAATTGATTTTTAGTGAGTTTTAAGGAAATGTTAGGAACTTGGAAAATATTTGTATGTTTATTTCTTACCTATTGTGAAAATTCAAGCGTCATCAGCAGATATGGTGTGTATAGTTATTTTGTCTATCAGAGTTTTTATACATTTTTATAATATCTTGCGTAATTTCTACATTCACTGCGATTCTAATAATTTTCACATCTCTAGTAATAACATTAGACTCTCAAAAATACTTTTTATCGCGAATTATATCGTTAAAAATTTATTAATAGCTATAGAACATTTCATTGTCGTCACAAATGGACAAAAAAGCACGTCTAAATTAGAAAGTAAACTAATAAGCCTTCACTTTGGTGACACAGTCTATTCATTATTACGTCACTTTACAATATTACATATAAAAAACTTGTGGAAGAAGAGTTCTGAGTTAGAGCAAGGATTCGTTCAGAAAGCTCTTTTGAAAGATGTATAATGCAGTTTTCTTTTATTTATAATGACTATTTATAGTTTATATAGAATTAGTTATTATTGAACAGATTACATTATAATTTGACATAAATATAATTGATTTTTTTATTACATTATTTTTGTTTTTGACAGAAAATATGAAGGAAAAAATTTATCCAAAGATAAAGGGTCTCAAGATTCTATTGGTTCATAAATATGAAAGATGTAAGAACCTTTAGGCATAGAACATGCTCTTTGATGTGAAAAGGAGGTATTTAATTAATTGTAACATAGTTATATCTTGACTTGATGGATGGAGTGGGATCTGGTGATATCCAGAGGTGGCGTCGAAAGTTGTAAAAATTTTTGCGTTTGTAGCAATGTTAGAAACTGAATTTTTGGGAGAGGAAATAGGGTACTCCGGACTGCAGACATATTCATTTAACTTTCTTAGATCTACAGTGAGCCTGAGTTTTTCTCCTTTACCAACAACTGATATAGGATGGATCCATTCGGTGGCTTAGATGGCACAACGGGATTCCAGTTCATCGAGCATCTTCTTGGCCCGCTCACGAAGAAGAAGAGGGATAGGCCTGGGACACTTAAATTTGAAAGGAGAGACGTTTGAGTCCGATGACCATGGGAAATCCATCCGTGACGTTTAGATATTATTTTCTGTCAAAGACGTCGAAATACTCTCGGGGGAGGGATTCTTTGGTGTTGAAGATATTTTCGGCTCCGGCTTCAGGATAGTTTTGATTAGTGTAGACAGGTACTTCCAAGGGATGCCAAGTGGTTGTAGCTGAGGTAGACTCGAACGAGTTGTCGTTAATGTGAAGGTCTTCGAGGACGGGGTGCACTTAGAAGTCCATGGCAGGTTCTATTGGAAAAGGAAATTCAGGGTGGATGATATTTAATTTAATGTATGTGCCAAGACTCAGGAGTATCCCTCGGTATTCACTGGATGTTTGAAAAGTCAATGGAGTCGTGATGTCATTATACTTTATTTGGACCTTCATCTCGCCGATGATGTCGATACTGAGACTATTTGCTACTGTGAGTTGGCCTTCAGGCTTTTTGCCGAAATTGATGTTGAATACCAGACGTTCAGTGTTCTGTGTACTAATGAGATTAGCTGAATCACCGCTGTCTGGGAGCACGTTCTTGAGAGATCCTAGTGAAATTCCATTCATAGAAAAGAAGTGGGCGGTGATGGACCTGAGCTCACAGAACTTGGTTGATCTCGACTCTGAGGCATGTTTTGTTTATCTTTGTCACTTATACTGAAGATACTTTGGAGCTACGACACATCTGTTCTTATTGCAGGTGTTGCAACTCTAACCATTTGCAAGGCATGCTTGTTTACTAGGTGAGTGGGGGTTGCCGCAGTTTCTACAAGATTGATTGGAACCAACTGTGTCCGACGAGGAGAGATAAACTGAGATTTTAGATCGATCAACAGGCTACAGGCCCATTGCAAAGGACTATTTGGACATCTTAAAGGAAAGTAATTCTGTAAGCCTTGGAAACGGCGAAAGAATCCAAATTCGTGTTCCATAAAGATGGTGCGTCGGTGCACACTTCCAAATTAAACCCAAAGTATTTGGGCAACAGCATGCATTTCTGGAACAACTGCTTATGGCCACCACAGAGACCAGATCTCAATCCTCTTTCTTTCTCTATATGGTGGCCCATCGAGAGTCAGGCCTATCAAGTGCACCATTCAAATATTGAGGACGTTCAGGCCTACGTCGACCAGCCCACAATCTCCAAAGACTACCTCATCAGGGTATGCCAGTGCTTTCATTCCCCTAGGAGGATGTTTTGGAAATTTATGGCGCCCATTTTCGATAATTATATAGAAAATCAAATATTAAGCCACTTTTTTTTTAACAAAATACAGAAAAAATGTTTTTAAAATGAATGTTTTATTATTTTTCCCCAACAATTCTTTTGCACGGGCCAGTATATGTCAATTAATTGTTGTTATTTTGAAAATATTTTTATTCTTATTATTATACTCTTTAATGATCATTATATAAACAAAACACAGTAGTATGATGTTTGATTGTGGTTCAAATCTTAACTGTTGTAGTACCTTAAGTAAATTAAAAAATAAACTAACACGAAAACAACTCAAATGGGGAAAAGCTATTTTGGTCGTTTGTCAATCCATGAGTATATTTTCCAATATGAATAATCTATTATGTCCTATGATAGTTATTTGTTAAACAAGAAGTGAATTCCAATTCTTCCCCTCGAGTTGCTGTTGTGGTTTTATTATTTAATTTACTTAAAGTACTACTACAATAAAGATTCGAACTATATTCAAGCCAAGTACTACTTTATTCTTTTTACATCCTGAGCAATAAAGAATATGATTAATCATTTTAAATTGAATTAAAATATACAATCGTAGATATCAATATATTAAATATCATTCTTGGGTCAAATGTCCCAAATGCTTATTCAAGCAAATGTCCGTTCGTCCAATTGTCAAATGGCCAATATATTTTTTTAAGTTAATAAGTAATATTGTAATTTGGCACATTGTCTTATATTTAATGAGTTAAAATCAAATTTAAAGTATTCATTTGTAATTTTTAAAGGTTTTTTTCGAGTAATATTTATATTTTCATAATTATTTCATATTAAAAATCTTTTATAAACATTATATTTAAAAAAAGCTAATTTCAAAATAAATTTATTTACAAAATATTTTTTGAAATTTTCTTCTTTGAGTTAGGATACAATCTTCTATGTTCTTGAACTACTTATAGAAGAAATTGCAGCTGTGATATTGTAGTTTATAACGGCGATTGTGAGCCATCCTTTTAGTAAGTTTGGAATTTTTGCTGCTGTTTCTTTAAATAAGTTGAGAAAACTCTGTTTTTGATTGATTTGTTTTTATAATTTAAGTTATTGATCTTTTGTGGGAATTTTGTACATGTGAAATAATAATAATAATAAACAAACAAAAAATAAATATTACTTAAAAAAACAACTTATGATTTCTTATTAAATCATTAAATATAACACAATGTCCCAAATTGTAATATTACTTATTAACTTAAAAATATAGATTTTTATTGCTAACCCGTCATTGTTCTCGCCCTTTCGGATATGAATATATCTTGTTTATATTTATTTATTAAATTAGCTCCTACTAAATTTTATTTATAATATATCTTTTATTTTCAGATTTTTTTGATTTATTTTATAAAACTTGGCTATATAGATATTTTTCCTCATAAAAAGGTCATCAAGTTTAAGGTCATCAAAATTGATACCTTTTTTGTTAATCTAAGTAAGAAAAACGTATTTGCAATTTTTTTTAGAAATCAGTAGTTGCTCATTGGCTGTGATACGCAAGTGAACTGATAGATAGGCAAAATGGCTACATTTTATTTAAATATTTTTATCGTTCTTTAAGACAAGTAAAAAATATTTCATCATAAACATTTATACAAAACTATTTATAAAAGTTGAACTGAAGTTGTCAATTTTTCGTTGAGTTATCTCTAAATATTAATAGAAAAAGTTCAAACTTTGTTAATCGTATTTTTTCTCAATAGGAACGCATTTGAACCCTCAATTTTTTACTTTTTCAGAAAAAGTGATTTAATTGGCACATTAATATATCTATGCAAATCAATAATTGGAGATTTACCTTTTCCCTTTAAAAATCAAGTCTTTAATCGCTTTTTTTTTCTTACTGTATTTCGAGTGTTTTATTATGTTATAATAATGTATTATTAACATGGTACAACGTAAGATAGAGAGAGCGAGAGAGAGTGAAACGAGTGTGGTGAAAAAAGCTAAAGAAAGCCTTTCGTCAGCTACCCTTATAGCTATGTACATACTTCTATCTACAAGTTCCCCTCTAGCGGCAAAGTTGTCTATTACCGGTAAGGCACGTACTCTCGAAAGGGAGAAGAAGAAAAATATTAAATGCAATGATGAAAAGGGAGAGTTTTTGATGAGGAGAAAGCTCTCCCAGGGGGCTTTCTATTCCATATTCTCTCTATACTCCTTTAAAGAAGTAATTCCGCCCTGTTTTTTTTTGTTTTTTTCAAGAGTAACATTTTTTATTCTTTTTATTATTGTTGTTCTTTCAGAAGAACCTTTTTTTCCTTGAGCTTCTTTGCCCCTTAGTTCGTCCAGAAGTGAACATAGTAATTTATTTATTTTATTTTACGATTTTTTCATTATTTAAGTAGCAAAGTGATATTATTATAATACAAATCGATTCTTTGACAAATAAAATTATATATAATATATATTTGGAAAAAAAACGTTCAAAAGAGACAACAAAAAAAATTGATAAATAAAACTAAATAACTTATCATTCAAGACAGCAAAAGAATTATATACAAGTATATATATACATCTACAAACAAATCACCACAAAATGGCCTTTATATAATTTGGAACAAGAGGAAATTTGAATTTCAAAAGGGGAAGAAGCTGCAGGTTGTGTGATCCGTTATAGGTAACACGAGTCATTTTTGAAGAGATTCCCCAATCGTATGGTGCGTTGAATAATAAAACATCGATCGACTTTACAAGTTCTACCTATTCTACTTCTCCTTCAGTCCTTTGAGGTGAAACACGCTACTGTTTTTTAAATGCCCACGATCGGAGTGTCTCTAGAGTCTCGTCATTTGGGTTTCCTTTTATTTCCATACAACAACAATAATCAAGTTGATTCAACCAATTGCTTAAGAACGACAAGTACAGAGTCAACAACCAATTCATCACCGCCTGTCTCCAATTTCAACGCTGCCTCCCTCGCACCATTCTCACAACGAAAACGTGCCAAACCATTTCAAAATTATCCTTCTGAAATATCCTCTTTTAAAGCCACGATTTTAGGACTACGCCACTTCTCTCAACTAGTAGCTTGGTTGTGATATTAGAAAAAATAAACACAAGAAAATATTTATTTTTTGAAAAGACAATATAAAATAGTGAATCCTTTTTGAACTATACCTAACCAATCAATCAACCAATTAACCAACCAACCAACCAACCCATCATTAGCTATTATCTTCATAGATATTTTTATGAATTTTTGCTAAAAAAATCAAACTATCAAAAATTCAATCTTCTCTGCAAAAAAACATTGTTTTTTTTGGGTGCTTTAAATAATAATTACACATAAATTATCTAGATATTTTAATATTATAACAAAAGTATATATAATTAAATTAAGGAAAAAATGGCCGATAACAAACCCGCTGCTAACAATTCTTACTCCCCACCTAAGGCTTTTCAATTTGCTAAAAAACCTGAGGAGTTGAGTGGATGGGAAGGATTTAAGAAATTTGTTTGGAA
The DNA here is from genome assembly GCF_016086655.4 of Lepeophtheirus salmonis. NCBI lineage: Eukaryota > Metazoa > Arthropoda > Copepoda > Siphonostomatoida > Caligidae > Lepeophtheirus > Lepeophtheirus salmonis. The sequence goes on from NC_052134.2 coordinate 41,162,495, forward strand.
TACTCAAACTTCAGAATTTTTGGGTCGTACAGGAATTAATTGGCGTAAGTTATATTTGATTGATATATTTATAATTTCTCTTATGGGACAATAATCACAAAAACCTCCATTTCTTTTTATTATTACCCCTCCGCCTTCTTTTCACTGCAGAAAAAGGAAAGTAGATAGAAGAAATACAATACTGCAAAACATAAACCCATAGGCCCTCACAACAAGGGAGGGGTCCTCTTTTTTACATTTTTTTTTTGTATTTTTTCCATTGAAGGTGTCATTTTTTAGTCAAATAAATTTTATGTAAGTCGTTTGATTTTATTTTGTAAGCTACAAATCAATTTTAGATAAACCATACTGAATAATAATCTGTGGGAAACGGCTTCATTTTCGAATTCAATTACTTTCACAAGGCTTCTCCCTTTTATTTTTATTATTAATAATAACAAAAAAGTACGACCCTGAATGCATAATCTGTGCAAAAATAATAAAATTATATCATAATGCTAAATCATTTTCCTATAGGAGGATCATTTCAAGGACAATTTCCTCACACCACTGAATAAATTAATAGCTTTTAAACAAATTGTTCATATATATATATATGTAGGTTTCGTGACTTTACTCTTTTCCTTCTATTATCTTATTATGGGAAGCTCCAAATCTCTCAAGAGCAATATTTTCCCGTATAAATGTCAACAGTCCCAGTAATTACATCTGCTAATAAAAAAAAAGGAAGAAAATAATTTTAAAAAATTGTTTGAAGGAGATTTTAATATGATTCTCCTTTTTTCATACAAAAACGAAGAATTACAATATGTATTTAATATCTAATATCCATGATATAAGGGTATAATTACATATATGTAGGCTATGGCTCATAACCAACACATAGTTCTTTCTCTCACATAATAACTTTTCTTATTTTGGTATGTAACTGTAGGGTTAGCTATAGATACACATAATTAAGTGGAAGAACAGTTTGAATGCTGATCTAATAATAATGCCCATTTGAAGGTGAAAGGGGGGGGGAGGGGGAAAAAAGTCAATCACTGGCAGTTGACTTTCCCATTTAAGGGATTTTTTTAAGTAAAAAAGAAAAAGAGGGAATATTCTGATTAGTCAATCACGCCCTAGATTGTAATATATTCACTGCAGTAATTAACAAAGTTAATTGTATTGTATTGTTAATGTAAATGAATTAACAACTTTTGTATTGTGGTATTTCCACCTAATTCATAAATTTAAATATTTTACCTTTTTTTCATTTTGATTGGTCATTTATTATGTACATATTTCTCTATGGAAAGAAGGAAGAGTTAGGGTCAGTCCTACTAAAGATAAACCCACATAATAATAATTATGAAAGAAGGTTACTCCAGATTATTCCATGTCTTTATTTGATATACTTCTCCATAATCAAAGATCCTTTGTGGATACGATAATCTATAAATATGTATCAACGCTCATGCTGCATGTCCTCACCATGGTTACTAAGCCACATCTAAATAAATACATATGTTGTCACATTATAGCTATCCATTTTATTTTCCTAATATAGCATAATTGTATATCACAAAATGATTTGATAATTTTTCGATGATTCATCAAAAATAAACCAGTGAAATGTGATTTTTTTCAAAAAGGGCTATCATTTAAATGGTCATAGAGGGATAGGGCATAAAATACATTCGTTATAAATGATAGACATATCCCATTAGTATGTGGGAAATGGAATTCATTTCTAATTCGTTATGATAATATTCAATATTTGACTAATGCTTACTGATTACTTTTTGCACAAACCAGAGATATTGACTCTCCTTTTCTCTTTTCTAGTCAAAATTATACTATTCTATATCGTGTATTATTGCTTCCTTACCGGATATTTCATTGCGATGCTCGCAGTATTCTATCAAACATTAGATGATAAAATCCCAAAATGGAAAAACTCAAACGGGATCATTGGTAACAATCCAGGTAAGAACTCTATTAGATACGCTATGCCCATGTACATACGATATTGTCTTACACAATATACTTTGTCATTTTTGTTATTAAGGACTTGGATATAGGCCTGGTCCAGGACCGGACAAAGTTGAGAGTACTCTTTTAAAATATCGCCACGGTTCCTTGAATGGCTCTGGAGATTGGGATAAACTCGTTGGAATTCTAGATACTCATATTAAAAGTAAGTCATATATTTAATATTCTATTATATTCGCATAAATAATGTTGAATAAGTTGAATTAAGTAACTAATTTTGGGACCTAAACATGATGATTTGCATGATTATAATGTGTGTTAATGTATTGTTTAATCCCCTTTTACCATCTTTTATTTTTCAACCAATAACAATTTACCTTCTACATAGTGCTCAGAGATCTTCCAGATGAAGAAGTGAAAAGTAAATACCTACTTAATATATAACTTAATAGAAAAATTTACTAAATGCTAAATAATCAATCAATGGGTCTTCTCTTCTTTCATCTTATATGCGCTATAATCCGATTTTACTCAATTTATAGTTCCATATCTACTAATTAACTAGGGCCCTAATTATTGAAGACATCTTAATACTTTTTGGAACAGAGGATCCATTGATACGATACATTTTGCTTTAAATTAATTTAAAAAATTGAATCAATCAACCCTTACTTTTATTCATTCTGTAATTAGAGCAATCAAAATGTAAAAGACGAAGTAAGTTAAGATATATATTAATTATCGTATTAAAGAGTATAAGCATATGTTCGTTTAGCACAAAAGTATGTATGTAGTGTTTGCAGATCTTAGTTAATGTTTGTTTTTTTAGCTTGTGAAATTAATTCAGAGCTGGGAAATCGGACTAGGGATTTGTGTTAGAGATAAAGCAAAAAAAAAAAGCAAAAAAAAAAGATGCATTTATGCCACATTAAAATGTTATCCCAAAATTCGCAAGACTCAAAATGAAAACTTAAAAATCAAACTCTAATGTATAGGGATGTATCAGTCTCAAAATTTGAACACCTTGTCTAATATCTGAAAGATGTCCATGAATGAGACACAATAGACGTTTCATGAAAGGATCTTGTAGTTACTATTCAAATCCAAAGATTATAAGAATGCGTAATACTTAAATTAGACCTTAATGAATAATTATTGCAAACTATTATCGTTCTTTAAAGATACTTTAGGTTTTATTGGACGAGTATAATTGGTAAGCTGGCATGGCTATTTTAATATTATATATGCGATAATGATGCCGTGTAGAAGGTGTTTTAAAATATGACTACCGATACAACCCCATAGGTTTAAAACTTTCTGACTTAAATCAAAAGAATTGAGGAGGCTTGGGACTCACAAACATCCATCCCATATTTAAAAATAACATTTTGTAAGCACCATTTATTTTTTGACATGATGGATCATTATGATTGAATATGATAATGACAAAATCAGTAGAGCATAGAGAAAGACTCCTATTCATAACTCGATCTCAAATCATGAATATTTATTAAGCTCTATTAGACAACAACTTCAGACTCAACTTGGAGTGAAATTAACAACTTCTAGACTTGAAACTCCTCTAAAACTCGTAAAAACTACTTATAAACAGATCTGTATGATATTTATCTCATCATACAGCTACAATATCTTACTCTGAAACACCCTATTTTATTTAATAGAAAAAAACAGGGGTTGGGTGAGGGAGGTTTACAAAAAACAACATGGTTATTGGGGAGGATGGTAAGTAAAAGAACCATGAAAGACCACAAGGGGGAGCGGGTAAAAATTATTTCAAAAAAGAACCACGTGGTTTGTGATTTCATACAAAATATTAATCATAAGTTATCAGAAACAATCTTATGCCCTAAACATCCCCGATTCCTCTGTGTTTTTTTGTGTCTGCTGTCAATTTTTCTACTAATCTAGTCTCTTATTAATGTTTTGAACTTTTATTAGTTGAACTCGAATCACCTCTTCTTGGTTAAAAGTGAACAATTCCTTACTATTGAATGACTACTGTTGAGTGGAATTGTCAAGTTAAAACTAAAAAATGATGCCTGTTTTACTTTTTCTTTTTGGAGGAAAGATTGCGAGATGAGTTAAAAGGAGCTCTAAAATATGTTTTATCTTTTCATAAAAAGTATTTAGGCTTATATTCTAAATCCGAATAAATCCCTAACACTGATAGACTTTATAAAATATATAATTGCTAAAGACATATGCCAATAATGATGCAGCATTCATCTTTGTCACCATTCCCATTATCTTTATTATCTGTTTTAACCCTCATTCAAAAAATGATGTAAATGGGGAGAGGAGGGGGGAGGGAGAATTGGACCCCTTTAAGTACCCCTTCTCATTTTTTTGTCAAGAATATTTTCTCTTTTCATAAAAATAAAGGAAATTTTTCTACTAGGAACATGAAAATTACTATTTATATCAAGGATAACAATGGTGGTATATATTACAATTTATGCCCCCTGCAGTTGTGCATGCTACCTTGATGTTTTGCAATTAATTATATTCGTTTAATATATAAGGATAAATCCCTAATCGAATAACTTGATGTGAACATATGTGAAGAAACAGACATAAAATAAGTTCAAAATTGAATGTAGGTACATTTTACATTAGAAATCATAATTATTCAACTTATGCTCTTTTATGTTTAAAAAGTGACCTTTTAAAATTAGAAACCGATTGTGGGCTCTTAAGATCATATTGGATGTGAATGATGAATATATATCTTATAATAAGGATTAAGAAATGTACTCATAGTCCCATTTAAAGCCAAATAACGCTAAAGATAATCCATCAAACTAGTAAATTAGTTTTCAAAATAACTTTTGTTTGTTTTATACTGAGAGTTTTGCTTTGATGTTCTATCTAATAAGAGAAAAAATTTGTATTTTAATATTCTGACATTTTGTTTTTTTATAAAGTAAAGATAAGACGGAAATATAAAATTCATTTTTCTCCTATCTTTCTCGTTTATGTTTGTTCCTCATACATAGGAGTATAATTAATTATACATATCTTACAAAGGTAATCCTAAAACATCATGTCCTTTTTTATTAGCTGCGAATTTTCTGAACGTTATGAAACTACAATTAAATCCAAAACTGTGAATACTTGCTCGTAACTGAATGTAGAGTAGTTTCATAGTTAAAATATGTAACTGGCTATCTGTCAACTAAGTCTTTTTTATTTATCTTTTTAGAGGAAGGGTTGCAATATATAATAAATAGTTCTATGTCATCTAAATCAAGGATATGATTGAATCCATTTTTGGTACTGAAAAGAGAAACTTATATTATCAGTATGGAGAAGGACTTTGTATTCCGGTTATTGTCGGTCTCTTTCACAACCTTTCCCCCAAATAGAGAAAGAAAAAAATGGCCAAAATCAGTTGATAGCTAGCCAATTCTTCTTCATAACTGTAGTCTTATTCTTTGTTCATAAGTAAATAGTTGTTTAAAACGGATTTCAACGCATTTGCGTTCAGAAGAATGACAACTGGCAAACGATTACAATCAAAAACATTTTTATGTTCGTTGCCTCCTACTGTATGAACATTGATTAATACATTTTGTAATAATATGAAATTGTGTTTATTCAGACACTGAGTCAATCTTTCACTTTCACGTCCCTTTCTTGGTTCTTAAGAGAAACTATATATAATGGTTTTATTTTTAAAGGCAAGGAATATTATGTGGTTATGTTAGGGAAGAACAGCATGGTAGAATGTATATAATATGCAGTAGAAGAGTTATAGAGATGTACATACATCTTTTGCGTGACATAAACTATGAAGTAATGATTTAATATTGAACGTATTGAATTCAAGTAATAGTGCTGTTTACATACATAAATACATACGTAAACAAAAAATTATATTTCCCTCTTTGTTTTCACAATTTTTTATTACATGATCATCATAATATAACGAATGCTTTCCATTTCCTTTCCTTTCAACTGAATTTTGACTTAATCGATAGGGTAACAACCCTCCCCCCCCCCTTCTTCTATTACCTCTTCTTCCCTCCCACTCCTGTTTCTGCTCGCTTTCGATTGTATCTTACACAATTTGCCCCTTATATATATATATATATAGCTCTTTATTTTATTAAAAGGTTGTCGATAGCTGTAAATGTTGTAGTGTAAAACTCTAGTATTTATAAGTAATCATTAGTTCATGGTGAAGAAAAAAATATCAATATTAAAACATATGAATATGTAGTAACGAGATAAATTATCACAAATCTCTTAACATCATCCTTTAATTTATTCTGATAATTTGAATATAATTTGAGGGAAGAGCAGCTTAGCTGTCATGACATTTTATTAGATTCCCTAAGAGCAGCTATGAAACAAAGGTAATACACACAAATCTCATCAATCTCCAGCAAGAATAACGCAGTAATTAAATAATATTATGAGTTGAACAAATCCTCAGTGATTCTCTTGTTCTTTCATGGTGTTTCTTCTATAGTTAAAGAATAATGATAACAGCTTTGGAAAGCAAAGTGACTGCTCTAATTACCAAATAGAAAAATTCATCTAACGCGTTTTGGAACATATTTTGTACAACTTTAATAATAGTTCCATTGATGATGCAAATTGGATTCAATATCAACTAATTTTAAGGGTTTTTTCGTTCCATTTTTGAAGAACAAAATGTAGAGAGATTGTTATATTAAGGGTCATGCTGTTCAAATTTGATTGAAAATGGTTTAGCTATCAAGATAAATATCTACCATTGAGGTAAGATTTTTAGACTTGAAAATGAATAAAAAATCAGTATGTAGATATAAATATTACATAGGAATTTATGAGAAACAATTTGATTTACATAGATATATGATTAGATGTACGTAGTTACTTTTAGCATTTCCAAGAGTGATGTACAGGGTTGGGTTTCCCCATCACATTGTACATACATATGATTGCATATTATGATTATTTTAATAATATTTTTCTTCTTTTTATAATTTCAGAATATAAGGGCTCTATTCTCACAGGTGGAAATAGAATCTCTGATAGCAATCCTCCAGACAAGATTGAATGTGAATTTGATCGTCTTCCAGGAGACAAACAAATCTGTAAAATAAAGATAGATGACCTTATTACTGGGCCCTGCACTTTTGAGAATAACTACGGATTCGAGAATGGTTCTCCTTGTATCCTCATCAAACTGAATAAGGTATTACTTAAATTAATATGAAGTAAAAGTGTTCAACTCTCTTATGATTTTCCTTTTTTCCTTTTAGATATTTGATTGGATTCCAAAGCCTTTCCTAAATTCGACGGATTTCATTAAACATGGTGCCCCTTCTGGATTGGTGAAGTACATAACTAAAAAAGAAAAGGAGAATTCACCCGAGGTAGGGAATGCTGTCTATATTTGGTGCGAAGGAGAGAATCCAGCGGATCGAGAGCACATTGGCCACATCGATTATTATCCTTCACCCGGGATTCCAACCTATTACTTCCCTTATAAAAATCAAGAAGGATATTTGAGTCCAGCAGTTTTTGCTCATTTCAAAAAACCTAAACGTGAGTTTCCCAAAGTGTATTATTATATCTATTAATTTGTGGTCTCCTATCTGTCTATTGGGTAAAACCTTTAAAACTAATCAATAAATATGTCACACCTTAAACTACTTTTTTCTGTCTCAATTGTAAATTCTTCTTTTTGTTTCACTTTATACTTGCCTTTTTGTAAAAATGTATTTTTTACCGTTTTTTTAACTATACAGCAATTAAACCCTCATTAAAACTTTGAAATGTACATCTATATTAAACAATTTAGATCTTAATTATTAAGTAATATAGGAGGAAGAGGTTCACACCAAATCAGAACAAGATAAAAGGTTACACAATTTATAAATGTTCTTCAGTCTAAAATCTAATACAACATAGATTACTGATTTCCCCCCACCCCCCCAAGATTCTTTGATTTTTTTTGACAAAAACGCAATCATACACTCTATAAAAAAATTGGTATTGACACACAACCTAAAGACGCAGTTGGACTTAGGTTAGACAAATGAAACCAAAGTATTAAATAGATGTGTTATTTAAGATTTTAAAATTAATTGACCAATTTTCTTTTTTTTGACACTTACTAATATTCACATAAATTTTATGAAAAAAGCTAAGGGTTTCAGTTACTTAATAATTAAACTAATTATGATTTTTTTTTCTTATTTTTCAGATGGTGTTCTTATTTCAATTTCATGTCAAGCTTGGGCTCATGATCTTAAACACAACAAGGCAGAGAGAGAAGGAACTACTCATTTCGAACTCATGATAGATTAAACTCCCTAAAAAATCGAGAACATCATTCAACTATAATCATTTTCATGTTAACTCCACATTTAATTAATTAAAGAGCGAATCATAGACTTTTTGAATGCCATATTCTAAACAAACTCTTAAAAAATATTAGTCAGGATATTAATTAATGCTTCATTAATTAGTATTAATTATATTATTATTATTATTATATCTCTCTATAAAAAGTTATTTTTGGTTCATGAATTCCCCCAAATTCATTTTAATTTATGACAGTTTCCGTGTCTGATTTTTAATTGCAGTTATATCTCTGTATTATTTGATTTTTCTTTATTTTTATTTCCCTTCCTTCCTCTGAATCCTTCTGCCATTCCTTGTACCCCAAGATTATTTCTTATATTGTTTTTTGGTGCACACTGCTGATTTCTCTATATAAGAGTTGCAAGAACCTTTTATGTTATATTATTTTACTTATAAAGAGTCCAAATCTACAACAAATGTAAATAGCCCATTAGATTTCGCTCTTGTAATATTATTATTATTTTTTTTTAGCAAAGGCATGTTGTTCTAAAAATGGGGTTCTTGCAGGGAGATTGATCCCAGGGTTGTGGCGGTGGAGCAAGAAACTTTTTTTTTCTTCACTTCCCTTCCTTGGCACCGATCCATCTCTTTCTCTCTATCTCTATAAGTAAATATCTATCTCTCATTAATCTAATATATTTCCGAAATAGATCGATTTCACTTTTTTAGTCACTATTAATCCTATAATTATATGAAAAAAAAATTATATTGATGAAAAATTAAAAACATTATTTCTGTGAAATGTAAATATAAAAGCCAGAAGTGATGCAGCACTCTTCTCAACCCTTTTTTTTATTATCTTTATTTCCAAACTAACTAGCTCACATTGTGTTCTTTGTTAGACATCACTATTTGACGACTGAGTCTTATTATGTTTATTTGATTATATACATAAATAAATGTTGACCCATCAAAAATGAATTGATGCACAGAAATAAAGGAAAAAGGATTGAGGTGTGAATCAATCTCTTCGGCTTTTATGATATTTTTTCAGAAAAAACAAATAAAAAAAATAGAAAACATCCCTTCAAATTTTTCATTGTTATTCGACAAATTCTTGAGGTTTTATTTTTCTAATATCTAATTCATCGCTGTCCTACACCCACCGCTATATCCAAATATCTAAGGGATTTTTAATAAGAAAAGTTGTAACAATCTCGTATATTAACAAAATATGTTGAAATTTCTTTCAATGACAGATTTACATAGTTTTCCAGCCATATGTATATTTGTACCTAAATATTTTGAACACAGACTTATTGCATTGGAGGCATTTTCCATTACAGCTTCTCCATTCTTTCTTAAAACATTTAGATAGTTTCTCAGACAAACGGAATGTATTTCAAACTTCATACAAATAGTAGCAAGAAAATCATATCAACACTAAAGTAAGCTAATATATTTTTTTCTCAAAAATCCAGACAACATTTGTTTTTTCAGTTACTTAATTTCTTCCATTTTGATTAATAAATTATCATAATTAATCATTTGTAAGTATTACAAATTGAAAAAAATACCGGTCCTAATTGAAGAAAAACAATATTATGGACAACTACCTATATTTTAAAGGGCATAATTGAGGCAAATGAAGTATAATTATTCTACGATCTAGAATCTAGACCTGTTTAGTAGGCTTCTTAAGTAGGATAAATACAACCGCAGTATAATAACATCAAATAGCATAATATTACGAAAAACGATAACGATAGTTTTTTTATGTCTTTGAATGGTTTAACTGAAAAATTGTTCTTACTCTATAATAGCCTACTACGTGTCGAGCGGTGATAAATAATAAATTTATTTCGTATCCTTCATTAAGCCATTGATTCTTATACTTTTTGACTTGTGACAGTTAGAATTAGAGTGTCTTTTTCACCTTCCTCCATTCTTACACAAAAATAAAATAACTTTGTTTAAAATAATGATACTAGTTGGCAATATTCTTACATCCCCCTGAAGTTGCTCCTGGTTTTTGTGACAAAGTAACTGAAGGTGAAGAATATCATTAATATTAAGCTTGATGATATGGTCCTCCACGAGACATTATTTAACCAATTTGTCACTTTCACTAACTAAAATTGCCGCCCATTGATTCATAGTTAGTATTCACGGGTATCTTAAACCGTCCCAGAAATCTAAATATAAAGGTTTTCGCTCCTATCCTCAAGTACGTTTCCAGACTAATATTTCATTAAAACTAAATTACATTTTAATTTATAATTCCAATCGTCAATATGGTTACCTGGCGTTAGACGTCTTTATGGAGAGCTTTTTATGGTCAACTACTGGTAGAATAAAAGTTCTGTTTACGTTCTAAGTTAGTGTTGCATCAGAGAAGTGCACCACTTTTCAATCAAAACAAAAACTGTATAGGTGTATTTACGTACATTTCAGTTCTCCTTGCATTCCTTTCATTTTACGAGATGGGCAAAATTCCTGGTAGACTAAATAGTTGTAAATAATCATGTACGTTTATGAAAGTATCCATTTAGGCCACTAAAACACATTATAAAACAAATAAGACAGTTTTTATCAGTGGGACTTTTTAGTCAAATCTGCGGTACCAACTGACAATTGTTACTTTTATATAGGTAAATTTTTCCAAAATGTCGACAAAAAAGTACAAATATTTACGAAAGACACCCGAACATTCATGTTTGAATAATTTAAAAAATATATTTTCAGTTAAAATTTCATTCAGGGCGTAGAAAGTAAAAATATTGAACTTTTAATATAAAAATATATGATGTATAAATTTTTCATTATAGTTGTTTGCTTAATAGTTTTTTAGATACAACTCTTTACTTAATACACAGAAATCCAAACATGAACAAAACAATTTTAATAGAAAACTACTTAATTTGAATGTATATAATATCTTGTCCTGTAGCCAAGCCTATTTTTTCCGAGTTCAAGCCCTTTGAAAGATTCAAAGACTACTCTAAGTCACCATGCCTCAGTGTCATCATGCTATGATAAAATGACTCGAGTATCACAGTTCTCGTAGTGTACAATTTCATAAGAATACATACAATATTGATTACTTTGAATACCCAAATATTATGTCACATTAATCTTTCCATCACAGTCGCACAGAGATACTTCGATAGCTAAAGCACATACTTTTTGACAGTCCATGTTCTCATAATTCAAGTCCGAGATTAGTACAAGTCATGATGTCTCTGAGCCAAGTCGTCACCAAATCCGATATAAGTCCACGTCCTTATGCTCCAGGACAAGCCCATGCAAAGATAAATTGAGATAATATCGTCCTTTTTTTTTACTGAGTTCACAAATACTTAGTTTCATTTAGGAACTCATAGCATCGACATCAAAGGAATAACTACTTCATCAATGATGGATTTATGATCCTCCATCATTCAAAAAAATTACTTATTCTTCCATTGTCATTCTATGGGACCAAAGTAACATCCATCGCGCACACACGGAGCGACGATAAACATGACCACGTATCTATTCACTCAGATTATGCACCCATCAGTGATGAGAGACCTACAAAAATCAAGAGATTTACATGTAAAAACTAAAATACTAAATAAAAAATAGGAAAATAATCGATAACTGACTTTCTTCTTGTTGATACAGCTTGACTGCATTATCTGGACAGCTGAAATCTAGTTCAAGATATTTTGACACTTGTCGCCTTTAACTATACATTTCTTACTCTGTGAAGAATAAAATCAATTTGCACATAATTTCAAATGTTTAATACATTACTCACATATATAGGTCCGAATTATGTGATGTTCTATGTAAATGGTTAGAAATTTAATCGTTTCACTCATATTGAGCAAGAAAAAGAGTCGTGTTTTTTTTTAGATTTCTAACACAAAATAACACAATTATGTTAAATAGCTAGACCTAAGGTAATATTTTTTTTCTTCAGTTTTCCCCTAAATAGCTTATGCTTCCAAAGCTTCATGTTTAAATGAAAATAGAAAACAACTTTTTTACAGCTACTAACGGATTTAGCATCTTTATAGAAAATAATAATTGTACATAAAAACTCGTCAGATATTACTAGAATAAATCTATAACATATTTTTAATAGATATCAAATATATTGGTATGGCTGATTTCCATATATTAAAAATTTCCATATTTGATGTTGAAAATTTATGATAAGAAGTTCTTATTTTATTATCTTTGAGCTTTTGACCAGATGTTTTGCTAGTGTGGCAACAAGGAACCAAACAAGTTGATGGGATATTTCACGTCAATAAAGAATAATCCCTTTTTAATTATATATTTAATTTTAACTAATTGACGATAAAATAATATAAGTTATTGAATCAAAAGAGTAATGGTTAAATAGAGAGGTTACGTTATTTTAAAAGTGAATAGGTTATCCAAATGTTAAGTAATTCATGATTAGCTATGCTACGGTTTTTTACAAAACCGTTTAATTTTTAATTTAATTTTTATTTTTATTCATAAATTTAACTTTGTTGAACCCTTTTGGCAAAATATTAATTAAATATTACATAAATAAACTTGCTCAATAAAAAAGATTTAAAAGTTCAAACAGAAAATTAAATAGTATATTTTTTTAAAACTTTTTTGTCTTTTATGAATAAAAAAATAAGGATAGATTGATTGATTTAACGAAGATATTTAAAAATAATTAATACATTAGACATATGAATTACTGGCAAAGGATTGCCCGGAATTGCTAGGGTAAAGGAAGGAGAGGGAAATCACATTGAAAATGGTCAAATTAATTAAGAAAATTAAAAAATATTCAGAAAATACTTCTATATAATACTAATAATTATAATATGAATATTTCGTTGTTGTCGAAAAAGATCCTGATAACTTTAATTTTATTTCTCTTGGATTCTTCCCACTATATCAATCCGATTAAGTAAGGTAATTTAGAACGTCTCATCATTGCACCTCCTCACCCCCTCTCCCCGCCTCCTACTCCCACTAAAAAAAAGTTACTCTTAGCCTCTTGTAACCTTAGTATTATTATTATGAATATAAAAAAAATAATGTGTTATAAACTTCAAATAACATACCAACATATATGCATCTAAGAAATTGTCTAGATGAAAAGTACATTTTCTATTCAAAAAATTCCCAAATCGAAATTAGTGAAGAAAATTGAAAAAAAAAAATTCCAATAACTTTGCAAAAAAATAGTTAATAGCAATATTAATATTGGAATTGCAAAAGAAAAACAAACCTACCAAAAAAAAATTGTACTTGCAAAAACAAAAAGTTATGAAGAATAATGTTATCGAAAAAATAACCCTCAATAACTGGTTCATATTTGCAAATATTGCAAAAATTATGTAACAAAATATTGAAAATATTACATAGAACAGTTAGAGTCTCAAATTCTATGTACAAAATGTATCGTTTTGTTGAATTTCTTTCAAAAATATTGAAAATTTACTTTTGATGAAAAGATGGGAGAAAAAAGAGAAAAAAATTGAAAAATTATTCAGAAAATGACAGATATTTCAGTTAAGCAATTTTTATTTTGCAAATTTAACCTGAAATAAACGAAATTCCAATTTTCACCGATTTCTTTTTTACCCAAAGTTTATTTGATTTTCAATAAATTAAGAAAACGTAGTTATTCGTATAGTTGTTGTTTGAAACACTAATCTCTTTTTGATAAATAACTCCAACCCTTGTCTAGTCCCCATGGGCTGTAAAAACAGTTTTTGTTTTTTGGGCATAGCATAAGCCACCCTTATATGACCCTCCCCCCCAAAAAAAAAAAAACGACACCCCTGTCTTAGCACGTACAAGATCAAAAAAGGGACCCATGCAAAATTTCAGCTCCCTAGGTTCAACGGTGTGGGAACGTACAATGGATATCTACACCCACAGACAATCTCCCTTTTATATATATAGATGACAGTGATATTTTGATTTTGCTTTTACAATTGTTGTGTCTTGACAAGGTTGAAAGACACGAACTATTCAATACCAGGAATCCAAGACTACCGAGAGAAACAAGAAGAATGCGTGGAGGAATGAGACTGAAGGAGTTATATAAAAAGGTATATTATAGACATGTTTGTTAATCGACATTACTCACACTGACAAATACATGAGAGTTACAGCTATTTATACTATTAAGATAGAAGTTAAAACAGTACTTTACATATACACATATTAAATAATAATAAGAATAAGAGGAGGGGGATAAAGGAAGGAAATAGAACCTTTGTAGTTTTTAAATACACCACAACAATTATTCTTTTCCGAACAAAATCCTAGATTAAGGTAGTCTTTGACCTTCAAACATCATTTAATGACTTGGAAAACGTAAGGCTTTGAGATCATAATTATATACAACTCTTTCCGGTTCAAAAATACCATGATCCTTCGTTGAGTTCTCCAGAAAATGTTTAATGCCTTCTCTCTTTACATTTATATTTCGATTGCACAGATTGTTAGCTGTATTTCTATTATAATTTATAATGTTTATGTTAGAACCAATTCTTTACATAATGAGCATTTACACTAGTTTTGTTTTAGATGTACATCTTTATGAAGTGTTTTTTTTTAAAGGATGGTTGTTTTTTCTAAGTATTGAAGCAAATGGGCGCCTGATCGAGTAAAAAATATCCAAACACAGCTGGCGCTAATTATTATTGTAAAAAACTATACTCAATAAAAAAAAATATAAAATTATGTAACTTCAATGTGTAGTGTAAATATTTCTACCCACTTCTGTTTAGTGGATCTCCCCATAGCCAAAAATTATTATTATGACATTATTTAAATAATTAATTATAAATGAATTATATACATAATATGCAATCTTTCAAAGCTTTATTCATGTTTTCCCCGAAAATGATAATTTCTTATTAAAAATAAAGTATTGTTGTCTGGCATAAAGCATGCACTTTATGTGTCTCTTATAAAATGTGGCTAAATTGTATTTTTTGTGGTACTGTACGGCTTTAAAAATCAGAATAATTACTAAAAGCCTCTATAATCACTTTTTATCTTCCATATTTTTATGTGATTAATAACTATAATATGGGACAGTCGTATAATGCCAAGAAGAAAGTAACCCAATTTGAAAATCTAAAATTGTTAAAAAATATGCACTTTTTCAAAAGTAACTTGGTTATTGCATTTTATATAAAGGCAAAATTAGTACAAGCTTTACTCTGTACAATATTATTTAATTTATCATTTTTTATAAGAAATAATCCTTAGGGGAAAACTATTTTTAAACTTATAAAAGATTGTTGATACATAGTATTTATTAATTATAAATTGAGTTATTTTGACTATTTTTAGGTGAAATCTTTTTTCTATAAAACTATTAAATTTAGAAACTTTAAGGACAATGTACACATCTCTAAAAATCAATCAATATCTCTCAAATTATATATTTCTTTAATTTTTAACAAACGAACATTTTAGGACTTTTTACCAACATTTTGAAAAAATAAAGATTTTTATAAGTAGGAATGGCCTCATTAAATCATTAAGTTTATAACAAAATAACGGTGAACTGAGAACAAATATAATGGTGAGAAGATTCGTTTTGAATAAATTTATATCATAATATTACAGAGTAACAGTGTAAAAAAATTATATTTTAATTTTTATCTGCAATTATTCAATTTTACATATATATAGTTGAAGAAAATTGACTTATTCCACGTCCATCCTATAATTCATAAAACTGAAAACTTATCAATTTTCCAAAAAAAAAAAAAAAAAAAAAAAAATTGCATCTTATTTGTTATCTACCTCTTATGCAATAAAATAAATGTTTCAGCATCTTTCATGATCTGTATATATACTCAACAGGTTATGTCACTCAATCATCAATTTGCCAAGAATTAAATACAAACTTGAGCCACGCAACTTTTGAAAAAGTCAGTATAAAACTCCTCTAAAAAACCCACTTCCTCTAGCCATTTAAATGTACAAGTATAGCAAACTTAGATAAATTTATTATAGAAACTTCAGCTAATCAAAAAGCACATATTAATAATGAAATTGCAAAGAGGATATTTGCTATGAATTCACGGGTTTGCCTTATTTCAAAAATAATGAAACAGTATGTAATTCCATTGATGGTCGGCCGAATATCCATAACGAAACTATTATATCCATCATTCTAACAAAATCAAATTGTCATATTTTCTTACTTAGACGATGGTCACATCAGAAAATCCCCACACCTCTGAATATCTTCTACTTTTGGTTCAAAATTTAATAACAAAGGTGATACATGATTTCAATTGTCATGTACAAAGTGTTGTAATGGACAGTGTAGCTAATGCAAATAAGATGATAAATTTGCATTTCGTTGGATGAATTTTCAACCCGTATTCGCCCGTGAAATACGGAGTTTCGAATAAGAGCATCTCTTGAGATGGATGATCTAGTTATAAGTATCTTCCTTCGATTTTCTCTATCTGCCTTTGGTCCTAACTCTTGGAGAACATAAAAGTCTACTTCTACTGGTCTTATTGAATGAAAAATGATCTTAGGCTTTAGCAATTCTCAAATTAAAATTGCATATGAATTTCAAATTGTTATATATTTTAGTTTTATGGATATAATTTCATATTGTTTTAGTACCTAATGAACATTTCTTTATTTTATATTTCACATCCAGACCATTTTATCTTAATCTAATAGTGAACTGATCCCGTCATAGTTTCAACCCTTGAATATATTCATTGTTATATATATAGATGTATATATTCCAACACAAACAGGGAGTTGATTCCATTCTCGTTTAAGGCTGTGCTTAGTTTGGTTCTATTCTTGGGATAAATTTTCATTCGGTCAAGTATTCTTCTTTTTTTTAAAGAGGTTTTGTCTGATGGAGTATTCTATGAATTGTCTACTACATAATATCATAGACAATGGTATGTCAAGGAGAGCCCGTGAATTTGTTTCTACAGAAAGACACTGAACTAGTATTTAAATACCTAATTTATTTTTGGACTGCTGTAAAAAAAATCTACAATAGTACCAATTATTTTATAGTCGTAAAAATTTCTGTAAAATGAATAAAAAGTGATGTTTTTTATTATAACCATAGTCACAGTGGTGATTTTTCTTTACTATACTTTTATTCAAATCGTCGCCATGGATATCTGGAGAAGCTGCTTTTCCCTCAAGAAACACCATTCCTTTGCTTTGGAAGTCCACCTTTCTTCTGGCATAGCTATATTCATCACAAATACTATACAGAGGCATTCAAACGTTTCAAATCTAAAACATTTACTAGATACTCTGGATCAACTCCAACTATTTGCGCTAATGATCCTAATTTCATAAAACAAGTTACTATAAAGCAATTTAGTAACTTCTATACGACTTTTTTTGCTGGTAAGTATTTGATTTCATTCAAGAAAAAATAATGAGATTATGGACAACAAAATATCGATTTGCTATAAAATTATTATAACAATATAATTTTAAACAAGAAACTTGAAGCAGTAAAATTAGCCCAGTATGGTCCAAACCTTACCATTAACAAAGAACTTCATCTGTGTACACGGATATGAGGCTTGATGATTGAACGGGTAAATGAACGACGTTCAAACTTTCGGTTCAATTTTTGAACGAAATAATGATGAACAGGAAAAAAAAGGATGAAGGGTCCTCACTTTGTTGTTTTTAACCATTCCAAATTTGAAAACTGGATATCCTCGCTTATAACAGTAACAAACTAAAATCAAGTGGTTGTTAGACACGGTTTCACTGATTTTTTTAAAAGGAATTAACAAGGGGACTATTATAGAAAAATTTAATAGTATACATGTATATTGACTAGTCAAGTAACAATGAAACTCGCTCTTTCTTTGTGGTTGACGGGAGTGTTAAATACTTTTTTCATATTAATAGAGAAAATACAGTAAATTTCAACTTTAACAGCTCACATATTACCCATTTAAAAAAATAATTGAATTATTTTTAATAAAAAGTTTAACCATTAAATAATTATCTTTTCAATAAAATAGAATATGTTTTATATATTTTTCATTTAACCCAATTGCTATAATGAAACACTTACATTATCTATAGTATACACTATATCACAATTTATATTCAAGCCAATTTCTGCAAATGAGCAAGAGCAAATCAATTTCCTGTCTAACTGTTACCACCCACTCCGTACTAATCAATCCAATTGCATCAAAACTATTAACTATCTAAAATATTTTTTTTGCTTCTGAAGCTAACAGTCAACTTCATTGAAATATAAAAATTGTTAAGTTATTCAAAAAATCTTCGACTAATATTTTTTTTTCACCAAAGATTGATTGGGTTGTGAATTATCTCCATTTTATCTCTCAAGGTATTTATTGTACAACCTAATATATATGTATTTTTTGATTTTAAAGGTAGGTTAAATTGAAAGTACATTATTTTGCACTTGAGTAAAAATAAGTGCACATCAAAACAAAGTATTGTTCTATAAATATTTCCCTGGTTAAGCTTCGAAATTACTAGATTTGTTACCGTGTAGTAGTGGGAATGTTTATTTTTACACAAAATTTGCTTCTTTTATTTTGCCCTCCTCATTTAAAAAATAAACGAATGAACGGGAAAAAAGTAAACGAGAAACGGAAACTTTTCAGAAAATGAAGGAAAGAACGGAAAAAGGGAGCACGAGCAAAGTCTGACGGAGATGAGCTATAGAGAAAATTCACACCCTTTGAAGGCTTAAAACTCACTAAAAAAGAATACCAACTTACAGCAGACAACCAAAGTACTAACCTTTTTTTTAAATATAAAAGTAACGTGATTCCAATGTTTTGTTTTAGATAAAAGTCAAAGTTTTATGCCATTATGCGTCAATTTCCATTATTTCAAACACTGAGACTTTCAAGTTCCAGGGTCTACTGTACTTAAAAAAAGTAAAACGTATATACTATTTGATTTCTCAGACTGTTAACACTTGTTCATATTACTCCATGATAATGGAGAATTAAGATCAACAAAGGATAATATAGCACCATTATAATTTAATGAAGTTGGTTTAAAAAAAGTAAATTTAAACTCTTATAGTTTAAAAAATTTACAATACGACTTTTAGTTATTTAAAAAGAGCATGTTTTAGATCCAATTGAAAATTATACCATAAGTGTGGATAATATTTCATGGCTTCTATTAAATAATTATGTCCATAATTCATTTACATAATATAACAAGTGGCATTGTACCTATATTATTTATTTCATTTTTGTTTATTCTAGATGTGAAAGATAAGAATTTGCCCTAGATGTATCTCACGGGGCTCAATGGAAACTTCTTCGTAAAGAGTTGTCTCCTATATTCACATCTGGAAAATTGAAAGGGATGATGGAACCTGTTACAGAAATTGCAGATAAATTTATATCTTACATTGACAACCAATCATCTGAGGGAAAGTCGATTAAAATTAAAGAAAAGTTTCAAGGATTAACCTTAGATATAATTGATGCATGTGCTTATGGAATTAAAACCAATTCTAGTCAAGAGCCAGATCATGAGCTCCTAAAGACATCAAAGAAATTGTTAGAAAATGCCATAATTATGAACAATATTCCAAAATGTATGATATTGTTACTTTTTAATCTTTTTCCTGGAATGATTGGTTACATTAATGTATTTGAAAAGGCATACGATGATTAGATTCAAGTGGCAAACTCTATCATTGATAGCCGGGAATCAGGAAACATAAAAAAGAAAGATTTTATTAATGTATTAGTAGAAATGCGAAAGAATAATCTTGAAAATCCAAATGAACTACTCAATAAAGAAATTATAACTGCTCAAGCCGTTCTTTTTTTTTTGTAGCAGGCTATGCTATAACATCCATTTCATTGTGTAACTTGATTTTCATCTTGGCAACTAATCCTGAAATTCAAGAAGCAATTTATAAAGAAATTGTATCTTCAAAGGATGAAGATTTTGATGAGCATTCTTATACATCAGCTGTAATAAAAGAAATGCTTCGAATGTATCCACCGGCGACATTGCATGCTAGAATATGTACTAACGATACTGAAGTAGAAGGAGTATTTATAAAGCAGGGAACGTTGATTGAAATGCCAATCTATGCCTCACATTTTGATTCGGAGTTCTTTCCTAACCCTGAGATCTTTAAACCTGAACGATTTTTCAAAGAAAACAATTCAGAGATAATACCCAATACATTTCGGCCCTTTGGAGATGGAAATCGAATTTGCATTGCTTATCGGTTTGCAATGATTGAGCTACAAATTATACTAGAGAAATTGGTTAAGAAGTTTCAAATTCTTCCAACACATGAAACCAAAATGACACTAACTAAAGGAGCATTGTTTCTGTTCGACACAGATGATATTGGAGTTCAATTTAAATCAAGGGATCACTAAACAATTCCAGAAAGTTACAAAAGTATATACTCAAAAGACAATATACACTATAATATTTTTTTTTTTATGACGAAATTTTAATTATTAAAAAGCTAAATATATATTTTCTTGCTAAATTACAAATATAACATGTTCAAAAGTTGTTTTTTTTAAAAGTATTTCATAATATCAATATATTTTTCACTGATCCTGAGCTTTGCATCATTTTAATTTCATATAGTATCTTTCAATTTTTTTAAGCATTAAAACATCAATGACTGTTATTATGTTTATATTATTTAATGTCTAATTGAAATTAAAGTCAATGTTTCATAAGTTTTGTTTGCGACATGATCTCTTCATCTCATTTCGACTAACACCCAAAAACTGTTGTGAACCTCTAATTTAAAACAAAAATATTGAAAATGGATAAAGTACTTTTTTTTGTTACCAATTAAACAATTAATAATTTTTATAGTCTTATATCCTTAAATAATAATAATAACTAATTAATGAAGCAAAGTTGTTTTTTTAGAATAAATGAACCAAGCAAATTTTTTATGGATGTTGAAGAACATAATCTTAATGAAATTAATCATCATTTGTATCACTATTCAATTTTTTAATTTTAGTCTTTAATTTTCATTTAAATAAAGGTTATTTTTTATCTTTTGAATATTGATTGACATGGTTTCCAATGGAAGGCCTTTCATGGTGTCATGTTTCTTATAGCTCGAAGATCATTTTGACTATCTCCTGAATTTTGGCCTCCATCATTTAATTCAGAAACTAATTGTTTTGCTATGCAATTGAAAATTTGACCAAAATATAAAACGATCAGAATGAATCTATGAATCACATTCAATGTCAAGAATTTCCAGGAAGTATAGGTCGTCTGCAATTAGTTCTCTAATATTAAGTATAATAAGGGAAAATATTTTTTTGGATTTTTTGTTGAAGATATAATTTTCTGGAATATGAGACTGTTGTTTTTAATTTGTGAAAATATTAAATAAAAAACATAGGACACTAATAAAACTATGCAGTAGAGTGACTTTTTTAGATTTTCGATACCTTTAATTACTTCAGCATTCTGAAACGAAGTTACCATATGCAAGGCACTTATGAATTAATCTTAGACCAAAGGTAAAGTAGTCGGCAAAAATCTTACGTTTATATGTAGTAGATACGAAGATATTCCAAGTATATAATTGTAATAAATGTAAATCTTCGTAAATTAACCAATTATCAAATATATTATAAGGCTAAACAATTATGAAAATACAAAAATATTAACTCAAATCAATGAAGCATAAAAATAAATACATAATTATGTAGGTGCATAACACAATTATTTACAATTGATAAATAAGAAAATAATTTTAATTGTTGATGTAATTTTCTTTTTAAAAGTAATCCCAGCAATTCACCTTTAAAGTCCTTTTCCTAAAAATGATTCTCTCAAAGGATGTTTTCCTAGGAGGTCTTTTTGATGACAAGTACTTTCCTATTTATTTCTCCTTGAAGGGTTTCTTTGGAAAATGATGATAAATGATGTTGCTAGGAGAATCACAAATGGCAGTTGCATAACTGACAGTTTTATTGCGAGAATATGATACTTTTTCCGAATGGCGAATATGTATTATCTTAATAATAATTATATTTATATAATATATATTGTTAAAGTATATAATACTACAAAGATACCAAACCTCTCTCTTTTGGCCCACAATGTAATCCCAGTTCTTAATTTTAGCCTTTTATGAATTTGCATTTAGTACCCTTTCTATGACGTCAAAATCTCCCTATCCTGACCAGTAGTCTGTATATCATTGATACATCATGAATCATGATTCATGAATATGATACATCAAATTGAAAATTCTAGCAAGCCCGATTACATGATGGTCTAACCTTAAATTTCTATTAACCTTTGTAAAATATATAATTAATCCTTGAATATTTCGAGAAACCACGATCGAACTTAGGTTCTAAGTTGGCTGAAGGACCATGTGAAGATTTAATCCTTTCTCAATAATCAAGGATAAGGGTATTACTTACTCTATAATAAAACACGGGACAATAATAACACAGGTGTAATCGGTATAGAGCTATATTAATGAGTTCTATTTTTTGAATATATAATATAATAAAAATAACAGAAAAAACCCTTCCTTATTGGAGCGAAAAAACAGTTGAATAGAAATTGTTGTTTTACATCATTGGCAGGCTTGAACAAGCTGGAATTTTAATCAAAGCCATTGCTTCTGATTTAGGTAAAAAAATCGTTCTTTTATAGTTACAACTCTCTCCGGACAACTTTTCATTTGAAAATCCTGAAGATAAAAAATGTAAAATATATGCCTTCCCTAGCTCTCCTCCCTTGCTCAAATTATTTCAAAATCATTTATGAGATTATGGATACATTTTCATTGATTTGAATAGTAATTCTGCAATTTTGACTAAAGATGACTTCCAAGACCTTCTTGAGCAAGATTGTGGTGAGTTAGAGATGGCCTTCAAAGTAACTAAGGAATCCCATCTTGAATGCAATGGAAAAAAAGAAACAAGTTAGAACTGCGGCGCAGCTTAATTCTAACATAATGGCTGTATGAGTGCTAATAGATCATAAAAAAAAACTTTCTTGTGGATTTGGTAAACATTTGGAAGAACATATGCATGCCTTAAACGAAATATAGTGGTTATTTGTGTATATGAAAATGATGGGGAAAAATTTTCCAGCTTCCATTTCAAAATGGAATTTAGTATCCATTCGTTCAACAAAATCATTATTTCAAAGTATCAAGGATCATGGAATGAAATTCATTTTAACTGCTCATCTCAATCAAAATTGTCAGGAGAATATATTCTCACGGATTCGTGCCATAACAGGAAACAATACTCATCCATCCCCAGTGGAAGCCCTCTCAAGAGGGCAAATCAAGCAAAGTAATGTAAGGAAAAAGTGAGATATGGAATTTTTACTATACTGTAGCTTGCTTCGAAAACTTCAAGGGCTCGATGGGCACTCAGGATCACCTCCGATTGTGCTGATTTTTTGCATTTATGTTTTTTTCACTAACTTACTCATTTTGGAGAATAGACAAGAAAATCAAAGAACGTTTGAAGCACTCTAATGCATAGCCTTGTCCGTCAATCCAAGAGACTTTTCCAATATTAATAATCCATCATGTCTAATGATATTATAATTGATAACGGAGAATGAAGTGATCAATAATTATTCCATTAGAATCGCTGTTGTGTTTGTTCATTTTTATTTTATGATAATGCTAGGATAAGGGTTACCTGGCGTTGCTCCAGCTAAGGAGGGAGAGGGAAATCACCTTGAAAATGGTTAAATTAATTGAGAAAATTAAAAAAAATATTCAGAAAATTAAAAATACTTCTATATTATAATAATTATAATATGCATTCGTTATTGTCGAAAAAGATCCTGATAATTCTAATTCTCTTTGATTCTTCACACTATATCAATCCGGTTAAGTAAGGTAATCTACAAAGTCTCATCATCGCAACTCTTATTATTTCCTCTTGTAATCTTAGTAGTAGTATTATAATATAAAAAAAATAATGTATTAATAATGTAAACTTCAAATAACATGCCAACATATATACAACTGAAAAATTGTCTATAATTCCATTTTTTATTTACGTCAAAAAATTCCCAAATTGAAATTTGCAAAGAAAATTGCAAAAACTTTTTGCAGTAATTTTGCAAAAAATCGTTAATATTATTTATTGTTATTATAAACAAAACACAACCCTACAAATATTTTTTCGTTCTTGCAAAAACAAAAAAGTTATGCAGAATAATGTTATCAAAAATATAACACTCGATAACTGGTTCATTTTTGCAAATATTGCAAAGATAATGTAATAAAATGTTCCAGAAATTGAAAATAATCTGTTTTCATGTTGTTCCGTCATTTTCTTTCGCAAAAAGCATCGTCTTGTGGTATTTTGTTTTAAAAACTGCAAATTGACATTTGATGAAAAAATTGAAAAAAAAGAGAAAAATTGAAAAATTATTCAGAAAATAACAGATATTTTAGTTAAACATCAATCAGACAAATTTCTACACACTTTATTCCATTTACTAATCCCATATTCGATTGAAAGTTCATTTTTTTGCACTTGAAAAAAACGAAATTACTATTTTCACCGATTTCTTTTTTAACCCATAACTTTTTTGATTTTTAATAAATTTAAAAACCGTAGTTATTCGTATATTTGTTTTTGGAAATGCCAATCACTTATGGATAAATAACTCGACCCCTATCTAGTCTTCTTGAACTGCAAAAAAACGATTTTTGGGTTTTGGGAATAGGATAAGCCCCCTTATATGACCTCCCCCGTCTTAGCCTGTCCAAGCTCGAAAGAGGGTCCTTGCAAAATTTCAGCCTACTAGATTCAATGATGTGGGAACGTATAAAGGACATCTACACACACAATCGCTCTTTCTTACTACAATGATAAAACACAATACTGTAAACATTTATTTTTCTGTGAACAAAATTTTACGGCTTTCTTAATGGGCAGAATGGAAAAAAAAAATACTACAGATGTCTTCTAACCTTACTTTCTATCAAGAAGAGCTATTTTGTCAATATATAAGTAAGTTATGAGCTTTGCGTCTTTCCATTGGCTGGTGGAACGTGCTGTTATGATGCCCCTTTATGGGAAAACTCATGTAACGTCCATAACTTTTTAAGGAAAAACTATCATAAAACGTGCATTTTGAAAGCAAGTTGCTAATATGTCATCTTGGTCTTAGTTTTTATTTTATTTCTGAGTGTTACGGACGTTACTTGTCGACACAGCTATAATTATATAAGATCAACCATGCTATAATTACTGTATTTATAAATAAACATACTAGTAGGTAGAAATATTACTTTATGAACTGCAGCTTATGAATGGAGTAAAGAGTTAATACTGATTATTTTTTCATCTTTTCGAAAGGGAGGCAAAGCGGAACGGGCTGTCAGCACGGCTGAGTTCATCCGACAGGGAATAGTCCACACTGCTACCGATTTTTCCAGAGTAACTGCAGAGAAATGTCCAAACATCACCATCGAAGAGGTTACTCCTGACTCCTGAGATAAAGAGCTTCATCGACAAAAAGGAGCTGGAGGGCAAGTGGAAAGATGTACCCACCCTTCATGGGACACAGGGAGTACATCATGTTGAGGTTGTGGCATGGGGACGGATCAAACACAGGTTGTAATCTACCTGCACACTTTTCTCTTTTCAACCGCCAGAACCACAAAAAGACGGGACAGGAAACATAATACAGTTTCTTCGAAAAAATTAGGTGTTGTTGGTTCCATTAATTTTGATTTTCACATTCAAAATAGGAATTTATGTTTTCAATATGTCTTTAATATGAATTTAATATGCTTTAAGGTCTTGCTTTTTAGCATGTAAAAAAATTAATAAAAATCAACAAATAACACGAAATAATAAATCCCTGAGTGAGAGAGTGAAAATGTGTGTGGATATATGTATTTGGTTAATAGTTGTGTTTGTGATAGAACTGTGTGATTTTGCAGGAAATAATGAAAAAATAAGTATATTTTAGATATGTGTACAGTCACTTACCAGCAGCTCTCCCTATAACTTTCTTTACCAACTGAACCGTCCACAGTTTCCAGCAGAGGGGTGCGTTCTCTCTGTTTGGCTTATAAGCAATATTCCTAAACTAATAAAATATAACTAAACAAGATAATGCCCTCCAGACTGGGTTGAATCCAAAAAGCTTGTCCATTTCCGTAACGCTGGGTATTTGGTCACTTCTCTCAAAATCCAAATGTTGAAACATATATGCTTATCTTTATACCAATATGAGTAACTAAAATATGTATATTCAATTTTTGTAATTGAAATCAATAGCTAGTTAATGTTAATCCTAGTTTCCAAATTTGTCTCTGAATGTAACATCCATAACGCTGGAATTGCCTATTAGTTATTAGAAGATTTTGAATGTATCAAACAGATTCCACTTTTCTCATATTCGAGACGACATGCGTTTATCCATTACTTCTGCTTCTTGTCTGAAATGATCTTTTTGGGTAACTTTTTGATACGGGTAGAAGAATAGTATTGGGAGTTTCCAAAAAAACTTTAATTCTCTAACGCACACTCTCAAATCTATAATGTATATATTTTCATATCTACTTGAAAAAAATAAATTTGAATATATTGATATATTGATTTGAAAAAGCTAAATTCGGATTGAATTGAGGATAGATTCCCCTGATATTGGCAATTAGGAGGATATAATTAATATTTTATTGTACAAAAGTCCTGGAAGTAAAGAAAAAAAAATCGTATACAATCTCCTATCATGTTTTCAAAATTATCAATTAACAAATTTAAGATACTATAGATCAAATATCTTCAAATTAGCAATGCATCAATCAACAGATATAATTGTTAAATGATGCCCACCGTGTCATTTAAAAATCAACTATGAACTCAAGAAGTTAGAAGTGTGATTTTTTGTATACCTAGCTTTCTATATTACAAAATCATGGATCTTCATCCATCCAATCCTTCCCGTTCCTATAAGCTCAAATTCTTGCCAATTGGATATCCAATCCACATGTTCAATTCAAGGGATCTGGCCTTTTTGGTGAGTGGAAGGATCGTTCATTGCGTGGATTCCAGATTCCCTTTCACATCAAAGTCTGTGATAGTGATTTTTGACATTGTCTCTATGTTCAAGAATACATCTAAGGAGTTGCATGAAAAGACAGAATATCAACTGAAAGACCCAGGGAGAAACAAATATATTTATCATAGTATTTTTATTGCCTTAATATATTATTGATTTTTTCACTATAATAATGTTTTTTTTATAACAAATTAATTATTAGGTTGACATTATCTAATGGAAATAAAATGATCATCTAAAAACATTACAAACTTAGATCTTAATATTTTTAATCTTGAATATAATAAATATAGAGTATTTTTTTCACAGAACGGAACATAATAATAGGAAGAATTTTGAAACCTCTACTCACTTGTCTACAATTACAATAAGGAAATAATATTTGCATGTCTGAAACAAACTCGAAATAATCTATAAAATAACAGAAAACACAAAAAAAAGGAAATTTACGCTTAGCAGTATACCTTTAATTTTCTATTTATTTGTCCAATCAATACAAAAAAATATTATCCTTATTTCCTTAGACATTAACCATTGTCTTAAATAAGCCAACTTATTAATAACTCTTATGACAACCCCAAGAGCTGATAGGATGGGTTCTAAGACTGGACTGAATAAATAAGTATCGATACAACACTACATTATTCACTAGAGCTTGATTTCATTATTATTACTTGTATAACACATATTTCACAAAAACAAAGAGGTGCTAGGAAATTGCTTGCAATTGTAAATACTTATCATGTCCACCTTCATTCATTGAAAGTGAAATACTATTATTGTACGTAGTGCATTATGTTTGTTCGACTAAAAAGTTCGTAAACTATCTGGCCACTGGAATTAAATCTTTTTTGTTTTTAAGTTATCAACTTTCAAACAATATGTGTACAAGTTTATCAGCTATCGGATAATTGGTTTGTGAGATATAGCATTGTGAGTAAAGCAACTTTTTTTTCTTATTAAAAAAATGAATAAAAAGAAATTTCGTGTATTAATGAAGTATTTATTTTTGCAAGATTGTGAACAGAACGTAAAATTGAGATTTTAGTGTTCCGTTCCAATAGGTGATCGTAATTTCGGAAGGGGTGTACTTGTTCACGGTATAAGTATCCTAGTAACCCGACTATGCAAATTCCGGGGTAATTCTTGAAATTGGGGAGGGACCTAAAGCCTCCAGCCCTGCAGACGCCCCTGATATTAATATTCATGTAAATGTGAATTAACCACTCTAAAAAGTACATACTATTATTTATATCCCTTTTACGCAGTAAAAATTTAAATTGTCTTGTACTCAATGAAACACATTCTCACGCTCTTTGTTTTTTATTTTTGGCTGTAATTTTTTGTATGGATTTAAAGTACTTCTTACATGTCGGGATTTAGTTAAAAAACTATTGATCTTAATGAAAAATACACGAATCATATATAAAAAGGTTCAATCATTTATATTTACATAATGACAGGCAATATTTCAAAGAGATATTACGGTCAATTAAAGGCATTTCAATTTCAGGGATAAACGAAATTCCCAAGAGTGTTAACTGTAGTTAAAAGCTCTGTTTTACCTATCTCACTTAATTTGGCCCAATATTGTCTTAGAAGTATAATTTATTAATTTCCTAATTCTATCAATGTGGCTGTTCATTTTGGTTACTTTCAGTAAAATTATCGGTGCCTCCAAAGGATTAATCAGAATCATTTGTTCATTGAAATTAACTATAATTTGTTGGAAAATGTATTTTATGTTTAATTTTGAAAAAAATTATTCTGGCTTCCCTTTGGGTTAACGTGCTACAAATATGCAAAATATGTTGGTCATAAGTTATATTAAGTATGAAAATTAATTATGGCTTAATTCATCTATATTTACTTATGGGATTAAGAGAAGATCGATCGATATGATTGAATCACAACGGAAATAGCAATTCTATTTCTGCGAAAATAAAATATTGTAATTGTTAGTCGGTTATTAGTATTTTGAACTTGAGCTTGATTAATTTTTTTAATGATTCCCATAGATATATTAGTAACAAAAAACCTTTAGTGCACCAGACATACATGAAAGCGTTCTCATTTTTCTGCATTCAATTTAATTTAGCAATCTCATTTGGAGTATTCGACTTTTTTTAGATAGAAAAAAAAACTAAAGAGCTTCATTTAACGAGCGCGCTAGTGTATGTAAGTATACTCAAGGACTCCTGTAAGTAGGACAAGACCCTGCGCTCACCCGTTTCCAATATGGTTATTTTTTATTCTATATGGAATGTCTGTCTTAAAGTGTTTTGCTACAAAATAAAGAGTTTTTAAAAGTATTTTGCTAGGGAAAATCATCAAAATAATAAAAATGAGGTTATATATTTCTAATAGAAGTGGTATTTTATTAGTACTTTAATCAAACTAAACATACAAAAAATATTAAAAAAAATGAACTATCAAAACGTACAATGTTGTTCCAAGTCTACAAGTCAGAAGATTTTGACTGAAATTTAGCTTTTTTCTATTAGCTTCTGAATTCTTAGCTGTCATTCTCTTTTTTGTTAAAAAAAAAAGCAGATGTCATCATTCAGTTTAGCACTTAAATTTTTACCCATGACATTAAACAAAGCGAATGAAATTCTTTGAAGAAAAGCTGACCCGGAGTGTTCCGAACTTTATTCCCACAACGGCGATAGTTTCAGAGTTTAAACTGTCCTGCATCTTGTCAATGAATTTGGCAACAAATGAAGCTCTTCAGGAGTAGCTGTAATGTAAGATAACATGGAGTTAGCATAAAGACAGGAGAGGTAGAGAAGGTAAGATAGAGTAGACGGAGAGAGTTGTAACGGGTAAATAAAGGATTTGTTACCTAAATCAGAATCAATGGCTTTGATTAAAATTCCAGCTTATGCAAGCCTGCCAATGATGTAAAACAACAATTTCTTGTTCTAATGTGTGTCGAATTTCACATATATTGGTTGCTTCCACGCATGAAAACCCCACTAAGCATTGCAACCTGCATATTATTCCAAGGTCCAAATATTTGCTTAAGTTTAGAGGAAATTTTAAACGTCCTTCTAAATTCTATCTCATCGAAATAAGAACTGACATACGCTCTTGATATTCTTCTGAAATACTTATTTTTTCGGAGATGATTTTGATGCTATCTTCGAGGAAGCCAGGCTTACATTAAAAATCTTATAGAAGGATTTCTTGAGTCTGGCAACTGGGCAATGGAAGAAGTTTCCTGGAACGAAAATATTAAAAGGCTCGAGAACTAATGCTTTGTAAGATGAGTTTAGTGGTTACATCTTCTTTTGAGTATCCTCCATTGAAATTCTCTAAGGGATCTATAATTCTTTTTAATTGGATTTGGGAGTGGCTATTTTCTAGAGTGGTCCTTATTATATTTTGTGTAAACTTCTCGAGTTTACTAACTTGTACTTGGTTTTGTACCGACACAATTCCCTTTACGTCAAAGAGAGTTCCTTTTGCGATTTTTTGCATTTGCGCTACCAAAACAAAGATCTGTTTTCTTCCTCATGCTGGACTCCTTTTTCGAATTGTTCAACGTGAATCTGAGCGCCTTTTGCCTTGGTTAAAGGCTGTTATTGGGACTCAGTGATCCTGTTACAAGTTTACATGCGCCCTTCATTATCAGTCTCTGTTTCCGAGTTCATACTAGTTTCCTGGACCTTACTTGCTTCCAATTGTTGTTTTATATGCTCTTTCCTTTCGAGAGTTTCCTTGCGAATATATTTGGACGATTCTGGTTTATCTAACCTGTGAGAAGCAAAGTGAATATAGAGTGAGGGGACTGCATCACTTTTTATTTTCAAAATGGCCTTTAAATAAAGAAGGAGATTCCGCTCCAAATCATTGAGTGTAAAATGCTTATCACAAATCTTGGAATTCTGAATATTTATTAGGTCTTTTCTCCTGCAGACTGAGATAAAGACACTCTCTAAGGAAATGAAAAATACTGGGCATCACCTGGATTGGAACAGCAGGCCATAACACAAACAAGCTTCGAACCTCGAGATGATGCCATTTTTGCTAATCAGATCCAAATTAGTACACTTCACTTAAATGAAAATATATGAATTACCGCAATAGTGATGTCACTAGGTCAGTTTAGTCAGCTAACACGAACCAGACTGCTTTAGAGGATCCTTGTTGCCTCGCCTCTATATATAGTCACCTTAACAACATCCCTTCCTCTTTCCCCCAGGAATTGGAGAACAAAATATAAAGCGAAGGTGTAGCGATGAACGTTGCTTTTGGCACAGGCGTGTTAATGCTCTATATAAGAAAAAATGTTTCTAAGACAACAAGTCGAAATAAAAGAAGAAACCCCATTTCGTCTCATCATCGTTGTGAAAAATACTTTCGAAAACGAAAATATTGGAAGATATATAAGTGCACAAATGGTAATTATGATTGGACATCACTTAGGAGAAAGGTAAAAACTATTTTTCTCTCGAACATCCTATCTCTAAAATTATACAAGTAAATACTGCAAATGAAATTTGACACATTTCACTCAATTCTTAATATTAGTTAGGCTGTCAAGAAGTTGGTTTCCTATAACGTAAATAAGAACAATATATTCACATTATTGACTGTGTAGAGATGAAATGGCTTTTGAGACTTTATTGATTTTTTATCAGGAAAACAATTAATCCATTTGATATTCTTCCCTTCTCCCGTAAATTTATGACAACAAAATTCTCTTGTTTTGATACTGTACCTATAGAATCAAGTATTTTTGTTGCCAAGCATCAAGCATTTAGATTGATTGCAAAATGAACAACGTTCATGATTTTCGTTTATTTTTGAGTGCTTGGATAGAAATACATTGAATGATTTACGGAAAAGATCTTAAAAAGACGTTTATTTCGATGATTCTATTTTATTGTTCCAAAAACAATGGCCATATGATCCATTTTTGTCCAACTATAGTTGGTTATTAGAATATTTTTAACCGCTAGAGGCATTGAGAGTATCATGAATTTCTCTTCATGACGCCACGAATTGATATTTTTAATTAAATTCACACAGTTTTCAAGTGGAAAAAAAGTGTCATACCAATGTCCAATGATGAAAATCTATTGTAGAATGGGCATGCTAAAAAATAAACCGAAAATCAAGAAGGTAACCCTGACAATTTGAAGAATGTTTAGAACGAGAGAAAACATAATGCCCATA
Source organism: Lepeophtheirus salmonis (assembly GCF_016086655.4). Classification (NCBI taxonomy): domain Eukaryota; kingdom Metazoa; phylum Arthropoda; class Copepoda; order Siphonostomatoida; family Caligidae; genus Lepeophtheirus; species Lepeophtheirus salmonis. Next base: position 41,195,081 of record NC_052134.2, read on the forward strand.
ACGTTTTATTAGATCAGCTACAATCAGCTGTGACAAGAGAGGAAGGGTAAAAGGATACAAAAAAGGTAATTTGCTAGAATTAATCCAATTTCAATCGCCAATTCAACTCTGAGTTCAACAAGGACTTAGAATTATAACTCCACAACAAATCCTCAGGGTTACGCACTGTTTTTATGAGCACATAAAAAATTTCAATTTTTTTAATATAATTGAATCAATTTAGGAAAGGATTTTCACTACTCAGGGACTAAATAATAATGAAAACTGCTAAAGAAAAGAAAATTCCTTCTTAATATTACCAATTACAAATTAACGGGCCAGCTAAAAAAATACACCGGATTTACATCATTGCTTATGTAAGTAAGAGAAAAAATATAATGTTGTCATCTTTGTTAACTCAAAATATACATCTCACGAGGAATAAAATTTTATGATAGGCCGCAAAATTTGGACAATAATTGATTATTCAGTTGTCTATTCATTTGAAAAAATGAATGAATGAACGATTGAATAATTGAACGATTGAGTCTTAGAAGGAAGAATGTGTCACTTTGTAGGTAGGCTGAACATGAACATTCACGAAAATAAGAAAAAAATAAAACCCAACCCTTCCGCAATAACTACATCAAACATCAATATACATTATTTTTTTTAGGTTACTCCGCATCTCGGACGAATTTTATCCATTTTTCAAATTTCAAAGTTATAAAACAGGTAAATCCTTCAAGAATTAATATTCTCAAAACTTCACTCTTAGTTATGAATATCTACTATAATAAAAAATTAAAGTTGTATGTCTGCTGATAAAATGCATAGGCTATTTATTTAAAGAAATGGAGTTGGATACATACTTTAGTATAAAATAAAAGTTGTTCTGAATTTGAGTTACTCCCCCAATGCCATGTTTCATTATGAGCAGGCCAGATTCCGGTGCTCTGGTTGGGCAAGTTTGTTTTTTCGCATATAAGTTGATTTTTTTTTCATAAAACAAATTGATTTCCAAAGTTTTCTTTTTAAAGTATGGGTTGTCGATTCGAAACCGCACCAAAAAATTTAGAAACCAATTATTGTACAATCAGAAACAGAGAGAACGTATATTGAATATGAATTAAAAAGTGAATTAGGAAGATGATTAGCGAGTTAGTCTTAGATTGTATCTCCATTATGGTTGAAGGATTAACATATTTCTAATTGTTCTTATTATAATACACAAAGGGATGGAAAAACTTTAAATGTTGTCTATCTACAAGTTTTACTAAATTCAGTAGTTACTTCAAGCATAAATAAAATAAATTCGGAATAAAATATGTAATAAGGGTTCGTCTAAATTTGATATATTAATATGTGTTTAAGAACATATGTTAAAAGATTAAACGTTATAAATATGAAAATATGGGCGGGAGGGGGTGTAGTCCCCTTAAATTAAGGATTTTTTGCTTTTTACTAAATAATTTAATATTTGTGATTTTTTTTTTCAAAAATGCAATAATTGCAATTAAATAAATAAATATTATCCTGGGGATACTCCTGTTTTTAGCATACTGGAAGGTCATATTTTCTAAAAACCCTACCGATAATTTTTTTAGTACATTTATAACAAAATCACAAATTAGTTTATTACTCTTATCATTGCAAATTTTAAGGCTACTGTACAATTTTTTTTAATATGTAGTTAGAAAATATAGACAAGATGGACTTAAATGACTAATTATTACTTTCTTTATTCACCCTTTGAGGCAAAATAACACTCTACCGCATTAATTAAAAAGACAATAAAAACAAACATAATATTTGACAAGTTGATAATACACTTTGAACTATACTACATTAATAGTTTTTGGAATTCTATAATATAAATCTAAATAATTTCGTTGAACTCTCGTTTAGTGAAGTGGAATATTGTAGACACCAAGATTTTTATAAAAGTTTTTTATTCCTTATAATCTACATACATTTTATAGTTAATACTTTTTAGTATGCTCCTTCTGATGATATAAAATTCTTTATTAATCTCGAGAATACCATTATTAGGATTCCTTTGTAGATTTAGTCATTTATAATCGAGGTTTTACAACTTTAGTTAACTGTTTGGCTTAAAGATATGTAGTTCCTTTGTTTTTCCTTTTGATTACAAATCCTCATTGTTGAATATAATTTTGACAATAGAATTTCTAGAAAGTTTTGCATAATGATGAGTATGAGAAATCAACATTATCAAAATCAATAAGTAGATTATGGAATATGATATTGGCACTCATCCTGCTCTTTAAACTAGGACGAAATTTCTAGTAGCTGGTTTTGATGAGGTTTCGTTCTAGATTTGATCATGTTTCGGAGATGGCTGACTTGAACAAGACATTGGAGGTTAAATTACCCTCATAGTGCATCCCTTTGAGCCGCCCAAACAACAGCAAAGTCGAGATCAGACAAATTTAGTCTGCAGGAGGTAAATAATTCCTATATATGAAAGCCGTACCAGACTGTTTATAGGCCCATGAAAAGACGATAGCTCCCAGGATTGCCTCATACTTGCAATGTCCAACCTCTTCACAAGCACCAAATCGTAGTTGTTCCATGTTTTTATAAAACTGCGGTTCATACAGTCTTGTCCCAGGCCCTTTCGGGAAAATCAAACGTTTCTCTTTTAATAGCTAGAAAAAGTAAACGACCTTTCTGATGAGTTCTAATAACAGTTTTTCCGGAAAAGCCTAACTCTTTTGTCATCAGTCATAATTATAAATGAATCCTTTTTATTATAAGAAATTAAATTTAAAAGTCATTTAATCTAACTATTACTTTTTTCCCTACTCATTAAAATATATCTACACAGATCTAATTCTAAGCTTTTCTTTAAATTAATATTTGAGTTCTTCATTTTGGACACAATTTCCATTTAAAGATTTGTTTTTCGACACATTTGTCTGCGCAAATTGATTTTCATTATATCTCTCAATCTTTTTTTGTCAGCTGTTGGTTCTACTCTTCCCTGTTATTGGCTCTAGGACACCTTGTAAAATCAAAGACTCGAGAGGTGAACTGGAATCTAAACCTAAAACAATTACCTTAAGATTTCGGAACTACTTTTTTTAGGGTTGCAAGAATTTGTGATGTATTGAGTGTCTAATAACCCTTCAGCAGTTTTTAAGTAATAAGCAAGAATACTGAATAAGGTAAAGAGGAACCTCCGTACATACTTATAGGATTGTATCTTATCATACAAATGCAATCCAATTTGTAACTAAAATCTATCAAATACAAGACATTTTTTTTTTCCTTTTCAATCTGTTATTTTTAAAACGAATGATACAAAATTAGAAATTAAATCTTAGAATCTAAGCAAAAACTAACCATAAAAACTACTGAGTTATATTTCAAATATTTAAAATTTATTTCAATACTTGAATCTTGCTTTGAGGTTAGGGCAAATGTATTCAACAATGAACTTGTATGTTGCACATAGAAAACTATGCATATACGAGTATATATATATAATATTTGAGGGAATAGAATGGATTAAAAAAATATTTTGGTTATTGTTTTTCCTCCTATTAATATATTTTGTACTAGTTGATCTTCCAAAAGGCCAAAAATGAGATTTTGTGGGGAGTATTGCATTATTAAAAATTATATTAAACGACGAATAAGTTAACTTGGATAGATTCTTTTTTTTTTTTTGACTTGTTCTACAAATTTTTACATACATTTTATACGTGTGAGGGTATCCATTAATTGGTAATTAATCATTTAAATTACTTCGATCCCTAATTAAACTTTGTCAAAACTTGGAAATAAATAAAATTTAAGTTACTATATGCTTTTTCTATTGAGCTTGTTTTCCACACATATATTAAACTTTTTGTATCCTGGCAAACACGTTATCATTTATTTTTCAATGACGTCAGATATAAAGAATGTTTGTCAATATATGTCTTATTGAAATGATATTAGATATGTTTCTGCATCGATGGCTACCACAACCATTTATTATAAGGCTAGAACGCGTACTTCCAAAACGTCACATCTATATGTCTTAGCAGGTACGACATTTAATTAAATTAGCTGCAATAAAGATATTTACAATATTTCTCTGATCTTAATCATCAATTCTACTCTGAGTAAAACAAGGAATTCCACTTATAACTCCCCAACAAATTTTCAGTGATTCTTTTCGTCAATCATGAACACATACACTTGTTACTTCGTTGTTCCCTCTTGAAGAAAAAAATAATAATGAGAACAGCTTCGGAAAATAAAATTAATCTTATTAATTTACTTATTAGTAAACAAGGATGTTCACGTGGTCTATATTAGCAGATATGTTGTCTCTCCAGATTTGATATCAGATTTTCTGAGGCGTAGTTTCTAAAATCATTGCAATTTTAACCCTTTTCACATCTCCACATAGGTATCCTAGTTGAAACCAATCAAAAAATTATTATTTTTTATTTTGGAAGAAAATGGTACTTGATGATTGGTTTATGTTATTTTTGGATCACAATTCCAATTGTTTTTGATATTTTATCATTTTAAATATTTGGGCATTTTTGAACCGATATAAAACATGATTTATTTATTATCGAGTTAATTGTTATGGTATAAACTAATTTGATCTGTTAATTTATAAAATGAGTGAGTTAAACCATGAATTAATTAGTTTGTTTGACTACACGACGTGGAAACGTAATTGTTTTAGTTATGTTCATTGGAAAAATACAATTGATTAAAAAACTGTGTCTGCTACTTTTGTGAGAAATATTTTAACAGAGTTTCCTTAATAGAAAGACTTAATGCATTAAGTATAAATTGAAACAAATTACGTACACCAATTTACGTAGAGTAAATGGCAAGAAAAATGTTAAAAGCTCAAATATGAATATTACCTTCTCTTCCGATAATATGTAGTATTTACATTGTTATTTAGTATAAGTGAACAATAAGGTTTTGTATTCTTCGGATGTTGCATAAAATCAAATGAATTTTTTATACGACGGAGTTCAGGTCATCATACATTATATATCGTATATATAGAGGAAAAATTATGATTATGAATTTTTCTATTTCGTTCCTGTGGATACAACATAATTATTTGTAAAAATTCATCACAATATACACATATAAATAATACATACTACATATGTGTGAACATATATTCTTTAAAGATGATAAAAAACATGAATGGATATTTGTTAATATATATAAAAATAAAATTTATGAAAGTGTCTGTGTTGAAAAAAAGTTCTCTTCTTTAAGATATTTGATCTAATCCAGGATCAGAGGTACTGAACCGTCTGATTAAACATCCTTCTGGCTCAAATAGATGTACCATTTTGATAAAAGATGGACGTTCAGAGGGTTTATAGCTCCAGCATTGGTGAATTATTTTTTTAAGTTTATCTGTACAGATCACAGAGTTAAGTTCCTGATGAAGTTTATCATGAAGTATTAGATGAGGTGAAAATTCTAAAGGATGAGCAAAGAGTTCGAATAAAAGAGTCCCAAAAGCAAAAATATCACTTTCTTTGGACGGAATAACATCGTTGTATAAAATATACTCTGGGGTTTTAAGTATTTGTCCAGTCTCACTGACGGAGTAGTCGAGTAGGGAGAGATACACCATTTTGTAATTGGATATAAATACATTTTTTGTTGTTAATTGACCATGAATAATGTCTTTTGCGTGAAGATAACCCATTGCACTGGCTACTTTCTTTGCTATATCGAGTCTATTTAGTTTATCTTGATCTGAAGATCTCGTTTTCAGTGAGTTGAATAAGGATGTTCCTCCATGATCATTTGTGACTATTAAATAGGATGGAGCGTTCTTTCTGGAAGCAATGCTTCCCCCCATGTACAAAATGATATTTTCATGTCGTATTTGAAGTAAGCTTTGGATATGGTCGTTGAAGGACTTGTGAAATCTAAATTCATGGACAACAACATCCCCATGCCAACGGCCTGAAAATATCTGGGTATCCTCAGAGAATGCAATTTGTTTTTTAAACTCTAGTTCTTCAAAAGGTATGTACCATTCCCCCAGGGAATTTCTAACGAATTCTTCATCTGGAACAAGAACCTGCTTCTTTCTCGACGCTGCGAAGTTTCTACGCCTTTCTTGAAGTGTTGATGACTGTGAAATGGGCATGATACATTCTTGAGTATGAGGCTCATCACTTTTCCATTTGGTTCGAACCATTAACAAACGTCGGAGGGATTTTTTATTATTGTTATCTACATTTTCGGAAACGGACTTTTTAAAATGGGATCTTCGAATCTGATAAAATTTAGATGGAGTGGAAGGAGTGGAGGAAGGAGATGCGTTTTCATCAGAGGATTTGTAAGGTGGTGAAGTTCCAGTCAAGGATGTCCTTGGACTGCTCATTGAAGAACAGCTAAGATCCGCCCAAGACTCATTCACACAACGTGGAGTAGAGCTACTAATATTTCCTTCCTGAAGAAGAAGTTTAATGTCAGGAATGTCTTCTCTCTTCGTACTAAACCTTCGTTTTGAATGTTCTTCTGTACTTATGGCAGTATGGTCAAATGATTTTCTTGGAACATGAGGACTTATCAATACTGATGTACATGAATGTGCAAGTGAGTGAACAGTTAAGCGTCTGTCGAGCCATTGTCTTACTCGTTGATACAAACTTCGAGTACTTTTTGGTCTTAGGTCGATATTTGGATTATTGATGATATCATCAGAGGAATGGAATGTGGAGGATGAAATTAATTGTACAGAGTCGTAACCAGTACAGGAAGAGGCCATGAAGGAACTGATAAGCCTATCAAAAAAAAAAAAATAATAATTAAATATATCTATTTATGTATACATATTTATCATATTTATATTTAGATGTACACATCAAGTTAAATATATTGTATATAAAATTCTTATCATGCACATTTACAGCTATCATTGTTATGTTGAACGCCATTTTACTGTAGACAAAGACTTTGAGAGGTCCATATCAAGACAGACTCAGATAAAAACAATGATATCATTTTTTTTTTTCATTTTTAGAAAAGGCTATTGGTCTCGACTCTGAGAAAAGAAGATACCATTGCCAATCTTGATAAGTATAGTACATACAAGTAGGTAAGTATAGAAGCAACTAAAAATAAATAAATCAGAAAGTGCTATGGAAACAAAAAAATTGATTTGAACATCTTCAATGTTTATATTCAGCATTTTTTGCCGTATAGGTGTCCCTTTGAAAAAAAAAAAAAACTTTTTTCTTATTAAGTAAACTAAATAAATAAGATAACAAATTTTGTAGTTCTAAAGATAATTTTGTCAGAACAAAATCCTCTTTTCCAAAGCATTATTAATAAAAAGTTTTAAAGAATGTTTTGCAATATTTCAAGTTGAGTCATTTTGAGTAATGAACTATAACTATGTCTACTGAAAATGACTTTTTTGTCCACTGGAGGCTCACAAGTTTATCTATTTCCAACTAGTTCTAAGGAAAAACTATATACATAACAAAGAATAAAAGTGACTTCAACTAAATTAATAATGCATATATAAATATCACGTGTTTACTTTTATTGTATCCCACAATCTCCTTTCTGAAAGCAGTTGGTAGCGGACCCATTCTTCCCAACAATGGAATTATTATTTAAAATGGTTGATGATTTCTAACAGCCTATTATGAGGTAATTCCAATTCAACCAATCAATGTTCAGAACACTAATTGGGAGAAAAATAACATAAACATCGACAACAAAATACACTGTGGTATGGTTTTGTGTGAGTGAAATATCGCCATGACATAAATATGGTTTTCAAAAGCGATATCTTGTTGTGTAACAGTGATCTTGTCGCGAATATTATCTTAGCAAGTCAACTGCTCATCACATTCTGTTATAGATTTGGAAGAATCAAACTCCATCTTTAAAAAGGTGCTAACTCGTGACATTTTCATAATTTACATTTCTTTAATTTTATTTACACAAACAAATTGAATTGAAAAGACATTTGGACATCAAATAGATTTAAAATTAATGAAAATAGTGTTCATAGAGTCTAAAAAGGGAAATGCATTTAAGAGTATACATCAAGTACACCGTTTGTAATGCTCCAAGATTTATATCAACAGAATATAAAGAAAAAAGGGAGTAAAATAACAAAGAGTACTGTATAAAATGAATTAAATCTCGTAAGCGATTAGTTCAATTCATATTTAAAAAAAAGTAGGGTATATAAATAAAAAAAATGAATGTGCCTTTAGATGAGGTTTATTAATGAGCTAAAGTACTCCCTGCCTCATTAAATTATATTATATTAATACGCAGGGCAACACAAATAATTTGTTGGAAAGCTATCTTTTATATTATTTAAGCAAAAAATGTTTGTTCGTCGACTCTAATAACTCCTGGACTTGCTGGAGTATCCTACTGCTTCTATTAATAATCTAACATTTTGTATTTAATTTCAAATGCTTTTGGTAATGAAAAATTTTTGTAGGAAAAAAATTACGGAACTCACTTACTTCAAATTGACCAAAAAACTAAGGAAAACGTTAAAAGTTTTGTTGTACAATTAATTAGACAGTTTCTCAATATTAAAGAAACGTAAACCTTATAAGTTAATTACTTTTTAAAAGCAATCAATTTAAATATTTCTACAAAAACAAAAAAAAAACGTCACAAATATTATTTTTTGTTCCAATCTCTTTTATGGCACGTGTGTAACTATTATTGTCATTTATAAATAAATTAATGAAAGGCAATAGAGAAAATATGACGTTATTGTACCTTGAAGTATATTATTTCAAGGTAACGATTAAAAGTTTTTATACATATAATGTTTTCTTTTAAAGTTGTTCGTAATTCTTAATAATTTTAACAGAATAAAATGATTAAAAAAAATTAACTTAAGTATATGAAATATAATAAACCACATAGATCTATATTGTCACCATTAATGTTATTATGATGTATTAGATTATTTGATAAACTCTTTCTGTTTGAAGATTTATAAACTATTGCTTTGAAAAAAAAAAAAAAAATAGAATTTGTGAAAATTTTGATCATATTCTATACCTCCAAACTAACATGCTCTTAATGTTACATGAAATCTAAAAATAGTATAGCACTTCTATTAAATATGACGCATGATTATGAAATACAAAATCCACCTAACTTGTATATTATGAACCTGTGATTAGTATCAAAATATAATCCAAATAAATATAGTCTTAATTTACTTTATTGTTGAAATTTTCAACATTTCCATAAATTCATATTCAATCTTTTTCCCAAATGAACCTTAGAAAATTTAAATATCAAATTCAATATTGCGTTAAATTCATATCCTTTTGAATTTTTAAATTAAAACAGATTTTTAAAAGTTTATTCACTACATTTTGGTAAAAGTCTTCAAAATATTCGTAGTATTTACAAAAAATATAAATAAATAAAAAATGATATAGAATTTAATGTTCATTCTAATGTTATGAGAGTTATTTTTAAAATTAGCTTTTTAGTTAAAACTTCACTATACCAAAAATCATCAGTATATTATGGATAGTCTTAGAAATATATATCTTTTGTATTAATTGCTCATTTTGATGTTTGGTAAATTTAGGATTTACTGAAAACTACTCAAAAGCTTAGATAGATCTTTACGAGGGAGTTTTTTATTCGTAAAAAGATTCAAATTATTGGGAAACACAAAGATAAATGATTATAATTGAGTGGGATATTTGTAGAAAAGTGAAAATAAGGGCATTTTTAAGCGTGTAAGGATACAATTGTACAAATTACGACAATGAGTTAAATTTTACACGCAGCGTGTGCTCAACTTCCCCATATTATAATCTTCTACTATAAAAATAATTAAATTCCTAAGAATTCTTTTTTATATCTGTTTTTGATTGTTATTCAACCATCTTTATTATTCTTGAGGAATTTGAACGAGTATTTTTGTGAAATTGACAAGCAACTTTTACTTCAAAAATCCACAGTACAGTTTATCATGAACAAGTTCAAGAAATTAGGGATTAATAAACGTTGTCCAAAATTGGTGGATCAAGATAAATATATCCTAAAGTTAAACAAACTAAAATTAAGAAGGTTAAAATTTACCCTTAATCCATATATTTGTTATTAGTGCTCAATGTTAATAAGCGAACGGGTGCTCATGACATTAAAATCGCGGATTAAAATTTGAAGTAAAATGTATTTTCTAAGAAAAAGGTCTGCAAATAATAATAAGTATAAAAAATAGCGGCTGAATGAGGAAACAGGGAGCGCGCTCATTCATTCTAAGAACAAGCGAGAGCAAGTAAAAGAATGTAATCGTAATCTAAAGCATACTCGTGGCTTATTGTGTGACACGAAATGCTTTGCCCCTTATGGTTTGATTAGAAAGAATACAACAATACTCGTGACCAAAAAAAAAAAAAAAAAAACTGCCATTGCAACTCTTTTGTGTTTATTACTAATTCAGAATTTCATTTGGTCTTCGAAATTCAACAAGCACGTTCCAAAAAATGATAGATTTTAGTGATATGCAGCATTAATGGTTGTTTCGCTTATAAAGATGACATATTACTATTCACTAGATGGGAAAAGGAATAAAATGAGCTAATGTTTCAAGTATTAGGAGCCTTAAAAAGTAGATTATTCTATAATTTTGACAAAAACCAATTTTGTAAAAGTGAAGTCAACTTCTCACGCTTCAAAATTGCACGTCCTAGGTACAAAATAAATCGATTTAAAAGAGTTTAAGGACCTAATATCGTCTAAGATGTAAATAAAATGTCAAACTAACACTGACGCTTTTTACCAAATTAGAGTTGACTATAAAATAGTCCTAAAAACGACAAATTTCGACCCAAAATTCTAATTTAAAAATTAAAATGGAATGTACTGTTCCAAAAAAGGTCTGTATTAATCCTACTTTGCAAAAGTAAGTTTTATTGTATCGGGCAGAATAGGTCTTTTTATTGGAAAAATATAAATCCAAAAATTTCAGAGTCTAATATATAATTAAACATTTCCTTTTAAAATAGGGATAGAAAACCTCTTTTAAAAGCTATTTAAACTTTACTCACCACAAGATTATTATAATTACTTTTATTAATATAAAAAGTCTAAATTTAAACTACTAAATTATTTACCTTGCTTGATGCTCAAGCATTTATAAAAATGACATAACAAAGATGTTGAAAGGAAAACAAAGTATCATGTATGATACATGTTAAAATTCAAAATGAAATGTAGCATGACCTTTCTTTTACTTTGCCAGAAAGTACTTTTATTACTCAAACATTATTTATTCTATCGCAAGATTAATATTAGATATAATTTAAGCTCTTTTTAATGCAACATGAAGCATAATTGATATTTATACAGGGATGTCTTTATAGTAAATAACTTTTAATTAAATTATTTTTTGTCATTTAGAATAGGTATGAATAATAAATCGTGGAGAGAAAGGTTCCTGTACATGAAAAAGGGAAGGAATCAAGGTATTCTCGTCACATCTTTCAATCTTTGTGACGAAAAGAAAATACACTATAAAGTAAAATCAATTCATATATTTTTAAATACGATATATCCAAACTAATAAAAAAATAATAGTCTAATATAGTAATTGTCAAACATTTTACATTGCGTGTAATTATTATAATTTCTAAATACAATTATTTCTGAGACTTTACCATTTTGACATAATTTCATCCAAAAAATGTTAAGACCTTTTCTTTTTTATAATTTGTTTTTAACCCATTTTAAAGAAATACTTGGTATTTATTTCTTTGACAAACTTTATTTAATTAATGCAGTTATTTTAAATATATGTCTATAGTTATGCAGCATGCCAGACTCTCTATGTCAGTGATTGGATTATGAGAGGTTATGTGAAGGATTGGATGAAGGTATTTTATATATGACGACGTATACAACTGCATTCAACTGCAACTATGGCTGATTGGGTCAAGAGAGACAAGAAATTGTTGACTTGGTTGAGGAATATACGTCGGTTTGGCCATCCTCCTCCCCAGATTGTTAACCCTCGACTATGGCTTTGTTGGACTTAGTTGAGAAAAGAGCCTTTGCTACCCCTCATTACAATTTAGATCACCTCAATGCCTCTGTTGAGCAGCAGTGGGTTACTATGTCTGAGGCCTTTATCAAGACGTGCTGCAGTGCCTTTAAGCCCAGGTATAAGGCCATGGTATTAGGCAAAGAAAATCACATTGCAAAATAGAAAGATGTATACATAAAGACGTCTGTGATAAAGTATCAATGTTGTACTTCTTTCATTCTGGCAAAAGTTTACCCTATTTTTTCGTTATCAAAAATTTCACTTTGGAACTGTATGTAACATAATTTAATTCGTATTTGTCAAAAATGTGCTGGGATAAAGGTGTGATATACAAGGTCCTCCCCCCCTTCTCTGACAAAGGACCTGGTAGTTAGTATCAAATACAAATATTAACACAATGTAAATAGGTTAATATTTAATAATAGAATAATATGTGAATTGTATGTAAAATACAAGGTTTTTCTTCTAAGGCAGTCATTCTAAACTTTTTCTCAGTGCAAAGTCTCTGGACTTTTGAAGGAACATCAAATTTTGGCCGACTATTTGTGTTTATGATTTTTATTTATATATACAATATATTGTGAATTTTTTGATGAAGTTTCTAATAAAAAATAAATTTATTAAATATTTTTTTTTCAGAAAATTCATTTCTTTTTTGACCACAACAATCTTGAGGAGTCCCGATGGGAATTATTGTTTTAAGGTAAACATTATTTTTAAATTGACTAGATTTGTAAATGATCAAAACTTTCTAATGTTGTAAAAAAAAATGTCTTAAACCCACAATAGAAGTTCACAATATCACAATTTGGTCACTTCAGTTACTTGTTACAAATAGTTTTTAATAATGTTTAATCAATGTTCTGTATAAAATAAGTGTCATAACTTTTAATTTTACTATCTTTTTTATGTAACAAATATTAAGTATATTTTTTAACGTCCTTATGATTGCTTTTGTACACTTAATGCTTATTAAACCGTACCTGCTAATTAAAACAAAGCAGGCTTATGTTAATAAATATACCATAATGGAAATTCATTTTTTAATGAAATATATTACAAAATGAGTCAAATTTTTTATTAAATTTTTTAAATGTATTTAATGAGTTTGACACAATCTTTTTTTTTTTGCGGGTTTTATGAAGTAAAATATTTTATTTAAAGACATGTATATCATGATGAACTCTTTGAAGAGAAATGAAACATTTCAAAGATGTTTGATCTTAACAAGCAAGCCAATCATTTTATAACCTTTTGATCATATGGTTCTAGAAAAAACTGCCGGAAGTATTCTCAAAAATATAGTACAAAAGAAATACTTTCAGAAGTTTTCTGCAATTTGAGTAATTAGAACGGTTTTAAGTAATCTTACAACACCTTCAAGCATAAGAAATTTAAAATCACACCCTAATCCACATAAATAAAATTCAGAAAAAATGGCAAAGTTTAATAGACTCTTCAAACCCTATAAATAATAAACTAAAAATATTTAAACAGCGATTATTAACAAAAACTATTCTGCATAATAACTTTCTCAACATTGCTTTTATAAAATTGCAAGGAACAAAACTATTTATTTCTCAATTTTTGAGCTACATAAAACTAATGTTGTGACTTTCAAATCAAAGTTTTACACTTTTTTTCTTACTTTAAACGATTAAAGTTATATGAAACAAAAAATATTGTTAATATATAAATTTTGATTAAGACTGGACGTATTAGTTATTTCTCCATGAAGGAATAATAGTTTAATCTGGAAATAAGTGACATAGTGAGAGTTTTGTGATATCATAAGATTCAACGTTCTTCAAGGGTTCTAGTAAGATTGTTTATTTTATGTTTTTAAGAGTAGAAATACGGATATCCCATAATAAGGATATTTATATATTGTTTTTACTTCTTTTGCCTCTACACCTGAGATAATACGTGTTGTTTGTTGTTGTTTGTTCACTCATGGTGTACACATACTAAAACAGGATAATCAATAATTATTATTTGAACAACGATACCTTGGTGTGTGAGTGTACGTTGTGATATTAATAAATAAAAAGAGAGTGTCTACTAGGACAAGTGAACCGAAGAGTTGGTTTTATTTGTTTTTTCTTGAATTACGGGAAAAACAGATTTGTTATAGGGATTCCTTAAAAGTTTGCCAGCTGATTTCTTGTGAAATTAATAAATTTTCAAGTGGGTCTCACCCTAAATATAATTATCTAAATGAACTAAAAAAGATCTAGCTGCAGATGTTATTCAAGGCAAGATCATAATAGACCTTAAGCCAATTGATGGGTATCTTTCACTTAAGCGTCCTACTTATGTAGAAGTAGAAACTATAATCTTTGGGACTCTTAAGCTGGACTATTCTATACTTCAGGGAATTCGTGTTTTCCTGGGCTTTAAAAATATTATTGTTATTGTTCTTAACAAAGATTTGAACATTGGCGTTGCCTTTACTCATGTTGAAATGATTTTGTCATCAGGAAAGTAGCAGAAAAAGACGGAGGAATAAAAAAAATAGTAAGGAGGTTAAAAACTCAGCGTAAAGACTCGTCGGGAAATCCTATTATTTTTTAGAAGAAAGTTATAGTTCACTCCCCACATGAAGATATTGTAAATGAAGAAATTAATAAAATTACTAGAGAAATATGGAATTATTGTCAATTGTTCAAAACAATGTGTTTTTGAAGAAGGGAGATTAAAGGTTTAAATAATGGTTTCTTCGTTTTAAGCATAATTCCTAGGTGTGACTTACCAGGATTTCTTCCACTCAAAGGTTTCAAAACCAGAATTAGCTATTTAGGTCAACCTAAAACATACATGTCTTGAAACTGGTAATTTTGCTAATAGCTGTCCCAATAAGTATCAAAAGTGGTCGGATTACCTAAAAGTTCTAGAAGTAGAAGTTCCTCAAGAAAATGCTGAATGCCATAATACTAATGAATCAAAAAGCAGTGAACAGAAAGTTCAAAATAGTCCTACAAAAATGGAAATATCTGTTTAGGATAATCAAGACGGAAGTCACTCATCAGGGAATGATGACAAAGTCGTAGAAGAAGAATCAGAAGATAAACAGACAAATAAGGATGGATCTCAGGAAAATAGTGATTTTGGAAAATTTTAATGCATTGAATAAGGTATTTAATTCAGAAATAAGTCAAGGCTTCACTCTCAGTCGATGATAAAACAGGTAGACGTATCACTACACCTATAACAGGGAATGAAGACAACAATACGGAACCATTGGAATATATTTCATTAGACTCAAATGAAAATATACAACCAAGCAAGAAAAAGGAACCTCTAATTAATTTATAACACACAATGACCTCATGTACATGGTCAGGATCAGTTACAAAAATGTCTGCTATAGATTGTAGTCTTTCCCCTCAGAAAAGTGAAAATCCCCAAAAATACAGAGAAATTAATATTTGCAATCGTGGAAACATTCAAAATACTTTCACTAAATACAAGAGGCGGAAGAGACAGAAACACCAGACATGCTTTAATTAAAAGACATACAAAGGTTAATCCTATTATAATTTGTTTACAAGACGTAAGAACCAAGATTTCTTCAACCTGTAAAAGTTATTATGGGTTCTGTCTTCCTCATGATTTCGATTCTTTTTTTACTGGGCCTGACTCTTCTAGAGGCATTCTATCACTGGAAACTGGAGTGCTCTTCTTTGTCCAAAGAGTACTCATCCAAGAGTCAATGCCACATAATTGAAATTAATAACAATGGCTTAAAGTTTTCCTTAATTAATGCTTATGGACGAAATATAAGATCTCATGCTTTCTACCAATCAATGTTGTAC
This sequence comes from Lepeophtheirus salmonis, assembly GCF_016086655.4. Taxonomy (NCBI): domain Eukaryota; kingdom Metazoa; phylum Arthropoda; class Copepoda; order Siphonostomatoida; family Caligidae; genus Lepeophtheirus; species Lepeophtheirus salmonis. The sequence goes on from NC_052134.2 coordinate 41,210,951, forward strand.
AATCTTAAGTGCGATTCCCTTCCATGTACCCTTATAGGTGACATCAATGTAGATATAGATAAAAGATTCAGACACGCTAGCTTACACTTCTTACTTAAGGTTCATGGGGAACTCAATCTCATTGATACTGTCAATGTTCCATGTCCTCTTGACATTTTTCATGGAGAAATGGAAATCGAACATCAAGAATAGACCTTGCTCTAGTTTTCTAAGTATTTTCAAAAACATTCAAAAATCGTTTTAGACTGGGTGTACTTTTTGTCCCCTTTCAACCAACCAACCGATTGGCTTGTCGTCTTATAAAAAATATCAAAATTACTGCTGATATGTTTAGTAGGGCAAAAAGGAGGGAATCGATACTGTTCGACAAAAGTGTTGAGGAAATAATACAGAAGGGCTTTGTATTTCATATTTTTTTTCCTGCTGATACTCTTATTGTGTATAGAATATCTGATATTGCAGAGGAAGAGATGGAGAGAAAGCGTGACAAAAAATGCAAGTTCAATATTCGAAGAAGAATCCTGCATTTCAAAAACGTAAATTTGAAAGCTAAAGTTAAGAAGATCGTTTTGGAAGATAAGGTCTTAGACAAAACTAAGGATATTTTGGACTATTTCTACTCTAAATTTCAGAATATTCTTGGAGGCCGACGCAGCAATTTTCCTAGAAAAAGAAATGATAAGACATGATTCCTGTTTTCACATCAAAGAATATTTTGTGTTCTGTGAAAAATAGTTTTAAAAGTAATAAGATACCGGGACCTGATGGTTTAGGGGGTAAAAATTTTACCATCCTCCTAGATGTTTTTGTTCCGTTTCTCTTAAAGTTTGGAACTTCGATGGAGAAGTATGGAAAATCACCTCTTTCTATAGCCCGTGATAGAATTGCACTCATCTCTAAGAAAGAAGACGGTACTCAGTTTGGTCATTGGAGGCCAATAACAGTTTTGAACGAAGCATATAGAATCCTATCAGGCGTAATTTCGAAACAAATTGAGCCTATCCTTAACCAAAGATAGGTAACCATCAAAAAGGATTTCTAAGAAATATGAAAATAACTGTCATATCTAGAAATATTAAAGCATGTGTTGATTCTTTGAAGGAACAAATTGGGGGTAATCATTGCGGTGGCTTTCCCCAATGCATTTGATTCTATTAAACACAGTCATATACTTTGGGCTGTTAAAAAGCTATTGCCTAAGCGTTTTTTCAATCCCATGAGAGCCTTGCTGTATAATGCATCATCTACAATCGTGATCAATAGTTGTGTTAGTGAGCCTATTCTTCTCAAAAGGAGCTGGAGGCAAGGATGTCCAGCAGCACCTTTGTTATTTATTGCCGCAGTTGAAGAATTTTGTATATATCTGCTAAACAGATATAGTGGCTTTAAAATTTCCTTAGGCAATTCTAAACATTTACTCAACACCTATGCAGATGATATCACATTATTTTTCGAAGCCAACACTGAACTTCAGTTAAATAGAAGAATTGAAGTAATTCTAAAGTGTTTTGAAAAATATTCCCAGAGGTCTCGCTTGTTTTTCTGTTATCTTTTTCAGATTTTTTTATTAAAAATAGTAAATTATTCAAAACTTGAATAATTTACATTGAAAATTGCGAATTATTTAATAATTTTTAGAGAGAGTACGTTAACCTATTATATACACTAGAATGGTTTGATTTTCAACTTTTTTCGAACTTTGATTACGGATAGGGGGGAAAAGTTGGCTTGGGGTATGAAAATAAGGCATTCAGAATTTCATCGCTCTACGATTTCATCTTCGGGTCAAAGTTTTTGAAAAAAGGTTACTTTTCCCTTATTTTGGCTTTAATTTTTGATAAACGCATATATCAGATTAAAAAAATACAATGCATAGGTGTTAGGACAGTCAACGTATAGTATTTAATAAACTTTTCCTAAAATGATAGTGTATTCCACAAAAAGGGAAAATTCATACCAATTTTTTGATGCCCCTCTAGAACGCGCGTCCGTTTTAATGCAATCAATGAATAATTTCAATAGTAATTTATTAAAAAGTTAATTTCCTTTTATTCACTTGTAAAATTCGAATAGAAAGATACAAAAATATATAATTCTTCTATATATCTATTTAATGACTTGCACCTAATATGTCATAAATTTCATATAAATATGAGTTTTATCATCATATCTTCAATAAATTAAAAAATTGAATCTAAAAGCACAATTACCTGATTTTGAAAAGAAAAATTGAATTACATACGCATTACGTATATAGGATATCAATACAGTTTTCCTTTGTTTGGGGGTTCGTTGATCTCACAAAGAAACTGTGATATATAGTTTTATTCTCAATTCTAAACTGAGCTTCAGGTAAATTTAAATAGGTCGTTTGTTACAATGTCAGAAAAAAAGCATCCCCTTACAAGGGGCAAAACTGATTGTCCACTTCTGAAGATTTACCATCAAATGTGCTTCCAACCATTTAGGATATATTAAGAAGTTAGTTGTGGTATCGAATGCAACTAAAGACAACGCCGAAGAATCCGTCCCATAAGGTCATTTCTGAAACACTTATTTTTAAACTTAACGGTATATGGGAATCATTGTCGATACCTATCGTCTCTGAAACAAGAATATTTCATATAGTGAGCAAGGACAGAAGAAATTCGGCTAACTAGGTTATTACTATTATAAAATTTATTAAACCAATTATTCTATATTGCTTTATGCAAATGTAATGATTTCGAAAAATATAAATTTGAAAAAAAGAATAAAAGTACCAAAAGGAGAAGGGAGTTTTATAGTAGATCAACGTGGACTTAGATTGATGTTTATTGGTGGAGTAGATAACAAAAATTCAAGATCGATTCAAAATAAAAAGAAATGTCAAAAAATATTAGATAAAAAACATAATTAAGTTGAAAAGAACATTGAGCCAACTCATCTTTTGTATAAGTCTTCTGAAACCTCAAGTTGTACAAGTAGTGGCACGTCTAATTATGAAGAAAGTTTGCCAAACAGATATGTAAGGAACTATGAATATAAATAATAATTTAACTAAAAATCTACCAGCCTTAATCAAAAATTGTGTCCGACCTGCGATTTCTAATCGTGCTGCGGATAGGGTTGCTAATACATTACTTCAAGATTTTGGAATAATTGATTATCAAAACCAAACAGACGTGATTGATCGTCAAAAGGTTTACAGTCAAAGATGAAAAAATCGTCAAGCTCACATTAACTTAAACTTGCATAAAGCTCTAGGAGCAATCTATTTTGACGGGCAGAAAAATAAAACATTAACTTTGATTGATGGTAGTAATATTGAAAGTAACTAGAGAGGAAACATAGCGATTGTAAAAGAACCTGGATCAGACTATCTAGGACATATGACTCCTGTATCTGGATCCGCATGAAATATTAGTTCCTCCATCTTTATTTTCTAGAAAATGAAGATGACAATATTAAAGACTTATAGACAGTCGGGTGTGATTTAACTGTAACCAATACTGGGTTCAATAATGGGATTATTTCTTGCCGGGAAAGAAGTCATGAGAAGCGTTTTCAATGGGTGATTTGTTTTTTACATCAATTTGAGCTCCTGCTAAGGCGCCTCGTTAGAAACTTCAGGACCCACAGGTCTAATTGGAGAAAATAGGGAAATAGCTTGCACAAGGTCAAAATTGTACAATACAAACCCATCAATTCCAACTTTTTTATAACTTCCTTAATATAATGACTTAAGTAATGACCAACCATATCTATTAGATATTTGCAAAGCATTATTTATAGTATTTGTAAAAACTCACTGTCCCAAAGAAATCCCGGTAAAATTGCACATTCTAGATTGGTTACTACTGCCAATAACAATTTGAGGCTTTATTTTTCTACAAAAATCTATCTAAAAACCTGAAATAAGTTGTTATTTTTATAATGAATGTATATGGTTCTTTGTGCTTCAAAATAAAAAGTAAACCATCTGTTATAAACGGATCCAAACACCTATTTGAGTTAATAAAATAACTAAGAAATTTGTGCGTTCAAATGCAAAAAAAATGTTCAGTCAATTATACAACGTATTGGCTATTTTTATCATCCTGAATAACATTTTGATGTTTATGATAACCGAAGACAGAAGCCAAATCCGTGAAGTTGGGTGGCACTGGATATTCAAAGTAAGAAAAAGTAATATTTTAGAGACGGCTAGAAAATTTATAATTCCAACTATTCGATTTCATGCGGAATATTATTATAAAATGATAAATAGGGAAGAATATGTTACAGAACCGTCAATGACAATGCACTAGATTAACAAATATATACAAGAAATAATGATATAAAAACTTTTTGGATATACCATGACCCACCCACACAGTAGAGTGTATGATAAAGTTAGTTATAAAATAATCGGAGAGCGTATATGGAAAATATAATAGGAATTGATTAGAAAAGCTAACCTTAGCTTTAAATGAAAAATAAATAAAAAATGACAGTGTTTGAAACTAAGGCTCAATAAAAATTTAGAAGATTATGTAATGCTAACTTTATATGTATGTGTTTCTATTGTTTTGGTTTAAATTATATCAGAATATAATTAGGAGTAATAAAGGTTGTCATCCGTTATTGTAAATTACTCAATCTTTGTAGGTTATTGAAGATATGATGATAAAAACTCATATTTATATGAAAATTATCACATATTAGGTGCAAGTCATTTAATAGATATTTTCCAAAATTATATATCTTGCTATCTATTTGAATTTTTTAATTTAAAAATGCATTAAAACGGGTGCGTGTTATACGAGAGTCATAAAAAAATTGGTATAAATTTTCCATTTTGCAGAATAAACCATCATTTACGAAAAAGCTTAGTTAATACTATATATAGACTGTACTAACATCTAACAATTGTATTTAAAAAAAATCTGATATATGCGTTTATAAAAAAATATAGCCAAAAGAAAGGAAAAGTATTCTTTTTTCAAAAACTTTCAACTGAAGATGAAGTTGTAGAGCAATGAAATGTTGTAAGCCTTTTTTTCATACCCCAAGGCAACTTTCCCCCTATCCGTAATCGAAATCGTAAATATACCAAATAATAAAACCAATTAGTATAAGTTTTTTTATTTTATTTTTCTATTGAATATAATATTTTTAAAGCATTTTGGTTGCAGACAAACTTTATATTTATCACAAATAAAGGGAGTTTTCCCATTGCATTCTTTGCAAACTTTTTCCTTTTCTGTATGACTTATCTAGTAATCTTTTCTGTCAAATCTTGAAAGGCCAGTCTGTTTTGATGGTTGATGCTTATCTTGCAAATTTAGTGTTCCTTAACTTTTACAATAATAGATGACTAATGTTTCCATAAATTTTTATAAATTAATATTTTATTTATACTGTCATTTTCATTAATTTATAAGCGTTATCGGCTGTCGAGAACACCATATTGGAAAAAATTGGTCACCACCATTTTTTACGGATTTTTAATTGATATTTTCCCACAACTCGATACATCCTATCAACATAGCCCATATCCTGGTTATAGTTTTTGATACATTCAGGTTTAGGGATATCTTTATATTTTATTTAACTTCTATCCCATCTTCGACATTTCTTTATAAGCAAATCTGCGAAATATATTACAATATGGAACTCCTTGTTATTTTTCCAACGAAGGAACAAATTGTGGTCTGATGAACGAAAAATGTTCTTCAGAATCGGTTTGTGAGCCATATCATCAAAGGTAGGAACGTCCTCGTTGATGGCAATTGTTTCCAGCTCTCTCGTTTGTTCTTGTAGGTTCTTAAAGAATGGCTTCTTGTTTGCATTTTGGAAGATGACATCAATTGTACTATTGGAATCAAACACATGATTAACTCCATATAACTTTTTTTGCAGCTGCCCAGTCCATAGAGGCAATGCCACTGCATCGATAGAATATTTCGTACCAAAAATCAACATCTTATGAACGGATGACTCTTTGATAAATCTCCTCCATTCCAATTGAGGTTGGACGTGATGTCTGTAAAAATCTTTATGTAAATTTTTGGTAAAATATTTGAGAGTAGTGCTAGTACTCCTTCTAGTTGAGATTGAGGTCTCTTCATTGGAGGTACGTATCTTTTATCAAATAATCTATTTTACCATCCTTTAAGATCCCCTTGCCTACCGATGGTAGAGCTGTGGCCAAATAAATCATTTAAGCAATTAATTTGGAGTTTTAAAGGTCTACTCTCTTTAACAAGTTAAATCCTCTAGAGCTTGAGACCAATTGTTGGCTTGAGAGTTTAGCTTCATAAAGTTAGATAAAGAAGTTCCATTTCACTCATATTATATTCCCAAAAAATTTACGCTTTTAACTACTTTACATCCACCAATCATTATATTATTATACAAATAGGAAGAATGGAAGTCTTTTCGGCATTGATTTTCATCCCCGAAAATAGAGAAAATTTACCAAAATATGAGATAAAAATTTTGATTCTTTTCATTACTTGTCTTTCCAAATTTTTTTCTTCTACCATCAGTTTAAGGTTATCTGCGTAAATATTAATCACTTTTACTTCCTAAGGAAGCATCAAAACCTACATATTTCTGTATAGCAACTTAATTATTCCATTGTAGTCACAAACCGTAACTGTTTTTTTTTTTTTCATAAGACTATATAGTTACTCTGTAATCCATCAATCACCATATAGTTGATGTTCCATTGAATGGGATTCAAAAAATTAAAAAACCGTCTTGGAAGGTATTTCTTTATAGCACGTAAGAATAAAATTATGTCTTATAAAGTCAAAAACTTTGCTTAAGTCAATCGCTATGATTGCTCCAATTTTTCTCTCATTTTAAGAGAATCAATAGTTGTATGAATATTTTGTTAAATTCTGGTAATATACCGTTTTTTAAAAAAACTTTTTTTTAACTCAACTTTTTGTTAAGGCTAATAAAACACCTGCTAAAATTTGGTGGGATTAATTAAGTATTGTCAAAAGCCATCAATAACTAGGTAATGTCCCATTACCTTAAATTACTTTGGAAATAAATGCAAGAAGCAAACAAAACAAAAAAATCTTTCATTGTTATATCTTAGTATCTTTAAATTATAATTAAAATTTAAAATGACAGATTTATTCCTTATAAATTGGAAAAAAGTGTAAATATTATATCGATCCATTTGATAGAGACAAATTTCATTCTGAACATTTTTACAAACTGACCTAAAAATTGAAAAAAACATTTAAAAAAAAAAGCAAAAACAAAAATAAATAAATCTCTTTTTTGTTAAGGTATTATGCTATATTATGAAAATATATTTGCCGAAATTAATATTGCATAAAAAAAAAGGAACGTAGATACATCTACGAACTATCCTTAATAGATTAATAGAAGAAGATTTTTACATTGATCTCAAACACATATTTTTTAATCTTTTAACATTCATATCTTTATTATTAATGTATACTAGACCTGTTCAAATATTCACTTTTTTTCAAACATTTAATATTTGACTTTTTCCCGTTCTCTGAGGTCTATAGAAACTTAATATACCAGTCATTTGGAGCTATGTTTGTCACATGGCCCTTGAAAATTGATTTTTGGTGGCTCTAAAAAAGGAAAAAAAAGTGACTGTTTGAATTTTTTGACTATAGCGTTGATATGGGAATAAAAAAACAAAACAACTCTGCTTCAATGTGTATGATACTGTTATTATCCCTTTCTTTGTGTCCATGGGTAAATTTTACCCCATGTATAAAAAAATCCTTGTTTTCTATATTTTTTTTCATTTTTATAGGTATTCTCCTAAGTTATCATTATCTTTACCTATATATACACAAAAAAAGAATACAATATAGTTAAATACAAAAAATAAATTTTTTCCTTAAAAAAAGCTAATAACTCTATACTAAAAAAACAGTACTATATAAATTACTAGAAATACATTGATCCTTAATGTCTTTAATTAGATTTCTGGAAAATAATATATTAATATCTGGAAAGTTATATATTAAGTTCTGGAAAGTAATATATTAATTTCTGTTGTATTCGACATCTTTCAGTAAACAGTTTCTCTGCTCTTAGTTGGGGGTAATCCTAGTTGCAAAGTCATGCATGAGTTTTACGCCTCTTTCAGCAACATCATTGGTCACTTTTACTCACTTCACAAACTCCAATGCTGCTCTTTAGTTTTCATTATTTTCTTAGTAATCAACCGGTGTAATAAGCCAGTCAATTTTCAATCTGAGAACGTCAAAAAAAAAAAAATTGTTTATGCCATTAATTGATTTTTTTCTTCATGGGGTACAAATCTTTTTCAATATTGGCTAAAATTCTTGGATTGTCCTTATCTAACATGGACCAAACTTCTTGTAATTTAACAAATATTGAATTGTCCTGAACCTGACTCTTTCCAAAAATAGTTCCCGATGCTCCTCCAATTATCGCCTCTGATATATGATGTCTGCTAAGTGAAGCAGAAATTTTTTCCCCAAGTTTGTCTCCAATTAGTTTTGCTGCACCGTTGTTGATGCCACTATTGCTATTGCTAGCTATTGTGTCAAATCCTATACCAACAACGTTTTTTTTAAGGTTTCAATAGGTCCAATGTAGCCTTGCATTGTTGAAGTCCGGTGGAAATTGTTATGAAAGGAATACCGAGCAATTTCCCTGCCTCGTACTATGGAGCACCTGATACGAGTAAAGCGAGACTATTAATAGGGTAATTCTCTACCGAGAACATCCCTTAAAAATTTGCCTTACCAATGTAATTTACAATATTTCGGTGGATTTTCCTTAAAGCTATTCATGTATATTTAACATAAGCTACAGCGAGTGGTTAAGATTTGCACCTCCTTCTTTTAATACTGCAGATACTATGGCTGTAGTTTGGTTATCAGCAAGTGATAAACGACTTGCAGTACTGTAAATATCTTCATTGCTAAGTACTGATTGTGGAAATTTGAGATCTACTGTTTTTTTCTAAATTTTTAGGCTTTGATGATAACCCTTTTGTGATCATCGAATGCTCACTAGAAAAAGCTTTAGCTTTGCTCTAGAAAAAAATGGTTTTTTTTTCAATTATATTCTATTGTCTTCTATTTTTGTATACATATACGTCATGATAAAAATATTCAAAGTTTGAGGGAAATTGTTGCTTTAAGGCTGAAGAATGGATAGGTAACTCAAGACTCCAGAAAAATTACACAAGAGATCTTCTAGTTTTACTCGATTCTTTATAGATTTAGCGGCTGTAAAAAACAAGGTACCTGCTCCTTTTTTTCAGATGAAGAGAGTGCTAAGAAGAGTTCTCACTGGAGGATTTAGATGGCGTTGCTAAGGATCAGCAGAAAATAATTGATTGTAGCGGGCTTGATTCCCCCATTTCATCAGAAGAAATACAAATATATATAAAGAGTTATAAGAAAAAATTTAAATCACTTGGATTATCGGGCTCACCATTTGAATTTTATAAGATGTTTGTGAAAAAACTATGTCCCAACATAGGAGTTTCTTACCAAGAGATATGGAACTTAGTCTTTTAAAAAAATGGTTTATAGATCTAGTTTTCTCAAATTATGTTCATGTTATTTACACAATTATCACTACACAATTGCTTCTCAAATTCTGCCGCCTATGCATAATAGCAGGGGGTGGCTGGAGGGGCTGTAGTCCCCCAAAAATTATGGAATTTTTGCTCTTTACTACAAAATGTAATATTTGAAATTTACTTTTGAAATTTTTCCCAATTTTTTTTTTTCCCAAAAAAATAATTTTTGAAACTTAACTTATGATTTTTTCTTTCAAAAAAATAATATTTGAAGTTTAATTTTAGGAATTTTTTGTAAACAGCCACGGATTTTAGAATTTTTTAACAAAAAATTGAATACTTGAAATTAAAATTTAATTATTTTTCCTAAAAAATTAATTTTTATAAACTGCTGTGGATTTAAAAAAAATACTTTAATAAATTTAATTTTTTATAAACTGCTGTAGAATTGAAAAAAATACATCAATAAATTTAATTTTCATCTTTCATGAGCATACTTTATACCTAGATGCTCTCTTTTAAAGAATTATAGTATAATGAAGACAATTTTGATAATATAAAATACTTTTTAGATTAAAAATTCTTATTAGTGTATATGCTTTAGATTTACGATTTTATTATTTCTTCTTGTTCCCCCACGTAAATGTCATCAAAATACAATTCTAGCTGTCTTTCATTTCTGTATATTCATCCAAAATATGATCATATTATAATTTTTTTTTTTTTTGAAATAGTACCAGGGTAGGCAATTAAGGAAATTTTTCAGAGATTTATCAGTTGGCGTAATATGAGCCCCTTTTTGTGGCCTTAGGACTATAACACAACAACATAATTCAAAAAATTATTTTGAACCTTTTTAAAATTACCAATTACGACTTGTGGCTTAATCATAATATATTTTATGGGTCTTTTATCTTATAATTGGAAATGTCTTCAATTCTAGAGAGAGTTTATTAGAAATACCAATTTAATACCAATTTTTTTAGTATATAAATTAATAAATATTATTTGTAAATTTGGATCTTTTCTGCAACTAAGTTATGAATGTATTCTAAAAAAATAAATTTTTAATGGATAATATATATATTATATCAAGTGTAAGATAACTAAAAAATAGAAGCTCTTTTTACTCTTGTACGTTAGAAGAATTAATCCCTGAGTGCTTACATTAACTATAATAAGGCGAAAAATATATATGAAGATTGTAAAATAGGATTTTCAAAACATAAAATTGAATTCCAAATACACATTCTTATCAATTTTACGTTTATTTTTCTTTTGCAATACTGAAAATGAATTTACAAGACTTTCAACTCGAATAGAAATGTTATTTAAAGGGTATATATCTCATGCAGGGAAGAAGTTGTAATTTCTATGTCTTCAAATATTACATTTGATTATAATATCAGCCTTTTTAATTGCTGAATATTTATACTTCATTATGAAAGTCACCACTTCTTATGGAGATTTAATTATTCTATAATACTTACAAAAGTTTTTTCCTTCCTTTATTGCAACTTGTAAAATATACTGTTACTAGTTACAATTTGTACAAAATTGCAACTTGTACTGTTGGGTGATAATAAAATATATTATTTGGAAAAATAAATGACTTTGCAAAAAGAATGGTTCCTAAAAGTACACAAACATTGAAGAAAAGTTTGAACAGTTTTGAAAAATATTTAGAGGTAGCTCAATTTACATTTTTAAAGAAAAGACTGTTTATTTGCTTGAATACTGTCCATTTACCTCTAATTAAAGATTTTTTTGTGAAACAATAATTTGAGTTAACCAACTTTGAAATAAAATATATTTTTAATTATTTCCAAAAAAATAATGTATACATGTTCAAAATAACGTCAATTGAAGTTGATTGAAATTTAGCTCATGATCCTTTTTTTAAATTTATTTAGCAGATTGCAAATTAATCATTAGACTAATACATATAAAAATTTGCAATTACGTTTAATTTACATTAAATTCAACGCAAAAAATTTAATTTATATTACCATGACCTTTGTGAACTTTTTATGACCTTTTCACAGAAAGTAATCTTTTTAATTCAATTTTAACATATAAATACAGCACTAAAAATCTAAGTTATCCTAGTCAACTAGCACTTACAAAAAATATATCAGCCTGATGCATTTTTGTTCCTAATTTTGCAGCTTTATTCATTAACCTATGAAGCTTATACTTTTGATGAGCAAATTAATGAAATTATAAATAACGAAAGTGAAGATAATTAACATTTTCATTAAACTGAGGTGGTTCTAAGGAGTATTGTAGACCTGAGATGCATTGCCCCAAGATTTGATAAATACTCTTACAATGAAAACTTAAGCCTCACGTATTCTTCTTTCTTCCCTTCGAGTCAATTTGAATTCTAATCTAAATATCCAAATCTATATATATATATATATTACATTATATTTTTGGAAGGCTTCAGGCCTGGTGCATAACACCAGGTGACATGAACTTAACTCCACTCTCAGTGGCATCGCCAAAAAATATAATTAATAGTTCTAATAATTCTCAATTCTCGTCTCTTGAATATATTTTTTTAAAGATTATTTTTGGCAAATTCAATAGTACTATCTAGTATGCCTTCCAAAAGACTGGCCACCTCTTCATCTGCAGTTCTAAGTTTATAGTTAGTTTTGTTGATTGATGACCAACTTTCATTAAATTTTTGGGGAAAGGAACATTTGGTGACGATATTGCACCCAAACACTCATGGAAAACAATTCCAATAACTAATTCCATTATATGGTGTATACAGGCAAGTGGTAGATGTTTTTTGCTTTGTCATGTTTCAAGTATAACACAAGTTCCATTATTCTTACCGGTATTTAAACTTTTAGTGTCTCAATACATTACTTTGATTTTGTTTCCAATATCACATCTTTTAATTGCTTTAAATACAGAATTCGCTTGTTCTTCTCCTCTCTCAGATTAAAGTTTTTCCATCGATAATTGTTTAAAAATTCCTTTTCCAGAAACTAACACAAGTAATCAATCATTTTTTTTGGGTCTATTAAGACTTGGAATCGTTTTTCCGTCCCAATGTATGACAAGAGGAACTTCTCGACAGTACTCTTCTAGGTATAAAAAGGAAAAAAAAACCATCTACAAATGAAATGCTACGTTTATTAATACAGTAGACTACTATTAGTTAAATTGTAATTTTAACAACTGCATTTAGCTCATTTATTTTTCACTATATTTTCTTCAAATATTGAATATACATATATAATTGTCTTAATATTGCGTATATTTTTGTAATAAAAACCATACGTATAGCAGAGAAGTCAATAATATATTAAGGATAAGTGGATATTATGTATTGAATTTACTATGATTATGTGAAAAAACATAAATTAACGATACGATCTAAATTTACTGTTTACCATGTGGTCCATTAAAATTTGAACACTTTGGATTTTAAACTTCAACAAAATATAATTAATTAATTACAAATAAAATTTCAACAAAATGTGGATGTAGTGCTCCAACCTTGAGTTCCAGTGCTCCCTGATAGTGGCTTTGAGGGCCTCAGTGTTTGGATGATGGAAACTGCATGCCTTCTCCTTGACATGCACCCAAAAGGTGTAGTCAAGGGGGTTAGTATCAGTGCAGTAGGGTGGCCAAAAGTGTCAAAAAGATTTCAAAACAACTCAAAATACTCTTGTAACTCCAAACTGCATTGAGTGCACAAATGAAAATTCGTCAATCACATTCAAGTTTCATTTTCTCGACTTGTTCGTAAGCTAGAGAACTCAGATTTGTCATGGTTTGGGAATAATTGTTTATGTTTTAATATATCGAATTATTATTTCAATCCCTCAACCTTCATTTATTATTCAATTAGTAAGTGTTCAGATATCTTGAAAATAATAAATATCGAGTTCAATGTAATTATTTTCCTAGCAAAACCAAGTACGTTGCCTTAATAATAGTCTATTTTGTCTTGTGATTTGGACTATTCTTTCTAGATATATATATATATATATCAAAAATCAAATTAGTTTTCTAAAGCATCTCTGCTTGAACTGTTTGTTATGTAAAACAATTATAATAATTCTACTACTTATTATATAAAGGAATTATAAATCTCTATTCTTCTATCAATAATTATAATAATAGCTGAATTAATCAATAGGATAAAGAAACTAAATAACAGAGAGCTCATAAATAGGAAACTTAAATTTTGAAAAATATCATTGATGAGCTAATTTTTTGTATCGTTTGTCCAATCAATACAGAAACACGTATTATTATTTTGTTAAATATTAACTATTGTCCTCAACAAAATAACTTAAAATTAGTTGGTATGAAAAACATTTCGTAATTAATTAATTTGTGTGGAGATCCTAGATAAGAATAATAAATATTTGTAGACAAAAAATTAAAATGTTCAGAAAATGGTTCCCGACTTTATAAGTTTGAAAATTGCCATCTCATTAAGATATTCTGAAGGAAGTCTACAGAAGTTAAGAAGTAAATCATATTTTTTAAAAACACATAATCACTTAACAGTTACAATAACTATTCATTTGTAATATCAGAATAGAGTATGCTTTGCTTACAAAATATCAAGAAATGATAGGTACATTGTCTCTAAGAGTCTTGAATCATTTTTGACTTGTTTCCCAATGACAAGAGATACACAAAAGTTATTAAAAAATCAGAGGAGAGCCTGAAATATTTAGGTAATATAAATATCAATTTAGACTTTACATCACAAACTTTACCTTATAAATGGAGTTGATATCTATGTGATTAATATGAGTGATTTCTGCGTCATATGCATCAAGGGTACATAATCGCACTGTTGCCTTTATGGAATATTGCAACCTTACCTCCGACTCCCTCCCCCGAATAAAATGCCCAAAAACAATGGGTACTTAGCCAATTCTTCCCAAACTATGGAATGATTACTCATCCACGATTGGTAATCGTTCATTGTTTAACTTGAGCTAATTCTATTGCAACAGTTTAAGATTCAGAAAACTGATAACAGGAAAATAAACAAAAATATCCACAGCTTACAAGAAAATAAAGAGTAAATTCTTATGTTTGAGAGGTAATGTCGTGTGTACCTTTTTTTGTAAATAATATTTGTTAAATTATTATCAACGAGCTGAATTGTTCATCAATGTTTACAATGAAACAGTTCTATAATTGAAAGAACATTCTATGAACTGTTTAATGTTTAAGTAATATTATTAATAAAAGGAGTCTGAAAATAAAAATATTTTAGCCATTGTTCTTTTTCTTTTGATAACCTCATTCTTGCACACTTATCCTATAACAAGCAAAACGAATTTTAATATATTTTTTTTTGAATAAAATATCAATGAATTTCATTCAATAAAAAAATAGAAAAGAATATCATAATTATGTATCCTAGTAACTTTGTACAACAAAAGATAAAAAAATGGAAGAAAAAGCGGGATTTATTTGTTATAATAATTGAATGAACCTGCAGAGACTTTAATATTTTTTATCATTTGTTTCCTTTAAAAAGTTTAAGAAATATAAAAGAATATTGTTTTCATGCTTAATTGGTTTTGCTTTAATTATTTAAATTCATTGTGGTTCCAGGGTAAACACCATTTGGTCAAAAAAAATACTAGATAAATAGTACAAAAAGTGATAAGTAGACTTGGAAAACCAGAGGTGGGGAATTTTACTCGAGATTAACAATTATTGTTGTGTTTTTTTCTTATTTATTAGATTCAATCCTGTCTTTGTACCGGTCTTTTCGGAAATTGGTAATTGGAACCGATCCTTAACAGTTGGTCATAAGAGTTTTTCATAAAAGCGTTGATGGTTTATTAAGATATATTGGATATGCAGGCTTGTGAAAGGAACATGCGTTCAATGAACAGAAGATAATTTTTTTAACGCTGAACGCTAAATATGAGATTTAGTATTCCTTTTCAATAGTACTTATAAAATATTAAAGATATCAAAGTTTATATTTTTTTCACTTTTTTAAATATGATTTAAACAGGTGATAAAGCAACGGCCAACGCATGGTAGACCTATTTTTTAGGAATGACATAGGTGAATGGGGCTGAGGGGGCACTTTTTGAAGGGTTCTATCGAACACGAAAGTTTCTAGTACTCTACCTTAACTCGAACATATGAACAGTTCAAAAATAACGAATCCATATCTCGTTGTAAATATAAAATTATAACTCCAAATCTCTCCCACAAACCTCATTTGCTAATACATCAAATCATCGTCTCCTTCAACATAAAAATAAATTCACTTCTATATTTAAAATGAATTCATTATAAATTACTTTTTAGGTGTATTTAATTTGTTAACTTAGCAAGTAACTCATTTGAATAATAAATCAAATTCAACTTAATGTGCAAAAAATGCACTTTTCGGAAGGGAAATGAGAATTCTTATGCATAACAAGGTGGGATATATAGGATATCTCTAGATTTGGATTTAAATATGTATTTAGTATGTAAAATCTATGATAAGTATTGCTTAATTAGATTAAACATTATTAAGAATATGAGTTAAAATATGAAGTATAAATTCTAAACTAATTCTTTTACGAATAAAATTGAACAAAGACATTTGTATTTATAGAACATTCTTGTTTGTTGGTTTGTAAATGACTCATTTTTAACAACGAGGGTATGTAGTTAAAGCTCACACCGTCATATCAATAAAGAAAAATGGAATAAATATATTAAATCATGATTATTATAGACTTATAATACTGTATAAAAAAAATTAGTAATTCTATGAAAAGTTTTTTTTAGTTATTTCAAATAGTTATGCAATTAGTTTTTTATTGTTTTCCTTGTCCCTTGATTAGTTATTACTGTCAAGTTAAATCATAAACTCAAAATGAAGCATCCCTATATTAGAGAAAAACTAAATAACAATATTATATATTCTTGTTTGATTAAATTTGGATTTAAGTTTGAACTTCATATCGAATTGTAATCGTCGGCTGAACAAAGTAATGAATTATGAATACTTTTGTACTTCATTCCAAACAACCTTGCACCTTTACTATGCTAAATGTTTTAGTGAATTGCTTTGCGGAAATAGGTACAACTAAATGAAAAGTTATAATAGTAAAAGTTCCTATTTTAAGCATCATGAATCATGTTCTCTCATTAATATAAAGAAGTGATATATTTGGTGAAACATCTAATATACATTTTTACACAAGGAGTTACAGCTGTAAAATCAGTTTGCGTAGATATATTTAATCTTACTCATCCGTCTTGTAACGCCATTTAACAGTGTTTTTAAGTTTTTCAATTAGTTTCTATAAATTAAGTATAATCCATAAAACACAAAAATATTTAATGCCTTAACATAAAAAAATTCCTAGGTTTTTATAGCTTACTTGAAAGTTTCTTTTACCAAAAAAAAAAGGGGGTGGGGGGCTTCCTTTAAGAAACATTTTAGTTCCATTTCAACCTTTTTTAACATTTTTGGTCAAATGCATTAAAAATCACGTTTTTGGCTTGAGAGTGTGTTATTTGTTGAAAATGTGTGAGTATCACGCCAATTGCGAGATACTTGAGAGCCCTGCTAACATATACTATATGTGCCCAATTTTGTACTTAACTACATATAATATGCAGTATTGGAATAATAAGCTTGAACACATATTGTTAAATATTTTTTTTGGTTTTTTATTCATTGTATCTACCTGAATAAGAAATATTGATAACTTATTCAATATATAATCTTACTTTTGAATTACAGCCTCCAAACGGTTCTTAAGAGCGTTCAAAGAAAATAGATTTTTTGAATTTTTTTTTTTAAATTTCCGTAAAAAAGGACGTCAGAAAGAGCTGAAATCATGATAGCCCGATTCATTAACCTTCCTCGCAAAATATCCTTATGTAAAATAATCCATAGGATTATAACCTGTTGAACAAGATGGCCAAATTTACTGAGGTCAAACTTTTTTATTTGATCCCAACCAATGTTGTCTTTTTTTTAGAGGCATGACTGGTTACAGAATTTTGTCCAAAAATATATTTTCTATTCATTATTGTATTTTTTTTTAAACCAAGGCTTCACTAAATAATCCAAGATTATGTCTATGTAGATTTAGGAAATGATTTTTACTCTTTGGTCGAAAAAAATCACTGGAAGTATTTTCACTTTGGATGAAATTACTGCAAAACCATGACAGATGGAGGTTGACGTCTAATTATTATTTTCTCAGAGCTAAAAGATATCTTTGGCTAGAACTCTATGTCCTTGATTATTTTTAATAGCCTTAACAATAAACACATCTTCGTCACAGAAAACAAAATACTCACTTCGCGTAACTTTTTAAGGAAGTTTGCAACTTTTACTCTATTTTTCTTTCTGGAGTTGTCATAGAGTTGATACCGGTGCTGAGTCTGTAGCAATTTGTCTTAAGTACGCTATAAAGAAAACTGAGAAGGAAATATTTAAAGGCAATTCTTTCCAAAAGTGAATAAATGTACTTATTTGGTGGAGATAATAGATTTTGTTGTTGTTTTTGTCAAAAGGAGTAACATATTAAGAGAACCTTCTCTTCTAAGGTATACGCACTTACAAGTACGTATATTTTATGTAGGGTAAAAAAAAACAGATACATCAATAATGTTTTTTTGCACAATATATTTTTACAAATTGGGTACATTATGGTCTTATTACTATAGTTATTTTGATTTTGAATGAATGAATATCGTGAAAAAAAAGCACTGGGAATTGTTGTTTTAAAACTTTACACAACGTTTTATTCAATTTTTTATACGGTTTAGATATGTTTCGTAGTTATTCTTTCCTGTCTGAGTTTGGTATTTTGTGCAAGATTTTAGAGCTTAAACAAGTTACTTCTACTATTTATTACATATATAGTCCAAACAAGTGAAAAAGCAGCTTAGAGGGTTAATTTGGGCACCCTGTTTCCACAGGTACTAAATATTATTTGTTCCAATTTTGTGATTTTTGTTGAGTTTTCAAAATCGAACACTGAAACCGGATCTCGAGAGATCTGTATGTATATAATTTATCTAAAAATAGATAATTAATTATGAATTTGTTATACACATATTTTCAGGAATTTTAAATTAGGAAAGTTACTTTTTTTTATTCATTGCTTTGTTAATAAATGCAATTAATGATTATCTAAATAATATACATACATATATATGTCAATGACTTTTGTATTTTTTTTTAAATTAATTATTTATAACATGGTTACCTAAAAATGACAAAAATAACTTTTTTTTTTATAGTAAAACCAAATCAAAATACACGCATAAGTTTCTATAAATGTCATTAATATGAATACATGAACTTCCTACTATCGTATAACTTAGCGTGTAGTTTTATATTTTTAGGGCTTTGACTAAAAAGTTATTCTTCTTCACAAAATATTTTCCAATTAGCTTTCATATTATTTCGGGCTTTTTTTGTGAAAAATAATTTTTAGTTAATAAAAATTAGTTTATATTATATTAAATACTTTTGGGTACACTTTAAAAATAATTTGCCACTTACATTCCACGAGGTTTCTTACCCTGTTTTATAAATGGGTATAATATGAATTCAATCCTTGCTTTCTCCTATATCATAAATTTTCTTTTCAATGTATTTCATAAAATATCTATAATATATGACTGTCAGTTTCTTTAGTACACAGGAATCATTGTGCATTTAGAAATTTTTTTACGGTCAAAGAGTTCCTTGAATGCAAGTTTTGTTAGTATAGTATTCTTTTCTTGATAAATATATTTTTAATAGTGTATCATTTTTAAAATTTGATCACTTTTAACTTATTTACTTCCTCTTTTTAACTTTTTATCCATAACTGTAATTTAAAGTATATTTACGGTATTCATGCAAATGACTCCCTAACTCAAGAAACTTCTTCTTAGATATAAAAAGCAATGGATTTGCTGCCGGTAGGGGAAGGGGTTGATGGTCAAATAATGTTGTTTTTTTTTTCATTCTCAACCAAAGTATGTTTACTCTAGTAACGTTTAATACTCGGATACACTACTATAAAGAAAAAAAAATTATAAGCTTCTAAATTTTAAAATTAGTGGTAATCATAAACCAAAAATCACAAAAACAAATAAAGAAATAATTTAATGTAAATCTAAATTTTCGATAATTAGAAGTAATTATAATATTTTTTCTCCCTTTGGTTGTTGTCTGTATCCAATCTATAACTATTGCGGTTAAATAATTTATTTTACAGTTATAAGATGTCAAAAATTGCGAGCTTGAGTAGGTGATCAATTAGATATTGAATGATTGACTAAAAGTAATTTTACCAGCAAACACAATTAAATCACATGAGCTATTGAGTAAAGTAAAAGTTCAATTTTGAATGCTAATTCAACATGTTGAGAGAAACGTAAACCAAGTTTTTTGATTATATAAATTTATATTTTTTTTTTTTGTGTGTACTCATATTATGAACGTATCAAGAATCTTTTCCCAAGAAGTACCTGTATGTAAAAATTCTTGTATGGTTGATACCAATCGATTAAAATATTTGTAGCACTGATTTATGTAAGAATTTGAGAAGAAATATGATTTTTTTTTATCTATATTAAGTAAATAGAAAAATATCAAATTTAGTCAGACAGTTGAGTCAATAAATCAAAATACAAGTGCGAGTAATTGTAATTGTTCACAAATAATAACTGCGTTAACAAATTCGTAAATTCGTAAATAAATAATGAAAATTTAAAGCCTTTTTATTAATAAAACGTTTGTTTTTATTATATTTTAGAGCTAATCAATTTTCTTTAATATTTTCTAATACTATATAAACAATTTTGCTGTGACGTCAATAAAAATAATCTAATTTTATTTTAATTTCTTTGTTTTTTCACACAAAGTATTGCTACCCGAATGTGGGTAGGGGTCAATAAGCTAAAGAAATTTTAATCTTCAAGCCAGAAACCTAAGTATGAGAGGTTTTAGTATAAAGTAAGATGTGTACAATACAAAGTTAACAATAACCCTAAAGAGAATAAGAAAAATACTCGTTCATATTGTTTCCTTTTTATTACTGTCCATTCCACTTATACCAATGCATACTTATTGATATACAATATCAACTATAATATTTTTTAAATTGTATTATTTCAAAAGGTCAACTAATAAACGAGGTGAGGAGCATAGTATGGACTAACCTAAGTTTAAGCCTAGAGTTTCCTAACTGTAGAGGCTCCGGATTCAATTTTTTTTCAAATTTCTATTTTAATAGATGTCAAGTGCAATAATAGTATACCTGTGTAACAAAACTCAGATAAAAAATCAGACAATCATGGACAACGCATAAAATGATTAATAGTAAATAATAAAAATTGCTTGATGTTAAATTTAGTGCTTGTTTTTTTGTTGTTGTTTTTTTAAACCCGTACTGACAGACAAAAATAAATTAGTGCAGATTGTTCTATTCTAGTAAATAGACTGGAAATTCATAAAGTAATGGACTTAGTCTTAAAAAAAATCAATTTATGCAGGTTCGATTTGATTTCCCACCAATTTAATTTTTTTAAATTGTTATATTGAAGTATAATCCAATTTAACGAACGTTTTTTCATATGGCTTATGTTGAGCTGGATATATGTCGAAGAAAACTGGGTGATAACCTTATAGCTTAATATAAAACATGTTTTTAAGAAAAAAGTTTTTCAGAAAAAAAACTTGAATTTTGTATTATTTTAATGAAAATTATTTCGTGGGGAGGCCCTAATTACAGATAATTATTAAGAACCTATAGACAATTCAACAACTCATTAAAAAAATACATTGACACTCTTTTTTAATTTAAGAATATCATTTTTTTGTCGCTAACAGCTGTCTAACAACTTTCCTAAACAGGGTAGTTAAGAATCATTGTTTATTGGCTTCATAAAAAATGTGATAGTGGATGCCATCTTGTTTGAAAAAAATAGTATCTAACCTTTTTAAGAAAACAGTTCTACTTAGTCAAAAGGAAAATCAGAAAAGAAAAGATGCGTCTTAGATATAAATTGGCAAGGGACATAAAAATAAATAAAATTAACATATTTTAAGGCTTTGTATAATTATGTTTCTGAAGATAGAAAATATCTTTGCCATTTTTACATTTATATCCTATTTATTTAAAAAGCAAATATCATAGATACGTATACCCATTACCTATACGTCTATAATATTCCTTAAATCAACTTCAGCATCTTGGAGATCTGAGATGCGCTGCCTTTTTGCTTGTTGCTCGCTCATGATGATGACATGACTAATTTTTTTATAGTTTGTTTATGTAAAAAGGACGGCGAAAAAAAAATCAAGAAATAATCACGAAAACTTTTCATAGTAATGAGAAAATAAACATTAATCAACAGTCCACGTTTTGTTGTTCTACCTAGTAAATGTTGTTATTTTTAAGAGAAGACTATCTGAAAGTATTTTCGTCTTTACTCCCAACTGTATTCCTGTTCTGTTATTACACAACCTGATAAAAAGAGATGTGTAGTAATTTAAAATCAGAATTTGTTTAAAATAACGAAAAAAAAAATCGTTGTATTCCATCAAATAAAATATCATATTAATCTTAAAGATCTTAAAACTCAATTTTAGGTTTAGTTGGAGATCCAACATTTAATTTTCATAATATTACATATCAAAATTGAGTCATTTCCGTTGTTTTTTTTTCATAAAATGTATCTCAGAATGATTTTAATAATTCGTAAGTAACTATCAGTGAATGCAAAAGTCTTAATTGTAATTTATTGAATAGACAAGAATGCTGGAAGACTTCCTGCTCAAACTTAATCTTATTTTGACTAACTACCTTACCATCTATATTTATGTAGAAGGTTAACTTTTTTGTTAGCATGAAATCTTATCCTTCAACCGAGAAAATATTTTTTTTAAATATATCCTTATACAAATAATACATGGGCTGATAAAAATCGGGTTTGACAAATAGATGGCGCTATTTTTTTTTTAATTCACATCATTTTCAGTTTGTAACAATCTCCAAAAGACAGCTATCAAAATTTTATGACTATAAGTTCTTTAGTTTGTGAGGTATTTTGCTGGATTAAAAAAAAGAAAGTGCTTTAATTTTACACAGCTTCTTAATGGAAAAAAATACCGTTCAAGCTAAGCAATTAGTCATATTTTTACTTTATACAACCTTTTGGAATAGAATGAACTGAACATAACAGAATTTTAATCTTAATACAATACAATACAATGCTCTGAAATTACATCGATTATCTCAACACTTAGCTTACAAAGAAGTTATGTCTAGTTTTTAAAGGATGAAATATTATGATACTTAATTAAAAAACTCAAAAATATGGAAGTGTGTTTCTATTCTGTGAATCATTGTGAATGTGAATATCAACTTCTTTAGCGTAGATATTCTATAATATCTTTGGTGTTTTTCCAGCTAGAAATTATCTGTATTATTATATTTTGAAATGTCTGAAAAAATAGAAGCTTTTAATCCAGTAATTTGAAAGCAAGCATTATTTACTTTAATTACACAATCCATTCCAGCCTCAAGAAAACAGTCAAATCAAGATAACTGCAGAAATAGGTCATTTAAAAATAACTAATATTGTTTATATCCGTGATTTTCAAACTTTATAAAGTGTATATCATCTCAGAAACTTCAAACACATTTATTTGATTTCAAAAAGAAATGAAGAGCTGAGGCTTTGTTAAAAACCAAAGAAAATTTATAAATTGTAGATATTTGGAATTAATATTCAAAGTTTTAATTTTTATGTGGACTATTGCTCATTTACTTTCTTAAAGTTGGTTAAAAAGTCAAACAAAATTCCAATCAAAATTATCGAAAACTATAATTGATACGATATTTACATACTTACTGATTTGATGTTTGTGTGTCAAATACTTCTAGAATTTGATATTTATTTTGTAAAATATCTATTAAAAAGTAACCAAATGGTTAAAATGTGTTATTAACTCCTTCTCCCTGGTGCTATGTCAAGCTGTTGTGAGTACATATACACTAGGAATTATTTTTTTGTACAAAAATGGAGTTTCACTTATTTCTCTAACCACCTATGAGTTTATCATCAGGTAAAACAGTAATTAGGGTATTAAATGAAGAAAAATTAATGTTCAATATGGGTATAAAAAATCAAAGTATTTTTGTTTAAATTCTATCTTCTTCAAAAATTCTCTGTTTGCCACAATAAATGCTTTACAGACTTTTGGTATTCTTGCTGTTAGTTTTTCAAGATAAACAGGTGTGATATCATTCCCAGCATTCTTCAAAATGTTCTATAACTTGTTTTTCAAGATGACAACCACCCAAAACATACAGCAAAGCTCAGCAAAAAGTTCTTGGAAAAGAAAGTGCCTCTCACATCTTATCTACCATGCAATGGCCATCCCAATCTCCTGATTAGAACCCAATAGACATATTTTGGGAACACCTAGACAGAAAAGTGCCCCACATGTAAAAAGGAGTTCTGGAACATTTAGGTTTTTTAGTCTTTAATCTGCATTTATAATATAAATACTTTGATTAATATTTGATGGCAAGTTTGACTGTCTAAAAAATAATGATTTAAGATTTAATGGCGCAATCAAATATATATATAGCAGCCTCACACGTTGATTCCGAAGATATAATAATTTTTTTCGTATCAAACAATTTTTTTCAAAGGTTTTAGTTTGGATGATTTGAGTATTTTTAAAGCTTGAGCCAACTTTGAAGTAAGAAAAACAAATTATAAATTCAGCAGCCAATATCTATAAAATTTTATTTTTGTTCTAAATTGGGGTTTTAATCTCTTGTGGAATAATCAAATCCATATAAAATATAATTTAAAGATTGTGAAAGCGTCTAGTTCAAATCCAATATTAATTTTATTTTATTTTGTTTCTGTTTCAATTTTTAAAATTCTAGAATAAAAAAAATAACATTCAAATTTAGATGTATAAAAGCTAAAAATCGTCCTCTTAACAAGAATTTGCTTGTATAGAAAGGTGCTTTCAAATTTGACATTAAAAAATTACACTTATACTTAAATAATTCAAGCACTTTGTTCATAATAAGCTTAAGTACATTTATTATATAAAATCAATCATTTTTATTTCTTTTTTGCATACAAAGTTTTTCTATTCTTCGAATTGATTGTGTATTTATAAACACTGCAATTTTAAATAATAATATATTTATCTTGATTGATTTTTACTTCTTTAAATTTGAAATTAAAATCTTATTAATATTAAAAGACATTTAGAAGTAAATATTTTTTTGTAATATACTAAAAAATTAAACTTCATAGTAATAAATAAAAAAACTGATACTAAATTTTCTTTTATTGAAATCTTACTAGGCAAAAAAGAATTTTAGAATCCGTAGATGTTTTTATCAAAAAAAACCAAAAAAAAACCCTGTTTAGGGCAATAAATCATAATTTTTTTTGTTTTGAAAGGTCATTTTTATGTGTTTTGGAATAAAAAAATAAAATAATATCATTTCAATCAGAAAGTCAAATTTTGTTGTTGAGTTAGATATGTTGTTATTGTAATTAATTTAAGTGCAATTTATCTATTTAAATTGTACTATTTTAATACAGATAATGACTGAATATACTTGAAGGGTATTAATTGTGTCTGTTTTTTAATTAGTTGATAGGTTTTGTAGAAAAAAAAGAAATATAGAAACGCAAAAATACAAATTCATAAATAATATCATAGTCTTTGAGTGATTTGAATCTTCTTTTTTTAAAAACTTACCTCAACAATATTTTTTTGTGGATGGGTTCTATTTAATTAAATTTCTCTCACTAATGGATATATTAATAAAAAATAAAAAAAAGTGATATAGACACACTTTTTTTTGTACCAAGCCTCTTTTTATCTTTTGAAAGAAAAAAGAAACACTGAATTGAAAAATATAAAAAATCATGTTTATAATAAAAAAATAAAATGGAGAAAGTAAATATGCGTGGGCGTCATTGAATTTGGAGAAACGCAAGAGAATTTTTGGTCGTCTTTCATAGAAGGCAAGTTGAAAAAAAAGTAAACATTTATTCATTTTGAAATAACCTTACAAATGAAGATACCATTTCAATAAATTAAAATTTAGCTTACTTTTTTTAAGGGATGTTTTAAAATTTATTTGATAACCTTGCTCTCCTTTTATTAGGGGAGCAAAGGTTTGGTCTTGATGTTCGTTTGTATATATATGTAGCAGATTAAAAAAAGAAAAAGAGAAGAAAAAGTAAAGAGAGCTGGTAAGAGAGAGAGAGAGAGCTTTACTGAAGAATCAACAGGTGAAAGCATTTCACAAGAATAAAAAAAAAAGACATAATATAAACGAAATGTGGACATCCAAAAATAGCAATAATTATGATATAAATAGTACATGTCATAAAATAACCAATGAATAACTACATTTTGGGAATATATATTTTGTTAAATTTTTGAGAAATTTATTTACGCTGGCCATAACTTCAACAATATTTGTATCTCCAATCAATATTAGAGTGGTTGAAAAAGAAGAATACTCAAGCAGTATTCATTACTCAGAAATTATTTGATAACATATAATATGTTAGGTTTTTTGATGTACAATACATAATACATTATTACTTCTCGTTTGTAGGCTCATCAATGGACATGATGATCCCCATGGTTACCATATATTTTTGAAATCATTAATAAGGTAATTTCTTTATATGTCGAGAATGTCTCTTTTTTGACAGCTTTCCTAATGATTAGAGATGTAAAAAGAGCCATTTCGGAGGGGTATCAATTCCAAGCATGATATGACATCATATAGCAACTCTGAAAGATATAAGCCCAGCTGAAATACTGTCGGTTCATAAATAAGAGAGGGAACGAAGAAGTGTACATTATTTAACTGCTTTATCCCAAGCAGTCATTATTTAAACCCTTTTAGCATATCACTAAGAGGAGAAGGATCATGCAAGAAGTTATTTCACGTAAAATGAGTGTTTTCCGGCATTGTTTAATGTCAATATATTTTTATTTTGTAAATCTGTTCTCTAGAAATATTGTAACAAAATAATTCTAGTTATAAAGTAAACATACATAAATACATCTTTATAGATTAGTTTGTGAAATTGGCAAACATTCCTCGAATAAAATATCATAGAGGCCTCAATACAAAGGGTTTCACTGATTCATAGCCTCCAAGTGGCGTTTCGAATTATATAACAGGGGTAGGTTTTAGATTAAAGATAAGTCTTTGCTATTCCAACTCTCATGTATTTTGTCTTATTAAAAATATTTGGTATGTCTTATAACATGTCCTATATCAATACAAAATAATCAGATTTTAATCAACGAAAAATTGCAACCATCTGATTATAGTCAATGTTAATTCCAACATTTCGGATGCAAACAATTCACAATCCATGATAAAGAGATTCCTCAGAGGCATAAGAATTTGTATTTCTTTTATTTTTGGATCTGCGTCTGAAGCATCTACAGCAATTAAATGTATGCAAGTGACTCACAATGTATCATTGTTTATAATTAAAGTAAATAAAATAAGTGGAATACAGTGAAAAATACTCAAAAGTGAATTTGACTTAATGACGTTTTTTGTATTGGTTAAAGTCCCAAAAAGAAAAGCTATTAGACTTAAGTGCCATGATATTTTTAATTACTTTTTTAGGGAAAATGTTATCACAGAACTAAATTTAAATTAATGATCCTACTCGTTTAAAGAATAAAAATAAAAATATTTGAAATCGCAGGGGAGGAGGAGGGGCTACCAAAAAATCCTCTTAAACTTTCAATTCTGAAATTTTCATATGATATTTTCATTAGAGTAAACACCCTAATAAAAATAATCAAAATTGATGATGTTGATACTATTATACATAACTACACTGGACAAGGAATACACAGAACCTGTTTGTTAAACCTCCATTTCTTAATTTCTAATCCTAACTCAAATACTTTCTCGAAGTGTTTAGCTACTCAAACACTAAATTTGATACTTAAAGCAATATAAAACTTTTTTTTCTTTTAGCAGTTGTTACATAAGATGCTTTGAGCATCATTAAACAAATTGAATACTTTAATAATATTTTTACTGCGAATTAATACTATAAAATAGTAGTTAGAGAAAGAAAAATTAAATTTTTTGTGAATGCGTAGATTATTTTATAGTTTCAAAATGGTCATCAAACAAGAGATACTTTATGCAAAACAAGATATTTCATATATTAAAATTTCATGGACTGTTTGATGTAAAATTAAATTATTATCTCTCAACTATGATAATAACAAATTATTAGGTTGAAAAAAATGTAATTTTGTATCTTTTGCTTATTTAAATGCCTCATAAGAAGTGTTACTTTAGAACTAAAGTTAAGTACCCAGTGCTCATAAAGTCAGGAGCATACCCCTTCTTTAATATTTCCTGAAACTCTTCTTCGAGGATTGGAGAAAGTAAATTTTTAAGCCATAATAAGTTATTAGAAATAAAAATGAATTCTTTACAAGTAAAAACAAAAAATAGTTTATTTATAAATGAAGAGAAGGAATTAGTAGGTATACATTCCAAGTAAAAAAATCTAGTTATTTATAGAATTAATAAAAAAAAATATAGAATAGTTTAACCAAAATTTCCATCTGTTCATACTTTTCTTAATTAAAAACTATTCCATTTTTGGAACAAAATATGTTGTTGTTCGAAATATAAAGAAGTTTCAATTATGTTTCTTTAACAGTTCCAAAAATGGCAATGTAGCCCAATTATGACTTAATTGGACATGCCTATAGTTGACTAATATAAAAGAGCTTTCTCAAAAAATAGAAATAATTTAGCTACGAGCTTTCTAAAAAACTAAAATTATTCATACCTTAACTACAATTCCGTAAGAAATTTGATAAATAATTTAATAAGTGATAGCTTTTTTCTACATTCAAAAATATAAATATTATACTTATCAATATTTTTTATGAACTTCATAAAGTATGAACTTATAAAGCACCAGTTTCCATAGTGGTAAATGTATGTTGCACCTATAGGTCGATTTAGATATGTATAAATATGCTATCAAAATAAATATTTGGGATCTATTTATTTTGGCAAGTTTAATTTAGTGAACCAAATTTTATAAAACTATATTTTCTTATAAATTACATTTTATCAACGTGCAACACTTTATATTATATTCCTGAAAAGTCCAGTTAGCAACAAGAATTGTTCAACTTTGTTTTTGTTGTGATAATGTCATTCTATAACTATTTCGAATTTAACATTAATAGTTTTTAATGTATTTGTCTAACCCTTATCAAAATTGACAGTCACTTATTTGGAACTCATAATTAGTTAAAGATAATTAAAATTTCATGGACTGTTTGATGTAAAATTAAATTATTATCTCTCAACTATGATAATAACAAATTATTAGGTTGAAAAAAAATGTAATTTTGTATCTTTTGCTTATTTAAATGCCTCATAAGAAGTGTTACATTGTTAACTTTTTTTTGGTAGTTCCAACAACGTCAGGAACCGGGAGTGAAACCACCGGCGCTTTTGATTACGAGCCTTTGAAAGCAAAAACATGAAGTTATCGAGAGCGACTCTGAGGCAGAGGCGATTGCTCTATTCAATACTCATAGATTGAGTCGTCATAAACTACTTTCACAATACTTAGAATCGGGTGGTAAGTCCAATCCAGTGTTAAAATAAGTTGTTCACAGTTTGGTAATAATTCATGAAGTGTCTTACATAATATCCTCCAAGGTCACCAAATTATGCATTGTTCTGTTCGATAACTTGTTGCCAACGAGAATCCAACATCACGATGTCCTTCTTGTAAAAGCCGTTGTCTATATTGGATAAAAAAACTCGGAAAACAAATTTTCACGGGCCTCTATTAAAGGCCAAATTTGTAGCTCCAAGTGCGTTGACCATATACAGGAACAGGGTGGTAGTCAGTCGGTGTCGGGTCCAGACTTTAGGCTGGATACATCAGAGTCATCCGAGCTCCCTGAGCTTCTGGCGCATCATCAAACATGTGTGCGGTCTAGCGTTATCTTGATGATGTCTTGTTGTCTCCTATTCAGCGATATCGACGACTTCTGTTTGATCACCAGCTTCAAATGTTCGAATTATTCATAGAAGAGGGCAGAATTAAGTTGGGGAAAAAATTGTTTGAACCACTGTTCTGCAGCACGAACCAAAATCAGTATCGCCCCCATATACTTACCAATTTTTTCTTTTTTTGATCTTTTGACGCGTTTTTCCATTTTAGGTAGTAAAAATGTAATAAAGTATGGCAAAATTCTTCCTTTGAGACCTCCATACTCGACGCAAGATAACTAAAGACTGAACCAGACGAGCACAATACTGTCCACTTACACGTTTACAATTCTTAGCGTATGATCGGATGTGATCAAAAATGAACACGATACAATTAGTTTAAAAAAAGTGTGGGGAAATATTAAATACTTATATATATCGTTGATATCCCTAACTAGTACTGTTAAGATTAACTTTTTAAATATATATATTTTTTTGTAATACCATGACCTAATACCGTAAGGATTTTTTTTTAATTTTATTTTACGAGTCAAAAAATAATGAAATAATTTAAAATAAGTTACAAACTGAAATGGTGTAACTTTGAGTCTTTGCCGACTATGTACGGTTATTATTATTTTTTTTTTTTTGAGATAATATTTTACCTTTCACTAAATGTGTTAAACAAGGATTTCCACTGACGAAAGGTTAATGATTATTTATTTGCCCTGTGCTACGTGACAGGCTTTATTAGTAAAATTGGCTTGATGAAGTAGAAAATGGGAAATAAATGAATTTTCCCTATTTTCCAACTTATCGTCGTTAAACGTCCAGGATGATGAATTTTTAGTATATGTCGACAATTAAATATCTTCATGTGGATTTTCAAACCAAGTTTGGTGATGTTTCGGACTATATACTTACCAGCAAGGATGATCAACCCATTCAATGAAATTGACTTTTATTTTAATTTGTAGCCAAATATTGACAAATTGTCCTTAGAGTACCCAAATGACCCTCAATAATAATGATTAAATTAGTATTTTCTAATTATTTATTGTAAGGAAAAATCTCAATATTTTTTTTGTTCCAATTTTAATATGTATGTACATGGATTTTGCGGTTTTTTAAATAAATTAGTTCTCTTTTTATTTATTAAGAGAAAATTATTCATTAACCCGATTTATGTGAGAATAGCTTATGCAAGAGTATCTTATTATCTCAAATTAAATACAGTTAAATTGTTCGTCTTTCATTTTACTTGGAAAAAGTTAGATTAAGTTAGTTAATTATATTTTCATTCAATTCAATAAATTTTAGCATTATGATGCCACTGAAATGTACAAGGATAAAGAAAATAGTGATTAAAGAAACTTAGTTTTCCTATTGAGCATACCGACAAGAAAACGAGCTAAAGCAGATTTTAATTTTAAACTAGATACAAATAAGTTGAAGAACGGATTTGCTTTGTATTGAAACACGTCTTTATATCCCCAAAATGTCATCTTCTATGGCTGCTCTTGGACATGAATTTGTAAAAAATTCATCTAAACTACAAATCTGAAATCTTTCATTGATTTACATATCGACGTCAAAACAATTTAAAAAAAAAAGAAATCAGGTCTTTTAACAGTTATATTCTTTGTTTAGACTACATTTATGTAGAACATGCCACTAACTAATAAAAATCACTATACTTATGCAAAATATCTATTCTTTATTTAACACTTAAAGAAATATTTAATTAAGAGTCACATGCTGTATCACCTCACAATTTATAATTGGTAAAGAAAACAGTTTTTTTTGGAAGTGTGTACAAATTTGAAAGCTTTTAAACATTATTTGATTATAACTTTATATTCCAGTTTTTTTTCTATGTAGTATTATATGTTGAGAATGCGATGGATAATTGCTTTGCTTAAAAGTAACACTGAATTATTTTGTTAAGTTATAATTCAATATTTATTTATATTTCTTTATTTTTATTTAAAGTTATCAGTGTAATTAATAAAAAACTTACAGAAAAAATGTAAAAATAATCTACTTGAGGATAATTGTATGACAATTTAATATATTTTAAATTATATTTACAATATCAATTTATAATACTTCAAATAATTTTTTTTTTATTAATAAACATTTTCATTCTAAAATTAAAATGATATACAATTAGTTTAAATTGGTAGATTCTGTTACTTTTTTTAACAAATATACTTTCTACATATTTTTTCCCCTTAAAATTCAATTTTTGTTGCTATCCACATTAATAGGAAGATATTGTGCATCTCGTGTGATATATAAGTATCGCACGTTTATTTTATACAACACATAATGTTGAACAATTAAATATAAATATTTTTTTAAATTCTAGTTAATATTTAAATATATCTTTCAATACACTTATCTTGTATTATTAGAGGATGGTATAGGTTGTCCTTGAACCAGTCTAAAATTATGTTGAATTGCAACTACTAAATTAAAAAAAAAAAGATTTAATATGTAAGCCATGCGATAGAATTGGCATTGATACTCATTGTGATAGCTGAATTCACTATTTGGACTATCTGGAAAAATAGTTCGTTAAGGAATTCTGAAAAAGTTTACATCCATTCTTTGATACCAGTTGGCTTAATATAAATTTTGAATTATCCTGTTTTGTATTTTATCATATGAGATATAGCCCAAGCTCCATTATTTTCAATTCTCGATGTTTTATAATGTTATTAATTTACTATACGAAATTCTATCTCCAATTCTTTTAAAAATCTATTATTAATCCTAATTCTCCTAATAGTAAAATATATAAGGGGGGTACTGCAAATGAAACAAGCTACATTTTGATTTATCCACCTTACAAAGAGGCCGGAGTCTTATCTTTTTGTTTTCTTTAAATTCATAACATTTGAGATGATATTCATGTCGCAAGAACAACAAAGTGAAATATTTTCTACCTTGTTTGCCTACCTAATAAACCAAAAAAAAGTTAGTGCGGTCAGTTATGGATCAAAGTAATAGTCTACCGTGTCAAAGAGGGCCTGGAAAAGAGTAAGGATCTCAGAGAAGCCCCCAGCGATGGTCTTGGTGATAGAGAAGCATTTTTAAGGTCTTAAATTCCTTAGTATAAAATGAATTGCACACTACTTCTGAAGCTGTTATAAGCCTTTGAAGAGCAGCCGGACGTTTATGTGACGGGGATGGTGTTGGGCATCGATATGTCAATGCCCCCGTGTTAAGGCGCATCAAAGAGGGAGGTGTATCTCTACAGTCCTAAAAAGTATCACTCCTGACAGCAGGGATGGTTAAAAAGTGTAATTTGTTCATTAGTTTAGTTCAAGTTTTTTTAGTGAACTTTTGGCCTCCTCAATCATCACATTTGAATCCCTTAGATTATAGTTTCTGTTGGGAAGTATATTCCCAGGCCTACAGAATTTTACATCTAATGTTTTATAATTTTAAGGACTCTATCAAGGCTGCTATACGAGAGGCTTACATCAAAAGCAGCTGCTACAAATTTCACCAGTGCATGCTTACATTTATTAATACCTACGGTGGTCATATTCAAGATTAATAATCCTTACTGTTATTATTAAAAAATATTTAATTAAAATTGTTTTTCATATTAAAAGTATACAAATTTATAATAAAACAGTTAATTCGAACATTTTACTCTCAAAACTTTTCCACTCCCCGAAATGTCTACACATTCAAATAGATCATAAAAATGAGCCACACTGACTATCCTAGTACAAGTAGGTTCATTTTTTTCACATTTTTAATGACAAGACTTTGGCGAGAGGGAGGTTTTAGGGTGTAAGGATTCCCTCTCCACGGATTCTTTGAGTCCCGAAAGTTTGGATGTCAGTCGGATAATTTGATGATTATGTTGTGAATGTAATAACAAAAATGAAATGTTTAATGTTTAAAAAAAGAAAATTTTATATTTGATTTTGAAAAAATAGGACGGTCCTCTAAAAAAAAATTAAAAAAAAAAAATTTCTTCTAATTTAAAAAAAAGCTGCTTTAAAAATAAAAATAAATATTTTTTTGTAAAAATGGTATATCAGTCGAAAAAGTTACAAAATTCAACATATTTACATTTAAAGCTCCTTGCAAAATTCATGATGATCAAAAATCT
The DNA here is from genome assembly GCF_016086655.4 of Lepeophtheirus salmonis. NCBI lineage: Eukaryota > Metazoa > Arthropoda > Copepoda > Siphonostomatoida > Caligidae > Lepeophtheirus > Lepeophtheirus salmonis. The sequence goes on from NC_052134.2 coordinate 41,244,654, forward strand.
TTTCAATACATATATTACAATGTTACATTTCCAAAAGAATGACCCTAATTTATTTTTGTCATTGTGTTTACGATTAGTTGTATCAACTTTAATTAAAGAAGTTTAATTATCTTTGCTCATGAAAGAGCAAATATTCTTGAAAATATACAAGAGGGCAATTATGTTCACAACCATATTATATATTAAAAAAATGTGATCGAAAAATTGTACCTCGCTTATTATTTAAAAAAAAAAAGGTTATTTTAAAATTGGTTATATCTGGCATTATAACAAGTTTGGAAAGTCTTTTGGGACTATCTTTATTTTTAACGTACTAATCTATGTATGTACGTTGTACATACATAAAAATTTATACCAATATTGACCCTTACATATACTTTGTTCCTTAAATATGTTAAAAAATTTAGGAAATGATTACAATAATGAATGTAAAGTGAATACAATTTTTGATCTCCGGAGAGCTACAGTGATAATTTCCTTGTTTTTTATACTCCATTTTTTATTAGATTTATGAAAACATTTTGAAGTGTTTCTAAGTGACGTTACAATTTAGATGTCGTTCATTTTGGAGGATTAAACAACCAAGTTTTATAACAATCTACAAGTTACACCATCTCTCTATAAAAATGTCATCCCTTAATGGTCTTTTTATTCCTAAAATATACTAAAAGTATATTATTACATCGATATCGCCGTAGATACAAGTTTACAATGATATTGTATTTTTTTCTAATTATTCTACGTTTATCGTTTCTAATCGATCCAAACAAAAAATTAATTGTTGTCTGTTGTTCAGAGTTTTATATTTCTTAACCATAACGTCGGAAGATATTTTGAACCCAATCTTGCAAAGTTTATTTTTCTGTTGAATATTCCTACTCATCAGTGACGTCTTACGAAAGAAGAAAAAACCAACAGAGCTGCTTTGTTAAAATGTAAGTATTCATAACTCAACTTAATACGGAGGGTGGAGTGATTGATGTGATAGATCTGAGGGTTATTTTTATATCCGCTACTTCTAGATATGCAGCGTTTTCTTTGAAAATTCCCATCTTCATGCTACATACTAGAATTTCGCTTCTGAACTTACTAAGTACAACCTATTTTCTTTGATAAGACTTTCTAAAGCTTTAGGAACCATTTTTAACATGTAAAAATACACTTTAAGGATAATTAAGGTTGAGATTTTATATTTTGTCTTACTATGAGACAATCTATAGTAATATAGTTGTTTATTTTATGTACTATGTTATCTTAATTTAGTGAAGGTATTTTTTGATTTGTTATCTGTAAGAATTTAGAGGTCCTAAAAGGAAAATTAATTTATAACTATAATATTAATTTATGCTTTATACTAAACACAAATTTATCTTTTATTCATTTTATTATTGTCTACATATTTTTTTTCTGAGAGAGTATGTGGGAATTGATATAGGCCTAGTCGAAGAAAAAAACTAATAAAAATCTAGCATTTTATAGGATTTTTAGTACTTATAACTTTGATGTAATTCAAATATTACTGTTTCTATAAAAATAAGTAGTATTAAATGCAATTGTTAAGTCTTTTTATTAATAAAGCTATTTGATGAAGTTTAATTGAGGTTTATTAGAAATTTTTCTATTTTATGAAGTACAAACATCAACTTTGAGCCTCCAAGATGGTGTTTCATTCAATTACGATGCAATTTATGACGTCAGTAAAAATTATATATTTACCGTTTGAGTCAAGAATAATTACTAGTGAGGGATTACATCTGTATAAATACATTTGCAAATAGATACCAAAGTTAATGGGTATATGGTGTACCGTAATGACAAAGTTGGGAATGAGAATTATATTTCTAATTTCATTCTGCCAAAAAATAAATATTCTCTTTAGGTACTGCGTATAACGTATATTTATTTTGGCGTTTCTCTTTATTTTTATTACTCAAATCTCGTTTTGTTATACCAAGTGTATAACATATATAATTGTCAAATATACCTTGTTGTTCATTGATGCCAAATATGACACTCTATTTTACCAATTTATAATTTTAGACCACAAAAATTATCTATTAAACTCTAAAAAATACAACTTTCTACTTATTATGCCTTAATTACTAGAGTTATTTTTTTATTTAAACCTATTTTTATTTGCTTGTATTCTAATTTTAATCATTTCATTTATTATAAATATTTTTTTTTTTCGATAACCTTTCAAAAGAAAACTATGATTGAATAATTCCTTCAAATTATTTTTTGCTCGATTAATAGAGATAAACCCAATTTTAATTTTGCTTTGATGAAGATGTATTTTGAAAAGTCGAAGCGGCGAAGAGACAAAACTAATCAATTGATTTTGAAGAATAACCAACGTGATAAATATCTCAGTGGCGTTGCTCCAATCCTAGAAATTAATAATTAGAGTTGCATCCCAGTTGATGTTAGGTGATATCTCCCAAATCACTTCCATCGCTTATTTTTCATATTTTTGATTTACCACATTGTTTGCATAGAGCTTGATAATAAAGATAATAGAACATGCCCAGAGTGCAACTAATAAAGAAACTTTTGGTCCATAGACTTGTTCAAGCAGTGTGTGAACATCATAACAATGAATTACCGCTATCTCATATAGTAACTGGCTCAAAGGTCACAAAAATTGAGAAAACTCGTTTTCAGGTGTGCTAGATTGAGTGAATAATATATATCAACTTTATTAAGCTTTTATTTTTTATAAATAGGGAAACTTGAGAAAATTATTTGTGGTAACGCTCACGACTTCAAATTTAATTATAAATTCCGAAAAATAGGCACAAGTTTCTCCCTGCTTGAAATATCTGAAAAAAATTAAAATTGGTTATGATTTTCCCCATTAATGAATAAAAAAAATAATTAAAATTCGTTATTTTTGTAATAAAAATTTATTTTCACATTAGTTGTTGTTTCATATGATAGCAGCTACCATAAGCATCACTGAAAAAAATGAGTAATTATTTTTGATTATATGTTATACTTAATATATACATTATAGAAAAATAGAAGTGGAAGAAAGTTGAATAGACTGTATACTGAATAAGATATCGCACTTTTTCATATTTATTGTCAGAGTGAATACATATATACATATGATATTATGAATTTAAAAAAATCCTCTTTAAGTTTAAATAAATATTAAAGACTTCACATATTATTCTGTAATTAATTTAATAAATATATCATACTACAATGAAACATAAGTGTAATAAATACATAACTAATTAATTAACTAAAACCCCATTAATTTCAGATATATTATCGTATGATCAGAAATAACGCCATTTTTTTATTTTTAAAGAAGATCCCTTCGACTTTTTCTCTTCCCATCAGCTGAAAACAGGGATACCACAAAATTATAGTATCATAGTTCTTCAGAACTGATGAAAAAACAAAAGTAAAAATAAATTAAAATAATTTTTAAAACCTCTAACTCATACTGTTAAGATTATTTTTGAATAATAATTTTTTTTATCATTTCAATATTCATACAAGATAAAGCATGTTTTTTTTTATAAATACAAAAAGCTTAAATTGTATCTTTGATATAAATTTCACGAAATATTATGAATTAATGCAAATTTCTGGAAATATATTAATTCCCATTAAGTTTTTGATGAGATTACGTGCGTTATATAAATTAATAGCTAAAATACTATAATATTGTAGCTATCAAAAAATCAAAAGGAAAGACACTAAACATCAATTAAAAATAGTTATATATAAGAATAAATTTTAAAAACATGCATTATCAAGATAAAAAGTATAACATATTATCTGATTGAAAGTCTCAGGAGTACACTTTTAAGAGGCTTGGCGATAAAATATAGATTCATTTTTATAAATCTGTGTGTGTATAATATCTCTGTTCACTAATAAATATTTTAATAATGCAGAAATTCATCCACAAAAAATCAGGTACAGAAAGTATATGATCAACAAATAATTTACACAGCAGATAAAGCAAATATAAGATTTACAGAAAATATTATATGAATATTTTTGTCTATGGAGTGGATAAACATTCTAGAGAAGTGATAGAGAGTTAGCTGTATTTTAGCTCTTAAATAATTTTTTTTGAATTCTTACACATTGCAGAGGCTAGTTGGTAAAAAGTAATCTCGTGTATCCGTGAAATTGATAATGTAGATATTATTTTACCAATATATATATATATTTCAGTTTTTATTTGTGCTGTTTACTCTGACGGGTTACAAATAATGAATAAAATAGAATTTCAGGTTTTTTTTACCATGAAGAGTAACCAACTTTTCATTCCTCATATGATTAATGAAGAGGAGCAAACGACTTATAGATCATAAAACGATCGATAAGAACAAAAGAAAAACGAAAATGTTATGACGCTGCGTTTGGGGGATAGAATGATTGAATTTATGCATGTCCACTCATTAGGGCGCGCTTTTATTTGGACTACATCTTTTGAGCAAGCCTCTTTTCAGTGCGGATCATTTGAGTTTGCTTCTATTGGCACAGTATCAGTTTAGCGTATCGTATATGTATTATATTAGAATTTCCTTTCATCAAAAGTAAAGGATCGTATCATCACTAAATAGTCTAATAACAACAATAAATATAAACATGTTGATGCTAAGCACTGAGCACTTTTTAATTTCTATTCTTGATGGGATATGAGAAGTGTCCTGTTTATTTCGTGTAAGCACTATGTCTTCCTTGAACCTTGAAATAGACTCATATTATGCCAGAGGAGTCTGATTCCTCAAGCAACGCAACGACCAATGCGGGAATATCTCTTAGTGGTTCGAAGTAAGATGTTAGGAACTACTGATTACTGGTCCTAACCAACGTGTTGGAAAAGGGGAAGAAGTTATTTTTCTTCCAATTTGCTAAGACTGAAATTTAATCTCCCCTAACGGCTTAAGAGGACAAATGGAGTGCAACATAAGATTATGAAAAGTTATTGGATCAAGGGGGATCCTGTTCTACAGGTTATAAACTGTCGAGGAAGAGTATTCGATCACTATTTGGCAGGGCGATGTGCGCAAGCTGAGGATTTCGAAGATCAGATCCTACTTAACATGAAAATAGTGAGGGGGGAGTGCTGTATTTTGTTCTGTATTACCCTCAGTCAAATGCCCTAGCGAATATTGCCACATAACCAAGAATTCTAACTCATCAATTAAATAATATTATATTTTTATTTTTCTAGATCGAGCTTCCTTGATTGAATGTGGTAAATCGCCTAGTGAGGTGTTAAAGGGATGAGAGATGCGGATAAGGCTTCATGGTAAACTCCGTGGACTAAGAAGATTTCTGGCGTCTTCTACTCTTATCAGAATTTAGTTGATCTATTGTGTATTAGAATAACCTCGTATATTATTTATTATACTTCTTGTATTCCACTTCTAAGGGGTGTTACGGGTAAAAGATGAGAAACCGTACTTCATTATTTAACTGTAGTCTTAAATTATCTCCTCCTTCACTAAACTCTTTAACTTTCTGCTATCAACTATGTCATTCAGTTTTTACATCTCCATAATACACTTAGATATACCATACGTAAACAGAACAAGAATTTATTTCTAATTCTGACTCTTCTAGGATTTGGTACTTGATGCAAAATGTTCAGAAAATGGATACTTACGAACTTTTGAATTTTTTAACTAAACTTTTTCTCAGAAAAAAATTTAACAAAAGTTGCTCTTTTAATATATCAATATCAATAAAGATCAAAAAACATGGTAGTCTTAAATGAGGTATCCCTGTTGTCACCTACAGAGAAGAAGGAGAACGCGTGTTATATATTAAATGAGATCCATGATCAGTGATCAAAGTATATTGTATTATATTATTGTGGCTCTAATTAATTAATAGTTTTAATTATACTTACGTTTAATTGTGAGTTTAATATATATTTTTAACTAATTGTTTTGTAATAATTCATGTTTATATTGTCTTAGCAATAATCATCTTGAAATATACGTATTCAATAGGATTTTTAAGTCCACGGATCGACTCTGAGTTCCTCTCAACTCGCTTCCAAAATAAGGGACAAACTTACAATCCCTTTAATTATTTTCTCATTGTTAAAAGACTCCAAAGATTGAATTTCAACTTTCCACTGTCTCAATTTCCACATAAAAAGAGAAAGTATGACGTGTGGTATGACAGTGTATCCAAGTGATTACTTTTTTAAATAATTTATCCTTTTTTAAATGTTTCAAGTTGTCCCAACAAATACTATTATATCGGCTATGGAATACTTAATACTTTAAAAATTGAAAAATATTATATTTGAGGTTAACCAAAATAATTATATTTTCATTCAAAAAAATGGATAAAGACTTTTTGCTCTTATATGAATTTAAAAAGAACATTAATTAGCATTAAAAAGCTGACTTCAAGATTGTAAATTCAGGAAAGTTCCACATATCAGGATTACATGTACTCTCGACATTTAAAAAAAACGTAGGTAAAAAAACATTAAATGTTGGTGATTCTTCGATAATACTTAGGTACAACTAGCAGAAACTTTTTAAAAAGTTATAGCATTTCAACTAGGCTCACTTATCTCCTATTAGTTTGATTACGATAACAATACTTTTAAACTAGTTTCGGTATGAAAGTTGATATTGGTATTTCCATACTTTTCGATTAATTTTAAACTAAAAACTGGTTTTTAGGGTTTTTTTTTGTCAATACTTTTACTTTTAATGATGCCAAAGTACTAGTTTTCAATCAAATTTATTATGGTACTATTATTTATTCGAGTATTTCTATGATAACACTATCATTTTTACATAAAGGTAAAATGTACCAATAATATTAATTTAAAAATCGTCATTATTCAACCCACGAGGTAGTAATACTGATTTATAACGTTTCATTTATTATCCTTAATGTATCAAAATATGTCTACAGTAAATGACGGTGTTTTTAATATTTATCTGTATAAAAAATATATTTAAAATAGAAATATGCATTTTAGAGCTTTCCATATGTATATTATAAAATACATTAAGAAACTTTTTCTTAATTTATACAAAGGATTCTATCAATCTTTTAAAAAGTTATAAAGTTTTCTTATAAAATAAAAGATAAAAAACTCATCCCTATATATTCTTAATTTTCAATTGTCACTTGACAATTAAGTAAAATAAGTTTTATTTTTTGAAATATTAGTCTTGACAATATTCTTCTACAATTGTGTTTCCCTTATTTTTAACCCTATTTTCATCTTCGTTGTGCAATACTTGAACATCACACACTTGTCTGGATCTTCATTTTAATCATTCCTCATGTTTTCTGATGTCAATCAAATATATCTCATATATCTACGTTTTTCCAACAAATAAATATTTTTTTTATTTTTCTGATAATATATAGATTCAAATAACTTGCAAGTTGCAAGCAAAAATGAGATGAATGATTGGAAATAAAGTTTTTATGATAAGGATATTACAAAAATTGATTATTCCCAAGACGGTCGATACATTAATGATGTAATCAAATAAAGTGTTAGGAAACGTAAAAGGGGCAACTTGTACAGTCTGTTTATACAAGTCGAAATTTATACAAAATCTTAACTTGTAATCAACTCGAATGTACAAAAATAATATTTTTTGAGAATTATTCATAGTTAATAAGTAATACATACAATTGATATGGCTATTAACTCTGTAAATCCAGAGAAAAATATCAAATAATATTTTAGTTTAAAATGTTTATTTGTAGTCAAGTGGCAATCAAATATTGAAAGTCAAAAGAAAATTTTTACTGTCAGGCACAACAAAGGACTGATAATAATTCGAATGCAAAGAATAAAATTGGTTAAATGATGGAAAGGCTTAGAATCAACGATATAGCAGGATAACATTGTATTCATCAATGATATAAGCCGTAGTAAAACAATTGGAAATCATGATTTAAGGGAAAAAAGATATAGATGGACAAAATGAGCATGAAAAAAATTTCCCCTACCCAAAGCAAAAAAATATCTTAGTACAAATTTTCCAATAGATAAACAAATAATATCCAACTTTACTTAGATATTCAGTTACTCTTTTTATATCAATACTTCATCATAATTAAACTCCTGTAGAGTTTAAGAAAGAGACCACTAAACTGTAAGCTCCCTCAAAAACAAGTTTCCTTATAGAATTATAATAGAAAAAGAAAATGACTGACTTCCCGTAATAAAGTTTGAATTCGTAAGTAAAGATTGAATTAAAAACTGAACCATCAATCAAATCGTTGGTATATAGTTATATTTAATAAATATGGGTAAGAAATGAGAGAAATAAAAAATAACATGCTAGCATCAGTCAATCATAACCCCATAAAGACCTAGAAGCTAGTAAAAAAAGAAAATAAATACCTGATCAAATTATACATTTGTTGGGTGACCATATAATTGAAAAATAAATCTAAGAACTATATCAAAAAGAAATATAGAATACCTGGTTTGTCATATGTTTCAATATAAATTTATCAGACTCACAAAAATTCCCTCTACAGTTATTAAAATATGTGAAATTGGGAGTAACTCCAAATTTTATGATACAAGTGTTATTACCTTAATGCCTAAAAAGAGCAAGGATTAAAAAAAAACATATTAAACTGTCCTCTAATTACACTTTTGGAGACATCATACAAAATTTTAACAAGAATCTTTACACCTCATTTGTGAAGGTTCCACTTTACATAATATTACAGTCTTAGTAGGGTTTTATGAAGAAAATGTGCAAAATACATATTGAAAACTCTGCAAGATGCAACAGAAGTTGCAAAAATTGAATGCAGAGACCTCGTATTTTGTCCTGATAGAATTTGGAAAAAAAACTTAGACTCTTTGGGGCATACCTTTATAATTTAGACTAACAGCTTTAAAAAAAGATTTTACTTAAAAATAATTAATAAAAATAACTGTAAAAAAGGATCTTCACCCAATCTTTATTCATAAATATCATTTGTTATCTGGCTTTCTAAATTCGACGTTCCCGGGGGAAGAGATCCAATAAAAAATAAAGGTGGTTACAAAGATGGTGATCTGCTTTCTTCATCATTGTTTTTCCTAGCAATTAAATCTTTATATGAGAAGGCTTTCTCAAATACTGTTATAAGGGGTTTAAAAATATCAAGATAGAACATTACAAATGTTGTTATTACCCAGTTTTTGTTTCTACACGAGTACAGTGTCTCTTCTAGGAATAAAAATTTCGACTATTGACGAAAAAAAAAAATCATAGAAAGAAATGAATAAAATATACTTAGCTTTGTTTCAGGAGCGATATTGAATCAGGATCACTTTTCGACTTAACAATGTTGATAGGTTCTAAACGCAAAATCACAAAATTATTCCAAAACTTGTTTATGTGATGAGATTTATTCCATTCAATGAAAACATATATTTTCTCCAGACGGCAAACAGATACCATTTTTTGTGGTAAGGAAAATAAAATATATATCTGACACAAGGTTGACTACTCCCATATTTTCTTAAAGACTAGGCTTTCAGTCATTTTGGATAACTTTAAATCTAAGACAATTATCGAGAATCAAGAAAAACAAAAATATATGGGCATTTACGTGACCGGTACTTTTACCTTTAACTATTTTGCCAGGGACATATTGTCTTAATGCCATTTTTCCTTAAGAATATTTCGCCTTGATATATAAATAAATGAGGTTTATACGTCGTTTTTGTTTTGTTTTTTTATTTAAATTGACGTTCTCTTTGAATTTTTTAAATCAAAATATGTAATGTTTATTAATATAAAAAAACATTAAATGGTTTTTTTCTGTTTAAATAATGATGGGATTATGCCCCAAAATTACAATACTTACTATCAAAATCTTACTATGTAATGAGTTCGAACCAGAAACAAAATATGTGATATAATTAATCTGGGATCTAATAAAGATGATTATATTATATCAGAGAATTAATATAACATAAGAAAAATAAACAAAGACGACAACTATTCGAATGGAATAAGTGCTATTAACTGCTCCGTTAGTAATTATCATAATTAAATTTCATTTGTAATAATTGTGTTTTCTAATATTTTTCAGAGAATATTACAACTCTATAAAATCATTCAATCCAATTTAGAATAATAATCCGGCTATAACTTCATTAATTTGTAAAACTAATATTAACGTATATTCTTTTGCCAGTATTTAATTTCGTCAATTCATTAATTTATTTAATATATGTGAATACATTTAGATTGATTACAGAAATGACTCCAAAAATGTATTTCTCACTTAATGTAATTATCCAACTTGGTATAATTGATATATATAATTCTGAACTTACCCATTAATTATTGAAAAATAAAAACTTTTTTATTTTTCTTGATTATGGGTGGTATTAGTCTATTTTGGGGAAGCTTACAGACCCTCATAATTTTTCAAAAACTCTTAAAAAGTTGTTTTACGAATAAAATAAATATTTTCAAATTAATGGACTGCTTTAATTATCCCCCAAATGTTAGTTTAGAGCCTCCTACTCTTTTGATAATGTAAAATTTGAAAATAATGTAATCTTTTCAGGAATTTGTTATACAAGTATAAAAAAACTAGTACATATTATAAAAATATTTAATATTAAGTACTTTAAGTACAAAATCGTGGAAGAGTATATTAAATACACAGTTTGGTTTGTTCAGTTCAGCATTCATTATGGTTTATATTTTAGAAAATATTAGAGAAGGATTTAAATTTTAGGAAGACTCAATATATATATATATATATAATTAAGAAGAAATATAAACAGATAACTTATTGGAAATTGATTAAATGATCTATCAGTGAATAATATTTGGACTTGTAATGGAACGTTCAAGTATTGCCCAGATATATTTGTCCAGCTATTTACAGCACATATTGTTATTAAAGACGTTTCCATTTCAAGAATGTTTGCACCTATTCCTGGAAAATCGCAAGACGTCTACAGTAGTCTTTTTAATACTTTGGCCACCCTTCACCACAGCCTAATTCCAACTTGATGAATTATCTCGAAAAGGCAACCATCAATGCATACAGGAAATTTTCCTGTCCTCATGCACAATGGGATGCCTATTTTATATGGCAAATAATTTCTACCACTATATTGTCGATCTTGGTTTTAAAAATCAGTATAATACTAATGCTGACTTCAACTCCAAGATTAAATGTTTTACAGGATTGGCCTTTCTTCCAACAGCGGTTGTTATCCGCAGGATCATGGATAGAATGACGACATTTAACCCCAAGATTTATCTACTTCAGTTATAATAACTCCATTTGAGCTTAACGACGTCGTGGGGATACTTGTCAAAGGATGCAACCAACTTACCCCATTCTATTGTGGAATGTTTATGAAATAACATCAAATAATAATATTAGAACGAACAACAGATTAGAAGCGTTCCATCATTCTATTCAAAAATTTGATAATCAAAATGAAGCCCAATTTGTGGAAACTAATTGATTTGTTCAAAAACGAGTAATATTTACCTCATATCATAACGAAGTGGAAATCACTAATTTTGTCTGATCTGAATATGAATAATCCATAATATCTCATGATAATTAATAACGGATTAGTGACTAGCAATTCTTCTATTCAAACAGTTGTTGTCAGTTTTGTTTATTTTTCTTATTTTATTACATATTATTGAAAAAAATCTATCCATAAAATGTTTAAATTGATGGGTAAACACAAACCCTTTAATTGTAATTACAGGCCCAGATTAATTCTATAAAGCTTACCCACGTGATAATACTGGCAGTGGAGACATGAAATCTTCTAAACAAGTTCATCAATGAATTTTACTGTTGACACTCTAATAAAATCAACAAAGGGATTAACAATAGCAAACCAACACCTTTTAACATTGCATTGGAAGACACCAATAACAATAAAAAAAAATGGTGCAGTATCTCAATAGGTGGAAAAGGTCACGACCTCAAATCGTAAATTATGGGTTAACTAGGTCTCTCAAAAAAACAGTTAATGCCTACATTTATTTTAACATCATTTTACTACAAAAAAGCAGAAGTGCATCATTGAATTACAAAATCGTCTTTATTTAATAATAAGTCGTGCACTGAAAGAAGAAACCAAACTTGATCCTTCTCCCTAAATAGCATTGGAACTTTAAGACACTTACTGTATCTACAGTTTAAAAATAGAAAAAACTTGAAAACTAAGATAACAGAATTTAACTTGTCTTAATTCTCCGAATGCCTTCAAAGAAAAAGCGATTATCATTAAAATTGAAGAAATAATTTACTTTGCCAGATTCCAAAATGTTCCCATTCCAATACTTATGGAAAAATTGTAGAAAAGGAGCTCAATATTTTGGGGAACTTGACTGAAAACGGCAATGTTGAATTCTTATATAATTTTTAGTTTTTGTCTCTTAAAATAATTTAATAAAAGTTGTGATTATACGTTGTAATTGTGGAATAGTTTCTTTGCAACATATTGGTATCTTTAGTCTAGATTTTAATGGCATTTTACTTAGTTTTGTGATCATATTTTTATTCGTTTTCATTGCTATTCAGGGACAACTATTTTTATTAATTATTTTAAATATACTTTGGTCGAAATATAAAAAGTTTAAAAAAAGGTAAGATGATTAAATCTATAAACCATGCCCTCTTCCTCCCCTTAATATCTTAAAGTGGATATGTCTCCTTTAAGAAATCTACACGCCTGTTATAGAACTCAACTACTTGATTTGTTTTCCAATTCCCTAAAACATTACTAAGACATTTAACTAAAATGTTAGTCACTATTTTATTTATATGGACCCACCAAAAAAAAAATTTCGAATGAGAAAGAAGACAAAGTTTAAAATATTGTTTTAAATTAGCTCTTTTTTTTAAATGTATATATTATGATGCTCTTCAAAACTAGGTAATTTCAATGCTAAGCAACAGTGAGTTAGGTGGCTGTTAAAGCCTTTTCAATTAGTATCAATTGTTAATCTTAAAATATTAATGAATAAAGTTGACATTGATATACATTATTACTAATTTTATTTTGCCGTTTCAGTTATTTTCATTCATTCAATGGTGGAAAAAGTGCAAATAAAGATAAAAATAGAACAAAACTGAAGACATATTTTTTTAGTCTGTGTTGCCTATCCAAAAATAAGGAAAAAATTATATTTATAAGTTTTTCTTTCTGTATACAATTGCTTTATCTTAGTAAGCAAACATTCTTTGCGTAAATACATATACATTTACGTATTCAACTGGCATTCATAATATATAACTTGTATGAGTAAACTTTTTATTTAACATACATTTTTAGTAGGTATACCCATAAGTTTTTTAGGATCACAAGTGAAATTTTGCCAACACGTAAAACAAAATAAAGAAATTTCGATCTATGGCTTTGTTTATTATACATTCCTAATTCTGGGATGTATAAAAAGTGTATCCATGCACAATTTGGTAGTATATATTTTACCAAATATGTCATTGTTTGTTTAACAATGATGTCAGGTGTGCGAGGTGTTTGAAATCAATCTAAAAAAAATACAAAATATAGTAGGATATTTTACTTGAGTCCACAATTGAAGATTCTTTTATGACTTGACTAGATCATACAATCAAATACTTGAGACTTGACTCGGACTCTAAAGCCAAGACTCTCCAGTTGACTATCAAGTTATTTCAATTGTTTCACTGGATATAAAGTACTCATTTAAACTATATTTTAATTATCTGTGGAAATGAATTGGACTCTTTCAAAATATTAAAAATAGGACTTTTGAGAAAATATACCGATTCGATTCAGTATTGTCTGTTGTTTTGTGCCATGCTTAGGGATGGGGTTTTTGTTCATTAAAAGTAATATAGTGCGACTGACAATTTAACAAATGTTTAAGAGGTGAGAAGAGTTAGTTCTCAAGCTGTTTCATTTCATTAGGTACGTGAGGAATGAAATAAATAGAAAGTCTACTCTATATCTAGGAAAGACATAGGCAAGAATTAAACAGAAATGCCCAAATAATTACCCAACAAATTATCAGTTATACTATTTTTCATTCGTATTTTAGATGTTTGCTTCTCAAACATTAAAAAATAATTATAAGAGGTTAGGAAAATATAAAATCTTTTTCTGATTGCTAGTTACTAGAGATGGAACGATTCCAAAAATAATCTTGTTTTTAGATTCCGATGCAATTCTAGTTTAGATTTTGTGATAACTGTTTGAAAATAAAGAAAATATATACAGTCAAAAGGGATCATTTTGATAGCTTCTAACAAATTTTATATTATCTTGGGACACAAAGAATATAAGAGTATCATTGTTATTTGTCTAAACAAGCTAAAAAGCTTGTGTTTAAGGTACTTCGAGGATCTGAAGCCCGTATAAGTGTATTTAAATAACACATTTTTAGCATTTTATACGTTTTTATTGTAAATGTAGTTCCATAAAATCCTGCTTAACTAGTGACAATTTTTTTTTTATAAAATTATGTAATACTGTCTTAGCTCAAACAATAATTTTTATTTTTACATTTTTAAATTTTACTCCATAAGGGAAAAACATTTACTTCATAAGGATATCTTAACATAAATATCCGGGGCAGTCTGGAAGAGTTCTCCGGAAAAATCAATTTGTTAGTTAATATTTAATTTAATAATACAGTGTTTGAAACCTTAACCCCGTAATTTCTTTTTTTTTGTAGATTTAATAGCCTGCAATCAAAATGGATGATATTTTGAGCTTTCAACAAGTTACCTAATATCTTGCCAAAATAAAATAGGATTTACATAATATTTTAGCAAAAACACATCAATAAATTTAAACATAAATTGTCTCGTCTTTAAAAAGTTTTAATATTTAAGCCTGTGCTGCTCAAATAATTGATGAAGAAGTACTAACGTACTAAGTACTTTTTCAAAATTTAAGCAAAAAGTGTGATGGTCAGGGTGTATTCAGAACCCCCAAAAAATGATTTTGTTCCTTCTCACATGTCGAAGTATGGGAAAAAAGTGTTTTTTTGTTTGTTTTTTTGAATAGGTATAATGTAGGTATGTACCCGCAAACGATTTATTTATATTGATGAATGAATTTATCTACTTCATATCTTGATCAAAGCATTTCATCATCACTCCAATGAAAATTACGTTGAACAAGAAAAATATTCTTGTATTTAGTTTCTTTCTAAATTGTAAAACACATTATACAAAAATTAGAAAATTATTTATTTTAAAGATACACACATTCATACATAGGTAACCAAAAAAAGAGTTTAATTAATTTTGATACTTCATTTCCACTATTTATAATTGTGTGTAGCACTTATTGGTAAACAAATTGTAAGAAATTTCAAAGAAAATTTCTTTTCTTTTTCATTGATTTAAGAAGAAAGTTGAATTATTAACGTATACATGTTTACAAAATATTGAAGGGCTTTACATTATCACTTGTTCGACCGTTCAGGACATGCAAATTTGTTGCGTTAAAGATTTCAATTGAGTTTATTTGCTTTTGAACCAACACGTGGGGCCAATTTATAACAACTAAGTTTCTTTTAAGATTTGACATCGTTGTTTTATCGTATAATAATTGATTTCGGCTTTGTTTAAAGACAGCTATTATTTCTTACTTATAGTTCAAGATTATAATTCAACGAAAAATAAAATTTGTTAATTACACATTGATAATTGTCATAATTTTTTTTTTTTTTTTTGTAGGATAGATAAAAAAAAGGAAGAACATGCTATTAGCATCGGAATTTTAGATATACACGATATTCACTCCTCAGATCTATTCAATGACGGTTGAGCCAAGTTTTCTATTGAGAGGACTTCAGGTCTCTATATTATGCCATGCCCTTGGCATTTGAAAATGGCAATACCTAATTTTGAATGTGAGATGGATATGCTATATGATCTACATTGAAGACGATTGAGTCTCCCTGAAACTGGAAGAGGAGAATCAAGTCATAGTTGAGAGGAATAAACGACGGAAAAAATTCACAGTCCAGATTTTTGCTAATTGTATTTTTCTCTCTAGGCCTTGTATGGACTGTGGTAAGATATTCAATGACACAGTCATGCTTTTGTAAATTGCCCGTCTTTAACCATTCTAAAGCAATTTGTAAAATTAAAAGTAAAAGGTTCGATGGGTGGAAATGAAAAGTTTCAGAAAGCGATTGTGCTGTTTGGACTTTCACCTAGGAAAAAAGGAGCTTCACCCGAAACAAAAGCAATTTACTTTGCTCTGCTAAACTCAAAAGCTCTTATTGCAAGCAGGATGAGGTCAAATGAACCGATTGCTGTGGAAGAAGGGGCGGGTATAATTGTTGAAAATTCTAAACATAAGAATGGATACATGGTCGACACCATCAGAAGTGATAAAGTTAATTCCATCAATGAGATCCAACAAAGGAATAACAGAATAATCAAAAAATTTAGGAAAAGCTTGCCATAGTATCATATTTTATCGTTTTAATTTTATGTATTGTACATAATTTTGACATTTTAGTTCGTTTTAGTAAATTTGTTCCGCATGTATATTTATAGTAGATATGTTTCAACTCCAGGGCACTAAATTTAAACTGTGATGTTTTGTTATGTATCTGTACGTAATTTCCCTGGGCTTTATTATTATTATATTTATATGATCTTTTTTTGTTTAAATATAAATTAATATGAAAGTACAGAATTTTAAAAAATCCTAAATTGTCTTACAGGAAATTTTATGAAAAAAAAGTAATGTAAAGCCCTGTATTGTAGCAACAGATTTATAATATATTATATTTTAAAGCGAATCATAGCCTAGGAGCATCAGAGGCTACAAATACTACGACAGTGCGCTGACAACTTAGCAAATTACTCCCACATATGAGGCAATTGACTCATACAAAGGGATTGGGAGAGCCAGTGATATTTATTTCTAAAAAAAAAACTACGGTTAGAATATCGATTGCCATCTGAGATGCAATCGATTATAAATAGTTTCAAACTTATGTTCCCTAAACAGAATCACTGAACATTTTTAACTTCAGACGCATTAAATACGGCAGAGTTCGTGTGGGTAAAAGTTGATAATCCACAAAGTTCCATTGAACCGCAATACAGAGGGCCTTACAATGCTGTATGTATAACGACATTTTATAACAAGAAAAGATGGCAAGGAGAACAGTGTATCTGTGGACCGGCCGAATTAACAGGATGTAGAATCAATTCCCTGAAGTACAAGAGCACGACCTTCCAATAAAAGAGTTGAACAATTTTTTTGCAAGTTCGACAACTTCGAGATAACCACACAATTTCAAATTAATGATTTTTCAATCATTAAGTATTTAGTATTTAATTAAAATAGTATTTATTCATTTTTGGCTTTTTATTTCTTAGTCATGTGTAGGGATGTACCGATACCAAATTTTCAGCCGATTCTGATACAATCTCTATACATAATTCCGATACCAATTCATGAAATTTCATAAACAAATAACAAAATTGTTAACTTTTTTACTGTTTAACAAATATTAATTACGGATATTAAAAAAAAAATTATCAATCATAATTAGTTGTTAATTGTAAATTTTAAAAAGTTAATTACTCTGCGTTCTCAGGAGTAAATTAATTTCTTTTGGTCTCATATTGGGGTGTTTGACGCCCCTCTTTTGTTAGATATTTAAAGTCAACCTCTTCCCACCTCAACCTCTGATCTAATTTCATCTACCTCACAATTGTTACTTTCAAGTAAATTTTCTGTACAAACCTGCAAATTTGTACAATCCATCAATGTAATTTCCTCCCTTCTTTTTTTTCTGAATTTTTCTTTAACGGCATTGTCTAGCCTTGATGTTTATTGATTTATAACCGTAATTTTTTTTGAAAAATGAGCTCAAATAAGTTATATTATCCACATAAATGTTAATACGTAGTTTTCAGTGGAATATACATTATTGAGCCGATTTCGGTACTTCAAGAAAGTTTGATTCTTGCAAATTCCAATTGATCTTTACAGGCCTAGATTAAAGTAGTATTTTATTTTCATATTATTTTGATGTCATTGTCGATGTCTCCATTCAATTTTATCAACGACTAACAGTTAACAGGCAATGGTATTTGCTATTATATTATTTAATAGTTATATTTGATTGTGTAACATTAGTTATTTGGTTCTGCATGATATGGTAATTCATTTTTTGGAGGGATATATTTTAGGGTTTAAATATTGATTAAATGTAAATTAAAATAGAAAAGATTTAAGTGAAGTATGTGAGAGAAGGAAAAAAAAGGAAATAAAGATGAAATCATTTAATATAGCAACGTCAATAAATGTTGTCTTTTCATAGATTATAAACTATAAAAGAACGTTACATGGCACTCCTTACCACATTATATCCAGGCTAATGGGATATCCAGGGGTGAGCTAATGATACAACTAAAACCACAAGGTCCACCAATTAAAATTACTTTTCCCCATATATCAAAGAATTGGTGATAAAGGAAAATGCTAGAAATTTAGTATATATATATCATAGGGTTGTTGCTAATTTTTTTTTTTTTTTTTTTTGGTAGGTGAGTACTTGATGTTGAAATTGACCTTTTTAAAGAAAAATACATATTTTTGTAACTTTCGACATTTACCATCAAACTTTCTGACGGACATCACATTTTTTCCGTCTCAATAAATCAATGGAGGAAGAGGGGGTCAAACATTTCTACGGCTACGACATTTCGTTTATTTAGTATTAAGATCTAAAAATTTATTTTTTTATCAACCTATTTAATTTTTTGTTACTCTGTATTTAAAATTTAGAAAGTCTGGAATTTTTTTCTATTTGATACTTTTTTTAAATATTCCTGTAATTTGTCAAATGGAGTTTCACTGATGAAGTATAAGTAAACATTATTATATTACACTTTCTCTATTTGACCTAGGAAAAGTCTAACTACGTAATCATATGATGTATATTTCCGTCTATAAGAACAACCGTCACATTGAGTTTAAGATACTTTTTAACTTTTAGAACATTTTTTCGATGTGTTTGAGTGTATCCTTTTTTTCTATTTCATTCATAGCCTCATAACTTCAAATAATTATTTTATTTTTTTAAATTTTTTCTATTTTGCTATACATGGATATATTTTATAAAATAATTTTTATAGGTATAAAAATGACGATATGATTAATATAAACCACTCATTACTCGTAGTTCTATGTATAGTTTTTCTGTCATCAGTAAAAAAAATTATATGTTTTATGTCTATAGATATTTCAAATTTCAAAAAATCAAACATCATCAATCTGAAAATAATTAGGGTTAATTTTTATAATAAAAAGTTTAAAACAATAAGATATGAGAAAGAAAATAGTCGAAGAATAGAATGGTATTTTTTCCGAGATAGATTTCAGGACGTATAACAAAAAAATAAAGGTCAGCGTATCTTAGTGGAATTAGTTCGGCTTTTTTTAAACTGTTCAGTTTCCAAACAACACTGTTGGCTTACTTAATGGCGAAGGGAAAACAGTAATGGTGCCTTCCATCTTAAATCATGGAATTAGTATCCTGATACCCAAGCTGCCGATCCCAAAAGTTTGTGTCCAATAACTCTATTTGAAATTCATACAAAAAAATAACTGCTAGAATTACTCAAAAGATGATGCCTACTCTCGCAAACATAATTACTGATGAACAAATTAGATTCATGCCTAAAATGAATCTACATATATGATATAACGTTAAAGACAGCAGGAATATACATGGCATAAAAAGCTCAAAAGAAGAAAATAAATGATATTTTTTTACTTATTTTTGTTAATTATCTTGATTACGTATGTAGTTACATTGGGATGAAATATATATTTAAAAAAATTAAAATCTTTCTATGTTGTATTTAAAGTATTTTAGTAAAATTCAGAATTATACTATTTTTTTTTCCATAATATATAAAAAACAGTTTAGACGGACCGGACTGTCCCAACAGTTCTTTATATTATCTGTATCATATGTATATAATAGAGTTTGTATGTGTCCTTTATGGGTACCCACACCGTCGGACCTTGGAGGCTGAAATTTTGCATAGGTCCATATTTTGAACCTGATCAGGTTAAGAAGGGGATGCCGATTATCGGAGGGGGGTCATATTAGGGGTAGTTATTCTATACACAAAAACAAAAAGTTATTTTTTGAGCTCAAAGTGACTAGATAAGGAGATAAGTAATAAATCAAAAAGTGACTGTTGTGTCAAAAAACAACTGTACGAATAACAAAAATTTCTAAATTGATTCAAAATCAAAAAAGTTATGGGTAACATAAGAAATGGATAAAAATTCCACTTTCTTGTTTTTTTTTAAGTGTAAAAAATTGTATTTTTAATGGAATATTACATTCACAGATGAAATAGACTTTATAGAAATTTGTCTGGAAATTCGTTTGCATATAAATTTGACACTTAAAAATAGATGTTTGACTAAAATATTTGTAATTTTTCTAAATAATTTTTCAATTTTTTTCATTATTTTCTTTTATTTGTAATCAAACGTTAATTTTCAATTTTTAAGAAGAAATACCACAAAACAATGCAATTTGTGCATAAAATTTTATAATCGAACCTTACACAATATATTATTTTGCTACATAATTTTTGCAATATATACAAAAATGAGCTTATTTATCAAAGGTAATTTTTTCAACGACGTTATTCTTTATAACTTTTATATTTTTGGAAGTACAGAAAAAATATTGGTCGAATTGTGTTTCCCTTTACAATGCTAATAAATACTTATTACTACTTTATTTTTTTGCAAAATTTGTATAATACAATTTTTTTGCAATTTTTGTAAGGAATTTCAATTTCAATCTGTTGACAAAAATAAAAGATTGACTCATCTAAACACATTTTTTCATTCATATATGTTGGTATGTTGTTTGAAGTTTATAACTCAATAATTTTTTTATTTCATAATAATACATATATATTTTTAAGATATCATATTATAATGTTTGACTGCACAAAGAGACTGAAACATAAAAAAAAATGGCATTGGCCATTGGCAATGTGATTTCCCACTCCCTAATTGGCCCAAGCAATACTTGGTAACCTTTTGCTAGTATTTGATATTAATTGATGATTTTTTCTATCTAATCATCTATTTTTCGAATATAAATAATCTATTATATCAAAGGATATGCATTTTTTCAATGAACTAATTAACTTTTTTCATTTAATAAAATTCATTTTTAGGCTATTAACTAAGACAAGAATAATTATGTTTTTATGTTTGGTTAATTTTTAGAAATTTAGAGTTTTAGAGGAAATCGCTCGAACCACTATTGTGTAACACACAACAAAAAAATTTGGTCGCAGAATACATATTAAATTTTATTGGTTGCTTTTGACGCGTTTTTCCCTTTAAGGTAGTAAAATTGTGCAATAAGGCGAATTTCTTTTTTTAAACCTCCGTACTTGACGCACAATAATTTTCCAAAATCAATTGTAGCATACACTTACACACTTAAAACGCTTTGTCGTGTGATCCGAAGTGACCAATATTGAAAAAGATATACATTGTTGAAAAAAGGGGCGGGAAATGCGAAATTACTTTTTCACCAAGCTAATATATCTTCAGATCGGTGTGCACTGTACGTGATACATGTACAGTAGGGTGTTCCGTAAATGGTTTTTTTTTGAGCTATGAAAACATAAGTGGTATCAAAATTTGCGTAATTTTACACAGATTACGAAAAAATTTTAAAAAAATTGTACATCATACTTCACTTCTAAGTTTTGTAAAAATTGACGACTTCACAAATAATGTCTAAAATAATACAAAAATGAATTTTCAGAGTTATTTTATGATTAAAACAAAAATGGGCACTCGGTAGAGCACAAAACTTCCGTCTATAGTCATTTTACGGGTATGACCTTGACCTCCCAAAATGCAATGGCCTCTTACTGTGACCAAGTATAATCTTGTTATTAAGTTTGATCAAAATCGATCTGTAACTTTTATTTTTATATTTTTTAATTCAAATCAATTATACTAAAGTTTTGCATCATTTGGACGGCTTTATCGGTATTTGAATTTGTGTAAAAATTAGTTTTCTTACATAATTAAACTGATTGCCTAAAATAATACAAAATTAATATTAAAAGTTATTTTAATATTAAAATCAATTATCCAAAATATATAAGTAAACTGGAGATTATAATCCATGACAAAAACTCAGAATTTAAACATATTTTTATGTCCAAAATTTTACATTTCAGCTCGAAATTGTAATTTATTTATTATAAAGCAATCTGTAGAACTATTGTTAGTTACACTTTGTGAAGTATCTGTTACAAGTTTAACACATCTTTCAACTGATTGCGTGTGACAAGGAAAACTGACAATTTCTTATTTTGAAGGTCCTGATTAGAAATGTTTTAAGGATCCGGTGGTACTGTAACTTAACATTCGTGCCACACAATAATCTCGTTGTAGTGTCTTCCATAAAAGTTTAATTTTGGTAGATTAAATATTCTGCTTTTTGTGCTAATTTCAGTTCCCCCCTGCTTTTATTATTCTTTGCAATGCCAACTCCCGAATGTGGTACCGCTCAGCAGACAAGCACTGACAAGTAAGTTTTCTGGGTGCACAAAAAAAAACCTTTTTTCAATAACCGGGTCCACGACAGACCTAAAATATTCTGGTAAAAATCTAAAGTAAATAATCAGTTCCAAAGAATGCTCAGGTCCATTATTAAAAGACGTTGTTTACTTGATTAGGAATCACGCCGGAGCGTAGATTTTAAGCACGTAGTTAAAAAGCTCTTACAAGTTTTTGATGGATTATGAGTACTTGAGTAAAGGATTATCAGCAGTAAGTCATCTTCAGTGTGCCAATTTTCCAGGTATACTGTTTGCCAGCTCAGGAGTACTGAAACCAGTTGAAACAACTTAACATATTTTAAAATAATCCAGGTTCAGATAAAACTGAGATGTGATCTTCTATAACTTCTTTGCGATGGTAACAGTCCCCATTTTCTTATTTATCTGAGTTTTGTTTATTTGCCCATCAAAGTAAATACTTCTAATGGCAACTCTTCAAAAGCTTTTGAAGCCTTTATGCGAGCTTTCAAAACAACTCTGTGAATTTTATTTTTATCAATGCCCAGAGTAAATTTTCGACACAAACTAAGCCGAAGTCAGAAAAACAGCAGATCATGCAACAGAAGAAACAAATTGTGTCGATGAACCGTATCTATAACTAAAATTGGATGATTAGTTTAGGAGAAAATCCATTTAAAAAAAATAATCGTGTTGGTTGATAAATAGAGGTCGTAACCTGTATATACATAAATATAATGTTTTTTTATTTGTTACAATTTTTGGACACAAAGTTAAAGTAGAACTACTTGAAATATCCCACGACCGTTTTTTTTTGTTTTTTTTCGATATAAATTACTCTTTTGAGAAAAAGTAATTAATATTGATTTTACATAATTTATGGTTATGTTTTTTTCTTTATTGTTTTACTTCATTGTAAATGGAGAGTCAATTTTACATAGGTACTTTTATAATGACATCAAAAAAGCTTATTTACTTAAGTCTCCACTACTTCTCTGAGACGTTTATCCAATTTCGAAATTGCTAACACACATTTGAAAATATATTCTTATGTGATTATTAACATGAATTAACATTATAGCTAAAAATTAATTTCCTTCTAAAAGACCCACAACCTCAATAATCAAACTAATAAATACGACTTTTCGCATAATCTGTACATAACAAAAAAAACAACAGCAATACAATTCAAACAAATAACATTAAAAGAAAAATCCAACTCAATCCGTATTTTCTTTCCTATACTTCTTATATCGCCGAATAATCATCCTAAGAGTACATTCATACCAAAGTGATATCGAAGGAAAATATCTAATTAATTCGGTGGCATAATTCCACGACAGGTCTTGCGATTGGGGAGTGCCTCAAAATAGAGAACATTATTTACAAGGTCCAGAACGTAGCTAAGTATACGAATGGGATTATTCCACCCGGAATCCAATGCGGCGTGTCCACCTTGATTAAAATTATGTACTCCTTCTCAGCTGGAGGCACA
Organism: Lepeophtheirus salmonis; assembly: GCF_016086655.4. NCBI lineage: Eukaryota > Metazoa > Arthropoda > Copepoda > Siphonostomatoida > Caligidae > Lepeophtheirus > Lepeophtheirus salmonis. Next base: position 41,268,733 of record NC_052134.2, read on the forward strand.
CCTCTTACCCCATAGTTGTTTTTTAATGATACCCTACTGAATTATTAATGTATTGTAAAAAAATATATATATATGCTTTTTCGTCTGTTTAAATGTCAATATAGTTTATGAAATTGTTATTTTAAAAGTAAATAACACAATTAGAGGGTCAAAATTACCACCAATGACATTAAGCTAAGAATATAATTTATCTTTGAGCGAAAAATCCAATGCTGATCTCAGTTTTTCTCTGGTTTGTCAGGTTTCAGAAATATTTGAGATTATAGTAGTTCGAGACTATTACCGTTCAGAGACATTTGCATTATCAAGACAATCGCCAAATTAAAGTACGACGAATAAAACTGATGTAAAAAGGTCTTTTATGATTATAAAAGTGTTTTTATTGATTCTGTATCCTCTTCTGACCTCAAGATATTTTCATTTTTAGGGTGAAAAACGATGATAAACGACACTCTTCTTGAGACCATTATAACTTATGCATCATTTATAGTGATAAGGAGTAACAAAGCTCATATTATAGAAAAATATTCCATCTTTTATTTTTTTTTAAATGCCTATTTTAAAAATAAGGATCTCCAAGGACTTTAATTCGAATTGGTAGTCTTTGAGTGACCCCATTTTTAGGGGTGAACTGGCAAATGGACAAAATTATCTTAATATTTTTACGATTTCAATGTCATCATAATGGTGTCAATTCCCGTAATGATAATATAAATATCATAACATAATACCGCGCGCTCCGCACAAATTCAAATAAAATAATTATTAATTTGGTATATTTTGATTACTAAAATTATCTACTCAACATGAATGGATCTCTTCACTCAAAGCTATACGACTCATGCCTTTTTTTCGCGAGCGTATTGAGCCATTTTCAGCCTTTTTCGATCATTTTCAACTTACTAAGTAGATCCCCTTTTAAAATCAGGGCTTCTCAGTCGTCCTTATCAGCCTCCTACTTGTAACAGGGACTCTAAACAGCAAATATTTCAATCAGAATTAATCATTTTTATTTCTCAATTAGTACAAACGCGGTATCATATTTTTATTATGATATTATTATTTATTACGGGGTACGACGTCATAATTTTTAAAAGATATTCAAATTGTAAACAATATTATTATGATAATGTTGCCTATGTGGTAGTACACTCCATAAAAATAGAACAAAAATCCTTCAATCTTTTAAATAAGTCCTTTTTTAAACTAAATATTTTTCCATAATATAAATTATTATTTTCCTTATCACTATGAATAATGAATAAGTTATAAGAATCTAAAGAAGCGGATCGTTGAAGAGAGTCGTTTTTCATCGTTTTTTAGTCTAAAAAATAAAAAATCTCAAGCTCAAAACAAGATGCCTAACTTGTTAAAAATAACTTTTACCTAAGTTTCATTTATCATAATTTTAATTTGGTGATCGTCTTAACTGTGAAAAATGACCTTAAACAATAATAGTCCCGGATAACTATAATTCTAAATATTTCTGTAATTTTATGCGTTAGAGAAAAACTGACATCAGTTTTGGATTATATACTCAAAGATAAATGTCATCCTTTCCTTCAATTTATTAGTTTAAATTTTGTGCTCTCCAGTGTAATCCAAATTTGATATTCTACGTATGTATTTTAAAACTGTTTCTTATCAAGTGTCTTGCAGATGTATCCACAGTTCTGCACCAATTCAATTCATAACCCTTGTAATTAATTTTTTAAATATGGTATGGATGTTGAGAAAATTTCTAAATGTTTACAATACTTATTACCAATACTAGTTATATAATTTATCTTATTAAATCTTAATTAAGTTACTTTACTTCGAAAATATTATAACACATTATCTATTAATTAGGTTATATTGCAATTAAAAATCTATTTACTTATTTTTTAACCCAAATAAAATAACTGACAATTTACTAGATGTTTATTACCGCCTGGATACATTAAACCCATATTTACTCCTTGCATTTAAAAGTTTTATTAATCCGTTACCCTCTATTAGTGAACATTCTTTTTATAACCCAGTTAGTGAACTGGGTTATAAAATAAACACAAAAAAAAAACGAGTATTTAATTACGAAAACAAAAAAGTGATATAATTTATAATAACATCCCTTTAACTTGATGCAAAAGAATGTAAGCATGGAATATCAATATACCTACTAGGATCTTCTAATTATTAAGATATATCCCCTTTTCCAGTCAAATCAAACAAGAAATAATCAAGATAAGAAGTGGTATCGTAATTAGGTAATTAAAAACCATATATTTCACGAACCAGAGTAGAAGCTTTTGTTCGGAATTGGGACCTTGGCTCCCCTTAAATCAGTTTGGAAGTCCTTGAACTTCTCTTGGAATAAAATAATTTTTCCCAATAAATATTTTTGAGCAATGAACATTAAAAACAGATTCTTTAAATATAGTAAAAAATGCAGACACTATTGGAAAGAAATGTGATTGTCTTGGGAATTGATATTGAACCTAGTTCTTTCTGTACTGTTAACAGATGAACCTGTTGACTTTAATTCCAGAATCAATAGTAGAGATGAGTTCCTCAACGAATATAACATTAACCCTGTTGGTAAATTTCCGGGTCAGAGGGAAGTAAAAATTATATATTATGTTTGAGAGCCAATAAGATATTCTTAGTAACAAAATGTGTTGTTACACAGCAAGGACCCTTTGTTCTCATATATATAGCTTTAGAGAGACCACGAATAAGGGAATCATTTTAGGCTTGATGAAAGGCCAGGATCACAAGGGGTTAATACAAATTTTTGAGAGGAGACTGAGGAAACTTGTACTCAATATGAAGTTGACACTGCTGGAAACATTAATAATTATGAAAAACGCGTTCACTGACTCACGCCAAAAATGGTTATGGTATAGAATTGCCACATCCTACCTTTATAGGAATAAATCAAATGTAAGTTTCGAGGAGCGCTTGTGTTATTGGCAATGTATTAGTGGGCAGCACAATTTAGCTTGCTCAATTTTTGAAATAACGAGCAGGAGCGTGCTAGACATTTTAGAAGAGCGATAAAATCGTTCAAATATTTTGTTCGATTATATAAATTTTTATTACTTTTTCTGTTGATCTCTTATGAGATAACATCAAAAATTTGAAGGTTAAAGAATAATTGAAAGATTGACGAAAAATCATGGTTTAAGGTATGTCTTAAGATAAGCTAGAATCATTTGCTGTATTTGTGGCTCTCTTCGGTTGACGAGATTGTCTCTCAGGTAGCTGGCTGCTCTTAGAAGACTCAGACATAAGCTCCCTCAGAGTCACCGCCAACTCCTTCGTATGTGGAAATTAGGCTGAAGGATAAATATTTCTGTTTTTTAACGAATTTTCTCAACTGAAATACGATTTTCTTATGTTTTTATGTTTTAAATTGACACGAAATCTCAAAATTTCATGCAAGCATAAGTTCAAAAACTTGAAATCTCTGTGTTCAAGCTCAAGCTAATTATCAGTTTTAACTGGATAATAGTACAATAGGCCTCGTAAATACATGTCCCCAAAGACAGTTGTTCCCAAACTTTTTGTACGAAAGGCAACCCAAAAGACAAATTAAATTTTCTTGACACACCTTTTTAATTAAACTAATTATTTATTTTATTATTAGCTATTGCAAATAATGTAAGGTTGTCACGAATAACTGCCATTAGCATTTCAGATTGTTAGATTTGGGTAGTCAATTACTTAGGAATAGATGCTGGAGTTTAAAAGATGAAAATTATGAAAAAAACTTGTTTATACCAATTAATTATATATTTTAAAGTTAAAACATGTGATTTTTTTTTTTTTTTTTTAATTTAATTTTGTAGCTTAAAATTTTATTTTATTTTTCATTTTTTGAAATAAACATTATTTTTAAGTTTTAGGAAATTAATTGCAAACATAAAGAGTTGTCAAATTCAAATACATCCTATTGCAAATTATGACCCTTTTTCAAAGAAACTATATAAGTATCCTTTTAACTAAGGAAGAAAATTATCTCCCGGTGAAACATGCAAATTTGTATTTTGTTCTACATAAAGAAATTTTCTTTTCCTAATGGCTAAAGATATAGAATTTAATAAAATAGTCAAATTTGATTTGTTATTCATTAGCGTAAGCAATTTTTTTTTTTTTTTTTTTTTTTTTTTTTTTTTTTTGTGACGAGTGAAATTATTCAAAACTAACAAAATTCGTCGAAATAAACCATTAATAAAATTAGTCAAAGTATATCATCATACAGTTCAGTATGTGTTCTTTTATTTATTTGGAATTATGAATGATAAATATATTGATTCATATAAGACATTAATTTCCATTTATAGAAAAATGATATTTGACAAAATTTTAAAGAAATGCTTATCCCTGAATTAAGAAATAAAACATTTCTAAAAATAAAATAGTTTCTTTATTTTAAAAGTTTCATATTTCTTTTTTCTTTTTATTTACATATTTTAGAAAACAGTGACAAGTATTTTTGAAACTAAGAACATTTATTATATGAATAAGAAAAATGTAAACATAATACAGAAAATTGGGTTAAAAAATTAATCAGATAATTTGTGTATAATTATTTACTCATTTAAAACTATAAATGTTTTTTTAAAAAATTCTTCCTGTTAATTTTCATAAGAATGAAAACTTCTCAAAGAGATTTGTCTTCTCGTTTAGTCGAATTTAAAATGCAAGTCGATTTTCGAGTGTCAAGTACATATCCCTATCCCTATCCCACGGGCAAGGTTATCTGTTGAGGTAAATGAAATAAAAACTAAAAGTGAGTTCAAAAAAGAATTGATGGTTGTAGTTAGATTTGTATTTATTTTGTTCAGCTGTCTTGCAAAGAACGTCATAAGTAAGGAATTTTAAGCCAGTCATCATTTATATATTAAAGTAATTTTATTCGAGAGTTTTAGCATGTATTTTCCTTATTGTTATGTAACACTGAATAATTTTAGTTAATAATCTTACATTAACTCACTGACTGTAGTTTTCTCCATACATATAATGTATGTTAGTAGGAAGTCCAAAGTTGTTGTTTTTTTTCGACGAGGGATTTTGTCCTAGTAACTGTAATCGTATACCAAAATCTTAAACATGTCTTTATAAACGCATAATAATTGTGTCTCATCCTTTAATTTATATCATCATTAGCCAAAGAATGCTTTTGTTAAGTGATATTATCCAAGGTGACTAAAAATACAAGGTATGTCAACAACATACATCGGGCGACCCCTCCCTTTCAAATTGTTGTACCGTACCGAACGCTGGTCAACCTAAATAGAAAGATTGTTTTTGTGACATCCCAGTCGATGTGAAGAGTTCATAATATAATATTGTTCAGTAATCGTTTTATTAGGAATTAGTAATATATTACTCTTATATTAAATTCATAAATTTTCCTAATATACCTCTATTTATATAGTGACTGGCGATGGAGTCCAGCAATAAAACTTGGATTTGTGCGGTTGCCATTTGTGTTAATTTATACATTAATGTATTATCATGCTTCGAGCTACGTCCAGCTTATCTATCCATGATGATGTCAACGAATAAAAAATTGCCATTTTATAATTCCGGGGATTCATTGTGTATCAGTGTGATTCAATCATCAACTCCTGAACATTTACATAACCAACAAAACACTTATCATTTCATAAAATTTATTGAAAAAAACAATTCAAAAAAAAATTATATATATAATATTCCAATCAGTTAAATCTATGTATAAATATTGAAAGCCTTGTATGAAACGGGTTAATAAAATGGTATGTTTTTTGCATTATTTTAATATGTCTACTTAAAAAAACTATTTCATATTGTGGCAGAATGTATGTGGAACTCTTCATATCGGAACACAAATTGAGCTAAGGTGTTAAGTTTGTGCTTATTTTGCATTTTGCTGTCGTGTATACTTAACCATGAATTACTAAAGTAATCCATGATTAAACTATAAATTACAATATATAAATATGTCTAGTTTTTTGCTTTTTTAAACATTTGATTCTATGACTTTTAGTAACAATTTATCAATAAAAATAATATTATAAGTAGTACATAATAATTGCTGGTATTATGCCCATTTAAAAAAAAATTTATAATAGTTAATCTGTTTTTCAGATATCATGAAAATTTATATCGATACGAAATTTCATTTTTCGCAAATAAATACTAATATTTTTATTTTATGCCTCGAATTCCGATTATATTCATTTTGGGGATTAATAAGTCCTTGGAAGAAACCAATTTTCTTCCACCATTAGCTATTTTTCAATGTTATTTTAATATGAGAAAATAATGGGATTCGTATTAGTGGAATGGTTTCTGATATAGAACACAAAAATATCCGCCTTTGGACAGAATTAGGATTTTCTACTGATAAAACATTCTTTTCCAATCCATTCAACAAAAATAAACGCATATATGCGTTTGCAGATGTTTCTCACTTACTGAAGTTACTGAGAAATCATTACATTGATTAGGGATTTGAAGTAGAGGATGGAATTCTCATTTTAATCGAGACGGTTACAAAAAACGTTTGTCTATCTGAAACATATTGACGTTGATATTAATACATGGATTTTCCTGTTAAAATCGTACCATTGGGCCACTGATATGAAAATTATTTAAGTTATGGATTTGAAATATACTCGAATGAAATCTGTAGATGAAAATATCAATGGGCTTAGAATTATGAGCAAAGACTTGAGACTCAACATAAACTTGGATTATAAGGACTTTTTCCCACCTCTGCTTTCTGTTGTATAAAATAAATAAGAAATAGAGAACTATTAGATACTCTGTGTTTAGTTCAAAGTACTAAAGTAGAAGATTAGAAAGAAAAAAAAGTGTAATGGTGTTTCTATATATTTAACGTACTATTTTTAAAGATATAAAACATATTAAATAAACAAGTATGTCTTAAAATACTTGAGTTATCAAGGATAAATTACAAGAAAATTAAGTTACATACATTAATGTTATTTATTCTTTGTTTTTGACAAAAAGGAAAACAGGTATGTTTCTTTATTTAAGTGACAGTAGACTCAGTTATCATTTACAAATATTATTCATAATTTTTATTCTTATTCTTTAGATCTGTAATACTATACCGGGGTTCCTCGGAGACCTTTTATTCTAAAATGAATTGTCAAGAGCCTCTTGATAGGTTGCATAAATATAACATACATATTTGCTCGAGTATATTTTCTTTGCCCTAAAAAATTACCAAGAGATAAGAACTCAGCTTTAATGAAAAAATTGGGAATCACTACCTTAGATCAATACACTTTTGTTAACTTCTTTGATATTTAAATGTATAAAATAAGTGTAGTTTTAACAATGCAACTTACTAAACAACTATCAATGTGTATAAAAATAAAATTTGTGTTCTTGAGAAACATCATGTGAGCTGATAATATTTAATCGAATTTTTAATATAGGAGAGAAGAAGAAGCTGTTTTACTCCAAATCAGCTTTATTTCACATCTCACATAAATTATTATCTCAAGGTATGAAATATGATAGTATTTTATTATACATATAGTATGTCGTGAAGTGTTCGTGAAGCAATTTATCGTAGGGAAACCACAATAGACCTAAACCTTAAAGAATACTCAGTATTACACAGTTTATTTACATTTTTTATTTTGATGTAAATTCTAATTATAAATGTCAGAGTTTTTTTTGCTGTTGTAAGGCTGAACAGTATTTTTATTTTAATTATTAAATAGTTTTTATTTCTGTAGGGGAGAACATGGAAGTACAGAGTTAACCACGAGTGTATTACACATGCATGATTTAGAGTAACGTAGAATAGTTATAAGTGTAATGCTCGTTGTACTAAAAGTAGAAGTGAAGATCGAAAACGGAGTCGTTCTTGCCTATTCCTTGCTTGATACAGAGTAGGACTTATGTTTATTGTCTTGATCTCACAGCTGTTTGCAGTTAATTTAATTATAACATGACAACTAAGCTACTCTCCTCTCAAATATTCTATAAACTGTCAAGGTTACCATGTTTATTTTCGGTGTTTTTTTTTTTTACATACGGTTCGGTTAAATGGTTTAGAAAATTACACAGAGGGACTACGGCAGATACTAAAGAAAAATGTCATCCAAATGGGAGAAGATTTGCTTAAAAAATATAATTTATCCATATTAGTATACCTACCTGAATTCGTAACTCTTGAGCGTTCTGGTCTAAATTTTGTACTGATGAGGAAATTGAATAAATAATTTTAGTCCATTAAAATATTTCATTCATATATTTTGTTTAATATTTTAATGTTATATACTACTTGTTAAAGATATGATAACTATACAATGATAATAATGTATTGTCTTTTCTTTCTACACTTGGACAGTCAATAAATGAACTACAAGAATAAATAAAAACTGATTTGTATGATACATTTCCAATACATCATCCATTAAAGTAATGCGTTCTAACATATACATTATTCAGCACACATATCTGAGTTGGACCGACCCAGCTTCCAAACATTTTGGAGACTAAAAGGGCTGGACGGTTGTGACTCTGGTTTTTATCGATTTATCTCCTAATCAGTCGCACTGAAGTGCAATATAGAAACGTATATATATGAACCCCCGATCATTTCTGCTTTTCTCATCTGTCTCCTTACAAAGATTTTGTTCGTAGTGATAAATGTAATAAAATCCGAAAAACTACTCAAGGGTCCATTTCAAACGATTCCAGAGTATTTCAGCAGTTTGTCTTTACTCTTAAAGAAACTATAAAAACTACTAGCTTCTGATCACCTAGAAGTTGAAGTGTCACTAACATACCGGGCCGTGCAAAATTATTTACCGATGATGTAAATATACTTTTTAAGAGGTTTTGTGGTAACCAATCTGATTATTTCGTATTTTTACTGTTAAAATAAACAAAAATCGTTCCTGTGAGAGCGTAACAACTTTCACACGTGAGACCATGTCCAATCAGAAAACAAAGAGGATCGAAATTGCAGCCCTCCTCCGAGCGGGAGTGCCTCATAACAACATTAAGGAACAGGTTGGGGCCTCGTTGAAGACAATTTACAACGTTTCCAAGCGCTTGGAGGCTGGGGGTGATCTCAAGCATTCCCCTGGGGCTGGCAGGAAGCCCACTGTCTCAGCAAGGCAAGTAAAGGCAGTGTTCAAGAGGACTCCCAACAGGTACATTGCCGACATGGCCAGAAAGATGGGAACGTCGACATCAACTGTTTCAAGGGCATTGAAAAGGGCTGGAGGAAAGTCCCTGAGGCGTACTGAACGCCCTCTGCTAACTGAACTTCAGCAAGAAGTCAGACTTGAGCGTGCCGAGAAAATCTTGAATGATATCAAGAGCTCATATGGACGCATCAGCATTTTTTCAGATGAGAAAACTTTTACGGTCGATCCTGTTTCCAACAGGCAAAATGACCGTGTTGTGAGCTTTGGAGATGTTTGGAGATCCAACGGGAAGGTCATGAAGCCGGTAGGGTTCCCCACTGGTTCAGATTAACAGCGGAGGATTATGTGAAGATTATGGCGTCCAAGGTCCTTCCGTGGATCAAATCCATAGTCGGCAACTCTCCTTGGGATTTTCAACAAGATGGAGCACCCGCCCACGTTTCTCAGAAAGCTTAGGAGTGGCTCAAGGACAACATGAACTTTTGGCCAAGGACTACTGGCCCCCTCAGAGCCCAGCTCTTAACCCACTAGACTTCCCTATCTAGGCGCACGTGGAGACCAAGGCCTGCAAAAAACGACACAAGAACATAGATGCCTTAAAGGCTGCTGTCAACAAGGCCTGGGCCTCCATGGACGCCGATTACATCCAGCAAGTCTGTGGCAGCTTCAGACGTCCCCTGACCAGTGTCATTGAGTCAAATGGTGGCTACATTGATTAAATTTGATCACAAACTATTTTATTATTCTAAAAATGTATGAATAAATTGTTTCTCAAGTCATTCAAATGTCATTTTTTTCCGCGATATGTTCTGAAAAAAATTATCGGTAAATAATTCTGCACGGCCCGGTAAATGAATTTCCTCATGAAAAAAATCTCTTACAGAAAAACCGGTGGTGTAAAGCTGACAATAGTTCTGCTGCACATGGTAGGTATTTTCTCTAATTGAATTTTTCCGAAATTACATTTTTATCCTCCTTGCTCAGAAGTTCCTATTATACACATTTCTTCTGGATGCTATGTCGTAAATATCACTGTGTCTAACATTTTCTTTACTAAAGCACAAACCTAATGCATATTCAATTGTGAGTAAAAAAAAGTCTGCCATTTATGGTTATTATACAGTTTCACACGAACCGCTGCATCTCTATGAGTGCTGTTATTTTACTTGAGGACATTTGAGTAACCTCTTCCATCAATCCTCGATGACTCCCTAATATTGTCATCAGGTGGTTTCTAAAGAGGTGCAATGGACATATATTTGTAAAAAGCTCCGATCATTTTTTTATGATTAAATAAGGACAGTTATTTATGCATATGTTACCGGCAAAGTACGAAAATCCGGAATTTTATATAATACCTAGGTAATGTAAATAATAACTGACAGTCTCAGTAAAATTATTTACTAAACGACATTTGATACATTACCTAAGTATTATATATAATGCAAAGTTCACATGTGGGCAAAGTATATAATTCATATAAGTTACAGACTGTAACAATATAAAGTCAAGCATATTGCATAGGTACTTTTACTTTGTGCGTGTTTACTTATTTCCTGTAATCAACAACATATTTCAATTGAATACTCATCCAGCTGGCTTAAATTAAAGCATTTGAATTGGACAAAGGGGGGATTACTTTCAAATATAATAATAATTGATCGAAACCTTAAGATCTAAAGATATTCGAAGGTGCAAGAAGGGGGTTTTATCGTATAAATTGAGGTTTTTATATGGCCCACCCAGGTAATTTGTGCTTGAATCTGCTTTTGATGACGTGATAATAATGAAGTAATATAAGATGAGTTTTAAAATGATGATTAATCATTGTGATAGTAGCGTATCATCACTAAAAATTACGCATTAAGAATAAATAATGCTTTCTTTTGATTGGTAAATCAGAAAAATATGACAAAGGAACCAGATAATTTAAATATTATTTGGGAGTACGATTGCGTTTTACACAACTCATCCGGCCCTGTTTATCAGAAACTTACGCATTGAAAAAGTATTTTCTTAATTTTTTTCCCTCTTGGTTCCTAGTGTCCGTATGTCGGAAGACAGGGTAGTGTCACAGCATGAACCTCTCCAGGCTGACATACAAAAACGCTTTTACCATGTATCAAGCAAGAACCAATGTTGAAAATTTGAGTAATATTCTATTTTATATCTCAGACTCTGAGTTATTTATCATTCTGGATAAGACCCATTCGGGCTATCAGACATGGGGGAAGAGACATAATATTGAAAGAAATTACTCAAAAATACAAAAACATTATACGTTTTGATTTTGAGAATGTTGAAAAGGTCATCAATAATAAAATAAAATCAAAAAAGATCTTGATATCCAGGAACAAAAAATGATAAGAGAGTCTGTCTAAAATAAGTCCTCCTGTACATCCGAAAACATATGTGAAATACATGAATTTGAAAACAAATTTTATGTAGACTACAATCTGAAGTCAGAAATATAAAATATGCAGTGGTTTTTTTAGATATACTCATTTTTGTAAAGGTATGTCTAATGTGGCGAAAATAGAAATATGTCTTCAACAATTTCAAGTACTACAAATGAATAAATTAGTAAAATACTTGTGGTTTTTGGAACTTATAGTTGTTTTGTGACAAATTGGACCTTGATTTAGTCAATATCAAGTAGCTGCTGGTCATATATCACACGTTACGAAAGATGGATATTTTCTTCAAAATTGAGTTTCTGTTGCTTCGTAAAAAAAAATAATCAAGAAGTATCAAGTAGTTTGACTCATATTAGGTATCATTTTCATAAAGAAGAATATCCTGCGCAGGATCGATTAATTTTTCACGAATATCCCTCATTTTTTATATTGGTTGAGGCATCTTGTATTGCGAAAATTTTGGATAAAATTTCAAATCCGTAAAATAAAAAAAAAACGAATATATTGCAACTGGCAGGAGAAAATAAACACATCAGCCTAAAATATATTATTTCAGGTATTAACAATAAAATGTTCAATTATCTAGCTCCAAACAATTTTATCTACCATCCATTTTAATGACCGATGGTATATTTTTCACACGTCAATATAATTAGGGTGTATATGTAATATTTTTTTAATGTCCCTGTATAAGAAATACTATAACTTAGGTACCAATTTAAAGCTTATTTAATTTCCAATAAAATGATATGTAAATCAACCCTGTAGTTTTTTCTTATCAGTAGATATGGCTATCTAAATCCAGGAATGTATCTACAGTGTGCGGCAACGAATCATGCAGTAGGATTTAAACTATTTTATGTTACATGAGTTTATTCTATTATCCATTTAGAACATTTTTTTTAAAAACAAAATTTGTATTACGATCGAGAGAGACGATGGAGGGTCAAAGAAAAAGGATATCCGGCTTGCTCGACTCCCTGTTCAGGGTAGCAGAAATTGTTAGGATCGTCGGAGAGGCTCGTCGTCAAGGTGAAGCTGAAGTTTACCGTGCAAATACAAATCTACACATATTTTATTCAATATGCTACGCCATACAAGGACTATGGACAACTTTTAATAGCACATTTCATACTTCACGTTATCATAGAAATTTTATTAAAAAGGGCTTTAAGAAATTTTAACAAACATTTATCGTGATTATTATTTTGCATGTTTACTGTTTTTTTTTAAATTGATTTTTAGAATGTTAGTTGAAATTCTACGCCGGATTATTAAGTATTATCTTTAAGGTTTATTTTTGTAATTGGAACACAATTGCTTCAGTTTATTTATATATGATTGTTCTGCATAATAAATAAATCAAATAGGGATTTAAAATATATATAAATATTCAAATCTCCCTTTTGATGAATTATTATAAAATATGGAATACAGTTTGACATCTAATCTATCAAACAAAAGAATAAAAGAATAAAAACTCCGTTTAAAAACAAGTGAAGTTAAGTAATATTGAATTTATGAGACACCAGTGTTTTCTGGGCATAAAATGGTTTCACAAAAAAGAGATATAATAAAATAACTTAAAATGCCTGCTTGGAAAAGAGTTTTCTAAAAAAAATATCCCAAGGATAAATCAACTTCATTTGATATGCTATCATTCTTAAATAAGGGAAGAAATGAAAAAACTGTTTATCGGAAGGCATCTTTTATTTTGAACTGCAAATTATAAAACTTATCTATTTTTCAACTCATGTGTAATAACATAATATATTTATTTAACCCTGAATAAGTGAACCAAGATTATTTGTATTTCAAATCTTATGAAATTTTTTAAGATACTATCGAAGGTACATTTTATCGTCAAAAGTTTCTAGTATACAGTGATATTTGGTTGCGTTTATGACAGGGAATAAATGCCACTTTTCTTTTGTCAAGAGCGTATAAACAAGTATACTCATAAGATAAAGCTTGAATTTTATAGGTGTACCGACAAAGTCATAATTGTATACCACTGATCTCAAAAACAGGTTGTTGCAGGCTCAGTGGAGACTGCAACTTTTTGTTTTATCAAAACCGAAGGTATCATCTTAAGAATTAAATTGTAATTGCTCTAAATAAAGCACCACATAATTTACAAATACGACAGGCAGGTAAGATCATTTTGGCTCAAACTCTTTTAAAAACTTTTGAGCTCATTATAACTAGCTTTGATGCCGTCATTATCTTCCACGTATTAAGTGTTATGTGCATCTTAATTGATGGCAAATATCGTGCTTTGTCTTCCTTTCACGTTTCACCATGCCAAGCTAGAGATAATCTGACACAGCTGAGACTTGAATTTTTAACATTTTATGAATAGTCAGCGATAGTAAGTAAATTGAAATGAATATTTAAGATACGATAACATTTAACTTTAACACTGACGGAGTAACTTAAGATTTTTGGAATAAAAGAAAATGTTATTCTTGAGTAAGGAACGGATCATATTCCAAATCACGTGCTATGCCATACACATATAGTACTAATGTTTAAACGTGAACACGTTAACTTTTTGAAGTATTTAAGAAAAAAAACAAGCTCAGAAAAATATATAATAAGTTCCGGACGACTACCACAAGTCAACACTATTGCACCATTAAACAATTTATTCATAATGTTACAAATAATTTTATTTTAGAGTTTAGCCATAAATCATGCAATCAACGTTCCCAATTTTTAATTTATAATGAACCGTTTAATAATTTTGCTTATCTTAGTACTATGATTCTGTACATCGATCGAAATATTTAGTCATTCCTTTCAAAATATGAACATGTCACTAACAGTCTGACTTGCACTGTGAAGTCTTTTGAGAAAGTCAATTTTCTTAAAATCCATTTTAAAGTGGGTGCATTAATAGATATTCACTTAATTAAGCCTTTCCTATCAATGGCGAAATCTTCTAATGTACGGAAAATAAATTTATTTTAGAATGAAGGAACTTTTTATTTTTCTGGATCAACCAATTCTAAAAATCTTCTAAATATTTCTAAGCCAGCATTTAAATTTGTAACAATGGGGTCATTTTAATCTTGTAAATATTGGGATGAAATTATCTCAACTTTTAGTAGTGTTGTAAATGAACGTTCAGATAAAATTTCCCTTCCAAAATTATCCAAGGAATTTCATCGACAGAAAAAATATATATCTTTAGATATATAGATTTTGATACTACAACCGTTCCAACGTTGAAAAAAAAAAGGTGGATTCAAATTCGAGCATACACTTATTATCAACCTTGCAGCTAAAAAACATGTAGGTTTATTTCAACATAAGTTATCCAATCGTAGGCTTGTAATTTGACTTCTGCGAGTGACAACAAAGTCAATTTACTTTATAGAACTCAAACCAGCGCATAAAATGAATTAAATTCTTAGTCAAAAACGTCAAGATGGTAAGCTTTTGACTATTTATAAAAGTTGGAAAATTTCAATACAAAAGTTTGAATAAGTGAGGCTTTGTGTTAAACAGCCTCAAAATAAAGATAAGGATAGAAAACAAAAAAGTAAAACTTTCAGTTTAAAGGGTGTACTTTACAAAACCAGATGAAGTGGATTAGTTCACCAATACTAATAACATATCAGATAAATCTAAAATCGACTGTTCCTATATGGAAATTAGATACCATAACACCACCAGTCTTTCCATGACAAGAACCTATTATAAATATATATATAAGGTAATAGTAGAGTTTTTATTTATTATTGTATCAATCTCTCATTGATTATTCCCTCAATGAAATTGAAATCAAATAAATATTGATGCTGAACCAAACATTTTAAAACTAAATCCTTTTTTTTAGCCGAATTATTTATCCTTCAAATACGTCCTTCAACATTAAAAAAATTGAAAATCAAACTGTTTTTTCTTTTCGTAAAAGAACCTTCAAATATTGTCGTTTTTAACATTAAAGTTATATTTTTGCAGTATTGAATGACTGCCTAAAAAATATAAGACCATATTTGAAATAAAAGTACATGTTTGAAAATACAAAAATAAACTTTTAAGTCAATTATTTTTTGTTTGATGTTCAAAAGTTATCTTAAACAAGTAAAAATACTAAAAAAATTATCAAACATCAGATTTAATACAAAAAAATTTAAGTATAGACTCGTAATAAGCTTGCTATGTCCTATAATAATTAAATGTAGGATTTGAAAAAAAAAAATTACTTTTTTTAAGCTATAGAAATGTTCTTAAAATATTAGAATTATTATCAAAATAATTGACTTCAAGTCAGTAGTTTTCATTCAAGATGGACACGGAGTTAAAGAACTACAATTATATTTTAATACATTATCCACTGAATATATATCTCTAAGATTACATAACCCTTTTTTACCATACATGATTTCCATACATTTTCATAATATTTGAATAAAAAAAGTTAGACAGATATTTTCTTAAATTTTTGATAAATAGAAAATTAAAGTTTTAAAGCATTTGGCTAAAAATAATTTAAAAAAAGTAGCAAACAAATATTTTGATCAACTTGATCAAAATTCCTATTTATACAGTATTACTGAACATCAAAGAGATGCTACGGGAAAAGAGCTATTTATGAAGGAATTTTTACAACTTCTGCAAAGGCTTCAATAAAAAAATAATAATTTATGATAACTACTATTTTGGGAACAGTCTACTTTAAAATGTACAATTTGTTTTCAAAAAAATTATTGAGAGACAAGAACAGCCAAGCTCATTCAGCAATGAGATAAACTGTTATATTCTTCAATCATTCAATTATTATAAAAAGATTGAGCTCTCATTTATAAATAAATGTTGTCTTATTTTTATATTTCATTTTGTCTAATAGTTTGATTGAGAATAATATAATTACACTAATAGTGTAACTAACATAAGTAGACTTTTAGTTACTGAAGTAAAAAAAAAAATATATATATATATATAAATATTTAATTAATAATTTAAGTTGATATAAAAGCTTTACTTATAATTTATATAACAATATATAGATTAACAGCCATTTTTAACCATATTCAATTTATTTACTCGTCAATTATTCATGATAAATTTGCACGAAAGATAGAAACTATTTCCTTACGTTCTACAGTATACTTTAAAAGAGAAATAAAAAAATTTGCTATTATATACGTGATCAAGAGTTTATGATTGAATTAAACAAATACTTACTTAATCTCTTGAGTTATACAATTGGAAACGAATTATTGTTAAACAGATATGTTATACTACCGGAAATAGGTATAAGTTGCACATATCCCAAGCACAACCATCTATATAAAAGTGCAAGTAAATTACTCAAAAAAGTGTCTGTTACATTTTTGAATTGCTTAGAATATATTTCGTCAAAATGACATTTACGTTTTTTTTTTCCTTCATACTCATTTTTTTTTGGGTTAGAATATAAAAAGTTGACACTTTTTTCACTTATTGACATATTTTAATTTGAGTACATTAATTTTATGTTCTTATGTATCACGTGCGATCCCCTATTTGTTACATTAAATCCCTGGCCCTAGGTAATGCGGCATAAATACAATTCCCCTTCAAATTGAAACTGTCCACTTGTAAATAGGTTGATCTTTATTATATGTAGAAGGGAGTTGACTATTGCTGCCACATCCTGTCTCTACTATTACGAAATTTCTTATTACAGGAGAATAGAACAGTATTCAAAAATGGGAAGTAAATTCAAATCAATTACAAAATCTTTCCTATATGTCTTCCTTGCCAACTTATGTTACTTCTTATTTTTGGGACATCACTTTCCTTCCATCTTGACTGGAAAGCAAATTCAGACCATCAAAGTTTTTATTTATCGAAATCAACATAAAATTAAAGAATAAAACATTAAGCGATAAACTATCCCAAATGACAATTACAGAATACACACGTTTTAAATTTGAGTCCTATTCAAGACGTTGTACATTTATTATGGATTAGTTCCACGGCCAGGTCGTATAAATAGAATTATTGTATTGAACTAAGTTCGAAATATCCGGTGATGATGTGTAAATATCTTAATGACAGAAGGCAATCAGTTGTTAACTATAAAAAGAACGCTGGTAATTCCTCTTTTCGACAGCTTTGGTAATAACTAAATGAACTTTTCATATAATTATGATGGCCTCAACAAACTTAATATATAGGTGAAGATCAAGTGGTCTTAGAAAAATATTTTTTTATTTATTTTATAAAAACAGAACACAGGTCATGACATTTTTACGGTTTGATAACGCAGTATATCTCGTGAAATCTATAATGGGAATACCCACTAACTTCTCTGTTTCTAATTTTGTATACCTATCGTGCTATATCTCAAATTCTAAGTTTTACCATTATACGTTATCTCCATAACAACATTCATTTAATCATTTTTTTAATTTAACAAATTTATTTTCATAAATTTGATATGCAGTTGATGGATCCAAATTATTATTAGTAGTTCAATATTTTCAATAATGATGTTTTTTACTTCTTAAGTAAATAAAAGAAAAATAATACATATGTATGTAATAAAGTTTTGTATATTTTTGTTATTATTTATTAATGGATTCAATTTCAGGAAAATAAAAAAAAGTTTATTTTTTCTTTAATTCTACTTAATATAAAATGGATTAGAGGAAGCACTTTCTATTTGTAAAGAAATTATATTTAACAAAGATGATGAATTTGAATTTGTTAGTTTTCCTCACTCTTACTCCTTTGATGTTAAAAACTAAAAAAATCATCTTTATCTTTGAGAGTAAAAAGATGCCAATATGTTCAAATCCTGATCTGGAGCAAAACAATATTATTTTCCGAAGGAAAATAAGAGAAAATAATCACAAAGTATACATGAAAATTGGTGTCTCTACGATTCTCAAAAATTGCATGAGGGACCTGACATTCAGTAGATAACTTTTTTTTTACTCTTTTCACCAGAAAAAAAAAACCATTGAGCAGAAAAAAATACCTGAAAAAATAACTTTCTAATAAACATCGATCTCATCACTAGTAAATAACATAATTGGAACTTTATTTGATAATAATAATTGTTTATTTTATCAATGATTATTATTTATATTTATATTATCACTCGGTTGGACGTAATTATATTTTCAAAGCTTAATGATTTTATTGGTATCAAGACTGTGAATCCAAAAATAAAATATGTAAATTCTTTTTCCAAAGTATTTATCTATATCTGTTAATCCTTACTTTTACTTTTTGGTGAAACAAATTGCATTAACCGGTCATGTATGACTGAAAATGTACTATTTCTTGAATTTACCTAATACTAATTACTTATCATGTTTTTATTTCATTTAGAAACTTGTATATTTAAAATAATATTGGCATTCACTTTGTCTTCGCCTAGTCATTCTTTCACAAGTACATGCAGAAAAAAGCAAAAAAGCTAGTTTTGTTTCGTTTATATATTATTTATCTGGTTCCCGAAGGAATAATATGTCTTTTAATTTTCATTGAGGTAAGTTTTAAGTTATAAATGTGATACATTTTAATCTAACATTAAACTAATAATGATATCAAAGAAGGTTAAATGTATATGCAATCAAATTTCTCATAAAGATTTGAAATCAGAAACGGATTACAGGGAACTCTAACATCAAACGCACAGGAATATTAATAACTAATATTTTGCCGGGCATTATCATGTTTATGATAATATCAAGGAAATTATATAATCTTTTTTCATATACAAAAATTATTTATTTTTATGTAAATAATAATTTATATTATTAAGTATAGTAAATATTTCTTACTTCCTTGAGTCCAAATTTTTTGGTATCGAATCTCAAGGATTTCTTCAATAGTCCAAGCCATTAGTATTTGCCCTAATCGAGGACAGTTTTGCAAATAAGATATAATTTATGTCAGGCTTCTTTTAATTTTATAATAATTTATTAGTTTTTATGTGACTCTACTTAAGGTGACTATAAATATGTAATTATAGTAAATTGAATAATTGGCCAGAACCAAAATTCAATGGTTAAGTGCCATATAATTAATTATTGCTATTTTGTTAGAAATTCTGCCTGAAATTGAGTGTTTTACCTTTTTACTTTCAGTAAAAAATTAAATTGATTTAATGAAAAATTGTTCCAAAATAGTGCCAAGTCCAATTAAGTCCCTAGTAACAAATTTTGACTACTAGTCAAGTCTCAATCTTTCTTTTTTTTTAATTACAAACTTAAGCTTATTTAACTTAATCAAAGAATACTAGAGAAGAGGAAAGCACACTTAATTAGCGAGTATAAGTACTCATGTCTATATTTTAAAAAAGGAGAGGGAGGAAAAATAATGAAGCCTATTCATTTACTTAAAACTCGTATTTTAGAAACCATATTAATCAATTATTTTTTTAAATATATTTTTAAATTGAAATAGTTTCCTTATTTTGAGTTTTTGGGAGACCGGCTAGCCCACCTATTTCTTATACCAGATAAAGTAAATTAAAGGACAAATCTATATTTCAAAAATAATTTTATTATAACTTGGATTCTACAAAGAATTCAGAGCATATTTGTACATACTTTGTTAATATTATTTTTTTAATGATTTAATTTTCTAATTTTTTTCTACGATTATTAATTACCCTTTTCCTTCCTTCCCTTATTTCGCTATTAATTTCCGATACAATATTTTTGACTAAACAATTGCAAAATGAATAAGCAATTGTATAAAATAGATCCTTGAAGATATGGTCAATATGACATACTTTCGTAAGAATTATTTCCCCCCAATTCAGTTCCTTCCAATTTTTTTTTCAACCCTGTGATGAAAACTTCGGGCAAGGAATTTATGTTTTGTGCTTTCATTGTCAAATATTCCTTGATGGAGTAGACTTGCTTAGCAGCAGATGTTGAAGACAAGGTCTGAGGAAGTAACGAAGACACCTCAATTAATTTGGTTGCAAAATTTATCCTTGGCGATTCTTTCGACATCATTTTCCCATCCATCTTCCAAAATAATTTTGGGACTATCTATGCTAGTGCATAATAATGTCATGCATTCCTCATAATCTTGTTTTTTTAAGAGGCTCCTTGAAATATATCCATATACATGAAAAAATATATTTTTTCGTCGTCCATAAGTAATTCAGGGTATTCTTCATTTAAGAGTACTAAAAGGGATTCTGCCTCCTCTTTGAATTCAACAGTAATTTCACTTGGCAGATAAAAGCTAGTTTTGATCTCGGTAAGTGTCATATTAGAGAATATAATCAGGAATTTCAATCTAATGGTTTTGTCTGCTTCCACAAACTGTCGTTCACTCATAAAGTAATCTTTATTGCTCTTGAAGTCACTTTAAAGGAAATGGTGAATGCTACTACTGAATTCTTTGATGGCTCATAGTTATCACAATGTATTGCTCGGGTCCATTTTTGGCGGATATCGGGAGTTTTTGAAAATGCATGAAAACTGACGTTGTTAATCTCGTGACCTTTGTACCCACTCTTGCATCCAACTACTACACATTTATGAACCCTATAAAAAATAAGGAATTAATGATTCAAATTGCAAAATTGAAGCAACAATAAATTTTATATAAAAGTTCTTGGACTTCACTGTTATAAAAATATTGTAATAAACCTTCCTTAATAATGGATTTGAATTATTCCTTGATCTTTTGAATTTCCATCGTTGATTTCTATTTTAATTTTACAACACACTTTCCAACGCACTCAATAGACAATACATCTAATAGGTACTCATATAAAAGGGGAAGAAAAACAGCTATACAATAGTGGAATTTAGGACGCAGTTCGTAGAAATAAAAAGTAAAAAGAAGGAATTGTACGGTCCTCCTTTTAGAAGTTTTAGAAGTTGAAAATACTTTATAAATTATAAGCAGTACTTATTTCATAATTATACAAAAGTAGTACAATAGATAATCAAACAATAATAGACATTTCAACTAATAAAAATGTTCATAAGTCACCACTTCATATATTATAACGAAACACAAAAAAAATGAATGCACAAATTTCAACACTTTACTATTACTTTATTTTCTGTAGCACCTTTCATTTGGCAAACGAATTGCCCTTCAATATCTTTATGTATCATTATTCAGTATTTCATTTTCATCCGAACTCTACATCGGTGATATTGGTCATCTTCTCTGTCCCTTGAGGTATTGCCTTTTTATTATTTCACCTACTGTCTTTATTTATTCTATCAAAGTTTATATTTTGAATTGGAATGGGTGACTTGATACCCTTGACACTGCAGAAACACCCTTTGTGATTCTGCAGTTCCATTGTTTTAATAACTTCTCCTCTACTTTGTTAATTAATTGACGCACGGATGGACATCAGAAGAAAAGGTTCTCTGAATTTTCTATCATCATCAAGACACAAAAAGTGCAGCATTTATTTTCCAATACTGATTTTTTAGTTAAAGTGAGGATGTCGCCATTCTGAACCACTTTTGTTCATAGGAAGTAAAATGGTTCCCAAATAATGGTTTAGGATCCCTGTTAAAACCTAAGATCACCCGTCTACTGTAGCGCCTTTTACCAATTGATGCACCACTGTCTAACTAAGCTGAGCTTTTGCTATCTTCAATGCGTCCCTCATGGTTTTTGAGGTCGATGTCTTAAGTAGAAAAAGAATGGAGTCGGTAGGTAGATATATTTTGCCATCCTTGCATTTGTTACATCTCACCTTGAAATCGGCAATGAAATTTTTGATGGAACGATTCCTACTTCCAAAATGATATCCTCCCATTGTGATTGACCCTGTCTCACTAAGAATTCACCCCTCCATGAAGCGGGGATTAAAACTCAGTGGCTCGCCCCTGTCCATGTACTATATGAGGGGAACTAGAGTTTTTCTCCACAAGTCTGACATAAGATTCCAGAAATAACCTAGACCCCAAACCACTTCTAGTAGTTCTCCAAGACGCATAAAGCCTCTAAGTTGAAGAGGTCTCCAAACTTTCTCCAGCTTCTCTTCATGAACGCTCACAGATCCACACTTATCTTAACTTTCGGAACCATTTTAAAATTTAGAGTCCTTATCACTACCTCTACATCACCAAATCAAAGTTTTTCCTTTTGAGATGTTTCTAAGAATTTTTCTCCTGTTTATTTCATTGGTAGATTCCTCACTAGCAGCAGATATAGCTATTCCTAAATCAACGTTGACTCTGTGTACCTAAAGATTGGAAAACTATTTTTCATATCACTCATATGAAGGGAAATGATCTCTCTCCTTCTCATATTAATTTTCAGATAAGATTGTTTTCTAAATTTGTCGTATTAGCATTTGTATTTGTAGCATTAATCGTATTCTAAAAAAATGTATTTATATCTGAAAGGGATCCTTTAATGCAGATTGTCTCGTCATCAGCATGTAGAATCCTTTTTTGAATGTCTTTAGACTAATTTTAAGGCCTTTAATGTAAGCATTGGAATTCATCATATACATATGATGTAATATAGTTAGTTGATTGCCAAGATTAATAAAGAAGAGGAGAGAAGGCAACCCTCTTTATATCCTCTACCAATAGCAAATTTGGTAGCAACAGGTCTAAGAGAGAATAAGATCTCTTGGGAACACTAGAGTTAATATTTATGAATTAAATAGGAACCCCTCTTCACACATTTTATTTTCATGTTTATTTAATTGGTCCGATGGAGTTGCACTGATTTTGTATAAGTAAACATTATAGTATGACCTAGAAACCTTCTTTTAAGTCCATATACAGAGTAAGACATTAAAACTTTGACTCGAGAGATGGACTTAGAAATGCATCAATAATTTTATATTTTCAATAATAGGCGAAAACATAATGTTAACAAAACATGTAAACAAGGTTTTTGCGTCGTTCCGACGGTTATGGAATTGATAAACAGTGAAAATATTCTAGTCCGATAAAATTTTCAAAATTGACTCATTTGCCTTGATCCATGAGAGGATTTTCTTGCAACTCTCGAGCCTCTTAGCTTTCATGTCCTCCTGATTGTCCTAAGGGCCACATAGAAGTCGTTGGCGAGGCGATTCATTGTCTTAGTTGGATTATCCTCTAAATTCTTCTTCAAACTCAATAAGAACTTTGTATCCCTCTTTGTTTATGCCCTCCACTTCCTATCATTCTGGAGAGGTATTTCGATTTGTTTCTTTCATCTTGGCCATCTTGATGTGATGTCCATAATTTTTGTCGTATCAACTCCAACATCTAGGAGATCTGAAATGCGCTGCATTTTTGCTTTTTGCTCGCTCATGATGATGAAATGACTAAATAATTGGTTAAGTTTGTTTATGTAAAAAGTAGGTCGGAAACATAATATCTGCAAATAATCATTAAACCTTTTTATAGTAATAAGAAAATAAAAATTAATTAACAGTCCATGTTTTGCTGCCTTGCCCTGTAAATAAGGTATATTTCCTTCTCTAAAAACGACCAAGACTGCGTTTTTGTAAGAAAATAAATTCGTTATAAATAAAATAAAATATTTTTTTCAAAATCGGCTAAAATAGGGGCCAACTAATTGGTAATTACAAATGAACTCTTTTTTGAGAAGGAGAGAAACACAAGGTATGACCGAGTAATTATACTGTTCAGAATTGCAGGATTTTATAAAAGGTATTAAACAATGGGATAGACCTATAGTTGTATCAAGTCTTTTATTTTTAGCTCAAGTATTTAATTAGGTCCTCAAAATATGTACTCGATTCTTAATAGAGTTTTGAGTTCAAATACTCTATCATTGATATGTTGTATCTCAATTTGGTTGTACTCTAATATCCAATAAGATTTGTGTGGAACATCTTTTTGATGATTTATATGCAGAAACCCAAAAAGAGATCTCAAAATTATTTTTTAGAATATTTTTCGGAGTTTATAAACTGCTTTTAGTTTCAATGATTTTATAATATCAATTTTGTTAAAGAATACGTAGTTTTATCATTCTGCCATAAATTTTAGTCAAAAAATGAAGGACTATGGATTTGGCAAATTTGATGTGACATGTTTCAAGACGATGATTTTAGTCTAAAAATAGACTCATTAAGAATTTTATTTGACTTTTAGTTGGTAACTCCTTTTCATGTGTTAGACTTTTTTCCACACCCATGTATAATTAAAGGGAAATGTCTAAAATAGACAGTTTATAAAGAGGACTGATAACTTTAATCAATATACATTTAAAAACTCGACATAACACATGGGCGGTCATACATTTCAGCGTGATCCTTTTCAGCAGGGTTCTTCTGGGCACACTTTTTACAGTACAGCTTCTTTCCAGCGTGCTTCTTTTCCGCATAGCTCTTTTTAGCGCCATCAATATTTTCCATATTTATATTTATGTCGACTTTCATGCATAAATGAATACATTACTACAATATTGATAACCTTAACTATAGTTTTATCTATTTCACGTTATTAATTTACAAAATCTAGTCAAAATATTCCATATTTTGTTCCAATTTTAGCTAGGAAATGTCAATATAATCTGTTTGAATTTATCAAAATTGCCGTTGTATTCCTAATATTCAAAGAAAAATAAACAAATGAAGTTGGATATAAGATGGATCTTTCCTACGAAGCATTCGGTTATACTGGACATCCATTCCCCCATCGTTTCCATTCCTAAGAGTTAATTCTATACTTTTTGGATATCCTTAGTCGCATGCCTTCCAATCTTTGCTTCAATTTCATGTTCTGTTCAAGGGATCTCGTCTCTTTTAATGGAGGGATCGTTCATTGTGGAGATGTTCCAACACATCAAGATCTTTGATAGTGACTTCTGATCTTGTGAATCATCGCCTCTATACTCAAGAATACATCAACTCATCCAGATCTTATAAAAATCATCGTATAATTCTTTTTAAAAAAACCCAGAATACTCGACTGAAAGACCTAGTGAGGAATAGAAACAGATTTATTATTCTTCATCCACAGCTCCTTCAATGAAAGTACTGAGTCCATTCCTCCTTAATTCAACTCTAATTCGTCTCTTACTATAGGAAAACATTCATTGATAAGAATAATTCAGTATCCAATCTTTCACATTGATATAAATTCATTTATAAGATAGAGTTTGTGATGTGTGATCTATAGGGATAATTATATAATCTGAACAATTCACGCACACCTTTCATTTCTTTATTACTTTTACATTTTGTCATTGGAAAACAAGTGAAAAATAATTCTATACTCTTAAAGATAATATATATCTCTTTTCTCGAACGTTTCGTCTGCAAAGTATATTCCATTCTGTTATGTTATTACATATAAATTGTTGTTGAGAACTTTTGAGTGATTTTGTGTTTAAAAAATATAAGTGACCCCTTTACTTACGCATAATTCAATTAGAATATCTAAAAGTCGTTAGAATTCCCAAACATATAGAGTCGGGAATACTTTTCTAAGCAGCTTATCGCCAAATTGGAATATAACTCTTGAAAAGATCTAGGATCTCCACACAAATAAATTTATTATATATAATAATTAAATGTTTTCCATAAGAGCTAATATTATTTGTTTTATTGAAGACAATAGTTAAAATTTAGAAAAATAATAATCCAATTTGTTTGGACAAATAATTTAAAAAAAAAAGATATTCATCAAAATTTAATTCCCTGTTTATGAATTATCCATTATTTTATTTTTGTATCTTATTGATTTCTTCAATTTTATTTCGACAGACAAATGCTATTTCATTATTGTGATTGAAGTAATGTAAGTTATCAAAATTCTTATTATCAGTTGTAGAGCTACTATTGGTTAGGACCAGTAATAAGTAGTTCCTAACATCTTACTTCGAACCACCAAGAGATAATCCTGCATTGGTCATTGCGTTGCTTTGAACAATCAGATTCCTCTGGCATAATATGAGTCTATTTCAAGGTTCAAGGCAAACGTACTGCTTACACAAAATAAACAGAACAATTTCCATACCCCATCAAGAATAGAAATTAAAAAGTGTTTAATGCTTAGCATCAACATGTTTATATTTATTGTTGTTATTCGATTATTTAGTGATGATACGATCCTTTACTTTTGATTGATGGAAATTCTAATATAATATATAAAATGCTAAAATGATACCTCGCTAAATAGAAGCAAGCTGAAATGATCCGCACTGAAAAGAGGCTAGCTCAAAAGATGTATGACAAAAAAAGCGCGTCCTAATGAGTGGACACAAACACAAGGATTACATGACAATTATAGTAAAAGGTTGATTTATTTACATTACGTCATTCTATGTACTAACTTTAATGCTGAAAATCGATAGAACAATGCGGAAAGATTAGAAAAAAAAGACTAAACAATCGAATATGACCTATTTCTTATAAATGAATATATTTATTTATGTATAGCAGCCCAAAATAGTCTATTTTTAGAGTAAAGTCGACTTCAGATTATTCAAAGATAAACGTTGATATGTTTTGTAGTTTTTTAAAATATTTATTGATTAATACTAAGAGATTTTTTTATCAAATGTCTAATTCAGAAATTGATATTTAATTAGAAGTGGAGGAAATTAAAAAACTGACAGATCAAAAATGAGATACCAGCTACTAAAACCCTTTAAAGTCTACTTGGATGTTTTTACTTAATAATAATAATAGAAAATGTATTGCACAATGATTATTTAGTTGTAAATTACAATTAAATTAAGATAATAAACACTAAAAATAATTTTTTGTATTATAGTTCATTTTTATTATGAGCTTCCTGCTTTTTAAATATTAAAACTTCTTATTTTTAGATATTGCTATTATTATTTTCTAAACTATAATTCATATACAAAAATCTTACAAAATCAATTAAATTTTGCTATTTTGTTACTTTCAAACATTATAACAAATATTATAACTTCTAGTTTTTATTTTTATAACGTTAAGGGATGCATTATTTATAAGCCTCTCACACCCAAAAATTATACGTAGCTGAAAACTACATCAAAAATTGTTTTAATGTTAAGTACTCGTTTTACTTATTTTTAAACATTTAAAATCTCTGTCATACGTCCTATCTTTCACCAGGACTTCATTTGGAACTTGAACGACTTTGGGATAATTTGTGGCTTTTCTTGAACACAGAATTATTTTCCAAAATGTATTTGACTTTTGATTTAAATGGCTTGTGAGATAGTAGTTCTTGGAGTTTTTAAATCAATTTCATACTCTTTGAAAGAGGGATCCGTTCTCTTCTAATGCAGTAATCGTTGATAGCATCAAATTTTACTTTATTGTTGACAATTTGGAAGGAATTTTGGCATCTTGGAAGATATATTGGTCTGATCAATGCCTTGTCTCTCATTTTTCAATCTCAGTTACAAATTTTCCGCGAAGTAAAATGCAGCTTTTAGCCAAATTTTCTACGTTGTGATGACAGGTCTAGATGTAAGCAAATTGGAAGCACATAAACTCTCTTTTACAGTTAGATAATTTCATGATTATTGTTATTTAATACAACAATCAGTTGATTCACTTTTGGATATAAACCTCTCGCCATTTTAGGTACTCGATTGAATCCATGATTAAAGTAAGACAGATGGAATATAATTATAGGGAAAATAATTATGAGGCTAGGACTAGCTTTCAAGCAGTATCACAGAGTTTTGTTGTTATTGGTTCACACTTTATCCCTACCAAACGGACGAATTACATGTTGAGTATAATTTACTTTAGGGATTTAAAACAATTTAGAACTCACGTTATTGATGTGCAACTTTATAAAGTTATTTGCTGAATGAATGAATAAAAGAGTTATAGTGTTTATTTATAATATTTTTGCTGAATTAAAGGAGGATCATTCAACAGAACCAATATGAAGAATAAAAAGTTGGTCGGATATTATCCCTCTCAGTTCACTTTAGCGTTCAATTATCTTTCCTCTAATTGGATGTTTGATAATCAACCATAAATCCCTTAAATCTTTTTTTATATGTAATAAATATATTTTCATATATATACCTTTATCTCCTAAAAACACCAAAACTAGCTTAATGAGAATTTAGCTATTTTCCAACGACCCTAATTATCACATGGTACTATTTTTCATCTAAATTTTAGGTAGAATGGTATACGCATACATAAATAAAGGTGTAGCCTTGTTAACAGAAAATAAAGCGCTTTAAATCATTCTGAAAATATATGTTGACTCTGTAAAAATAGAATTTTAGTTGTAGGCTTCTGAACGTCGAGTTATCGTAAAGGGGACACTAAATAACTATTTAATGTACTTGTGCTAAGTAAGAAACGAAAAAATGTTTCAAATGTTATAAATTTACTTTTTTTTTCAAAATTACAACTCCTCCACATTTTAGCCTTTTTCAAATCTCTACACATACATAGTTCACCGATTGTTTCAAACTGCCCATACTGTGAACTAATATTTTATTATTTTCATTTGCAAATGGTAAATTTTCTTAAAAGGGTCTTAAAACGTACTAGATCCCTGACTGATTTAATTTCATTATATCTAGATATGGTATAAGTTTCTTATTCCCCCCTTAATACTATTTAATTATCTTTTGATCAGTTTTGAATTTAAACAGGGTTTCAAAAACACAATTTATAATGACTGAAATGAATTCGTTTTTTTAAATATAAATATCAAATAAATTTTACATATCACTGCTTTAAAATAAAAATCCTATTTGATGATGAGATTGAGGTATTATGTATATCTTTATACGTTATAGAAATTTAACAAACAAGTATGCAGAGTAATAGAAGAGTTTCCGAGCACAAGTGAGGAGAATTTTGGTACTAAGGATGAGGAATGGCTACCTGAACAAATAGGTGCAAACTAAGTAGTTAAGTTGTCAGCTGGTAATATTGAAAGTGAAGAAGTAGTTGAAGTTGACAAAGGGGATGAGGCTGTTGAATCTAAGATAAAACCATTTTTCAGGGGTCAAAAGAAAATGTTAAGAAAATACTATGTATAGTCAAGGAGAACCAATTTGAGGGAGACCTACCTCCTCTTTTAAAAGGGAAAAAGAAAGATCCAACATATATTTTCATGCAGATAATATGATACTCATAGATGACATTGTAAACACAACAAATTTTTTGGCTACTCAGAAGGAAAAAGACAACCAGCATAGACTTCAAACGTAGTGCAAAACATTTCTGTAACACATATACTCAGGAGTAATATCTTATGTCAAATAATAAAGTTCAAAAATGAACTGGTCATTTGAAAGAAGAAAACTAATATTAAACTAATTTGAAAAAATCAAAAATTTAAGAAAATTTTATCAATTAATCCAGAAGAATTTCAATCTGTCGATCAAATTATTATTCCCTTCAATGCATTATGTAGACTTCGGTGGACAAGTGAATAATTTTGTAGTAGGAAAAAATGCAAGTAATTATTTCTTACATTGCTTAGGATGTAAAAAAATACATAGTAAAAAAATCCTAACTGAGTTATTTATAATTTATGGATGAAAAGGATAACATCGCATCCTTACTTCTATTCTTTGTTTCTTTTCCACAGCTCCTAAAGTATATTGTAACACTATAAGGGAATAATAGTAAAAGTAATATATTTTGCACAATTTTTTTGTTATCACTGAGTCTGCTTTAAGGCAGAATATAATAGTGGGGAGCATACCCACAAGCCAATCTTCCTCCTGAATGGTTATGCAATATTCTTTTTTTATTTTTTCCCCACTTTTTTCTCGCAGGTTATATCTGCTACATTCATAAAAACAAATGGAAAGAGGATTCGTTGTGTTCCTTGCAAAATGAAACAATGAAGCATTTTACAGCCTGAGGATAATTGAAATAAGTATGAAGAAGGTCGGAGAGAGAGGAGGTCATAATGATTTTCCCTAAAAGTAGTTTAAATTGTCGTTTCATTATTAATGAATTTCATTTGCAGTGTGTCCCATCATATTGTGGTAATATTTCTCGCTGAGATTAAACGCAATCTCGACAATCATTATTATCAATTTAATAACGTTAAAGTTAATGAGACTCTAATTCTGACCCATCGTGTATACGGTGTTAAAATGAAATTGGCTAATTTTTCTAAAGTCTTTCCATTGTCAGTGAGGCCATCTTTTTTTGCAACGTCAGTCACATTCGAGAGCTCCCAAATTGAAATCTACTCGTTGTTTTTGTGGACAAAAATTATAATGACGGAGCAATGCTGAAGTAGCGTTACCAAGTTACACAACCCTTCACTTGAGTTTGTTGATACAACAAAGTTTTCCTCGCAAAAAAAAGCCGCCTTCAGACAGCAACATCATAGCAAATTTGCGGATCCGATTTGATACTTAACACACTGTAAATTGAATATTCTTTATGTGCTGAACGATATAAATATATGTTAGGAAACTTATTTCGATAAATCCTCTAAATCCCTCATAATTAATCAATAAGCTACTGTTTCATCTTTCTAATTCTTATTTTTGAATCAAACATTAAAATGAATGGAGTATCTATTAATACACACAGTGAATTTAAAAAAAGAAGAAGATGTTTCTTGTAAAGTTCTTTTAACAAATATATATGTATGTAGAACAAAAATAGATGGAACAAAAAATTTAATAAAATCTATTTATAGATACAAGCTATATCACTAGGAAAAATAACTAACAAGTTTATTTTTACACTACATAGATATATTTATATATATTTGCAAATTTTTTTTTTACACATAAGCTGTTTTATTTATTTTTTAAAAGCAAATTGATAATGCTAGCATACAATTTCAAGTAAAATGGAAATTAATTAGAGCAAAGTAAATTGAAATAAATAACTAATTTATCCTTTGTTACTTCCTTTCAAATTATATTATAAGAATTTACTTACAATTGATATATTAGTAATTTAAACCTTTATCAGCTAGGATTGTAAATCAAATATGTACATTTTCGGTATATAACAAAAAAAAATATTAAAAAAAAATCGTAAAGTGAGCATGGCAACCTAGACAATATGAAGAAGAGTAGCTTTCTTCATATTATAGATTTCCTTATTTATAAAGAAAATAACTCCCTAAAAAATCCTGTGGTGAACTGACGATTATGTTTACAATTTATAGACATCTTATTTTGGAACTATGTTAAAGTATTCTTAAAAATGAGGACCTTAGTTCTTTAGAGTACCCTTATAGATTGGAGTATATGACTTTAGAGAAGAGGAATGTAAGAGTACATTTTGGATGTGTTTTGTGAATTTATTTAAACTTGTTTCTCTTGAGTTGACTCTAAATTGTGGATTTAAAAGTTTAGAGATTAGTGCAATATGATAAGAGGCTCAACTCTTGAAGTTAGAATGTAAATGAATTAATATTCCAGAGTTAATTACTTGTATTTGATTCGCACTTATGTATAATAATTCCTTAAACTAGCAAAAAGGTTCGTGGGATTTGTCAGTTTTCTTTTTCTATTGCTCCAAGTGCACAAAGACTTGAACAGTAAATCCTAATATATTTAAAAAAGTTATAGATTTTTTTTTTTAGATCGTTCAAATTATTTTTATTTGATTTAATAGTATTTCCATTAAACATTCATATTTTATTTGAAAAAGTTACACATGTCTTGAGACTTTATATAAAAGATCTCAAAAAATTGATATGTTTAAACCTACAAAATGAATATAGAATACATGTTTAACTTAATTTTCATACCTCTACAAATATAAAACTTTAAGCACATGATTTAAGTTTCATTATGGATTTGATTATAGTTCAATACAAAGTTCGAATTTATTTAAAACTATTTGTATAAAGTAACAAAAATCTTTTTGAAAATAGGAAATAGTATTTAATTTCATTTCACGCAAAATATGTGCATGACACAAAAAGTTTTGTTTGCATCGTTAGGTCATTTGAGGGAGTTGATTATCTAAATTGAGATTACTTTAAAAGTCAAGTAAAAATTAAACATATTACAATTTGTAGTATTATATAGGTAGTACATTAGAACAGGGTTTCTGACAGCCTATCTAAGAATATTATACACCTTCACCAATACTTATTTGATTCGATTGTGAGGTCCGTACAAAGTTTGTTATCAATTGTTAGCCCAAAATAGTTTTTTGGGTAATTTGTTTTTCCTCAAAATGGAAATTTAGGGAAGCAAAGGTAAAAGGTTGGAGCTAGCACATCACCATATATGATTGTGATAAGTTAATGAAGTATTTAATATTATAAGCGATATTCCCAAATGCATGCAGACTTTAATAGACAAGGTCTCTATATGGTCTAGTTCTATAACTCTGGTACAATCTGCTTCATGGTTTTTTGATACAGAAATGGACAGCATATGAACGTCAATAATTCTTGCAATGGACCGTAGCCGTGATTCGTTTCAAATGCTTTAAAACCTACGTATTAAAGTTTGAACATTTACGATTGGATGTGAAGGGGATGAATGATATATTCTACTGAAATACCATCAGTAATAGTGGTCGGATTTTGTTCCCTGTGCCTGCTTAAATTGTCACTCCTACTTATTTATTTTAGGGAGCTCCTTTTCTGTAAGATCATTACAAAGAAGTTGTATATTGGGTTGAGCAAATATGTAGGAAAGATTCATTCACTCAATGCATTTTGATTACAGTTTGGGTTAATTTTTTAGCTTAGACTATGAAAAACCAAATCATAACCTTTTTTCTGTTTTACAAAAAAAATATATTTTATAAGCATGGATTTACTTCCATTTTATCGAGCAACAGAATAACACTTACAAAAAAAGTACCTCGTTGTTTTTATCTTGTTATGGAGAATCTTTAAATTCAGATTCAACTGACCAATCTGCATTGAAAAACTGTCTGTACAACTTTCTTTTCATTGACGAATTCTGTTTTGTGACAGTCACATTGTTGAGGATTAATGGTGAAATACAATTAATGTGAAAAATTTAAATGAGTATTTATTAGTTTGACCAGATAATAATAATAATAGCATAAACACTAAAATTCTGAAAAGTGTGGCCTTAGTGTCACTATATTTTGAGAAAAAAAAATTATATAAAGTTTAAACGTCTTCAATACGTTTTAAAACATTCACTTTTGAAAAGGTTCAAACGCGCTTGTAATAAAAAGTGCTAGACTATATTAACTATATACGCTTGAATCAAATAAGTATATAAAATATATTATATATAAAAAGTAAAAAAAAAAAAAAATTATATACATGTTTCTAAACTAAGATCCAACAATCCAAGATCTGGGGTGAAAAATCGAAGCCCTGTTTCTATGACTTATTTTAAGGAGTATATTTCAAAAAATTTAAATTTAAAACTTGGCAGTGTCATACATGGTGTTACTTCACTAACACAAAAATTTACTTTGTATTTTATTGTCAGCTGTCAATGTTTCTGCTTCTATCCCACGAATACGTGTTGTGATCACTGATCCCTATTATGAAAAACCATTTAACCCTAGAATCTATAATACAATTAGAATTATGAAGGGAAATTATGATCAAGCTGACTGAACAGATTTTGAGTATGGTGCTGATATTTGTAAGGGATCTGTAGATAATGACTTATTCTGAGTCTTAGAGTGAGCTTCTTCCAAAGTAAATTAATATAGACGTACCTGAATGGTGTCAAATCTTTTACAGTTCTGAATATACCAGTGTGATAAGGCAGTACAAACTTTTTTATGTGATGAGACATATTTTCTATAAATTTATGGATCGAAGAAAATATTATCAAGAACTTATCAAAATCATAAACATTTTCTTCCTCCATAATATGTATCCTAAAAATAAGTATTTATTAACACTCAAATTTTTCCAACATATCCTGGAACTAAGATGTATTTCTTTAAAATTGGGGAAAAAAGATTTATCACTATTTTTATTGTGGCAAACATATATAAGACTATGTAGTTAGAATTTTGACGCTGTTTCGATATTATTATTTTTTTATTTTCATTGCCAAGAAAAATATAAGAATGTCTGTTAAAAACCATATTGAAGATTTCGACGATATTTGAGAGAGGTTTTGTGAGTAAAAAGGCACGAAAAGATCCGCAAATTTGTCAAAACTTTATAAAATTAAATACTATTTTATGAAAACGAAAAGAAGTTTGAAATTTTATGTGATCTCCAGACAATTTATAACTTGAGATGTTTTCCTGCACGAAGGTAGCTCTTCATGTAATTCTTTTGAATCCAACCAATCAAGGTCTTTCAGAAACTCCAAAATTTAAAAATTACTTCTACAGTCATCATATTCATATCTACCAATTGTTTTTTTAGTATGTACTATCTTATTATTATAAAAACAAAATATGTATATTAGTACACAGTCTTCAGTTTTAGCAATCTAATATTACAAAGGGCAATTACACTCATATCTGAAATTGTGATGTGAAATTCCTTGGTAAACTGTACTTGATTTTAAAATAAATCTTAGGAAATAAATCAAATTTTAATATCATAAAATTAAAATTAGAGTTTTTGTTCTTATAATTAAGGTTCATGTGAAGCTTGAAATGATAAAAAAACAATCTAAAATTGTCAATTTTTGTACATAAAATATAATAACAATTTAGTTTTAAAAAAAGTATATTATATTATGAGAAAAATATGAAATAATTATCAAATAAGTTAATCTGAAGAGGAATAACTAGATTAATAATGCGTAATGGAGATAAAATGATTAAAGACCACTATGCCAAAATATGACTGCAAAAGGGGTTACATCTTGTCGAACTTAATTATTTAATTATATGTTCTTTCTTTCCTTCTTCTACTCAGTCATTCTATTTTTGATACTCTACAACATAAGACATAATCAATCCATATAGTAGCATTTTTAAATATGGTTAGAAAATCACATTTATTTTGGGGTTTTAAGCCGCAAAACATGAAAATAAATATTAAAACATTCAAAAAGTCTAGGTATACCCTTTAAAGCCATTCAAAAAAAGTTAAGCTCTCAGAGTATAATCCCCATTCAGAACCATATTTATACGTGAAAGAATTTTTTAAACGGAAATCAAAGCTAAAACAAATTGGTAAAAACCTTTTAGCTCTTAAAAAGTGACATTTTTATTACTTTATCTTGATTACAATTCTCAAAAATATGTTTAACAAGAAAAAATTAATATAATGAAATTTTTTATTTGGATGTTAATATAATAGAAGGACCTCTTACTAAACCACTTCGAAGGAAGTCATATTTGAAGGAATATCCATAACATAGTTATGGGATTTTCAGTTCCTTCGTAGTTCCTTTTATTTCTCCTATATTGTAGAAGAGCGTCTCTTCATGAACCTGTTTTCGTTTTAGATAACTTCTCATTAAGTAATTCTTGTCTTACCTCCTGTTTTTGGAATTAATCTCCCTTTTCTAATTCATTAAAAGTGTTGAAAATAGTGTTTTTGATTTGATTTTTTACATGATTATATATTTGTCGTTCATTTTTGAAGAATTTATTATTACGGATCCCTGATCATCCCCTTTACAGATATATATATAGAGAGAGAGAGGTAATACAAATCTAAGAATTCATTGATAGAAGATATCTGCTTGAAGATGTACCTTTAATCTCAGGAATTTTAAACTTATGATATAGATTAAAAACTTAAGTTAGGATTAATCAACATTTCAGGCATAAATTAGTCTATATTTTGCCTATTTTTGTCCAACAAATTGTTATTATTTCCACCATTCAAACTGAAGACACGGCAAATAATGAAGTAGGATACTTATTACTTTCATAATTATTATTAAAAGATTATAATTTATTGTGACACCAACTTCCAATTTTTCTTCCTGATATTTATTTAATACATTATACTTAGATATGAATACTATGAAACTTTAATTGTAAGATTCATAGATTGATTACATTGATCCCTCAATGTAGAGTAATTCATTTATAAAGTAACATGTTAGAATTAACTTATAATTTCTAATTCAGTTCTATAATTATTATTTTTATTTGAAAGTCCTATCATGTATTGCCTGTAAATAAATGATATATTTTCATCTGAAATTAATTGAGTTAATCAATAATGGTTTGACTGAAGCTGCTTATTCTAGTAATTACATCTATTTCGGTAACTTTCTCATACTTCAAAAAGTAAATTTAAGACTTTGCTACATGTATTTATTCGCTCTGGAACCATGAAATGAATTATTTCATTGATTGAAATTTTAGTGGTAGTATTCTACATTTGAAATGTAATTAAAATTTTAATTAAACATAAAATTAGTCATATGAACGACTGAATCTACATATTACATTGTTTTTTTATCCCAATCTGGATTAGATTAATTTTGTGAAAGGCTGTAGATACCAAGCTTAGGTAAATTTTAATAGTATATTTTGTGTTTTACGGCTTATAGAAAAATAATAAATGTGACTTTTAGAATACAGACGCTCAAAGACCTGAATTTTGTTGTTTTGTGTTGTTTTCATGTGTTGGGTCTAATTTAAAACTACAGTCCATTCAATAACAATGTTCTGAATGACATGAACAATATATAGTTTTTTTTTCTCACCAAAGTTAAAAAAGGTTTATATTGGAAGACAAAGATGGAAAAGGAAAAACTGATAAAACCGGTCAGTTTTTATTGGAAATTTTTTGGAAAAAATATTATTCCTCAAATTCTTATTTTTTTTAACAAACAATTTGCTAAAATAAAGGCAATTTGAAAATAGATGTTTTTGATAATGCTGTCATGTCTCACAAGCTTCCATCCAAAAATATTCATAAAAATGCTTTAAATTTCTTGGTAATTACACAATTTTTCCCTAGAACTATTATTCCATTATTGTTAGGAATTGCTCACAACTTATCAATAACTAAGTTCAACCAATCAACGTTCAGATAACGGATAACAAGTAAAGAAACAGAAAATCAAAGTCTGACAATTTATATTTTTTTTATCTAACAGAATATTTATTCCTTCATATAAAAATATACATCTTAATCACAATAATAATAACTACATACATATTTAGATTCATGTAAGTTCGTTGAAATAATGAAAAAAGTAATAAAAACACATTAGGAATAATTTAATAGTTGTAGTAGTATGTGCATTGTACGTCAATACAGTCAATAGACTCGAGGTTGCAAAGATGTATAGTATTGCTCCGGGAAATTGATTTATATATTAATGAGACATTATTTACGGCGTCATTGTTATTAAAAGAAAGAAAGAGGCAAACATCAACATTTGCAAAGCAGTTTCCATGACCCTCTACTTTCAAACCTCCTCATCAAAGCCATACTCTGTACAATAAACGTTTCGAAGCCTATAGGTAGGCTTGCGCCATTACATCTAACAGCAAATTTAAAATACATAAATATAAAGCACATAAGAAATATAATAATTAATAGGTTTTATACGGGCGAGTATCGTTCTAAAAACTAGAATATTATGTAAAAACTAAATATTTTTTTTCTTGTTCAATAAAACTAGGTCATGGTGTTGTGAGATCATACCGACGTCGTATTGTATTAAGTCAAAACGAACTATCGGGGTCAATCTCCTGGATCTCCTTCGAAGCCGCCGTCATAAATCCTTTGTTTATATTCATTCTCCTCGCCATCGCTGCAAACTGCCATCATATTGAATTTAACAATGCATTTATTGGCTAAGGTTTACCTCTCATTATCTACTATTAGGTCATACTTAATTTGAGACTCTGATAGTTTTTTCCCAATAAAAGGCTCCACTCTCTTCTTAAGTAAAGTGAAATGTGCTTAAATGGGCTTCCATTCTCCTAGAAAGTGGCTAATTATTTTTTTATTGTTTCCCCACATCCCGAACACTTGAACATATTTCCTTCCTGTGTTCCTAGGTTTCCAACATTGAACGATCCTGATGCAATTTGACATCTGTTTCGAAGTTAAATACTTGTCATAGATTCCATAGCAGAAATTTATCAGCTTGCCTGTCTCAATTCCAGTTCTTTTTAAAAGATGCAAAAAATTCGTCTCACATCCTCTTCCCTCCAAAATTTTAACCCTCATTGATTGGTTAGAATAATTTGTGGCTTTATTCCTTACTTCATTTTTATATCTGGAGTTTATTTGCAACTTCAGTAGTGCTATGGCTGGATCTGTTAGATCTGTTATATTGCTTGATGCCATTAATTCCTCGACGGTCCTTATTCCTTTTCTACTTAACGTTTCAATGTTCATCTTACTGATAGATAAGTAAATTATATCTGTATTCTTGAACGGAGATATCGGCACCTATTTATTATTAATTATGTTCTTCATTGCTTCTGCCCATCGAGGATGGTCGTAATGTTTATCGTATATTATTTCCCTCTACAAGACCCCATCATTTTTGGCGGTTTTTCCTGCATTTCCAAGGTATTTAAAACTGTTTTCTTCAGCATAGTTGCCATAAATGTAGATTTGTTCAATTTTGTTTTCAGTCCACTTAGACATCTAAACTCCTCTAATATGCTTACAAAGTTGTTAATATTTTTTTCTATGTTATTTTCGTCAAATAGAAAACACTTAAATATTTTTTCCCACTTATGTTCTTAACATCTAGTATGTCCTTAGTTGTAGTGGTCTTATTGCCAAGTTAAATAGTACTGGGATTAGGGGATATCCTTATTCTTGTCGGCATCCTCTTCCGACATTTATAATTACTCCTCCCCCGGGGGCAATTTCTCTTTTTGATCCTTTTATTATAGATGTCATCAGATTTATATATCATAGAGGTATATTTAAAGCATGGGGCTGATGAATTATATGCTCGTGCGATATTGTATCGAATGCTTTTGTAAAATCAATAAAAACTTTAGCCATCTATTTATTTCTTTTGTCCTGCCATCTTATCCATTCTCTAACGGATATTGCTACATCGCTGATTGATCTGTTTTTTCTAAAACCAAACTTTGAACTAGGTAAAACTTCTTCTAGAACTGGGGGCATTCTCTCGAACATTAATCAAGATAAAATTTTATTGTGTACATTTAAGAGTGTAATGGGTCTCAAGTTATGCACATAATTTGCATTTTAGCCTTTTTTTTATTAAGACTACTATAATTCATTTCTTCGGGAAGAGATTGCTGTTGTAAGATTTCGTTTAAGTAGTTTGTTAAAATGGGGATTGTATGAGGAAACTTTTTATACAATTCTTCCATCTTTTAATTTTTGTTCGTGTATTCATATACTTCTTTAATGTTAAATTCTTTTTGTAAGTTCTTTTTCGGTTTAGTAGATAATTTAACCTTGAAATCAAATTTTGAATTTTTAGTATCGCTTCCAGATCCATCAAATATTTTGTTGTAATAATCTTGTACAATCTTCTGCACCGTATCATCATCGTCTCTCAGTTTTCCTCCTTCACCATAAACATAAACATTCACTTGTTGCAGCTATATCTTTCTTCGTACAAGTATTTGCAAGTAGAAATTTGTGATCAGATATACCACCACTTTTAATTACTTTTTAGTTTTCTATCATACATGCTATTTCTCTGCTGCATAGAAGGTAATCTATTCGAGCTGATGAGTATTTTTTCTTTAAGTTTCTGTTGTGCAAATAGGTATGGTCTTGATTGCTTCGAACTTTTCCAATGTCTATAATAT
Source organism: Lepeophtheirus salmonis (assembly GCF_016086655.4). NCBI lineage: Eukaryota > Metazoa > Arthropoda > Copepoda > Siphonostomatoida > Caligidae > Lepeophtheirus > Lepeophtheirus salmonis. The sequence goes on from NC_052134.2 coordinate 41,308,854, forward strand.
TTTTGTTTTGGATCCAGGCTTCAAAGGAATCCGTATTTGCTTGTGCTTTGGCAAAAATTTTGTTTCCCCTTTTCCCACTATGGAAACATTAAAGTCTCCAGTTATTATATGTGAGTTGTTATCCTTCGGTGTTACTTTTTGTAAGATATTTTTAAATGTTTTTCCGGAATGCGCATATACTGATTTTACAACAGTACTGCAACCAAAAATATCAATCTTCGCCTCTATCATATTTCCGTCGTCTGTTTCTTCCAACTTCCCCAAGTCAGCCCTTTGTGTACGAGTACGGCAACTCCTCGACATGGATGATTTCCCTTGACTTTGCATGCTTTAGAAAAATAAATATTATATATTTGGTCAAATATCCCGTAGTCTGAATTATTCATTATTCTTATCACAGCGGCGATGTAAGGATAGTTAAGAAACACTGAGATAGTCGTAAAATCTTTTTCGTTTACTGAATTCCGAAATTCCATTAACATTTGCACTCAGTATTCTTAAATTATTCATCATGAAATTCACATTTGGTGGCGCTACTTTCATTGTCTACTTCGGTGCAAACATTCCCCAAGCTGTTCACAGACTGGTGTTCTGTTAGACCGATTGCATTTCTGAATCCTCTAAACCTTTAATAAATTTAGTACTTAAATTTGATTCTGATTGTTCTTCATAATTTTTTTCTCCTCCTTCCCCATAGTTGTACAGCTCATTTACTGCGTTTACTGAGGAATTTAGCTCATTCGAGTCTTTGCATCCTATGGTATCGTCGTCTTCTCTGTTTGTAACGATTTCAATTTTGTCAAGAGTACTTCCTTCTATAACGTTACAATTAGCAATTTGCCTTCCCTTGTTTTGTAATATGATTAATTTCGCTTCGTCATCTTTGAAACTCTCCGAAAATGGTCCCACTTTTTTCCACAGCCATTAACTTAACTTTCTTTTATCTTTTCTGAATTATTTATTTTGCCAGAGTCCTCATCTTCCCTTGTTTCATAATTTTCGCTAATATCGAAGCCATTCCCTTCCAAAATATTTTCTCCCACATTAATCTCCGCCGAGTCCGGCACTAAGAGCCGTTTCGATCTATCTTTCTTTTGTCTTCTCATCCTAAGTCCAAACCATCCTCTATAGTATTGGTCGACATTTTACTATTGTTATATTCCCTTGTTATGTGTCCAAAATGGAAACAGTTCGACCATTGTCTCGTTTGGTTAGGATATTCCATCTTAAAGATGTTGTTATTTAAAGATGCATATGTTGGTAAGTTTGCCGGGTTTCCTTCCACGGTTACTTCTAGGTCAAGACTTTTTGCATTAATGAACTCTTTGGTTGCGATCCTCTGTAAATCCTCATCTTCATTTATTAGTTTCTGCGTATATTGTGACATTGGAGATCTTTCTATTTTATTTACTTTTTCGATAAACTTTTCCAAATATTTCTTAAGCAGGTCTGGATCAAGGAGGTTGGCAGCGCCTCAATGGGTTTTTAATTTTGCCTAAGTTTATTTGTCGTATGTTCACTTTCTTCATCACTTGTTTCAACCCTGGAATTCCTTATGGGTTGCTCGTGTTCTTCCTTCGTTTCGGACCTAACTTCTATTTCCTCGATCCTCCTCCTCAGACTCAGGGACCGCGACGGAGATTCTCCGATCCTTTTCCTATCATTGGTCTTGCTGACTCCTTCTTTCCTAACAAGAAACTGAGTTATGTCTTACTTTCCATTATTTTTAGCCCTTTCTTCACTTGTCCTGGTCCCTGGAGATACTTCTTTCCCCTTCTGTCCCATTCCCGAAAACGAGAGAGAGGTTTTATCAAATAGAACTCTACCTGCTCCGAAGAGACTGTATAGTTCTTTTGAAGCTAAAAAAATAACACTTCTGATTAGCACTAATTCATTAAATTTATTTATCTGCAAAATGCCCAATTTGTAAGTCTTTTTTTTTCCTTGCGCGTCCAAATTTTTTCTGACAATTTATTAGCATTAGTGAGATTATGTTAAGTGAAATATTTTTAGTTATTTACGGTAATTTTTCTTAAATAAATATATTCACTTAACAAGAAATAGAGATATTAATTTTTATAGATATTGGAGAGATTAAAGGTTGTGTTTTCTTTCTTTATATATAAATATATATATTTGCTCCAAAATTTAAAGTTGAGGAAATTTGAAACACATTATACTTTTAGATAAGTTACTCAGAGGTGAGGTGACTTACCAACGTCAAAATTTCCAAGAACGTCCCTTAAAATGTTTTATTCTTTAAAAATTTATTCAGATATTATATTAGAGAATATTTTTCGCAAATTGCACTTTGATGCAAACTGCCACTGTTATAATTGTCTTTGTAGTCAGGAACTGTTAAAAAATGTAATGTGAGAAATAAATTTAAAAAAATAGAAAAAATAATATTTCTGAAATAAATAATAAATTAGACTTTTCAAGTTTTTTAATGATTAACTTTAAATGTACCGTTCCACATTCAGATCAGAGAAAATATCTTTCACAACCCTCTTTAGGGCCCTGTTTTGTGTAACGAAAACGTTTGCAATACGAATAATACGAAGAAAATTTCAACTCAAATTGTTTTTATGGCAAAAATAATCTGCATTATATTATAAAATTATTAATGAAAATTTTGTAGCATTAAACACTATCAATCCTTAGTGGAATATGTTATTGATTCCTCGTCGTAGAAAGATGATTTTGTTTCATGGATATAACCCACAATTATTTTTTCTTCGGGTATGTACCTTTATATGAAATGATGAGAGTATATTAAAGGTTAAAAAAACAAAATATAAATAGATTGGTAATCCCCTCCTTAGAACTAAGAAGCCAAAAAAGTTTGAGAAATATTTATTTCCAAAAAAAATAGATGTATTTCATAATGATAATGACTTTAATAAAACTGTCTTAGGTGATGACGTAATACAATTATTCTTGCAATTCTGTTATTTTGAATTGAAGAAATAATAAATAGTCAAGTATTTTTTGTTGATTCAGTTGTTGTTAATATTTGAAACTATGACATAAAATTAAGACATTGTGACAATGCCGGTCCTAAAGGAGCCCCGATTATTAAGAAAAAGGGAAATGGGAAGTTAAAAGACATATCTGATAACTCAAAATTGTCTTAATTTAACTTCAAGCCATCAAGTGCTGACTTTCAAAGAAGTCCTCTCTAAATTTTCTGTTTCTTTCTGAAGAAGCCATAGAACATATAGTGAAACCAGAAGCGTTGCAATTCAAAAAGGTAACCATGGCTTTTCAATAAATTCAACCGAAGTGAGATGTTTCTATGGAATATTGATAGTGTAGGTTATTGTTCCGTGCCAAGTCGCCGACAATTCTGGTAATTGCAGTACATAATGAGGCAATTGCAACATATATGAAGCGAGATCGTTTTGATAAAATTATGAAGTATTTTCTTTCAAAAGACATACTATTCTAAACATCAAACGACAAATTTGCAAAGATTCAGCCCTTATTTGACTACTTAATGTATACACAAATTTATCTATATTGGAGAGCGTTAGGTCCAACTAATCTATCAATTGACGAAACTATATTCCTTTTTTGACGTCCCCCATCAAAGCAATTCATCAGAAGCAAGCCCATCTGGTGGGAATACAAGGCTATGGTTGTTACTGATCCAAAGGGATATATATGCCTTTGATGTATCATTATACCAAGGAAACATTGAGTGTAAAACAAAAGATACAATTTAATTTAATAGGAAGAGTTATTCTTCAAACTTTTGAAAAATTCAAGAAACACACCCTTATAAAAAGTTTTAATTGTATTTTGATAATTTTTTCACTTCGATAAAACTTTTGGAAAAATCAAAAATATGGGTCATGATAATACTGTAACAATAAAAAAATAGAATAGATAAGTGCGTATTTATCAGTATAGAGGCAGTCAAAAAGTCACTTAGGGGGAACGAAGAATATTTTAAAGACGCAAATTCAAATATAGTTGTTATAAAGTGGAATGACAATAATACTGTTACCACTGGATCGAATAAATATGGTTTATTAAAACTAAGGAAGACCGAGCATTTACATCAAAAATATTATCAAGAATATCACACAAAATAATTTATACCATTTATATTATACTGTTTTAAAATAATTGTTACTAAATTTATTCTTCTATATATATTTGCAAAAAAAAAAAAAAAAAACTGTAACTACATACTCTTATGATTTTTGATTTTATGATCTTTGCGAGGACGCAACACAAAAAATGATAGATATGTCAATGTTTACGTGTTGCAAAACTTGTTTTTCCTTTATATAATTTGCAAATTATGTAAATTAGGATTTATTTTTACCATTTTAGCACTCGTTATGACACTTTTATTGATATACTCGAATTTCAGATCAAAATTAGAAAAAAATATTTATTTAGGCGTACATGGGTTTTACGTATACAAAAAGTTAAGATATGAACAGTTTTATATTTAATTTTAAATATCAAATCATTTTTAGCTCTTGAATAGATTAAAGTTGCAGATCTAAATAGAAGTTGGACTATTAAACCAAGTCTTACTTGTCATTTTAGTAACAAAATTCTATATTTGTGTGATTTTGTAAGAAGGTACAATTAAAAAAACAACAACTTTTGATAACAGTTCCGAATTTATGACATTGCTTTAATCTAGTCAAAATATGAGGAATCCGTAAAATAATTGCTAGAATTACGAACCATTGGATATATTTCAATTAATTATTCAACAAATATTTATACAAACTTGGTCTTCTTTTAAAAAAGAATATCCACAAAATAACAAAGTCCTGCAAAAATTAATAAGTAAAACCTGAACTGGTATATCTTGTCCAATATTTCATACATATTTTAATTTTGATCCCTCTTAATAGTTAATAAGATTGTTTTGATATCTAACCTTTGGCACAGAATCGTTAGATTTGACATAATTTTAAACCAATTTTTTTTATAATTGCTGTAAAAGAATTTGTCTATAACATGTAAAGGAATTATCCATAGATTTAACAAAATTGGAAAATGAAAAAACGGGGTTTGTTTTGAAAATAGCCCACTATCATAAAAAATAGAGATGAAACTATCTGGAAGTTCCAATAACAAAATCCACATATCTCATTTTTTTAAACGAAAATACAATTTGGTGCAGTTTGGGTTTATATATATTGCAGTATGACACAATTTTCCTTTTTCACAAGGTGGCATCTGTAAATTTTAGCGTGCTTACGATATTTGGCATTCATGACTTTTTTAAAGAAAAGTTCATTCCTTTATTTTTTTTCTTTCTTAAATTATCTTTTTTATACTTTTTAAAAAAAATCTATTTGGATTATTTGTTTGCCGCCCTATAAAATATTCTTCATCGAGGGCCATTTTGCCCTTCTGCAAATTTGCCTCTGATATTATGTATTTATCTGGTTATTAAACTCCTAATCAGACCATTTTTGAAGAAGGTTAAATAGATTCTCAATTATTTTTAACTTTAAAAATGTGTGTTCATTAGGTATAAATTCAAATTTCATATGAGTTTCTAAAGAAGTTACATAATCATATATCAACATCAAGCTTTCTACTTTCAAACATTTGCCTCTTTCTTCTTTCTCTCTTGTATGTATATACGTAACAAACCATTAGGATTAATAGTATGAGACAATATTCATAGTAGATCCTTCTTCCCTTCCTTTCCTTCCCTCCATATTCAGCTCCCTCTTTATTCGGTTAGTTTATCTCACTATACTACAGCAGTTATTTTATGTGTTTTCTCGATATCACATCCTAAAATTCTGCTGAAGTACGCATAACTCAAATAACGAAGCCATTCATCCTTTTGTGGAGAGCCTTTAATTTTAAATACTTTTTTAAAATTATAAGTCATCATCATCATTATGTCGAAAGGGGAGTCCGAGGAAACGGATGGGATTGTTCAAGGCTGTTTTCCCATTTCAATTAAAAGTAGTAGCAGGGAATCTACTGAACACACAAATAGCCCCAAGAAAATAAATCAGTCTTCATATTCTTTCAAAACATCACCCCATCATCCTAAAAAATATTTTGTTCATTGGTTTCGAAAAGGACTCAGACTGTCAGATAATCCTGTTCTTCTTAGAGGGGTTTGAAAAGCGAGTTCATGTCGTTGAATTTTCATTTTGGATCCCTATGTTGCGGGAAAGTCGAATGTGGGAGAAAACCAATGGAGGTAAGGATGAATTAATTTGAAATTGGGTTTGACAAAATATACGATTAATTAATTACTGCTATGTCGAATTTTATTAATTTCTAGATACAAATGGTAGGAAAAGGATCATTAAATTGTTTGATCTTGAATAGTAATTAGAAATTTACGAATTTTTATATTGAATAGCTCAAATCAATAAGAAAATTTATAAGACACGACATTGTTTCATAGTTCCATTCCACTTTACCGATTCAAAATAAGAATTTATAAATAAAAAAATTCATATAACGTTGGTTTCATGAGATTTATGTTTTTTATTATTTTAATACATATTTTAAAACTATTTTATTAAGTCGGAAACTGGTATATGCAAATAAATTATAAAATAGACAAATCGATAAATTTTTGCGGTGGGTTTTCACTGGGTGTCTTTGAATTCCCCAATTAAAAAAAATGAGTTTATTCTCTTATTGGCCGAGTGTTTCTTCAACGTAAGTTTTTAATTAATCTAAATTATTATATATCTATTTTTCTTGCCGATTTTCTAATATTCCGAGAGTTTTTTTCTATTTTTTAAAAAAATATTTTTAATTGTTTTGGATCTTTCTGATTTAGGTTTTGTGGAAAAAATAGAAATGATTCCATTAAAATTACATTGGATATTTTATTTTAAACGAAAAGACGCGAAAGAGGAAAAAAAATATATGCACATAGTAAATAATGACATCCAACTCTCTATTTATTTTGTTAGAAATTCGCAAATTATTCATTGACTTATCAAATTATGCTGGTTAAAAAAAGAAACTTATTTAGCTTAAATAATACAAATATTTAGAAACATACAAATATGAATATTTATAATATTATAAATGTGACGTTGATATTTGCTTGTATTACAGTCTCAAAAAACATTTTTGTCAAAAAAAAGGTAAAAAAACAAAGTTCAAAATTGCTTAAATTATAAATATGTGCATATCCCTTGGTTTGAAATATTGTTTGTAGATACATTATTTGAAAAATGATAAATAATAGTACGAATTCTGTGTTGAGGTGATAAAAAAGCTTCTAGTAAGATTTCAATTTGGGATGGGAAAGAAAAGTAAAGGATAATTAATGCTGATTATATGTAAATGTGGTCTTATTTATTAAATGTGAGAGTATCCAATTATGTGATAATGTAATGTTACGAGAAAAAAAAAAGTTTAATTTTTTTAAGAGTTAATCTTCATTGACCAATGATTGTACCAAAATTGACTTTATGTTTTCTATAAGCCTACATATTAATAAGGTTTTAGAGTTTAAGACAGTGGTTTAGTTAATTAGCTATTTTTTTGCTATTAAAAAATCATTCCAGATTTATAATGAACGCCTCAAGGAGTACTCTTAGTATCATTTATAAAATAAATAAGATTTAATTGACTAGTTTAATCCATGTTTTAACTGATTATACTCTATTTGAAGCATAATCTCCATGAATAGGTAAAGTAGGTAGCTTTAACATACATTTTGTTCATAAGGTTTTTACTCACATAACCTGACAAATTACTTTCAGAAATAATTAGTATTGATATGTTGATAATGTGTTGTGTATGCAATCTAATATTGAGTTTTTTTACAAAAAAATTATACTTATTTTTCCAACATTATCACATAATTTGTATTTGCATTCTCTTTATTTACTTTTACCTCAAAAAATATACAAAAGGGATAAAGAAATATCTGATAGTCAATGAGTACAACTGTAAATAGATTTAAAGAGTAGAAATGATTTTCTAAGAGCTAAAAAAACTATCTTTTTATTCTAATTTATAGAAATATAATACTAAGAGTCTATATTTTTTGATGAAAAACCTTTCACTAATCGATTTAAAAAAAATTCCTACGCTTATTTGAGTATCTCCATTTGTTATAATTATACTTAAATCATAATTGACTATACAATAGAGAATGTTGATATTTATTCAAAGAAGAATTTGAATTTATACAACCAAAATTGTCGGTCTATTAAAGCCCTAATCTACTACAAAAAAAAAAAAAGTACAACTTTGAAATATATCCTATTGCTGTTTTTAAAGGTAACCTTAATTGGCATTAAAGCTGTTTATACAATAGCCAAGTTACTAAATTTAGCTGCTTTTGGTAATACCAATTTAACATCATGGAATGAGCTCAAACTATATTCATTTATTTTTTTAGCGTTATATGCAAAATATTAACTTCAATCATTAAAAATATGTTTATGTATTATTTTCAAGTGAAGTTTTAAATATTTGTCGGTGTACTTGAAAATTAAAAAAAGTGATATCATAGTTTGATTAAGAAAACTATTGGCATTTATGTCTGTCAATATTACTTTGTTTAATCTTGATGGAAAACTTATTAAGAAGTGTATAGAGGCTTTTTATTTGAGGATCATAAGGTGGGTGGCGTTTTTGTTTGGTTTTTAATTGTTTATTTGCTCTCCCTTTTTCTTTGTCTTCTTCTTCTTTATTTTAATTCTTCAATGAAATTTTTTTCCATATTTGTGCATCAATTAATATACGATATGGATTATCACTAAAGCTCACCTTTTTTTATTTAATTACTAAAAATTTATTGTTTATAACTGTTGTGATGCTTTGAACTTCTAATAATACCATTAGTTAATTACAAGTTTAAGTAAAGAAGCATGTTTTGGAACTACAGCAAGCCTTCAGGAGTCCTTTTTTTCTTCCCCAAACCACAAGGCGAAAAATTAATTCATTTTCCTCGTATGGGATTCAAGATGTCAAATTTTGCAAACGAAACAGCAAATGTATTTCCTCTAGTGTGGAGGAGGATACCCTCGTCGGTTTGGAAGGACTCTTATTAGATGAATATAAAAAACACAAAATTGATGCCTCATTGGTTAGAATGGACCCTTCTGCTGACTTCAGGATTAATAGGACACGAGTTTTATTACTTTATATAAAACGAGGGATTGAGCACAGAATATACTAGTCACTACATTATATATCTACGATTTCTTCAATATCAAGCATGCTTAAGTTTTCGAGGAAAAGTTATAACATATAACTATGAGTATAAGTTTACTGCTAGGAGTTGAAATTTTTTGAGATAATTAGTGAGATCTTCCATCTAGCCTATGTTGTTGACACGCCAGACATTGTGAATTAGATATTCATTTTGGAACTTGTTGAAAGGTATACTGCTTCCTCTGTAGCTTATCTTCACATTGTATAAACGATAATACATATTTAGATTTCCTGTTACGAAGGAAATTGATTATATGCTGGAGATATGGGTGAATAATTAACAGAACTTGAAAAGAAAGAAACTGAACATGATACCATAGAATAACTTTAGCCCAATGACTAATACGTCCAACAAACCAATTTTTATAGAACTTCAAAATCTAATAAGACGAGATTTACACCCTTTAAGAGTAATCTAATCATCAATCATCCGAAGATATTATTCAACTTCCCATGCAAGGATATAAAAAGAATATACATATGTTTATTTACATATTTATAAAGTGTTAATTCAATGTTTTAGATACTTCAAGTTTTTTAAGCTAGCCAACATATAAATTTGAAGAAAACAGCAAAATTCGTTTATCTTTTCTGTTGAACTTGGTAAGTGCAAAATCTATTGGTATCATAATGGGTTTATAATTTTTGGAAAGGATTTTGAAGTATTACAACATAGTACTGGTACAAAAAGATCATCGAACACTTAAAAAAACACATCCAAGTTATCACCCAAACCTATCCATACACGTTTTTGTTCTATTTAAGGTCCACATTTGCACCTTAAAATAGGTCGTCTTTCTAATAAAGACCCAAGATCAACCATGGGTAACATATGCAATTATTGCATCGAAACGTAGGAATGTCCTGAGAGACACAGTAGAACTTGTAATTTTAAATATCTAGTATAATTGTCTTTTTTCTCGTCCTCCATGATCAAAAAGGCTCTCCTTTTCGACAAGATATTATAGATAATGTTTATAGAAAGAATATAAGATGATTATTTATTTCATCAACGGAAAAAAATCAATGGTTTCCATAAAGATTAAAGTGGTGGAAAATCTTGATTTATTAATCTTTTTTTTTACTATTACTGCCTGTAATACCCTTAATGGATTTAAAAATGAAACTAAAATGTCAGATTGGCCTTCCCTATTTAGCAGGATATTTGATTTTGTCCTAATTTCTTAACCAACATAGAAGCAGATCCCAAATTAACCCACAAAAAATTCATGTTAATGGTCAGCTCTTAGTGATTAAATTTTGCGAGGTAAGGCAAAAATGCTATCAGTACTTTAGCTTTAGACATGTTACGAATAATTATAGTGCAAGGAAGGTTCAAGAGTGTATATATAAGAAAATATTAACAAATAAAATAATAGAGATTCTTGATTCCTCAACTGTCCGTTATCAAAATAATGTCATAATGCTAGTAAAATGTTATAAATACAGTATCACTGAAAATGGGACAATTTGGATTCCTCCTTTAAATAGTGTGGGGATTAGAGATACCATAGAACGAACTAATATTGAAAGTTACTATCTATAATCTATGGAAAAAACACAAAAGCTGACGGATGGCCATAATAGTTATGAAAAAAAAATATATATATATATAATTTGTGTATTGAAATGAACATTAATGACCAAATAATAGCCCATATAAATAACACCACAGTTTTGTTGGTAAATGAAAGTGTCGTATATTCTACTGTTGAAATACTAAAACTATCAGATAGCAAATGAGCTTATGGAAAGCATCGCTAAGATACGTCTGAAACTAGATAGTGGAGATAATACAAAAAAAAGTTAGTACTCTAAAATCACAACAACTCACAAATAAAATATGTGAATAATATCTTAATGGGAAGGTCTCCAAATAACTTCAACATTAAAAGGAGCATTGAGACAACAAGGGAAGTTGTTGAAAAACTTAATCATAAAATGGAGGAGATTTTATGAATAATAGATTAATCATCTCCAGAGATTAAAGCCGAAATGGATAAAACCATTCATGTAAGAATTAGATTAATAGAAATTCATGATAAAGTAAATTAATAGAAATTGTTAGTATAATATTATAGTTAGTATTTGAAATCAAACTTACACAATATGAAGTCAATCTAGTTAAGACAAAATATAAAGACTCATCCAGAATTCATATCAAACCGACCAATCAAATCAAAGACGAGATTAATTATTCCGACTTTTTTAAATAGTTAGAAACATTGAATAATTATGTAAAATTAACTCATTTAATGGGAAAAATCTCACTAAGAGCAAATATCAATATTATGGACATGTAACTCACCTGAATTCCTCACAAAAGTACGATATATTGTAGATATTCCTGCAAGCACAAATAAGACTCTAAGTGAAGTAACAGAAGATATTACTGAATACCTAAAAAGATAAATAACAGCAACTCGATATAAATTATTTGGAAGAAAACAAGGGTGTACGGAACCATTTAATGAATTATACTGTTGTTTGGAAATTTTAGTAGAAGAGGCAGACATTTTTGCATTGAATCGAGAAGATTGGTGCCTGCTTTATAATTTGTGGCATCATCGAAGACGAAGTACAACAAAAGTTGATAGAGAAGGCTCCATAGCTAAATTTAAAAGATACCCTCACGTTATGTAGAAACGGAAAAGAATAATCAAAATAGTCTAGATGGTACAGTGCCAAAGGCTGTCTACGCAAATACAAAGTCAAGCGGAGTAAATATAAACTGAAGAAGAGGTCATAGCCGTGAGAGATACTGGAACAAGAGTCAAGAAAGATTGTTTAGAAAGTGTAGTTTTCAATTTCCTAGCTAAGAATTGAAAACTTTTCATAATCAAAAAACGTCGAATCCACAAGATGCAGTAAGAGAAGCCATTATGCAAAAGTGTGCAGGTGTCTAAAAAGACAATTCTATATCGATCATCAACTCTATTCATAAATATGAATCGAATAAATTACCCCTCGATGTGTTGAATGTCCATGAAAATTATTTCAAAAATGTAATAGCTACTTTTGCCTGTGGTGCAATGGTATCCATCGCTGAAACAAGCATATTAAAGGATATCGAAGATTAAAATCATTGGTATTCATGGATCAAAATTATAAGATGTTATTGATTTGAAATTGAAGTTGGGAAATGAAATAGTTTACATTGTAAAAAATATTCCTCAAAACGAGTTATTAATCTCACAAAACGCTTACATCAAGTTGGAGATTTTACACCATGATTTTCCTCGTCCATTAAAAGAGGAGTGGATTGATCAATCTTTGGTTACTGAACACAGTATGAAAAATATGAAGAATCTCCTTGATAAATGTACGTATAAAACTAAAAATTTAGAGATGGATTACTAAAATATAGAAATACACTGTGTGAGTGTGGATATTCACCTAATCAAATAGTTCATTGTTAAAATCTACGATGAAAAGTCTTAACTCATAAAAGAAAGAAAAAAAACCATAAAATATATATTAAAAAGACGGTGGAAGATACAAGTATGAAATCAAAATTATGTTACGACATCCTTCCCAATAATTTAGTTGAATTAGTAATAGGAAGTCGAATTCGGGTACAAAGTTCAATTTTAAAGTTATGGAACAAATTTGGAAAAGTAATTTCATGGAATCACAGAACATATATAATTTATTTGGAAAACGGAACCGTATATTTTGGAAGAATAGAAGGTTTTTAAGAGTCGTCAGCCAAAGTGAAAACACGATAGAGACGACTTTGAATATACTAAATAGAAAAATAAATATCGATATCAACACAATGAAAAGTTTAGCGTTTAGAATATAGCTTTAACTTAAATTATTTAAATATTTACACATGAAGGAAGAAAGATTGTTGCATATTATTATTAAATAATTTACCTATAAATAACTATATAATTAATGTATATTATATTTTGTAAAATTGTGAAGGTAGAATATATTGTCAGTGAATTAAAAACGTCATACCCATAGCTACACTACTTAATAAGTTCAGGGTGATTTTTGAAAATATTATTATTTTTTTGTAGAAAACGATAAAAATATCATAAAAAATGATTATAAAAACATAATGGCTAATTCGTCAATTTAGAAGAAAAAAATTAAAAGAATTTATTCAATATTTCCATTATTCTGTCACTAACGTAATAGCAGAATGGAAATGCTCTGAATATTACGATATCTACTTTATGCAGATTAAGGTTAAATGCAAGTTTGGTTAATCCTAGGTCAAAGGCATCTTTAAAATCAATTTTTAAAATATTTGAATAATGAATGATCTTTTTCACAAGCCATCCAGTAAACCTGAATTAAGTAACTCATTTATTGAAATTATTTCAATGAAGTACGAGTTCCTTAGAAAAGATTATTACCAATTAACAGTAGATGATGTTGACTGAAGTGCAAAAGCTGCATGGTGAGATGATTTGAAGTACTTAGATTAATTCTTATAGGCCTATTGTCATTATAAAAGAAATTCTTCTTGTTCTCAAATCAAGTGGAAAATGCTTCTGAACTTACGTAAGACACGATGGAATTCACATGAAATATATGCTGAATATAAATCTTGGTTACAGAATGTAATTTCATCTCTAGTTCTTTGGCTGACAATCAGTTTTAGACTCGAAATTATAATAAACAACTTTTATGGAATTTTTGATCTCACATTGCCAGATTATATGTGATATAGCCATAAAGAGCCTGAAAACCAATTTGCAATCAATGAATGACACTCCCAGATTTAACCAAAATGTAGAAAAGGCTATGAAATTTATGGAAGAGATACATCAAAGTTCAAAAACTTAAGAATGTTTAAATTTGAAGTTCATAAGAAAAAATAACTGAAATAATATAACTTTTGTAGGTCAAAATCATTTATTTCTATTATTTTATTTAAAAATCATTCAATTATAAAAATAAAGCTATACACTCGTATTTAAGTAAATATTTAAAAATTTCAAATTTATAAAAACTTTACATTGCGGAAATTACCCATACATCAGACAAGAAAAACGCCACCGCAGGCTTATTTTTAAAAATATGTGGTTCAACTCAAAAAAATTATGATCCTAAAATCTTACATGAAAACCTATCTCGTCCTTGAATGTGTAGATTAGCTCAGTTCGTCCAGTACCCTATTCCCTAGAAGGGATAAGAGTAGTAGAAAATAGGTGAAAAGTATGGCCAAAACTTAAGCTATTAGTATTATTCAGCCTAGCCTATAAAAACGGATCAGAATTGATTTTATACGTACTTTAATTATTTCCAGATACTCAAACAGATACGATTATACAATTATAGATTAGGATTAATGCTTTCCATTGGTATTTCCATGCCGTGACATGATATCCTCTACGGTCATTAATTGTTTTGCTGAATTATTGTTGCTGTTTGGAAAGTCATCCTACATTGACAGTGAGCAATAAACTTCGTGTATATCTAGAGATTGAAAATTACTTTACTAAAAAACAGAATATTAATTAGCTGAACAACTCTTCCTATCTGTTGGGCATTGTTCAAGAACATGTCGACAAACGAGCCTACTGCAATGTTAGCTCCCAAAAGCCTAGCACCACCAAGAACTACAGGAAGATCGAGCTGATAATGTAATCAAGGTTACAGCAAGATCAAAAAGATTTTTGAAGCTAAAGAGGGCACATCAAATTAATCAAAAACCAAGATCACTTGCAAAAACTTCATAAATTTTTATCAGAATTGATCAATAAGTACATTTTATAAATATTATAATTTGCTAAAAATAAATTCCCAATTGATCTACAAAACTTTGTATACATATTAAATTGTCAATTTCTTAATAATTATGAATATTTTCTCATTTATTAGAAAAGAGTGTCTCTTGATGAACCAATTATCATCTTCTAAAAAAAAAGTTCTAAAATAAGTTTTTGCTTGTGGTTAGTTCCTGCGTAACCATTAACATGTTTTTGTTAATTATTTATGCATTGACGTATGCTAAATTAAAAAACAATCATAGATTAAGAACCTATATGCTTAACTCAAAAAACTATTTCCGGTTTTTTATGTGTTCTTGTTCAACACGAGTTGTTACTCCGCCTTTAGAGTAAATTTATATTCATTATTGTACATTGCGCTTTGTCTCCAATACTCTGGAATTACTATGAGTTAATTAATTATTTATAATTTTTGTTTTTTCTGATTTTGGTTGGTGGGGAAAAAAACTGTATTTATTACTTTGGTAATTGCAATTGGATGTTTAAATTAAAAAAAAAAAAAGAAGGAGGATATGACCACTAAACCACTCAATAACTTAATGCTTATATTTTTGCTCGGTATTATAATCTAAAATAATCCTTTTCTGCAAAAAAAAATTAAGAATATACATAGGTTTTTTTTATCATTGATACGTAGTCTGAAGTGGTCTGTAAAAACAAATTCTAACCAAAATGGTTGTAATATAAATTTATGTAAATGAAAATCATTCTTAAATATTCATCTAATTATTGGAAGTTAAATAAACGGAGGATTTTAAGTATCCTTGACTGTAACATCTTGCTACAAAATTATGTTTGAGAAATGTTTCGGCATAGATTTTTTGGAATTGTATAACAAAAAGCTCATCAAAAGCTTTAAAAAAAAGACTAAAGCTATAATAAGGGATGTGAAAAGGATCCAAACCATTAAGATCGTATAATTAGGATTAATCATAACCAAACTTTTCAAATGACTACATATGGTTAAAAAAAGGGGCTGCAAAAAAAACCCAAAAAAAAACCTCTAACCCGAAAAATAACTTTCCAACCATGAATTCAATTTTTTTAACGATTTTCAAACTAATTAGATAAGTTAAAATCCTTTTAAACTTGAATCAATACCGTCATAATTAATTAATTAACTATAATTTTAAGGTCATCATAAATTTCTATAGTTTCAAAGTGTCAACTTATTGCAAAAAAAAAAAAAAATTCTTAGGGTGTCTACTAGAGTTTTAGGATAATCTGTTCATATGTTGTATATTGATTAAAAATGTATCTTTGAAAAATTTTAGTCTTCATAGCCCGTTTTTGTGATCTTTATGGCTATTTGAAAAGGATTTTCTTATACGAAATTCACTACGTGTTAAAAGATTGAAAGATTTCAATTTTGAAGTTTTCATGATGAATTTCAAAAGTTTTATTAAAGTTCATTTTCTCAAGAAATAAAGAAGAATATAATCCTGTTTCTTCTTTTGAAGAAAAAAAAATTGTAGCTCAACGAACCACATCAAAAACTCAAATGATCAGATCACTGTACTTACCTTCAAATCAAGTCAAATGAGATTTCGGGTAATATATAAATGGCAATGAAGTAATTTGTCATATCACCTCTGGCCTTACTGGTTATTTTGGCTTAGTAGTTACAACTCACTTATTGGTTCATCGAATACATAAAAAATTTCATTGACTATATAAATACTTAATATATATGTAGGGAAAAACAAAAAGAAAATTACAAGCAAAATTTGTTGTAAAAACTACATTTGACCACAAAATTTGCTCTGATTTAAAAAAATAATTCAAGAGTGTTTAGAATAATTATCAAAAGTTTTATAAAAATAGGGTTGACAGTTAATTAGATATGGTCATCCAATTTCTTTCAAAAGTATCCGTAATTATATTACGATAATTATTAGTTCAAATCCTTGTTCAGAGTAGAATTAATTGGAATCATAACATATTTAGAAATAATCCATCAATAAGAACTAAGAAGATTTAAAAATGATCAATAAATCATAATCAAATTCAGATATAATTACATTTTGAAATAAGACCAAAAGAGCATTTTCCTATTCTAGATCATTGTATTTATAAAAGTATGAGACATATTTATTTTTATGATGCATAAGTTAAATTGAAATATCCTTAAATTGTACTTCTGTAGTATTAAAATATGCAATGATTTTATTAAGTAGTGTTAATATTTTTCTATAAAAGAACAGTATACAAAATAATAAAATAGATATATATCAAAATTTTATTTACAGGATAATAGATAAAAATGGTGGAAGGACCCCTTCACTTATCGTCAGTTTGTCCATATTATATCCGTTTTAGATCTCCCAAAGTATCCAGTACCTGCTATAAGTTCGAACTTAGAAAGTGTCGTCACAACTCCCATTGGGCGTAATCATGATAAAAAATTTGGTCACTTTCTCTAAAGGAATTGGGTAAGTACTAGAATTTACTTATCTATCTACATGAAGATAATGAACTTATTTATATTTTCCTAAATTAGGTTTCGATAAAAATAAATCCATAGGTTCACTTATGTGGCAAGGCGGAGAGACAGAAGCTATTCGCCAGCTTCAACGTTACATTGAACATAAGGCTAATATATCATCGTTTGAAAAATTGAATGTAACTAGTCAGAGCTTGATTTCAAGCTCAACTGGCCTTAGTTGTTACTTAAGATTCGGATGCCACTCACCAAGGCTTTTGTATCATTCCATGCGGACCTTTTCAGAACAGTATGTTGATAGATTTATTAAAGTTAAATAGTGAATTTCTACTAGTTTATTTAAGATGAAGGATGAGGAGCCTCCTTTATCTTTATTTTGTCACTTATTGTGGAGATAATTTTTCTATGTGGCTGCGTTTCATAATCCTAATTTTGATACAATGATTTGAATAAAAATTATAGAATTTGAAGAATTAGTCACATAGAAAAACAGGGTTCACTTGAAATATGAAAGTAAAAGTTAATCTACATAAGTCGAATAATATTATAAAATGGCTAAACCAATTTTATTTTTAGGTTTTTGATGAACTCTTACTTGATGCAGACTACTGGGGCAATGCGTGAATGTGGATGTGGCTATCATATTATCCTTTCTTTCAACAATTTCTACATGTTTATTATCCTATCGAAGTTGGTCGTCAAATTGATCCTAATGGGGACTATATTCGGTAATCAATGATACAAACATTCATATGGTCACTTTTTATAAATGCATAATGAAAATTTAGCCAGAGCTTAATAATTATGAAAAAGTTTTATTTATATTTGAGATACACATTCACCATTAGTTGAGCAAGCATTTACAGCCATTAGTGTATTTAGCTATATTTGGTCATTTTTATAATGCTTTTAATCCCTAACTGCAAAATCTCATAATTGGCATAATATCTTATAAGTTTTTCGAAATGAAAGAGGTCACATTAACTTGTTTTAAATTTGTTGAAAATTAAATGATCTCCAAATCACTTTTTAATACTTTTTTTTTGTTTTGTTTTGACCATAGTTTGCAAATACTGAGTCTGTCCCAAAGCCTCTTTATAAAATTCTAATATATTTTTTAATTGATACATAAGAAAATATAAAAAATACTGATTAAGATCTGTAAGGGACTACTTCAGCAAAAATATAACAATGTAAATGATAAATTGTAGGCTGGATTCAATCGATTTTAACATGATTATGCTAATGACTTCAAAATAGTGAATTTTTGACAAACAATGGATATTTTTTCGTCAGATATGTTGTTGTTGTTTTTTTTATCCTTTTGATATAAATTTTTGGTACTGAATCTTAAAGAAATTGGCCCTTATGCCATTTTTCATTATTTAAATCTAATTTGTTCAACATACATTATCGTCCTTCGACGACAACTTTAAACTAATTATATTTATTTTTAAATTACTCTAAATAATATTTATTTCATTTGAATTATAACATTTTGGGTATTTTCAGTTCATTTAAACTCTTTTTCAAACTGATTCTCCATTTCTAGAGTTGATTTTTAACTTCATAAAGTTTATTTATTAAGTGAGACATTGATTTACATTTGTAAAATTTTGTATTAAAATTTCACAATTCTTAAATATAAAATAAATGGAGCCAAACATGTAATTTATAAATGTCTTATCTTTTTTATCAATTGAGAATTAAACTTGATAATAATTTTTATATAAGGATAACAATTTGATGTTAATCTGTAGTTAAATTTTAAAACGGCAACTTATTAAATTATTGAATCCACAGACGATACATTCCAATACTTAAAAATTATTTATTCATGAGCCTTGGAAAGCTCCAGAGGATATTCGACGCCAAGTAGGATGTGTTATTGGTGTTGATTATCCTGTACCCATAGTAAATCATGAAAAAATTCAACGACGTTCGATTGAGAGAAGTCTTTTAACAGCTATCTTCCTATAGAATGTTTAATTTACACAGTAAGTATTAAAAATAAGTATGATTTTTATGTTAATCTTTTATTGTTGTTTTTCGATCAAATAGATGCTCCTTTAGACTAAATTCCAGATTCAGAAGTACTCAAAAATCAACAGGCTTTTAAAAACAGACCAGATAACGTTCAAATCTTGATTGAAACTGAGAAGAAGTATGAATTTCAATCTCACGAAAATATGCAAGAGAAAGACATTCAGGATGATACATGAAATGAAAAAAATCTTATTTTTAAATTCAAGTACTGTGTTGATATTTTTATATATTTTTATTATATGTCTACAACTTTTGTTTTTCTAATTTCTATGTATTAAAATTTTATCTCTATTTCTTCACATAATGTTATTGTTATATTTACAATTTATGTCCAAAAACTTGTTAAAAATAAAAATAAATAATGTTTTATACGTGAATGCTGTATTACAAAAAAATTAATTCTCAACACATATCATATATAATTCGGTTATGCATATATACTTACTACAATTAAAAATGTATTTGTTATATTTTTTCCAAAAAAAATAAATAGATATATTCCTCTCAGTTAGGATAACCTGTAATGAAATGACTCCTAATTGTATATTTTTTAGTTCTAGTGTAAAATTTAAGCCTTTGTTTGTAAATATCTATTTCCTAACACATTCATTGAAATCGGTAATTTCCAAACCCAAAAATAAAACATATTTAATTAAATAGTAAGCAGTTGAATGATAATAGTAATTACATTATTTAAATTTTGCATAATTCTTCCATCTATTCCAACCATTTTACAAGCGTTAATATCAGTTTAAATCTGAAAAATATTTGATTCAGTACATTCATCAAGAAAAAAATATACTTTTATTTTAAAATACTCTGAACAAGTTTGTAGTTTTAACAGGATATACAGGGTCGTTCAGTTAAATTATAACCTCCTTCAATTGCATTTCGATCAAAAAGGTAGTAGAGCTTTTAAATTTTTTCTACAAGTACTAATACTACCAAGGAGAAACTTCAATCAATCTGCAACCATGTTCACTAAACACGGGCCTAAAGTATTTGAAATCCTTGATCACGTCCGTGGGGTGAACTTCTCCAGGTACTTGATAATGAAGGCATTCAAAGAGTCGATGCTGTTGTGTGAATTAGCAGAGACCTTACTCTCTAACTAATCCTAAATAATTAATCCATGGGTTTGATAAAAGGGGAGTTAGAGAGCCAGGTTTGGGGATCCCAAAATCGCATTTTCTCATCTTTTAACAAGTTTTGGGTATTGCAGGCCTTGTGATAGAGGACCAAGTTTTATTGAAACAGGAACTTGACTCCATTGGGCTCAGATTTGAACCAAGGCAGAACTTAGTAAAACATGACTTCAGAGTATCTGCCGGCACCTACCCTCTCCTTTGGCTCAAAGAAGATGAGGGAATGACACTGATGTTGCTCTCAATGACTCCCAAGAGTCATGATATTGGTCGAAAACTTGGTTTTAAAGATATGGAGGACCTTAGTTCTCTCTTTAGCCAACTATTTGTCGTTCTGGATGTTGTGGGATTGGTTGTTCCCCACTCGAATAAAGGATAATTCAGTTACCATGGGACTTCAAACTGTATAACAATTTTCTTCTGTATAAAACCTGAGTAGCCTTCATTTTGTCTGTAAGGATATGTATTTCGTAGAAGTGATATTTTTTCATCCTCAGGTTAGTCTTTATGGCCCTGGAGATTGTTGCTCGGATTACTTTGCGTTTTTTGTAAAGAGGGTTAATCGGAGTGAGAGGAGATATCTTCATGTACCAGGCCTACAAGGCTCTGGGAATGTGTTTTTATCACTCCAGACTTGTAGGATTATCTTTTGTTTGTCTCGTCTTTCTACTGTACTCTTTGGATGCCAAAGGATATTCTTGATGTGTCCTTCGCAGACAAATTATATGATGGTGTTTCCTTTGGTTTTCTCCATTGTCAATATTTATTTTGAAATAAAAGCTTTGGAACTGACTTAAAGCTAACACTTAATCTTTCAATTTAAAATTATAAAACTAATGTTATATTTTGTGCAAGAATAAAAGATAGGAGGACAAAATTTACGTGTAATGTAAATAAAAATATATTTATAAGGAACATACTATAAGTATTTTTAAGTGTTTAAACTGTAGCTTTATTATAATTAATAAGGTTTTTATTTATGTATAACACTTTAAAGAAAAATATATTTTTTTATAAATTTCCTTATTTCAATCATTTTGGTAAAACTGAAGGATTTAAAATATAAAGAAAAAAATATTAATTTAATAGACACAGGTAATTTAAGTTATTATGGACATAAAGGTTCTTCATCAAAAGTATAAGCTACCAAATTTAACGATTGACAATCGTCTATAACAAATAAATTAAAAATATATATATTTATTTAATAAACAGTCACAATATATTTTTTATAAAGTTAAATTACTTCATGTGGGATCCTCCTTGACATCTCCTGACTAAATACAAGTTCCTCCGACAAGTAAAATGCATGTTTGGAAAGTTTGCGCGATGTTGACTTGCAAATTTGACTATTAATATTTGATTATTTTATTAGTGATATCATTAAATTAAGGTTGTTGAAAGGAGCGTCCGAGTTCTTAGATGCATTTATCCAAAGTTTGATACGTATTCGTCCTATAAAAACACATAAATTCACAAAAATTTGGCAGTCCTTATTTTTCTCTGGGATTTAATTTAAATTCAGATATTAAGACTATATATTTTGATAGCCAACAGGGTTGCACCAGGTATCCTAAATTTAACTACTCGCTTAGGAGCAGCACCAAGAAATATTATGAATAGCTCTAAGAATTTACTATTATTGTCCCTCGGAAATTTATTTTCGAGATGTCCGTTAGCGAAGTCAATGGTCCCTTGTGGTATATCTTCATCAAGCCTAGTTATCTCTTTATCTGGCATTCTGTATTCATACCCAAACACTCTTGGAAAACAATCCCAATAATTAATTCTATGATATTGTTCTTATATACAAATGAAAATAGTTTTTTCCATGTAATTTTTCAAGCAAAACACAAACTCCGATATTCATACCCGTGTTTGAACTTGTGGTGGAAAAAACACATTCCTTTGATATAGTTAATAATCCCCATTCTTTCAAGGTTTTGAAAACAGATTTTGCTTGTGCCTTCCCTTGAGAACAGATATCAACTTTGAAATAAATGTCCTAAATTTTTGAAACATTGCATGTCTTTGCCCTCGGCCTTCAATAACCTTTGAGGTCTTTTTTTTATAAAATTAGCTCCTAATAGATTTTCATTGCAATATTTTTTTTATTTCTCACAATTTTTGTATTTATTTTATAAAACTTGTGTATCCGGATATTTTTCCTCAAAAATGGTCATCCAGGTTAAGGTCATCAAAATTAGGACTTTTTTTTTTTTTTTTTGTAAAATAAGTAAAAAAATGGTATTTGCAAAATTTTGTAGATATTAGTAGACAATTATTTGCTTTGATACGCAGGTGAACAGACTAATAGGCAAAAAGGCTAAATTTCATTTAAATATTTTTATTGTTCTTTTAGATGCATAAAAAATGATTTATCATTAACATTTATAAAAAAGTTTGACATGAGCCAATGATCCCTTCAGCATGAAGTCCACAACATATAGTATTTTTTTCAAGACTAAATTTAGGTCTCGTGAAGCAATTTTGGATTGCTGCCTGACCAATAACAAAAAAATTTTATTAGAAATGGCATTCAGTCAAAAATGAGCTTCATCACTGAAGATGACTTTGCGACGAACATCAGCATCAACATTGAATGTCGTCTTTGATGGTAAATTTGGATATTTTGCAATCGTATCTCGCTCCATTATAAAAATGTATACTAATGAATTTTCTAAATATCAAAGAAAGAATACAAATGTGGCATTTTTTTTTTTTTTTTGTGTAACGGAAAAAAAATGAAGCGTCCTTAATGAAAACCACTTTATTTTTAAACTTATTTATTTCATGTTTACCTTTCAATACAAAAGGAACGCCGGTGAACCTAAAAATATCTTGAAACCTAGACATTTAATATGCGTAAAAATAATTGCAAAAATAAAATAAAAAAACAATAAAAATAATCAGGAAACTTTTGATTCCGAAATGGTTAAATATTATTATAATATTTTTTTTACACTAATCTCATTTTAAATATAAAAGGTTCTTCTTTCCAAGGATTTAATTAATTTTCTCTTGCAAACAAAAATCCTATATTTGCAATACCCTAAGTTCTCCTCGCACTCCACAAAAATTACTACTTATACAACATTGAAACTCGTGCACTACTTATATGAATACGATCATATAGTTACTCCTATTCCAAGTTCCCGCAGTTACATCACTCACTCTATTTTATTTTTGATATTCCTTCTGAATTCAATATTATTTTACAAATTTATTATTTATATTTATTTATCAATAATAGGGTGAGTCGTTTTGAATTTTGAAAACGGGACAACGGGAAATTTTTTTTTACAATTTATTTCTGTAAAATATGAGACCGAGGGAGTGGGTTTCAAAAATTCCACAACACATATATATTTAAAATGTATATTTTTTGTATAACATATTTCTTTTGTAAGGCTGACAGACCCCATTCTCTCTATCGTAAAGACAACATCACCCTACTTATTTTTATGAAGGTAAACTTTTATTAGATATTGATGATGATCAATAATTATTCCCTCATAAAATTGAAATATGTTGGTTTCGTTTTTGATGCATAAAGATGAAAATAACACAATAACTTGCAGATAATGCAAGAAATTACATTTTTTCAAAAAAAAACAAAAAAACCATGAACAATTTTATTATGAAAGGTTTAAAATTATAGTCAATTATGATATGTTTGTTTTGGTTTTTGATGCCTAATATTTAAAATAAAATAAAATAATTAACATACCTTCTTAGTAAGAACGAAGCTTGAACCATTTCATTATTATAGGTTTAAAGTACTAGTCCAGTTTCCCCAGGAATAAAAATTTCTGGTCATTATTATTAATGATGTGGAAAATATATATAAATATAGTTTCAACTGAAGTAAGGAACCTCCAAAATATGTCTAGTTGTCCTGAAATTTGACATGAAACAAATCTTTCGTAGTATTTTTAATTTCCCAATACCTTCCATCATAGATTTATTAAATTATGATGCTCAACTCACTCTAATATATATTAAATATATTCCTATTCCTCTCTTTCTCACCAAGTTATTTGATTATGTGTCAGCAATTTTTATTATGAACTTTATTGAAATATATATGGATTGATAGTAAGAGTAGAAGTGAATGAGTGAACAAAATCATTTGCATAACTTTGTATATATTAGTGTTGAGAATCGGTTCAAGACCGGACCTAATTGATTTCTTCTAGACCGATTAAAACCAATACTTTGGTCCAAATTGCGATGACAAACCGTAATTTAATTGTATTCAAATCAAGGATCTGTCGTTGTATGTCAATTTTTACCATTTTAATGCACACATGTCGTCATAGCCAATTCATTGATATCGTCAGTCTTGACCGAATTTTAAAAGAGATCGATTTAGGGCTGATGCAACAGAGTTTCACAGTCAGAAAAAAATAAAATGTGACTTGGAACTTTTTATGATTTTTGTGGTGAAATGAAGTCGTTTTTACAAATTAAAACTTTTAAAAAAAATGTTATTAAACAAAATATCGACATAGTCTAGGGAAAGGGGTTCTAAACAAGTAAAAAGTTTTTTTTAAAAGTAACATCTTATCAGAGACTGAAAAAATGAAAGAAAAAAAAACATGAAGAAAAATTGTGAGCACCGAATTTTTCTTTATGACCAGTTTAGAATGAACTTATTTTATGGACTAAATTTGTTCGTTCTACCAAAGTTATAAGATTATCAAACCGGACCAGGATTTTTAACCAAATCCAAACACTAATAAATAAACATATATATATATATATATATATTTACTTTAGACTTATTTCCGTAAACCAAATATATGTATACAAATATATAAAACAAGAAAAAAAAAGAATGATAGAATGGAGTCAAAAAAATTGTATTGATACTATATCTACCTTGACATTACATAATACAAAATCTTATAAATCCACCAAATAGACAATGAAAATGAAATACTTTAGATATATTGAAAAATCTGTCGAACATATAAATAAATCCTCTTGTAAATAAATTAGATTCCTCATTTGAATAATAACCATGGGCTGTTTACACTCAGATCTATTGTGGTTATTATTTTGCAAAAAATGCTAGATATGGAAAAGAACCCATTAAGACCGACGTGTGGATTTTTCTACTTTGCTATTAAAACCAGTTTAAATACTTAATATCTCCGTGAATATAAAACTTAATTTGAACTTTTGTGCTTCGAACAATGCTCATGATGATCTAAATCATAGTTTTTCAAAACTTTTTTCAGGCTTGGCTTCAAAATAAACTTTGAGCGCCCCCCCCCCTCCATAAATATATATAATTTTTTCTTCCAAATTGAAAATAATGGAATAGGTATATTTGGTGTAAAGATAGTAATATTAGTTCCTTCACACCAGGTTTAAACTTACTACAAAGAAGACGTAGATCTCCACAATCGGTAATTATAAGTATATTAATTTGATTGAAATAGGTCAGATCCAATTTTTTTTGTTGGCAAAAATCTCGATACGATATCGTGAACTTTGGGCTTTGCTCAATGTAGTTTTTGGGTACATTGTATAAGTTTGCCCACACTTTCTCTTTCTTTCTCAAAATGGGAGACAGCAACAGCAACTAGTCTAAAATCATAGATTGCAACCTTTTAATAATAATGAAACAACCTTGAAACAAATTATTATTTAAATTAGGAGGAGAGGGATATCGACTTCATCGATCATAAATGTTTGAAGAAGTTTCCACGTTGTATTAGAGTATCATTACAGTTTCTACTATATATTTTATTTGTGTATGTTGAAATTAAATTTCTGTTACAAAAGTTATTGGATTTGATGACATAGAATTTCCTCTTCATAATGCCAATTACATGCACCCTGTAATTATACTGAAATGGTAGTTACGAAGAAAAGTTGTAGCGCTTTACTTAATTAGATGTGATCTCCTGCACATATAACCTCCTCCACATAATGTGACTTTCCATTTCCTTTCATGATGATTCAAAGTACTAATTGTCCGAATATCTCGAAAATGTCGCGATATCTCTCCTCCTAATCCAATAATATATGCTTCGCTTTGCGTAGTTATTTCCTTATTATTAAAAGGTTACAATAATTGAATTTCAACTATTCATTGCCGTTGTCTCCAATTTCGAGATAGAAAGAGAAGGTATGACGTGCAGGCAACTTATAATATGTACCAGTCGTTCTGAATTACAAATAATTCTTGATCTTTCGCTCTTGTTGCCTCACTTCTAAGAATGGATTATCTACCCAGTCTGGTATTATTAACTATAAAATATCATGATATCATTCAGATGCAATGGCATACTTGATTTTTTAGATCATCACAAGGCCCAGTTTTAGAGTCGAAAAAAGAATCAAAAAATTCCCGGAAGTTTCCTTTGATAGCCATGTAACTTCTGATGAAGATGAATAAACGTTAAACATATTCATCATTATCAATGCCAAGCTGTGGAAACAGTCTGGAATTAAGAGAATGTGCCTGGATCTAATTAATTGCTTTGATAATAGTATTAGTTGATTTGTAAAATAGACCAGTAAGATTTTTATGCTGCCAGATACTGCCTGCGGATTGCACAAAGCACTGCAAGTACACCAGGTACGGCTTTTCAAAAGCAACGATGCCGAAGTATAATGGATGGTGCACCATCTATTTCACTGCAAGAATGTTGGTAAGTGGGTTATTTTTTTCTTGAGAAAAATTATCAATGATATCAAATACCAACTCTCCTTCAGTATTTATTATACGACTCCTTACACATACATACATTTTCTTTAACCAACTTTTCATCTTTGACAAAAATAAACATAAGCTAAAAACAGATATTCATTACCTAATTAAATGGACTCATATAAGTGAAAACTAAATTATGTTGCAGTAAGAATGCTGCAAAATTTATCTTCTATGTTTTCAGACATTTAATATATTTTTTCTTGAACTGAGTTATTAGTGAGAAGTATAAACTTCATAGTTTGGGCTGGTGACTTATGTGCATCTGTGTGCATAATCTTTCTTACTGCCAAATTGTGTACGTCTCACCAGATCTAGGCAACAGCAAATATATGTAAATGGAAACACGAACCGTTAGTTGATAGTTGTGAACTGATTAAAACCATATTTACAAAAGTTTTTTTGTTCCTTGAACTTTTCTTGAAGAACCAAAACAACTAGGTTTAATGACTCTCAGGGACTTTTGGTTAAAATAGTTTATTTAATTACTCTCACTTTTCGCCTCCTTGAGAGATATCATACACCTATCGCTTACCGACTTCAATTCTTTGATACAAGTAGATATACCCTGTTTCGTAGACACCAATGGTAAGAAACCACTACTAGAACCATCTCCTATGAAGAATATGCAATAATTTTTGGTAAGCATTATACTCACAATTTAATTCATCTTTAAAAATAAACTTTGTGGCCGTTTTAAGCATAAAAAATGCCCCGAATAGTGACATCAACAAAATCTGATTTAAATCCGGCCAGCTTTTTTTTCATCCAAAAAATAAAATAATTACGTATAGTAAAATATATTTTGGTTTTTAACAGCTTTTAAGTTATTTGAATCAATGTACAACGAGAGATTTATTAGGTTTACAATTACCCACAATTATATTCTTAATTTAATGAAATGTTTGGCTCCGTCGTAAAAAAAATAAAACGAGCAAAAAAATAAATATATATTTATAGGGCTTTTTGTAAAAAAAAATCAAATTTTGTTATTGGATTACCAAGGACGCAGACAAATATTAGACTGAAAAATTTAAAGGGGATCAATTTATATGTTTGCTAATTTTCTCCAAAGAAAAAACTATGATACATAGATACATGTTTTGTTTTTTCAAAAAAAGTAATTAAACTCCTTATTTTATCATTTGGAAATTTGAAATCTTTATTTTTAATAGGAAAAGAAAAAAAAATAGCTTTTCAGCAGATCTGTTACATTATAATAGATAATTGGGTATCACTACCTCTTAACTGACTTCTTGGCTTGTTTAATGTTCTCACACTACTATTATAAAGCAAGGTATTGAGCATGTTTTTTTCCCTTCTGAATTGCCATTTCAGCATTTTCACGTCATTTCGTGGACATTACTTGTATTTTATTAAGTGGACTGCTGAATTTATAAAAAAATATGATAGCTTGTACAAATAGTTATTACCAGTGTCTTTAAGTAGAAGGTTATGACCATCACATGCACCGTCTAGTAAAAAAAATGATAAACCTATTCCATAAAACTCTTAATATATTTATATATAAAGCATATAGTATCTGTTGCGATTCTTTGGATGACAAATGCCTTCTTCCCTATAGTGTCCAAAACTCTACATATGCAAGTATCTTTTCTTGCTTTTCCTTTTTAAGACATATACACGTAAACGAGCCTTACTTTGGAGATATCCTTTTGATCTCAAGAAGCCTCTGCTTATTGTTTTGGGCTTGACATTTTTGTTCCTTTGAAATTATTCCCTTCTTACCTACTGATTGACGACACTTTCTTTCCTAAAGGCATTTTATAGTATGTTTAGTCCTCATCCAACAACAACATATATAAGTTTTTATTGCTAAAAATAAGTGATTACTCTCTTTAAAATTATTTTATTTTTTAGCTACCTTCATTGCTAAAGAAAGCTTTTTAAATTCAAAAACTCATATGACAATTTTCTTCATCTTTGCACTCCTGAATTTCATTTAATTATATATACACATATTAGGAAATAACAGTATCAATAAGTTTTTTCTGTGTAAATGTAATAAGTATTCATTTGCTTCCATGTAGTTAAACTCTATAAAGTAATACTTTGAGATAAAAGTGTCCCAACATACAAACTAGTATCTCAAGGTATTACTCTATCATATAACTAATAATATATAATTCAGTCTCAGATAGACTTGTTTCCAAACTGTAGGGAAAGCAAAAATATTTTAATGAATTAAAATGTTAACTTCTTTGTCAAATGAAAAGAACAAGAAACATTAATTCTTTTTGTTTTATAAACTCTCATTAATGAAAGAATGAAACAAAGCTAATTATTTCAACTGTAATGTTTTATCACGAATCTTTCTTTTTTGTGTGCTTTTGTCTCTTGTCATATTCATTACGATGGTAACAACATAATAAAATAATTATGTATTATTTACAAGTTTTGGGGTATTTTATCATTTTTGTTAAGCAAGGCATGGGTTCTTTTACCCCACAATATTACATATTACCTTCATATTTTTTATATTTTTATTAAAAAAGAGGAAAATACATTCAACTGAGATATAATTTATTATGATTATACAAAGCATTTGCTTTGTAAAATTATATCATTAAAAAAACGATGCTCAAATGTTTTTCTTGTGTGTTGATTCAGAAAGTATAAGTAAGTGACACATGTATACAAATGTGTATTATCACGCTAGTTTCTTCATTTCTCACTACGATTTTTACATTGTATTTTTCATACTTTCTTTTAAAAGAAAAGGGCTTAAAAGTATTTGGTTCTACAACTAGGGTCTGGAAATATAGTAAGAGAAATAAGTAACCAGAAGAAGGAATAACGCTTGACAAAAATACATTTTTACTCTATATAGGAGTTGATATTACTTGTACAATATAAAAATGAAAACAAGCAGGTCTTAGCGTGATTTAGATATTAAAATCATTAAACTCATACAAAAAAAATATATACAAAAAAACATTCAAAAACAATAAATCCAAGCATTATGACCAACAAAACACTCAATTCTGTACAATGTAAATAGGAAAACATAGCATATTTTTGAGAATATGCTATGTTTTTGGGCTCACATCCACATAAGGTCGAGATTCCGTTTATATGAAACCAATTTTTTAAACGACTTCTAGTTTGCGTTAGCTCGCTAACACAAAAATACCCTATGTATTCTACTACCAGCTTTTGATTCCCTCGTCTGCTTGATACGTGATGACTATTTCAAAATTTATTCTTTTAGATAAATAAAAAAAGTAATAAATTATTCTACATACACTTATGTTCCGTTTCCAAACGGACAGGATACAATTAATTGTTGATGCCTTGTTGTCGTCATATACACATATATTGGCGATTTTATTATTTGTATGAATAAATTTTGGCCATCATATACAAATAAAAAGGTATAGCTACACTTTTAATAAAATATCACTAGGCAATATTATAATAGATTATCAAATTGTAATATTAGATAGAATCTTAATATTATCATATGTAGAAGTCCTTTTAAAAATTGTGGATAAATAATATAACGATGATTGTCTGTGAGTACTTAAGAGATAAATAGAAGTTGGTATGATTAAATTATTAGGTTAACTACAAGAAAATGTCGGGTCTTTTTTTTTTGTTTCCTTTTCGAAAAAAGTGGGACACAATAAAGGTAACGACGGGTTAGGGGAGAATAATGCAAAACGCCATGTGAATAGTTAAAAATAAATATTTATATAAATTCATAATAAGATTTCCATGTGATGCAATGGTTTAAACATGGCAATTTTATTACTGCCACTCTGACCAGCTATTTAAATCCAATAAAATAAATACAGCATGGTTGAAGCCGTTGCCGTGTGTACACTTGTTAATAACGTCTGACAATCAATAATATATATAGGAATACAACTGAATAAAGGTAAACTGCTAGGCTCGCTAGCAAAAAGCAATTAAATGTACGTATCTAGGTGGCAAACGTGTATATTTAAGGCTTTTACGATGTATGTGTACAATGTATGTACATGTTTAAACATGGCAATTTTATCACTGCCACTCTGACCAACTACATTTCTAACCATAGATCAATAATAGAGAAGTTTTAATTTTCCAAAACATTCGGCAGACATAGTAAAAACATGATCAAATATCAAGTTTCGCCCATATTACTCAATTTTGAACAATTAAGCATCGCTCTTCAAGTTTCACAATTTTTGAAAAAATAGTAATCATACCTAAAGATAGTCTATATACGTCTAAATAGAGTCATGTATAATAAATAACTATTTTAGATGAATTTTTGTATTGGGTTCCTTCATATTAAAATATATATAAAGATAATATATATAACAATAAAGTACAGATATATATATATATAAAATTGTAGCTTAAACTTAGTGTCCCGGAGTTGAACCACATCTACTATAACTTTACATGCAGAACAAATTCATTAACACGAAATAAATTCTCCAAATTAAATGTAATACATAAAACGGTAAAATAGGATACTATAACAATATTTTTCTAAATTTTAATTATTCTGTTAAAAACTCTTCTGTTCTTGGATCCTATAGAAGGAATAAACTTGATCACTTCTGATGCTGTGGACGATGTATCTGTTCCTATAATGTTTTTAAAATGTTATAACCTAAATAACCTAAAATTTAATAGATAAATAAAAATTAAGTATTTTTATACCACGTATAGGCCATACTTTTTTCCCTTTACAAAATAACATCAGATCTAAAGTTTTTTGGTAAGCGTTTTTAAAAGTAAATATTTTTACAAATATATGTCTATTTCTAATTAAAATTTTGCAATTTGAGGTTGTACCTTCATTGATTTTAGACTTAACATTTTTGCTGTCTATGGATCTTTATCATCGAATTTTTACTACAAATGTAAAATTTAATAAAGACATTCCCATTTCACTTTCCAAACGCAAATTTATTTTTTAAAAGTTCATATCTTCTACAGTTATAAAATTATATTTCTTCCATGATATAAATAGATTTTTTTTTTTTTTTTTATACATATTTTTTTATTCCAATTGGCCATTATTAATCATCTAAATATGGTTTAATTTCTTATTTAAATCCGTCAATCATCATTCATTTAATCCAAGTCCTTTATAGAGTCTTAATTCATGTTAAGTAATGCCAGGTGCTCCCACTAGTAAATAATAAATTAAACTTTGACAATTATTTTTAAGCTTTTTCATTTTGAGAAGACAAGGGAGGATATTTTTTGCGTGTAAATATATTACGTCTGCTAGGGGAAAATCATTATGATTTTAAAAATATATTGTTTTGTTTAAAAAAAAACAATTAAATGGCCATTTTTTTAAGTTTTATTTTTTAAAACAAGGCTTATACCTTCAACTCTAGCTTCTTCTAAAAATTATTTTACTTGGAACTCTTAACTTCTAAGTAAGACTCCTTACAAACAAAATAAATCCTACAAACGCCCCTTAATTGTCTCCGTATTTTATTTTTCATTACAATTCTACAAATTGATAGATTTGAAACAAAAAAGTTACTGATACATTTTTTGACATCATTTTCATATTTATGTTCATTACTTTTTAATTGTGTAATGAATGAACAAAAAATATAATGGACAGATTTAGTTGCTTCGTTTCCCATATTAAAAATTGAATTATTTTAAAGTTCATTTATAAACTTTGCTTAACCTTTCTACATAGTCAAATCCATTTTTTTACTATATTAATGTATTTTAAAACAAATCAAAAATTAAGTACATAAAATTATAATAAAACTTTTTCATAACTATGTTTTTTCGATTTGTCAATCACATCAATCATTTTTCAAGCATTAAATTATTTTTGCTGATTGATGATTAATATGATAAAAAAATATATATAAAATAGTTATTTATTTGATTTGAATAATAATTACTTTAAGGTGACTATTACTTAGAATAGAGATTGGAGTTTTATAATAATGTACAATACTAAACTTTAATTTATCATTAATAAATATTTTAAATACACATTAAAATATTCCGAAAAAAAATCACTTAGATTCAGTTTAAGATATGTTTTAAGATGAGGACAATTCAAAATAATACACATTGTGAATATAATTTGTTATTTAACCCAGAGAAATGTTTGAACAAGTAAGCGAGCTATACATCAGAGTTTCTTACCTCCTCCCATCCCTTACTTCCCAACAGCAACCAGGGGGTGGAGCGTGGAAAAGAATAAAACTTTTCTTAAACCTATTACTAAGATAAAAAATACAAGACAATTAGAAGCATCTCAAATTTAAAATAATTAAATTTAAAACACATAAGTAAATAATTACAATAGTAGAAAAAAATGATAACATAGATCCAAGACCTTTCATACACTTGTAATCTCCAATTGGGCAGAGATGGCTTCTAGGATATCCACCCTTTCGCATATACGGGACACTAGTGTCCCGTATATTCATTCATTCATCCTTGCATTATTTCTCATTATATTTAAGATATATTTAAATTATTAGAAAGAGTAATAATAGATCTCTAAAATTTATCAAAAAATATTTTATCATAGAACTTTATATTCGTCCTTTTTAAGTCCTTAAACTATGTCATTTTTTGGAATTCCATAAAATAACATTCTACCTATCATCTGCTTTTCATGTATTGATAATTTATTTTTTTTATTAATTGTTTAATATTTGTATAGTATAAGGAGTAATTGTTGAAAATTTTGCTATGTTTTGATGAAAACTGCAAATTTTATGGCAATTTATAATTGTCAGGATACTGGTGTCCCTCTGGGTTTGAAAAGTATTTTTTTTCTTTTTTTCATAGATATTAAAATTAGTTCAGGATGAGACATGTATCTTTGGTTTTTGTCGTTTTTAGAGTAGCCATATTAAAATACTCTTTATTAGTAGACAGATTACTAAGTAATACATGTACATACAAATATTTTTATAAATACTTGATTATTGAATGTAGAGTTTTTCATAAATGAAAAAAACAAAACAAAGAATAAGTTATATTAACCTTTTTAGCAGCACTATTAGTTACAAAATTTATACTATTTTAGACGAAGCAGACAGTGCTGATGAAGAAAACACTGATCATTTTTTATATAATTATCATTCTTAAGTTATAGCTGATGAAGAGGTTACAACAGAAACGAAGCCATAAGATGCTTCATTGACTCCTGAAGCCAACGTTCACGTTGTTGTTATGATACTTCGGAATTTTGACTTTGAGGATAATCTCAATGATGATTAGAGTGATAAAACATATAATTAAGAGCACGGATAGTCTATCTGAACAGAAGGCTCACAAAATTTTTGTCCTACAATTATTAAGCTCTACAACAAAGCCATTGGGGAGTCAATCTCATAGATCAAAGAACTGCTTCAAATCACTAAGATTCAGTCATCAACACAATTTCATCTAAGAATTTTCTTTGATCTTCTTGGTATAGTATGTTATACAGTTTATAACATTAAATATCCGAATAAATTATCGCTTCTTGACTTCAAAGTTGTAATTGACAAGAGTCTAATTGAATATTATGAAGGGTGTAAGAGGGCGATCCAGTATTCTAGACCAATGAAAAGAAAAAAATGTCTCTGTTATAATGGACAATCATAATGAACATTTACAGGAGTTTGAAAAAAAATAAAAGATGTGCTTACATTGCAAACAAAAATATAGAACAACACCTTTGTTCAATTGTATGGCTTGTAATATTGCTTGATAATTGGTAAGAAATAGAAATTGCTTCCTTATGTTTCACATGTAAAGCAGTTATTATATTAATTTTAATCAATTTTTCATAGCAGAATTATTACTTAATTGAATTATAAATAAAAAGTATATCAAAATAATTAAAAAATGTTAAGAATTCAACTGCAAAGCGTAACTTTATTATTTGGTTTGTATTTAATAAAAAAATACCGTTCACACAAAGAGGAACACTAGTGCCCCATCAAATTCTGGCGAGCCTATTGAAGTTATTAAAAAAAATAATTCTATTTAGTTCTAATATGATCAAAGATATCAAGAATTGACTATAATTATCTTTGATTTTCTTTTCAATTCCTTGTGGATCTGAAAGGGTTAATATGTTTTTTCTTCATTAAATAATTTTATCCATCAAAGAAACACAAATCTGCAAAATTATTTGCAAATATAAAATTCAAACACACATTAAGTAGGAATAATTCAAATTATTATTGTTTTGATTTTGCTTTTGCACATGTTTCTCTAATTTGTATTCTAAAAATAAATTTTAAAGGTACATTTTAACAAAATAAATAGGGTAAGTTATGCATCGTCGGACACATTGAAGAGGTGTTTACGTTCAGTACATTATATAGACATCGTGTGTTATATTTGAGATTTTTTTTTAAATAAACATATATGTTAGTAAGAAGTTTTTATCAGAATATTTTCATTAAAACATCGAATTAAGAGGAATTATTAATGATTTTTAAAACTTAATCTAAAAATGCCCAAAATTCATTAATTCAGACAAGTTTCAAATTAGAATTTTTAATTCGGGACGTTATTGGAATCATTTTTCTTAATTTCAAACGGCATAAAATAGCAAAAATATAGAAGAAAATTATACATACGAGTGCAAATGCTACATTGAATTTTTACCTCTTGGATAGATAAAATTCAAAATACAACGTACTTACTCTTGCACACAGGGGAATCTCTGATTGTTGGGCAATCCTTGAGTTGCATGATCTCATATCATTTTGTAAGAATGAATAGAGCGAGGCACAGACACACGGTACATAAATAAGAAAAAGAAATCACTCCATATCCAACTTGATTATTTTGGGTCGGATTACCTCGGAATAAGTGACTCGCGCCTCGATTAATCAAATAATTTAATTAAATAATATACAATTCATAGATGAAATAATTTGAGTATTTAATTGATTAATTATTTTGAATATATCGTCTTGATTGGGTAATGTTGTGTCTTGACGAGGTTGAAAGACAAAAACTATTCAATACCGAGAATCCAGGACGACCGAGAGAAACAAGAAGAATGCGTAGAGGAATGAGACTTAAAGGAATTATATATAAACAAGCATATTATAGACATCTTTGTTTCTCGACACTACTCACTCGGATAAATAGATGAGAGTTACAGCTATTTACAATATTAAGATAGAAGCTAAATCAGTACTTTACATAAACACATTTGATATAAGAATAAGAGGAGGGGAAGAAGGAAGGAAAGAAGAACCTTTGTAGGGTCTCAATATACTACAGGTAATAAGCCATTGGGAGAGATGGAGCATAATATTGTCTACAGATTCTTTTGATGTCTTCTCATATTTTCCCCTGAATAAAAGGTATTCATCCTAATGACTTCAAGATTCAACTCACCATATTGATATTGCTTCATGTAGAATCGTTGGTTAATCCAGTTAGACTTTATGATTTTGGTACGAACACTTATTAGGGGATCCAAAACATTTTTTTATGCTTGAACACGATAGTTGATAATTCCCCAAGGTGATTAGTTAGTGTGAATCGACTCTAGTTGGCTAGAGTTATAATTCGGAGAGATATGTATTGTTTTTGAGGAATCCATAGGATAAATGACATTATCTTGAATAACTAGAACCCTTATATTCTTCCACGAGACGGATTTGGATGTGCGGATACAAATATTATCCATTTTATTAATTATTAATTAATAACGGTGACTCGTGAGGGATTTTTCTAATCTTAAATTATGCACCATGCGTTTGTTCCTCCATTCCATCATCACAGCTATTTGAATGATTTTCTCTTTGGTATTTAGCTATTTATTTGTCTATTTAGTTAGCTAATTGTTTTGTTTTTTTAATTTAAATTTCAAATATTTTTACAATAGATCTTTACCTGCCTCTGATATCTCAGCATCATCACTTGGTTCACACCTCAAGACCTCACAAAAGGAAGCTGTATTTGTCTAGCATCTCCTACATTTATTATCCTTCTGGCAATCGTAACATGAGTTGAGTTTAGAGTAGAAATTATTGACCTCACTGCAGATGAATTTTGGGTCATCCAATTTTATGGCATTATTATCAAATAGCATAAATGTTTTTGTTTTTCTTTCTATTTCTAATATTTTCCTGCCGCACACACTGCAGTCTGGAATGTGACAGGTTATGAATATTGTTAATTTTTATTCGGACTCTATATTTCAGATCGTTTTTCCCATACATCTAGTCTAACTTGGCTTCTTTTTTTTTCGTCAGTAAGAATAGTGTTGGAAATAGATTCGATTTTGTTAAGGTATTCCCTCTCCCTTTTTGAAAGAACAGATCCTCTTCTTCTGCACAAAACTTTTATTCTCTGTAATATTGATTGCACAAGCAGAAACATCCCCCTCATACTGCCGCTTTTGGGATGCGTCCAGAATTAAGCTTACAATTCCTTCATTAATTTCGGGATTGTCCATGATGCTCGAGTTAAGTGCCCTCTTGTTTTTATGTCTAAGTTCCTTCAACTGGGGTTTTAATACTAAGTTAATTGCCTTGTGATCTGAAAGTTTAGCATGTATTACATCATAACAATCAATTGCATCTTCTACAAATCCCTTCATCAGGAATAAGTCGATTCTTGACGACACTGGCAAAGAGTTCTTATCAATAGAAAAGAAGGTATTATTTAAATTGTTCATTTTGCATCCTACATCAATAAAACCGAGGGACGTAATAATTGACGACATAACTTTTGTGGATTGAGGATAGGAGTCAGGTGCCTTGCTTTTTGTGTCTCTGGTCCTTTTTAGTTTCACGTTAAAATCTCCTCCTATAAGTTTTGGTCCCTGTGAGACAATGTATAAAAGTTTACACTGGTAAAAATATGGGTCGTCAGTGTTCGGCCAATATAGACCAATCACTTCAAAGTTAACACCTAGAAAATAACACTGTGCTTTAATGAAATTTCCCTCTGCGCAGCAGTATTGAACTTTTGGGTTGGAGTCGACTTGATAAGTAAAGTTACTCCACATTTTGGGTTCTGATTCATAATATTGAAGGACGAGAAAGAGAGGTAACCTGGCAGAATTGAGTAATGATTCCCCAAATTATATCTTGTATCACAAAGTATGACAATGTCGGAAAAATTAGCACATTTGATAAATCTAGCTACGTCATATTTACGCTTCAAACTTTGTAAGGAGTTAACATTCAAAGAAGGGATTGATATGGTCATTCTTTTTATGTTGTTTTGACACAAATACATACGGAGACGATCGTGAACTATATAAGGCTCTCTTAGAGTTAGTTCTAGATCTAGCCGGCAATATATTCTTTTTTTGTTTGGGTACAAAGAGAGTTTCTTGGGGTTTCTGTCTCAGAGGTATTTCAGGTTGTCGTGTGCTAGCCTTTGTAACAGACGGAAGGTTCTGATGTCCATTGCTGGAAGTGGAAGTTTCGCGTCCAGTGATTATATGTTTATTGTTTGTTCTGCCTTTGTAGTGCAGAACAATATACATTTCCTTCTCTGTACAGATATTCCTCGAATCGTCGAGTAACACATCTGTGATCGCTTTAGATTTTGACAAAGCCTTTGACACGCTGTCTCATGAGTTCATTCGTACGCTATATAAGAAAGGGTTCGGCGATTTTATAATTAGAATGGTCGGAGTAATCTTAGTGGGTTCCTCTGCCATATGGGAATCAAGAGTCATTTTTTGAGAATAGGAGAGGAGTAAGGCAGATTTCTTCGAAATGTACAGAAAGATGATCAAATCATTGGATGTTCGGCGATCCCATCACATCACAAATGCCTCTGCTATGCTGACGACCTAACCTTGCTATTGTGTGGAAGTCCTTTCGAAACAATGAACTCAATTAGAAGAATTATGATAATACTCAGAAAGTTCTCCTCAACTTCCGGATTAAATATTAAGTCAGGAAAAGCAGAGATATTGAGCGCCTATGGAGGACTGATAGAAAAAGGATTACCAAGCTTCCATAGTACAAGAATCATCAAACTCCTTGGAGTCTGAGTGGGGAATGAGAGTTGTCAAAATAATAATGAGGAAATCGTCAGTAAACTTAATCAGGCTACCTCTTTCTTCACGAACTTCAACCTGAATATGTGGGACAAAATATCAGCATGAAACTCTTATGTGGTCCCAAAAGTGGTTAATCTTCTAAGAGTAACGCCATACAATGAGGATACTCTTAAAAATATATCCGCTATAGAGAGCTCATTTCTCCAAACGAAAAGAAAAAGGAACATCTCCTATGATAGGCTTCACGACCCTCTGAATAGTGGAAGACTGTCTGTGATGAGCGTCTCGGAAATATGGAAAGTACTGAACTTTTATTGGGTTAGAAAAACGTGGAATAGCGAAGAACCCTGGTCTATCATTCTGAGTCTTTCTTAATGGTAACCCTTTACTACTTTTAAAAATGTTCTAGAGAATCTTGTATTATACTTCAAACGAATGCAGTGTCTATGTAAAGTGTGCATAGATGTTATTACGAAGTTTTAATTGTCTCTTGGTTGGGAGTTGCCCATATGAGGACGCTCTAATGTCCCAGAAGTGCGAACCGTCTCCACCGATATTGCTGCGGACGTTCGATGGTCCACCTCTCTATTTGAGAAAATGACGGAACAGTCCTTTTGATCAAAGTTAGGTCCTTTTAAGGGCATCAAAAGGCCTCTAGTGCCGTTCAAGATGAAAGCCTCGATAGTTTCTATGTCAAAGATCAGAAGATGTTGCAAAAAAATCAACTATGGCTCCTTTTTGTGACTTATAACAGGATCAAAGTAATAAAAAATAAATATTTGACATCTTCTGGGAACAGGTTCAAATATCAATCCCTCTCAGAAACGTTGGAGGTTGGTGGAAAATTATTTAACGACCAGAGGAGTATTTGCCCGTTTTGTAATAAAGCAAAAGAGACTACTGACCATCTTTTCTGGAGGTGCAGGCTTTGAAGTGTAACATATGAGCGGAGCTCATATGGACTGCTAGATAATTGTAGAGGAACAACTGGAAAATATGAATTTTTAGGACGCTATTGTGGGAAGGAGGAAGGCAAGGTCCACGCCATTATTACGCAAACACACCAATTAATATATGCAAAAAGGACTAAGAACAACTCAAAAGTTATAATTTCAAAGTTCTTGATCTGTTCATTAGAGATATTAAGAAATCAGGTAATGAGTTGCTAATACACCTTGTTACAATGTAAAAAAACCGATAACACCTATTAAAATGAAGGGATCAATATTACCTTAATAAAAATGTTCTGATTTAGATATGCAACCATCTAAGAAGAACCTTTTTTTTACTTCATTTAACTTTTTTACATATAAAGAAAAAAAAAGCAAAAGCGTTATTCTTTCCAAAAGAAAAAAAGATTTTTGACACTCTGCATTGCGTTTTTCAGGGATTATATTATTATACACGAGATATAATCCACATTTAGAATTAACCTCCCATTTTGCAATGAATAAATGTATCTTCACGGGGATTATAGATTTTTATCATGCAAAAGTTGGTTCAAATCTTTAAATACTGATTAAAATGAGTCAAATATAAAAATATTTGATTTGAATTCTCAGAGTATGACTATAATTGAATAGAAGGAATTGAGATAATTCACTGAAATGGAGAAATAAAATGATTTTTACTGTTCGAATGTATGTGGCCCAAAATTAAAATTCATTCATTGAAAAAAACCTTTTGAATGGGAGTTCAATTTAATGTCTCCACCGGAACTCCTGATATTTATTTGATTATTTTTTTGTACAACAGTACAACAATATTTCAACATAATTATAATATTTATTCAATACAAACTTCAATCAAATAAATAACCGACTTATCAAACAAAGAGACAGGGGAGTTTTCGAACTTCTTAAAACTTCCAAATAAGTATCTGATTGTTAATTATTTATATAATCATTTTATTTGAAATATTGATCAAGTTTAATAATGAAATCGCTGTAGCTCATTGAAAACACGCCCTGCAGAAATTATTCTGTTGAACACAATGTGCGTAGGTTTGTGCCCATGTGATTCCTAGAAACTTTAAGTATATCTACTTCAAACAAGGTTCCTTGGTTAGTTTGAGTAATTGTAATACTATAATACTTACTGATACATATTCAGTGAAACTCCATCTAATCAATTACATGAACATTAAAAGAAAGTTTCAAAAGAAGTTTATTATTTTCAGTTGAAAGTTGCAATTGTGGAATTAGTTTTAAGAAACCTTTTAATCATTTATCAGAATATTTATAATTACAATGACTTTTTAGTAAAGAAGCAAAAATTTATAAAATAAAAATTTGCAAATTATCTATAATTATTATTTACAGTCTATTTGTGACTTCAGTAAAAAAATATTGGATTATTTAATTTTCAAAATAATTTTTTATTTTAAAGTAAATAAAAAGTAAGCCTCCAGAGAGGATCGAACTCTCGACCCCTGGTTTACAAGACCAGTGCTCTGCCACTGAGCTATAGAGGCAATTGTTATGATAATTGATATAACAAATATTTTTTTTATCAATAATTAACGTTAATCAAAAAATATTTAAATAAATTGAACACCTGAACACAAAGATAAGATATAGACTTTCCATAATATATAAAACTGTATAGTTGTATAAATAAGTGAAGGAGATTTTCACCCTTATAGATGATTAATAATTTTTCGATGAAACGACCACTACCCGATGATGATTTTTTTTTTTTTTTTTTAGATGAAAAAGGAACAGATGAAGTCTTTATTAATTATGAATCAAATCTGAATTTAAATTCGATTTTTTTAATGATCTTTAAAGTGAGATTCTTGAAATGGATAACTCAAAAAATGTTACGATCTCATTCTGTAGTACATGAACACATTATATGCGACCAATAAACATTTTTCTAGTTAAAGTTTTTACTTTTGGCTCAGTATTAAAATTCAATGGAAACTTTCGTTGATATTTCAAATCATGATTTTGAAAGTTTTTAATAATTCATTCCATGTTCATCAGTAGGTATCTATTTTGTGGGCGAAAGAGTTTTAACTTTAGAAAAGTAATACAATTCAATGAAAACTTTGATAGATATCATGTATAATTATTTTAAGTACCACCATCCGACATCTTGGATAAATAAAAGTATTAAATTTCGTTTTGTGACATTTGCTTTTGTCGTTTTCTTCCTTTTTTGGTCTTTACTTATTCTTTCATATTCCGAATGTGGTTTCATTATATTCCAGTACGTTCCTGAATATCCTAATTTTTTTCCACTCTTAAGTATTATAATTGCTTTTGGAATTTTTTTAATAACGAAGTAGAGGTCATTTCCATGGGATATATTGTTTTGGGTTCCAATACAATAATTAAAGATTATTCAAATCGATGGTTGAATCTTGATTCTTTGACTCATGATATAGGCTTAGAACCACTTCTTTCATAAGTTTGGATCAATATTATCTCAGTCTCCTTGCAAGCAAAGATATTGGGATAACCACCACTGCCACCAATTATAGAGTTCTTGATTGTTAGATAAATAACTAACAAGATATCGAAATTGATAAATACTAGAGTAGGCTTGCCCGGCGTTGCACGAGACAGTAATAAATTAAAATAGATTTAAAAGAATTCTCCTTTATAAAAAATAAAGACCGTAAAATTTTAAGAATAATTTTAATGTTGGTTTTATGAGTATGAATATACTTATAAAAAGGCATTATATAGGCACTCTTCCTTTACACAATGAGGAAGTAGTTGCTTTATTCTGTCTCAAGCGCCGAACTTGCTGTCTCGCAGCCGCTTCCCTAAGCATAAAGGAAGCCTCTTAATATACCAAAATACAGCCCGGCTCTCAGGTTGTACAGGTGAAGTACTGAGCCAAATACACTTTAAAATGCACTGCCTCCGTATTTATAAACACCAAGAACCCTTCTAATATGATAGAACACATTTCTGCCCAGGGGATGTGTATAGGAGCTTCTGGTCCCTAACACGCATTAAATTTTTCCATATCCACTTCCCTGAGCATCAAAAAACCCTCAGGTTGAACAGGTGAAGCGATGAGCCAAAATCCAGTTTAAACTCTACCATCTTATAATATTCTATAATACATCCTAGTTCACGGGTTGTGCAGATGAACTGCTGCCCCTGAGGCAAGTCAAATGTTTCTGCCCCACCTTCCTCAACATCATGGAACCCACCTAATATCCCAAAATACACTCATCTCTTAGGTTGTGCAGGTGAAGAGCTGCACCACTGCCGTATTTCTAAGAACCAAGAAACCCTTCTAGCACGCTAGAATACACCCCATCTACGGGTTATGTATATGAGCTGTGGGTCCCTGAGGTAGGTTAAATTCTTCCATGCTACTTCTGGATCATCAAAGAACCCTTCTAAAAACCAAAATACCAAAATTGGATTGAAGGACAAACACACACTTAGACATTCACATTTAATACATAAGTTAATAATAAAATTAATTGGATATTACAACTATCTTTTAATTATTTTTACAAAAGGAATATGATTTAATAATAAAATAATTAGTTAATTATTTTTTACAACTGTGAGTTTTTTTTTCAAAAATCTTTGATAAAGAGTTTATTTATATTCATTTTCATAAGTCCATTAAACAATTGTGGATTAATGGTGTGAGAACATTTGAAGAATAAAGCTTTCAATCATTCTTTATATTTTTTACTTGGTGCTTACTGCTTAGTATAGAAGCAATAATTGTTCAAATAAATGCTACACATAGATTTTTCTGCTAAGTTTTTAAATTATCTATAATTGTTATTTAGTGTTCATTTTTTTAATTCAAAAGAAAACGAATGGATAAATTAACCGTCAAAATCATTTTTAATGATAGTTTATTTAAAAAATAAAAAACTACATATAGGATTGCAAAGACAGTGCTCCGTCACTGAACTACAGAGGAGATATCCCGTGCAATTATTTAAAAAAAAAATGTATTTCACTTTCATATAATTAATTAACTTTAATCAAATATTATATGTGTAAGTGAATTGAACACCTCTATAGAAAGAAACAATTTATATACCTCTCTCATAATACTGTGTAATTATGAAAAAAAGAATATCATTTATTCTGGAGTCTACAAATCATTATTATTTTGCGTATATTTCTGTCTTTAATAGAAAAGTTATGGATTATTTTATCTTTAAATTAATTTTCTTATTATATTGCAATTCAAAAAAACTTAAATGCCTCCAGAGAGGGTGAAACTCTCGACCCGGGGTACTGTTTTTAAAACAGTACTGTTCCAATAACCTATAGAACATTATGTATGTATTTATTAAGATTTTCTAATAATATTTATATTTTGACTTTTCTATCATCAATAAACGTCAATCAACAATTATTGGACTGATTTGAAAACCTGTAAAAATATAAATAAATACATCACAAAATATTACATTGTCAAAAAAAAAAAAAACTTTGCTTGTTAAATGAAAATTAACATTTTGCTTATTTTTAAATCTCT
Source organism: Lepeophtheirus salmonis (assembly GCF_016086655.4). Lineage (NCBI taxonomy): Eukaryota > Metazoa > Arthropoda > Copepoda > Siphonostomatoida > Caligidae > Lepeophtheirus > Lepeophtheirus salmonis. The sequence goes on from NC_052134.2 coordinate 41,353,630, forward strand.
TTTATATATTTTTATCAAATTAGCAAGTTTTTATTTTACTTAAGCTAATGAAGGAGAGATATTGGCTTATTCTGCAAGTATTTCAAACATTCTAGACTTTTGTAAATAAAAAATAATATGTTTTTTTGTCGTGAATTAGGAACACTTTTTTTTTGTAAATAATATACTGTTAAACCCTCAAAAAGGATCTCCAATAGTACAATTTCCAAAAATATTAAAGTATTTTTACTATCAACTACAGTCGTAAGTTCAACTCTCATTAACCGGCTTTAGCAAATTTACCCTAAGAAATTATACTTTAATGCAAGGAAACTAAAAAAAAATTTGTATGCTATCATTAATACCCTATCGAGAGTACCTGACATTGCTTAGAATGAAGAAACATAAAGAGTAACAAAGTTTGCTTTAATAGTATATACGCAAACTCCCCTTTCTTAACGTTTTTAGTATGACGTGCTAGCTTTAGTTAAACTCGCTGCTTGATACATTGCTGATTCTTAGCTCAAGTGATCGTGCAGTTCTAAAATATTAAGTACACACTTATTCAAAAATATTATTGAGCTGATGCTTCTGCTCGCGTGTATTTTTTGATATGTATATTAGAGTGTGTCTTACGAAACCAATTTTTACTAATCCAAAATCCGTTTCCACCATGAGTTGAGGTTTAGTATGGGTAAGAATGTCCTGCAATATTTTTTTCCTGCGGCAAAAATTCGAAAGGCTACTTCCAGTTAGTTCTAAAACTTCTCCAAAAATAAGCAAAACATGCACAATAACTTTTTTTTTGTAATGTAATACAATTGTAAAAACATTTTTTATTTTATAAAAAAATCGCTTTGTTAATTAAAAAACGAGGTTTTTCACTACACTTGTGGACCTTATCAAAGAAATATAGTGTAGAGTAATATAAAGCGCGTTGCGATTCTTCGTCCTTCGTATACTTACTTCCAACAAATAATAGTAAACTAAACTATGTACAATACACATATAAGAACATTTGTAATATAAGTTATATTCTTATTCTAAGCTTTTAAAAAATAACAAAAACAAATAAGATAATATTATTTTTGATGTGTATAAAAATATCGAAAAAGGATTGTAAGAGTCACATTGATAATTAGTTATCACTATCCAAAGCTTTATAATCTGACTTTTGAAAGTTCTTTAATATTTTTTATATTGAATGATAAATTGTTAATAATCTATGATGTCTAGTTCTTTCATCCGGTGTTATTTTAGCTTCTTTAGTAGTTGATGCGACACATCTTTCCACATTTTGGAAATGGCACGGGATATCTGGTAAAGCCAAAAGTTATCCTTCAATGCACTTCAGAAATTTTTCTTTTTTAATATCAAAAGTTAAAGGAGGTTTCGTTAAAAAACTATTTGGGTTCGATGATAAATCAACTAACTCCAAATAACTTTTTGCATTGAAGTTTAAGTAACAAGTTGGGCGAATATATTGACTAACTGATCCAGTTTTTCTTTTTTCTCTGTCTTTCATGATTATATTGACTGTCGTCCTTCTGGTATTTTTGTCCAAGTCAAATAAAGCGCCTAAAAGTATAGCTTCTGGGGTGCACCGAATCAGTTAACTTTGAATTAATTTGCAACTACATCTCGTTCCTCTTTTGTAAGATGCTGACGTACTTGATGCAATGCAAAGAAATAGTGCTGAGAAGTATATCTAACGTGATGATTCTTTTTAATGTTTACGAATGTTGGTCCATAAATATTAAGAATGATCACTACCATTCTTTTAAGTTCTTCTGATGGATTTTTGGTTTGGATATAGAGTCTCAGAAGAGTGGATGCTGTAGTAATCCATCTAACATTGTGGACAGTTCCTGGATGTTTTTTTAGGAAAGGCTTTGTGATTGAATGTGGTACATTTTGAACATTTGTACAAATTTCTAAAAAGTACTTTTGATCCCTACTGAGTTTGTTTTTAAAAGAGTCATCGACGTTTGGAATGCATCCTTTGATGGATTCATATTTTATTGGATCCGTTAGGCATGAAAAGTTTGATATAGGAATTTCTAATTCTCCTCTAAATGTGTTAGGTCCTGTTGATCTTCCATGATAAAATTCAAATACTTTTTTGAAGGGTAATTCATTAAAATGGAGCATGCAAATAATCCATTGTAAAGGAGTGTCTAATTTTTGCTCAAGAAGCCTAATGATGCCACCTTTGTGATCTGTATTTACTGCAGTTTTTTCTTCAGCAATTAGATTAATATTATTTAGATATTTCTTTGCTTGTCTAACCACTTTCGATGTTGAAAGTAAATTTTGGGCAGGAGCTAGCTTCATATCTCTTAATAATGCATTTTCATATGCTGCAGCAGAACGAACTGAAGGACCATACCTAATAAGAATTTTGCTAGATTCTTAGAGTTCGATATTGTGTCTTTGTACTGCTGGTTGGCATACTTGATTATTTGGCGTATCATAATAATCCTAATTGCTTCTATAATCACCAAAAATGTAATTTTGTTGTTTAGATTCTTCTTTTTCTTTGTCCAAAGTAGTAATTCTTTCTTTTTTTTTTCTCTGTTCGTTTTTCCATTTCATCTTTTCTTTCTTGCCTTCGAACAAATTTCGTATAATTATCTCCATAGGACTGACTTGCTGCCTTGTCAATGGATGAAGTGATCATGAGTTTCTTAAAAAAGTTTTGATCCATGTAGAAATGAAATTCATTCTGTGGTATTTTTTTTGAAGGAATCACATTTGCTTATGTTCACTTTAAAATAACTAATTTTCTTAGTCTTATAGCAAGAACATAAAGCAATATCAAAAAGATCTGACATCTTTTTTTTCTCTTTTTCATCTTCTTTACTTGGTCCTTGATGAGAACCAAGTATTTGTCAACTTTTGCTTGAGGTAATTGATGTCGTGCGAAGGGATGCTAGCCATCTCCCAAATACTTTTAATATTCATTGACATTGTTTCGACGATTTGAAGATGTTCTTTTCTTGAAAGTCTTACTCCATTGGAATGTTTATTTTTAAGGTAGAGGTAATATCTCATTAAATCTAGCTTACTTGGAACAAAAAGAGTTATCATTTTCCATCCACAGATATTAATTGAAATTCATAAGTATATTCCTCCTAAGTAGACTCCGTTACGTTTCCTACTCTAAGAAAACTATTTCATTGATACAAATCCTTCAGTGTCCATTATATATCTAATGCAGAAACTACTCATCTCAATCATAATAATATAAATTCCATTTATAAGATGGAGTTTGTGATGTACGGTTTATTTTGACAATTATAAAAACTGGACATTTTAACTTCACTGCTTATTTCCTTATCACTTGAGAGTCTCTTTTGTTATTTGAAAACAAGTTGTAGATGATTCTAGACTCTTAAAGATAATGTGTTTCTCTTTTATTGATATTTTTGTTCGCAATGCATATTCTATACTGTGAATTAGTATATTTATTTATGTATAAAAATGTCTAATTCTATTTTGTATAGGTATAATTTACATTTGTTGCTGATAATTTGTTGAATCTATTGTTTTATTTAATATTAATATTTTCAATATCGTTTGATTTTTAGTTTGTCTATTTTTCTGCATATAACATCTATTAATATTTTTAACAATAGCATATTGTTTTTTGGTTGTGTTTTTCATTTACCAATACTTATACAACGTACATCAAAAATATAAGTTGTAAAATAATTTAATTCATCAATTAACTAGTAATCTACTGCCACGGGTAAAATGATAATCATTAGTTTTTTTATTTATTATGCTATAAAACGTCATATTTGCAACTTTAAGGGAAGAAATGGAAGATATCTTAATCTCAATAGATCTATAAATATAGAAATATGAAAGTTATTTTTTTCATTTCACAAAGTGACATTGAAAATTTAAACTATGTTATATTCATATTAATTCTCCTTTAGTTTTATTTGAAATATTTATATTTCAAAATTACGTCATATTTGAAAATCGTAGCGGATTTAAAAAAATAAAACTTTAATCAATAGTATCAAATATCTACCTCCTGCCCTATCCTTCCATGAGTTAAATAGTGTTAAATGTTTTAACCTTTTTTTATTAATTGTTCTGCTGATTAATTATTTTTTGATGTATTAATATGGACTTATCATATATATGAGATCCATATTTATTAATAACACTGAAACAGTCATAAATTTAATAGCCTGAATAGATTTTCTTGAAAATAAAATTAAGATGACGATTCAAATAGTTTGGGATGTGATGAATTAAATGAAGTCAAATTGAGCTCATTTTTTTCCTTCAGATTATAACATATCTGCAATTACACCAAATACAACGTCGTTATTAAGTTTTTCAAAATCACAGTATTTATTAACTGCTTGTCTAACTAAGGCAACTACAAATACTTGCCACTTATATACAATTATTTTTCTATGGTGTACAGGTGTTCAATTCAAATAAATAATTTTTGATTAACATTAATTGAAATTAATCAAACATAAATTTAAAAACCCTCTCAGTCATACAAGCCTCTATAGCTCAGTGGCAGAGCACTGGTCTTGTAAACCAGGGGTCGAGAGTTCGATCCTCTCTGGAGGCATTTAGTTTTTAAATTAGCCAATTATTAGGTAATGAAAAGTAAATTTAAATTATCCACAAATTTTATACTTAAGTCAGCAATAGTTATTAGAAAAATGCGTCATCAGTCCTTGGACACTTTTTACTTTATTAGAAAGAAAGAGAAATCTAGGCTTAATATTAATGATACAAAAAAAAGTTATTAGAAAGGAGATGGAAGATATTTTAATTTCAATTATTTTTCAAAAAAAAATCGGGAGGGGGTCTGTGGGGGTCTTAATGATGTACCGAAGACTGTGGGAGTCACTGACTGGTCGGCTTTAAAAAATTTCATGCGAAAAAATGAGAGCATTCCTATTGAGTTTCTTCAATTTATTAAGGAAGACCTTCGATCGTTCCAGCCTCTTTTGTCTTTGTAAAACCGACAAACCCTGAACTTTTGTAACAGCCCTAGACTTGAGGCCCTAATCCTCATTAAAGATGCACTGGACAGCCGTTTCGTGAACTCTGAGGTCCCTGGCCATTTGGCATATGTTGTCACAAGGTTCGCGTCTATCTTTGGCTTCACACTCCTTATGAGGCTTTCTGTGTTGACCGATTTTGGTCTTCCCGGCTTGTGACGATCAAAAAGGATACAGTTTCGTTGTAGAGCTTCTTGGCGTTGTATACAGTGATCCTACTGATCCCGAAGTTACGTGCAATCACGGAGAGATTGTCATCGGCTACATTTTATGACGAAGTTTTTCCATTTCTGTATTTTGTAACTCATAAAAGACCTATGGCTGATTTTATTTCTTCAATAAACACCTAAAAGGAAACGGGTTTTTTTTATTATTTCTCCCTTTTTATGAAATTTTCGCGAAATTTAAAGGTTATTTATTATCTATTTAAAAAGTTTACTAGGACTTATGCCGCATACGGTCTATCTTTCGACAATTTTTGCCTTCATAATAAGTAGTAATTGTTCTGATAAGTGATTGAGTAGATTTATTTTAAAAATGTTGTCAGATCATGATTGCAACATACAAATGACGAAAATAAACTCATTTGGTTACTTGATTAATACTTAGATGAGTAGTAAAATATCTAATTTATTCTCGAGAAAACGACTCATATTTAAATAAATATATATTAGTTATATAATTAACAATCAGATATTTATGTTCTTAGGGGGCATTGAATGGGGCTCCCTATGAACAAGGATTTATTTAATCAATGACTGTTTGTAATGCAATTTTGGGCTACTTACCATTAAAATAAGTGAATTATTTTTATGTTCTCTATTTCAACGTACGTATCATGCAACTCCCTCTTTTATAAATTTTATCACACTCCAAAATTAAAATAATTGACTACTGATTTTTTATTTGAACCATTCTAAATATATTTTTTCAAAAATAAAAGCGTCTGTTGCTATTGACAATTCTTCATAGATGGTTAGCGATACTAATTTCTTATTGTATAAATAGTAATTTTAACAACTCGAATTCAAATATATAAAAACACAGCTAAAAGAGAAAAAAACAGCGTCTTTACACATCTTTATTCTTTGGTTTAGTTATACGTTCAGAGAGATAATATTAAAATCCAAATTGTTATATTTACACTAAAAGTAATTTTGAAATGTATTGATATGTACATATTATCTATTTTAATACCTATTGAAAGCGTTGATACAAAATAAAATGTCCTAATCATATATAAATGCAAACATTTAAATAGTTTAGATTTTAATCAAATTAATTTTATAGGGAAATTAGATATGGGAAAATAAAAAATAAATCTATTTTTTATTATTTTACTTTATGTGAATTGATTGAAGTTTCAGCTACAATATTGTTTTTATATATATTTACATTAGAGTGTTTCAACTTAGAGGGACTCTTTGAGGAACCTTTTCCATTAGCAAACTTCAGATTAAATGGATCACTTATAGAGCCCCCAAAAAAATAATTCACCATCAAAATCATGTATTTATACATCATATTGGTGAAGTTGTTCTATCCCAAGCCTTTTGCTCCCATTACTTGGCCTAAAAAGTAAAAATTAGTTAGGTAAAGTATTTATGGCGGGGTTTTTAAATTTTTTGAGATACAAAAATAAAGAATTAACAATTAAAACATCATTGTTATGGAAAGCCTCCATTTTTTAATGCTGCAGTTCTTTAAAAATATAAAACTTCTTGAAATGGGTTTTATTAAACTTGTTATTCATACATGGAATACCATTTTTCTGTAAAAAAATTACACACATTGCAAAATATTGACATACTAAATTTAATATGTTGGGCACATATATTGTGCGTGTTCTGTATTATATATATAAAAAAAAGTAATTTTTAGAAATAATATATGTCCTTCGATTATGATCGTTATTTTTGACATAAACAATATTTTTTTGTGAAATGAGTACGGTTAACAATCAACCCTCAAAAAGTGGAGAAACTTAACCTGCTTTTGCGACCAGAAATTCACCTGCACAACCCATGAGCCTGGGTGTAGTACAGCATTTTAGAAGGGATTCTTGATGCTTATAATCGAGGAGTTTAAACTGCCTTGTGGCCAAGTACTTCACCTGCACAACCTGAGGCCAGGTGTATTTTTGTATATTGAAAGGGGTGAATGATTATGCAAGAGGCGGGTGCGTTGGATTTTTTTTTATCTTATAATAGTTTGATAATTATATAATTGAAATGAAATTGCTCACGATAATATTGTCTTGCAATAAAGTTACTCACAAATATATTGCTTATAGTGAAATTGCTTCACGATGATATTACCCATAACAATTTTGTCTCGTATTGATAATATACACCACGATTCAACTATACAATGATATTACGCCAACAATTTTGTCCACAACCGTTTTACCACATTCATTTTACAGTGAACCATTATGTATTAGAAATGGGTACTCTCTTTTGCCCAGCAAAGTATATTTAACAGTGCATTCAAAAGAGTCTAAAATTAATCAATAATAGAATAAGTCTATTGAGCTCAAACAAACTATACTAAACCTATTGATTTTTTTTTTTTTTTGCAAAACTTCAAAAATGCAATTTTTTTGCGATATCTAGAAGGACATAATGATAGTCAAAGAGTTTCTATTAAAAAAATTAATAAAAATCAAAAAGAGAAATAACTAATATGGTTAATTTGCTCTGTAAGAATGTTTGTGCAAGTTTCATGCTGATGAGACGAATAATTGTGTTAAAATTAAATAAAGTAGGTTGGACTGAAATGGGTCAATTATGGGATTTTGAATGATGGAGGGGGATAGATTTTGGAATGGGTTGACATTTTGGTTGATAAGACTCGGAAATGTACAAGGAACAAACATTTGTTATAGTTTGTCTTAATGAAACATCCTAATGTGCATACATACATATGAGGAGAATTTAAGCAATTTAATTGAAGTTTTAAATGCAAAAAAAATCAAAAAAAAAAAAAAAAAATCGATTAAAATAAAAATGCACTTTAAATTAATCAAATTAATTGAAAGAAATGATTTAATGTAATGAATAAAATGCATAGCTGCTACAATAATTATTTTATTCTTTCATTACTAAAATTTATTCAAGGGAAAATACACATACTGTTGTACAAAATACATTTGAATAATGTCTGATTTATTTTAATGATGTATTTTCCCATTATTACAGTTAAAGCATTTTACATAATATAAAACATTGTAAATTTAATTTCATTAAAATTTATACAGTAAAAAATAAATTTAATCGAATTATATTTCTCTTAAATATTACTCAATTTGACCTAAATAGAGTATTTTTGTTTGGCAACATTAATTGGGAAGTTGGGTTTCTTTGAACCATTAACAATTTTAATTTTATAAGAACAAAAATCTTGTTCTTATAAATAGTTTAGCGTTTTCTATTTTAGAAACATTAATTTAAGTTAACTAATAGTTGTTTTTTGTAGTTTGAAAATAGTCCACATTCAGTCAATGATCATGTCAGTATATATTATTTGCTGATAGGCATGTTAGGGATACAATAGAGACTGTTATCTGTTTTATTAACTTATATCTAAAACTATTTACATGTAGAAACTCTATTTGAATCCCATTTTTAACACTAAATATTTGAAGTTCGAATCAAAGCTATACTTTGACGTAAATTAACTATAAAAAATACAAATTAAGATAAATTAATAAAAACAGCATATGAAATATTAATGATGTATTTTTATTTGTTTTGACTACAAGCCAGTATAAATCAGTCAATTAAATGACTAAATATGTAATAAATACTAATAAGATACATTGGATATGAAGTGTATTAAAAATTGGGAGTAATCTCCTTGCCTCTAAAAAATTAGTTAATCTTTACAATTAGTCAAATAATCATCTTTGTAATATTAGATTTTGAACATTTTTTATCCAATTTTACATTGCTTATTTATTAACTAAAATATAAGAAAATTTAAAATTAGACCAAAAAAATCAATCAAAATTAATTTTTTTTTAAGGGCAATTTAAAAAAAATGTTATATATTTTATTTTTTATTTTTGCTATAATGTAAAGCAACTAAAAAAAACACAAATAAATGTAAGTTAACAAAATAAGATCCTTCATTTCACTCATTTCCATTATTATTAGACATTTAGTAAGAATTTTAATCAAAGTTGCAAAATAAATTAATAATTTTTTATATATTGTAAGATATTTATCAATTGATTTTAGCTTTTATTTTTATTTACAGGGTGTAACCCATATTTAACAATCAACATGATTTTTTTAAAAGGATTTTCTTTTAAACTAATCATTTTGACTTTAATAACAAATATAGAATGAAAGCTTAATCAAATTTTATATTATTATTTTTTGAATAATAGCCTTAGTCGTCAATAACAGCCTCGACTCTACCTTGGAAACGAGAGTAGGTCTTGATGACTATCTTCTGTGGAAGATTCTGGAACTCTTCCCGGATCCTGGACCTTATATCGGTTTTTTGTGTTGCAAGAGGATCTGTTGGTGTATTGCTCAACTACTCCCCACACAAACAAGAGTTTGGAGTCCAAACATTGGATCCAACAATGTAATTGTTTTTGAGAAACAGGTCAATATTTATTTTTTTTCAATATTTTTTATTTGGTTTATATATTAGTATTACATAGAACATGCATATACAAATACACCGGAGCAATTGCGTAAAAAGTACATAAATAAACATTATAGGCTTAATGTTGATAATTCTGTAGAGAAAAACGCGAGCAAGGAGAAGGGGGAGAAAGACTTATGGTATCATTGTTTAAAATACTGATGTGATTATTATATGCCTGCTTTATTATGATTTTTGAGGGTATAACTAAAGTATTTATTAACAAAATGTTTAATCAAGACTTACTACGTATACGTTTATACGACTTAAGAAGTTTTTTATTCGTTACAGTATATTTGAAAACGTCACACTCCATGAAATTGTAATTCATTATGAACCATATTCGCAGAATAATAACTAATGAAACGACAAAGTAGAGTATTTCGAAATTTATTTGAAGTTCCAAGTTTCAAAAGAAGGCTTAATTCAAATATAATCTACATACTAAAAAATAAACCATCATACATTTATGTTAAATATACAAAATTAAACAATTATAATCATATAACTAATAACAATAAATTATAAATACAGAATATTGAAATAATAGATTGACCCAAATAATATTTTCTTGTTCTGACATGAATTCAGTTAAATATGTCATAACTTTAAGTTGCTAAACAAAAGCCAGACGTGGAGTTTAATCAAAAAGATCATCATCCCCTTTTTTCCTTATGTGGAAGTTGCTATATACAATTGTGCACATGATAGATATATCTCAACGGATGAGATCTAAATAATTATTAATAATAAAGTAAATGTCAAAATCATAAAATTAGACAATAAATATACTAATAAAAAAATGTTAGAATTAAATCCATCGTAAAGATTTAGTGCAAAAGCTATTTATGTAGTAATGTCCGGCGATATTACTCCTTATTAAGGGCATCAAAAAAGATTTCCCCCATTATTTATGCTTGTATAACAGAATACTATTGTCATGAAGGATACGCACAATTGCTAATTATAATGCTACAACCAATGTAACTACCCCCGTTGTTGTTACCATTTAAGTAGTTGTTTTTGCCTTTTATGAGTTTTCTGAACACCATTTCTTGGGGCTTATCAACTATAGCTAATCCTTAAGTGATAAAAAAGTAATATTTATTGACTATGTAATATTGGAAAACCTAATGATCATACCCAAGTCTTTAAGTGAAGAAACTAATGTCAGATAAACTAGTTGCGAACCATCCAAAGCTACTACTCCCGTTGTTGTGAACATTTAAGCACTTGTTTTTGCCATTTAATGAGTTGTGTATCATAATTCTTGATAATTTTGGCTAAAATAGAATCATATTTTATGATTAGATTTAAAAAAATATGAATACTTACTGTTAGATGGTACAAAATTTAGAGTTCAATTTCGTAATTGCCTCTCAACAGGCTGAAAATTATCTAACTTCACAATTTACAATGGGGGTATCTCTATAAATGGGATCATTACCACCATCCTCTATTAATTAATAATGGTTCCTCGGGAAGGGAAGAATTTACCCATGAATTTTTTGAACGTAGGATGATTAGCAATGGATTTATTACATGCAATAAGCATCTTTGTGAGATCAAAGTTAACGTCTGACTTGATGTATTCATCGTTAACTTGATTTTATAGATGAATATCCATACTCTTGATATGAGATGAGGATAATGAGTGGCTTGTAATTCTAGACAGGGGACTAAAGGCACATTATTCCTTTTCCTCTCCTCGCACGATTTTCTATTCTTACCAAAATGATCACCCTTTATTTATATACATATATAAACGATATACTAATTTTGCCTTCTTCGAAGGACAGACAAATCGGATTGGACAGCGTTCCTAGATAAGGAACGATACAATATTATTGTATGAACAATAACTTAATAAGATAACTTTAAACAGCCCATTTACATTGAAAAATCCATCTATTTTTTAAATAAAATGGCTTCTACACACAAAAAATGATTTGAAATGCCTCAAACTTTGCCAAAGTCAGTTTTTTTGATTATTTTCAGCAGGGGGATATTAACCCGAAAATAAATGTAATTTGTTAATTAATTAGCTATCAAATGACACAAACAATTTATTCTTGACCAAATCAAAGACTCTCTAACTATTCCAGCTATAATTATTCCTCCTTTAATTATTAATGTTGATAAATTAATTAACCAATAGAAAAAGATGAAGGAATTATATTTAGTCTCTATATTTATAGCTTATATTTAATGCTCCAGGGTAGAATTTCAACTAATACTCAAAAAATCAATCTTTTAAAAAAACAAAAGTAAACATGCAAATGATAAATATTTGATAAAATTTTTCACACACTTTTCAAATACTTTGATGATTCCGTGAAGTTGATGGAAGGTACAAGATTTCTTCCCCTGCAAAATTCCATTACTCACACTCTGATTTAGGAATTTTCATTGTGAGAGAGACATAGCGGGCTGAAGCTACCAAGATGATACCTCTCAACTCATCCTCCCGAATAGGCTGATAGTTAGTTAGTCGGCTGGTGATGAGGGCTTTACAATTAAGAACTGCAAAGTCCAGAGCCCTTGTTACCTCAGAAGATCAGCCTTTTATCTTCGAAATTCCAAAAAGAACAAGACCTAACTGGACGGTAAACTTTTTATCATCCTTTATTCCCCTCAGAGAAGACATTATTTTTCTTTTCCGACCCATAGAGAAGCCCAAACACTTACTATGAAGCTCCCATAATCAATTCACAGCTGCATCTAAGTTTAAGGAGCCGTCTTAACGTATCACGGCATAGCATTGAATAATATTTTGAAGAATTAACAAGTGGAAATCTTATTCTACCATCGTTGAGCAATTCTTCCGAATTGAAATTATGAACTGTTAAAATATCTCGTGTGATTACGTGTTCTTCTAAAATTGAAGGGCCCTTTAAATTTTTATTTATATTTTGCCGAATTATATCAATGCTTGAGTCATTTCCAAATACAGGGGTGAGTACCAAAGTTTTCACTGAGCTGAGCCCCAAACTAGAGAGATCATAGAAGTAATTTTCTTGATCAGATTAGTCCCCATCATTTCTTTGTGGTATGGCATGGGGCAGAGTCTTGTTGCCAAATAAAATACTCTTAGCTGTTATTTTCTAAGTCCATAGCTTTGCTTTTGATTCATAATCCCCTCCAGACTATTTCAGTTCAATCTTGACTCACCAGACAATAGACTTGTTAATGTTGAAGAAGTTTATAATCTTAACAATGTCTTGTACATGGCATATAGTAATAAGGACATTCTGCCTTTTCTGTAAAACTTTGGTTGCATCAACCTGTAATATGGTGTCAATTATGTTATTTTTAGTGAAAAATTAGAGATACGGAGGTTCAAAATTGTTCTTTTAGATAAATGATTGAGAGTTTTAACTATTTTTAAGAATACTTTTTTGATTTGCGTTATAACGTTTTGCTTTATTTTCCTACATTCAAATATTAGTATATATCAGTCAAATCTTTCAGCTGTGGTACGATCAGAGAGATAGGTAGAAATCTATTTTAAAAAAATACTATTATCGTTCTTTTACACAGATATATACTTAGTGTTAATAAAAATTTATGAAATACGTTCGATAAAATTTTGATTTAACTAAATTTGTTTTAATAATAATAAAAAAACTGTAATCAAATATATAGATAATATTAAAATTTGAAGACTTTAAGGCCATGAAGCTACTTCTAAATATTCAAAAAAAAGATTCAAAGATCATCGATTATACTTTTTTATCATTAGGGTTACTTGTAAGCCTCCTTAAATTTACTTTTTCACATGATATAATTGACACCTACTTTATCAAATATGTACATCAATAGCCACTATGAACATATATTTTTTTATGCGCAAAATATCTGTTTTTTTAATTAAATTTAAGTTTTGCAATTAGAGCAGCTGAGAGATTTAGAGTCGTTTCTTTTGGTTTTCTACTCGGAAATGTTTAAATTTAATCAGAAAATTTTCAATTTGTTTCTTTTTCATTTGATGACCTTTCATCTAGTGCATTCGTTCAAGATCTCCAAGTACCGCCATCATTTAATTGTATGTAAGTTTAACCATGTCATAGTTTTAGAGCCACTGGTCTAGGTTTATCTGACGAAATGAACACTTATTAAGGTCTTCGGCTCAAATACTTTCTAACAACTGGATTAGGACTGTATCTCAAAGAGACGAAACCCAGCTATGTTAAATTCTGTCCCGTCTATAATTCGTCAAGAAAATAACATATTTGTTATTTTCAGCTTAGGATATAAAACCATAATCAAAACCCACAAATAAATACTGCAAGAAAATAACTTGTAAACTGATGAAATAGATACAATTGAACAATCCTGCCCTAAAATCCAACTAAAGACACAAAGGACAATAAAAAAACTGACATATAATTGTATTGAAAATAACTGTACATAAGTATTTCTCAAAAAAAAAAAAAAAAAAACTCAAGTGCTAGTAAGAAATGTTATATTGTCTCTATTTTGTAATAAGTCAAAAGTAACAAGTTTCTGTGATATATTAGTAAATTTGCATATATATAGTAGATACATACATTTGTAAGAAATTATTATTATTAAAAGTAGTTTCTTTATATGTTTAAAGGAATGAACCTTACAAATATATATACAATGTAAAGTAAATATATCCTTTTTCCAGTCTTACATACATATGTATGTAATATGCAAATGTATTTATATATTAAAAAGAAATGTTGCATTTTAAAAACTAAAAAAAATAAAACAGCAACTTAAAATGCTAAAAAAATATTTTTAAACAAACAATTGTATAATGAAACATAATATAAATTATGAGTTAATTAATAACTAACATAATATCCTTAAAATAAACTTATATTATTCATTTTGAAATGTAACAAATGCCCAAATAAAAGTTTAAAAGAAACAATTATCATACATAATAATATGAAAAATATAAAAAAATGTTTGAAGAGATCCTCAGAAATGAAAGTCATTATTGTTAACTTCGATAATGCATAAATGTAGTGAAGATTTTCTTACAGCATCGGAAACCTAAAAGTATGGAGATTGGGTTGGACTTACAGCTACGCAGTAGGATTGCCAGAGAGTGGCTTTGAACCGTCAAAGCTCAGGGATAAATAACAGTGAGATTATTATTAGGATATATTTTCTTTTCATTCGCCCGTGTTGACGTCCTGTTTTCCTTTAATAATGTGAGCGTGTACTCATTTTCATCCCTTGCCTATACTGCGTCTGCCGAACAAAAGATAGTGATTACCTTTATAAGATTAAAATCATGGCTAGCTCCTTGGTTAGCGTTCTTCCAGAGTTGGAAAAATCCAACAGATGATAGAACTGAGGGACACACTGTCGTTGTAAAACGTCCCCTCTGGCAAGGCATTAAAAAAAACGTCCAATATTAAAAAATCTTCCGGAACTGCCTTCTTCGAATATTTCCATGACCGATAAAATCCAAACGGACAGGGAAGCTGAAAAGATTGATGAAGTCCAAGTAAATAATTCTTCCATACCCCGTGAGAGAACCTACAATCTGATTTGATACTTGTAACGTCCGGAGTTGAGTTTGTTAAAGAGTTCAATAATCTCGGGTGGCACGAAAAACTAAGCAAGTCTGTTGCGATGAGTCGAGTGTAGAACATTTACAGGATGGTCCTCTTCTTAACATCCATAACTGTAAAGACCCTGACGGGTGCGTGCCAAAGAAATTACCAATGTTACCTAGAAATGAAGATATATCATATAAAAGACAGAGGTCTCCTGCCTCTGAAAAAGGAAAATAAAGGAAATACCATTGACGGAACGCCGCATGAATAAGGAATACTATTGCCTGATAAAAAAACGATCCCCTAGGTGCCCAAAATACTCAAATTAAAGCCCATACTGTGATTGAGGCCTCAATGCCTCCACAGGTGGAAAGCCAGACTAAAAAGAAAAGAGGGAGACCAGCAAAATAATTATAATCAAATTAGGATTTCGGGTTTTTTTTTTTACTCGGGAGGTAATTACGTTGTCGTCGACTTTGATTTCCTTGAAAACCAAACGACATTGTTTGCAGTTTATGGCCTAAGCTATGATTCTCAAAACTAGTCGGAGGAGTTGGGCCTTTGGACGGAAAGGATTTATTATTAGCGGAGGACTTTAATGTAACCCGAAAATTAAGTCAAAAGATTTACCCAGGGTTATAATGGTTCATACAATAAAAATAGTGCTTCAGATCTGGAACAAATAATAACAGATTATAACTTACAAAATGTAGGTCTCACATGCAATGACTTTCCCCCCAAAAAACCTTTTAACAGAAAAACGAGGACTGCCAGAATGTACACGAGATCATTCGTGACTATGGCCTAAAGATGAAAAGTGAACTTTTGTCTCCATGGGATACCCTGAACTTAATGAGTCCTCAAGAGAGGGGGATCTTCATTCAAAAATGCAGAGAAAAAGCTAGAGAGATGAGAAAAATGCTTGAGATACAGACTTTGAAAAAAGACGAATCTACCTCATCCTTAAAAGTAGAGGAGCTTCTGGTATACGAGAGAAAGGGGGCACTGACACGCTCCAGGAAGGAATTGATAAACTTAAACTTGAAAGAAAAATCTTCATTCAAACATATGGAGGAGGCGGTCAAATCAAAGATAATATCTACACTTAGACTAACGATGGTTGAGATCATAGAAGAACCCTGCCAAATTACAACAATTTTTACACAAACCTGTCCGGCTGTCCAGACAGCACGTATAAAAACCTCTGTGACTTCTACTAAAGTTGGAGACTGATTAAGGATCCAACGAAATGGAAACCGTTCCTATTCAGCAAATGGGAACATCTACAAGAGAAAGAAAAATCAGCAATTTTGCTGGTACAAACACTATGGAGGAGTTCTCAGCTTTCTGCTTAGTTATAGAAAGAAATACAAATCTCCCGGCCCCTTGGGCCTGCCTTTCGAGTACTATAAAGAGTTTGATTTACTTCTATCACCAATACTCGTGAAGGTTTTCGAGGAAATATATAAGAAATGCACTTTATCCCAGACTTTTTGAGTTGTGGCTCTCTGACGTTGATCCTGAAAAAAATAAATAGAGACAAATATGATTTTAAAATTACAGGCAGATTTCTCTTTAATAAATCATACAAAATACTCACAGGCATTCTTAATCGCCAAATAATGAAATATCTCCCACAAATCATCTCTCCGTCTCAAAAAGGGTTTATAAAACTTTGCCTCATAGAAAATATTCCACGCTCAGTTCAGGATGCTATTTAATCTTCAACAGAAAGTAAGTATGTGGGGGTGCTCATGGATTTTGAGAAAACATTTGACTCAGTTTCACATAAATACATCATCGAACAATTGACACTCTTTGGCATTCCGGAGGGATTCATTGAAAAAATCTATGCAATACTTCGAAACTCCAAAACATTAGTTGGTATTCCGGGGATCCTCTCATAGATTCTCTATCTTTAGAGGGGCTCGACAAGGAGATCTTCTTTCCTCTTCTCTTTTCAAAATAGCAATGAATGGTCTATGGGAGATGATAAACTTGGATTCAACGATAAAAAGTATATCTTCAGGAATTATACCTCAGAAATGTCTTTTATATGCTGATGATGTCGCCGTTTTCTGTTCAGGCTCCAGAGAGAAAGTAACAGAATCCCTTCGTGCAATCTTCGATAAATTGGGAAAATTTAAAATACAGTCCGGACTATCGGTTAATATAGGAAAGACGATGATCGTTACCAATTGTGAGGAAGATCTGATGCCACAATTTGGGAAATTCAAATTCGTCTCAGCGGCAACCCTACTAGGGTTCCAAGTGTCCACGTCCGCTTTGGGAGCCTTAAAAGGAAACGAAGAAAAAATTATATCTATTATTGAAAGGAGTATTAACTTTTTTAAAGGTGTACCCATAACCAGATTTGAAAAGCTCAAGGTCTGGAACCAAATCATAATAACTAAAGTCATCCACATCTTGAGATATACTCCTTTCTCCAACGAAATATGTGAGCATATTTACAAATTGAGGGGAAAATTAATGGGGGGGTGAATCAAGAGCCTACATTTTGAGAGGGGGGCACATAAATACGCGAATCGAAGAATGGGGCCTCAGATCTCCAAACGTAGAGGCTGTATAAACTGCTGAACTTCTCTTGGTTTACAAGACTGAGGAATAACATTGATTTCTGGGCGTTGAGGATCAAGGGTGAGTTCGAGAAAAGAATGGGTCATGATCTGACTTACAGATTATTTATGGGACCATCGGAGCTATATATATATATCGGTCAATATTGGAGACAGATGGGTAGGTCTTGGGAATCCATTATGAATACCATTCTACATACCATGAGCTTTAACGAACCTCTCAACTTCAATCCAAGTTTGATAAGTCGGAACGAGTTTTTAAGGGAAGAAGGACTAACTTCTGTGGGTCAATGCCTATCTCGTGGAGAACCGGACCTAAGAAATTTCATTCTATGAAGTAGAACCAAGAGATTAGTCTTATACTACTGTTTCAAAACCTTGAGCCTTCCAACACCCTTCTTCATAGAAGTGGAAGAAGAATAAGATCTTTAATAAACGGTGATAACAACGGAGTGTCGTCTCTTATCGTGAAAAGAACATTGGAGAGACTGGACCTGAAATAAATGGTAAAGGTATTAAACCCAAAAACAATATTGAAAAACTACTTAACAGATTCCCTTCAAAAATGGTTAAGATACCGATTCACCACTTCTTCTTTATTTACAAATAAGTCGAAACAAATGGTTGAGTCTAGAATGTGCTCTGTTTGTAAAGAAAATGAATCGAGACCTCATTACATTTGTTTTTTGTTTTTTTCCTCAAAAGTGGCTCCCATTGTTAGAATGGTGGATTGTACCATCCGTAAAAAGTACGTCCAAGAACTCTGCCCTTCGGATTGGCTTGTAGCAACATCTTCGAAATACAAACAGACCTTAAAAATTGAATATATTATGTCTACAGTTCAAGGGATAATATATGGGGTTAAAAATAAAATATTACCTATTCCACCAAGGCTGGAAGAGTATGTACTTCCACTCAATGAAGATCCTAGAAACCGTCTCTCCCCAGCCAGAGATTACAGGATAATTATCAATTATTACCGTGTATGAAGCTTACCGACGGACCAGGGAATTCGGTATGGTATGGCTCTTCTCTGTTATTACTTATTATTAAAGAATTAAATGAATGAACAAGACTCCCGCGTTAACATGAACATGGAATGATGGATACTACGTGATCCTACGAGCGAGGATCTCATTACTTATCTACCGGTTTTTCTTTTTTCTTTTCCTCCTTCATTAATTAAACAACTAATATTTCAAATTCTTACATTGACTTGTTGGTGTTTTTTATTCTTATAATTGTTATTTGGATTATTTTTTGATTTTTGACTGATGTGATCTGTGTAAATGATATTTAAAAAAAAGAGAAGAACGAACGATCGAACAAGAAAACCAGGTACAGCTTATTTTTTTTATCATTTTATCTTGTCCAGTAATATAGGAAGTCCTTGGATTTGGCAAGGATTCGAAACATATCGAATAATGATTAATGACGTATGCAGCTTAGTTTTTTTTATTACCCTTTTTGAATTAATACAATAAAAAATAACGTTGACTCTTTAAAAAACAACAACACTCTATAATGCAAATTTCCACTTCATAAGACATTACAATGTTGTTCTATCTTATATTATAAGTTATATATATTTACTGACTGATGAAATAATATCAACCTTTTGTTAAACTTCTGAGAAAAAACATTGGATCCATGATAGAAGTCGTCTCATAGTCTGACCCTTCAACTAGTTATCCTAATTTCAATCAAATCAAATAAAAAACTATATATTATGTTACCTCAAGTTGTACTAGAAATTGAAAAATTATTTTAAATTCGTTGAAAATTTCGATGATAACTGTTTTTTAAAATGAAAGATATGTTATACATACATTTTGTTAAATGTAAATCAAATTGGTTGGCGAATCTTTTCCATCGGAATTAAATTTCAGTATCGAATAGACCAAAAAATCGATTGGGCTTTGGGTTCAAATCTTTGGTTGACATAGTAGCATAAACTTATTCGAAAGTTTTGGTTTATAGAACGAAGAATGTCAACATGAAATGGAGATATGTGATAACGTCAAGTCCGTACTAGTAATATATTATGCTTGGAAGATATCTTATAAATGGATATATCGAAGAATTTTACACTTCACTTGCTGGAAGACAAAGGGCTCTTTGGAAAACGATTCCTGAGAATCTGGAAAATACCTTTTTTTTAAGAATTTACATGAGCCGGTGTTTTTGGAATGGGAGGTACTCACAAAAAATCAGCTAACAATATATTATATTTGTGTTACATTTTTTCAAAGGAAATTTACTTTTCCTCTCATAAGACATGCCAAACTACAAAATGTGCCCGTTCCTTGGCATATGAAAACTATTTTTTCTAATTCAAAGGAAGACTGGAAGGTGTGATGGATAAATAAGGGAATTAAATCTATCTAGTAATTGGATGCATAGGATTATGTCATCAACATCCCAAATAGCTGATGGAAGAAAATTCACTACTCAATTTCAATTATCCACAGGAATTACGTTATTCAGCACTCAATGCAAAGATTGTGGTTAAATTATTCAACACCATTAGACACGCTTTTTAGGAATGTCTTCATATACATATTCTGAGATCATTTATTAGTTTAAGCCTGAGGGAGGACAGAAATGTTTTTATAATTGAAGTGATAATTCTCTTCGGCGTGTCATCGAAATAAAAATATCCTACCCTTAAAACTGAATCGATTGAAAAATCCTTTATTATATGTTAAGGCTGACCTACCAAAGAATATAACTATAAGAGAACCCATAGTTGCTGAGGATATTTGAGCAATTTTATTTTCGGCAGTTGCAAGATACGGAGCGTTCGAATGGAATATCCCTAAGACAATCAAAAGTGAGTGGGACTGACCCTCTGATTTAATTATATATCATCCATCAACCTTATCTAGACATTTTTGGACATTCCGAAAGATACGTTTTGTCATTTTATATCTTGAAAATTAAGTTGTTGTTTTTTTCAAACCCATTTAATTGATGAAAATCTAACATCGGGATCGGGATTTCTTTTTCTTATCCTCCCATCAATAATATCTGTTGACACTAGGACTATATTATGTGCCATATTATATTTATCAATGAGTAATTTTAGTTGTTAAAGTAAAGAAATACATGCCAAATAGATCCATAATCTAATGAATATTCCATTTTTGTGTTATCCCTATAGCTATTACAGTAAATTCTTTATTTAAAACCTTTCATCTCATTTTGGGTGTTAAAACTCCTACAACTTGCAACTTTTACGCAACATATGTATGTAGGTACTTACGTCAACAAGGAAACTACATTAACGAATTTAAAAGCCTATAGCTATAAGGTCAATTTAGGAATAGATCCAACGGTACATTTTTATATGAGATTAGTGAATTATATTCACTAAAACTGTCAGTAACAAGAATTTGAAACTTCCTCCTGCAATATGTTTAAGGATTTTAGATTAAAGACGTTATTTTTGTATAGGATTTTATAGACGAAATAATGGAAATGATAAAATTATTTTGTTGTACAGCTTAAAAAAAGTTAGAACATGGATATTTTGTAAAGCACGAGTACGTTTATCAGAAGGATGTGCAACTAATTAATTATCCATTTATATTAAATTAGTAATATATATATATTTTTTTGTATTCAATAAAATGTTGAAAAGACTCAATAGACTGCAGATATTTTTACTAATATGCAGCATACCACATGCCAAGTAAATTAACTATTAGTAGATAATGGTATATTCTATAATTAATAGTGGTATGACTCAGATATTAGTAAATAGTACTATTTTTGTATTCGCCACATATTTTGCTCATTAAAAAAAGTAGATATGATCATCCGATTGGAATACAATATAATTATGGAAACTACCTTTAATTGAATATTGAGATTAACACTTTCAATACAAGAATTTTGATACTAAAAGTAAATGAGTACCTTTAAAATCTCCTTCCACTCCTTGAACATTAAAAAAATCCATAAAAGTACAAATATTTCATATAGAAGGATAAGAAATATTTTTGTTTAGCTTTTATAAAATTGAACTGAATACATATATTCTATTCCACTTTGTTGATACCTGAATATTTTTGATACAGTTTATTAGTCGTTTGGAGACAAAAAATATAGGTTTTCTTCTTTTTCTAAAGTTCCTTTCCAACAAACTGTGTATCAAGGTTCTGCCTTGCAATATAGAAGGGGTTTTGTAGGGCCATGTTTGTTTGTTTTAATCTCTTAATAGTAACAAGACTATTAAATGTTACAACAATTTCCAGATGAACGTATAGAAAAGTATTTCCGAAGTGTTTCTACAATTCATATCTGCCCTGGAAATGGGTATTAAAATTGACAAGCTCATCATGATCGAAAAGTGGAATAGCTCGAGACAGAAATAAGCTCCAAGGGGAAGATATATCCTTCCAAAAAGACTCGCATCTGGGTAAGTTCAAAACAAGTTATTCAGGTCCCATGGTAATTCTTTTCACTAACTGAGATTCTGTAATTTTCATAAAATGTTATTTTGCCCTTCAAGCCAAATAATTTTCACCTTTCCCAAGTTTCCTTAATCGGGTTTCAATTTTGAATACCTCCACTTGCCATGCACTAATTGGAGATTGAGGATTTAAAATGAAATGTTAAGATTTTTTCCATTCCAGAAGAACTTTTCCCTTATTTTCAGTGAGTTTTCCTGATGTTGGGAAGTTTTTTACAATAACTTAAAATTAGTTATAAGGATTATAACCTCTCATGGTATTTTAATAAGATATGAATTAAATAAAATCATTGTTCCCATGCTTTCATTTTCTAGGAGTGAATTCATTTATGCATTTCAGAAAATTTCTATATTTTATGCAAGTGATTAAACTTCCATCCTCTTTCCAATATGTTTAAATGATTCTTTGCATTTTGTATTCATTCTAGTAATTGATCCCATATTTTCATGCTCAAATAATTCGTCTACTTTTTCATTGATTACAGAGTTATCATGGAGATATTCTGCAATTGGTTCAGTGTCGTGCTTATCTTGCTTTTTTCTGCGTCGGTCCCTTAGCCTTTTTGTTTGTACACGCTCCAGATGAGAGCTTATATTTTCTCCAAGGCGTATGAAAGGGATTAAACTCCAATGTTCATCGATTAAGCTTGGTAATATTTTTACTTTTTTCGTTAGTTATTGTCATTATTATATAACTCATGAGAAGGGAAGTTCATTTCATTATATTCAAAATCTGATTTAACATTTCTGTGCCCTCATACAAAACGGAGAGTAACCTAAAGGATTTGTTTAGGAGTTAGAAAGTGTTAGTTCTTGTTGGACTCAGAGGAGAATTGGGGATCGATTTCGGAAAAAATCATGCCAATTCCTTGTTTATTTCCTTCTCTCCCTCCTCTTTCGCCACAGTCGTCAGTAGCTGATCTAATGAAACGTCATAACAGCTAATATGCATTCCTCCAAATCATTTTTAATGTTGTCAGGGTTACCATGTTTTTTTTTGGTTTTTTTAATGACTGAAATACAGACAACTTTCGTAGCTTTGAGTGCAAGTTTGTTTTAGAATCGGAATATAATTGAGGAATGACATTGAAGTCATTCTTCCCTATGTCTTTGCGCCTTCAGAGTGGGATTTGGTTTTATTTCCTTCCTCTTAGGGGCGTTTGCATCTTATCTAATAAAAAGTCATGACAACTAAGCTCCAAACATTCTTCAAATTCTCAGGGTGACCACATAAATTTTTATAATTATGTTATTTTTACATACCGAGAAGGAAAATATATCATGCATCAGTGCCTATACCTAAATGTACAACGTACATTTATTTTGTTATGTAAAAAAAAAAAAATTGTTTTTGTTTGTTTGTCTTCAAAAAGAAATTCAATTCAATATTAATGAATAACTATTCATATGTACATACATAAGTATATAGATATGCAGGTATAGCAAACTTCAAAGACTGACGAATGATTCTATCATATTCAACATACATATATTCTATCGTTTTACATGTATACATATACGTAAGAAATATATATATATATTAAAGGGTAATTACTCTTTAAGCTTTTCTTTTTAAAATATCCTGCAAAAGTATTTGATGTTTGTTTTAATAAAAATCACAAAAATCTCAATTTTGTGATTTAAACAAAAAATATATACGCACAAAACTATTATAAAAGTCATTGATATGAATATATTTATAAAATATTATCTTAATATTTTAGGACAAAGCTTTTCCTTCTGCCAAAGAAGCTATACAGGGGTTATGTTTTTGCCGTTGTTTGTTCTTAGTCACCAGGATTACGATAAAAATCACGGATCGATTTTTGTTGAAACTTGGTACAAAGATTATAAATATGGTCACAATAAAACCTAAAAAATGTATATATAATACAATGGCAAAAAAGAGTTCAAAAGAACACAAAAGCTCCATTCAAAACTCATTAAAAAGAGTATTGCAACGGAGGGATGGGTTTATTCATTGCTCGCGTCAAAAGTTGACTCTCCACCCTCACAAGCCTCCTTCCGCCAACTTTTTTGATAGCTATCTAAACGGTCTGGTGTGCAACCTTGAGATATCATGCATGTGACCTTATAGGCTGGAGGGGAGTGGCCTGGGCTATTTTACTTCCTACGGATCCAGTTTGGCCTTTTTGAGAGAGCCCTTCTCCCTCTCCAACATTTCTACTTGCTGACAGCGTAGACGGTGGTCTTGGAGTGTACGAATGGAAATTCGTCGATCATGTTCAAGTACCATTTTCTTGACTTGTACGTAGGCTAGAGAACTCGAATTTTTTGGTTTTATAAATAATTGTTTATGCTTTAGTATATCGAAATATGATTTAATTTCAATTACTCTACCTTAATTATTTATTGAATTAGGAAGTGTCGAGATTTCAATGGATCACCCAGTACACCCAGAATATTATTAGAATACTCAGGAGTGTGTTAAATAAATATGTTTCTCCATAGATGATCAGTTACCCAGTAGTAGGTCACATACCAGTAATAGGTAGGTTGTAAAGCGCTGATCAGAAATGTAAAACTAATATCTTATCATCCTTCCTGTGTCAAATATACGTATTTTAAGATGCTTAACTTATACAAGATTTGTACATGCCCTAGAGTAAAAAGATTCATTTTATTTAATGATTGTATCATAACAAATTTAGATTCCTCAAGAATTTATATTTTAATTAGGCGGTTCTAAATTTTGTATAAAATAATAAAATCTCGTTTTTATATTCAAATTTATATTTTTAAGCAAATAACATAAATTTAAAGTCATTATATGCATGACGTTTTTTGCTCAAACGCTATTAAAAGATCAATTTTATTCAATCTCTACATAAAATTCTTTCAAAAATCACCCTGGGATATGAGATCGCTAAAAAAGTAATCATCCTAATGTACATATATCAAGCAGCCTGTCTCCTTATAAGTATCTATTTGTGTACATAATACATGATAATGCATCCACTTGAGTAGTCAAATCTAATATCAAAAGTATGTACAATTAACATTAAAATAAAGTAGCTCACATGATATTAAAATATGTATAATGATGATATAGGGGGGGGGGGATGACAAAAAGCTGATAGAAAGAAAGAATGGAGTAAATTTGACTGGTGAAGGTATTCTTTCTACATAATATTTTGAACAACATAAAATAAATATTACATAAGGATTATAAAAGAAAAGGAATTACATATATAGAACATCAAATAAAATTATAAAAGCCTTGCTTTTTGTACAGTTGTATATAACGAATAACATGAATTCGTAAATTTCTAATTTAAATATTAATTACATATTCTGAAATGGTAATAAAAAGCAAAATGTGGGATTATAAGTTGAAGTAACTACATATCCATTTATAAACATTAACATACATAGGGATTCATATCTAAATCTTGGTCAGTAAATCTAGGTCACTAATTTACAAGTACGTAAATATTTATCTACCATGGACATTGGACAGATAGGGTTGTATTGTCTCTGCATTTCTAAATGACCGAATAAATAGAACATGATATATTTATTAATCTATGCTTTGGCCTTCTTATGACTACTGTAGTACATATATTTTTGTCGATTAAGGAATCACTGTCCCATATGCTAATGTGTTCAAAGAATTATTTCTATATGAAATAATGTAGTACATAGACGAAATTTTAAGTGATGATTTTGAAGGGAGCACTACATGATAACAATATAGACATAATTAATAAATATAAATAGCATACATATAGGAGGGATGGTAATTAGATTAATATGAAATATATTTGTCTTTAGCTTGTTGGGGGTTCAGGGATGTCAGGTTCATCTTCTGCGAATTCATTCATACTGAGTCGGTTGATTTATTTAATTAATGAAAACGTTATTTCATTTACATGAGCATGACTAAGAACTAGCAGAAAATGATTGTTCACTTAATTCAAGGCGGAAAATCCCATAGCAACGATATATAAAATAAAATAAAACAGAAAATTAACATGGTCAAACTGATAATTTGAAGAATCTTTGGGAGAAAAATAGCTTGGCTGTCTTGAAGTTTTAATGGATCAGCTACAAACAACCGTTAGAGGAAGGACATAAACACAAGTCACAAGGAAATTAACACAAATCCCGTGGAAGAATGGTCTCAAATTTACTCGATTTTTCATTCTATAGGTTACTCTTTGTGGTCCAATCTTGGGGAAAAGGCATGTGCGAAGCCTCATAAATTTAGAGCCTGGAATCTTCGCTGGTTAAGGCATGGACCCAAATCGATCATGAAGTTTTCTGTGCCGCCGTCAAGGCCTTTTGTCGCATATGACAGCAAATATGTAAAAATATTCAAGACCTCAGCCCAATTGTATTTTTAAATGCCAATATAGTTTTTAAAAGATTTTTCAGGCACCCATCAAGCATGGAATCGTATGGATCCATGTTGTAGATGCATAATTGAATTTTTACGGTCCCTGTCTGATAATATATTTAACCATTGGAAGTTTGTGTGAAAAAAAAATCATTTTTTTTCACTGAATCTCTGAAGCGTTCATTTACTAGCTGTGCGAGAATGGAGTAAATATATTTTCGTAGCTTGAGGACTGGATATATTTAAGTTTCTGCGATTAAAAACTGATTTTATTCCAATGCGTAAATAAAAGAATCATGGCCAAACGGTACTCCATAAATGGCAATTAAACATAAGTTAAATTTCCAATCAAGTTCACGAGATAAGTCTGAATCTTTGGATTATCAATTAATATTTTTTAACCTTTTCTCAATGAGTTACAATTGAAATATTGTTATCATATGCCATCAATGATATAAAAATAATAGTAAAGGGAAATTTAATGTCACTAAGAATTAAATTGCCCTGATTTCTCCAGCAATTGATATAATAATAACATATAACCACTCAAGGGAGAAACACATTTTGAAATGGTGTTTAAGCTACATGATTGTTCCAGAGACGTAACCTACTCCGTTTGATGAAACTTTGTTTCATAATTTAGATAAGTTATTCATTAAATATATGTAATTGTAAATATTTTTTTATTGTAGTTATAATGAATTATTGTCAAAATACTAAACACAAAAAAATTGTAATAATTTTGTTTAGTAGCTATATTTGTCCTATTTGTCGAGAAAAGAAACCTCATTTCATAAGTTTTAATTGTTACACATTAGAACTATAAAAAATCAAAATTTTATATTTTTATGTATCTTTTAAGGCTAAAGTAGTGATTTTAGAAAACACTGTATTAAACAAGCATAATCTACTTCTACAATTTCCATGATATACATTAGTTTGGAAGAACAAACCTATAAAAACACAATGCCATGTTAAGTTTAAGTTAGTCTATTATATGACAATTTGTAATCAGAATTAAATGAACTCGTTGTTTCAAATTTTGCTAAAAAAATAGCACTTAAAAGTTTCATGATTTTAATATCAACTAATTAAATAAACGTACTTAAGCTAATAACTAAATTAGAGACGGGATTTTTGGAGAGTACAAGAAGAAAGCAGGAGCCAGACTAAATTAAGATAATTATTAACATCAGCCACCTGTTATATGATGATGTTGATTTTTTTTTTTTGAGGGGGGGGGAGAAACTGAGTTACAGCTTTAGAGAGAAGAAACTTCTACATTTAAAACAACAGCCTACTTTGTTTGGATAATATTTTTACATCTACATATATGTCAGCGTTATTTAGCCATAGTTTTGTGAAATTCTGAATTGGTTTTCCTCCTGCATTTGACTGTAAAATAAATTTTATTTTTATAATAACACGCACAGTATACGTTTGATATTTATGAACACCCTCTTCTTTACCATTCGGTAATGAATCTACATATGGTTTCATGCACTTGTTGAATCGAACTTGAATGTCATCAAATTTTTCATTACTAAATGCCTTTTTTAACAGCAATTAAAATGAAAACGTACTGAAATAGTTATATATAAATACAAATACCTAAGTGGAAATGTAATGCCTAGCGATACTAAAGGAATAAAGAAGAAGTTTCTTCTGGAGTTTTCATTGAATGAATTATACCTTCTGCATTATTCCTAAAATCAAATGTATTTTTGGAAGTATTCTTCATAATTGAATCGACTTATTTTAATATCTGTCACACTTTACTCGTAGTAAAAATGATGACCCTTATGTTTACGAGACATATTACAATAAACAAATAAATTATAATAACACTATCCTGCAGTAATCCTTTTCTTTATGATCAGCTGAATTAATTATAACTACAGATGTGATAATTTCTAGAATTCTGGCAAGTGTATGTTATTATTAAAACAAAGAAAAAAGGGGCTTGTTGGTGCATTTTTTTGGAGTAAATTACTCATGTAGAAGAAGTGATGATTAGATTCTAATTTTTTTTTCAAAATTCAAAAGAAGTTGCCACCGATATCATTGCCTCTAGTTAATGTCAGTTTTCAAAACTCAAACAGGATCAACAAACAAGGAGCACTAAATTAATATCGTGTCAGTGGATTGATCGTCTCTCAGAATTACCATATTTCTTCTGACCTTCCCTCATGCATTATTATTTACGCTCAGTATTATACTATTACAATTAATTTATCTGACCTAGGAAATATTTTTGAAGTCAATGTACATTGAATATATTTCCTTCTCTAGGAGCATCCGGGAATCGTACCTAAGCCCATTGAATTCAAGAACCTACACAGGGCGATAGTTAATAGTTTTTTTCCCACTGCTTCAAAATTATCTGGTAGACAGCAATCAACTACCTTTCAAAAGCTCAGCATAAGAATGCGTTGAAATATCTACTGAATATTTTAAATAGCGAGTATTGTATGATGAACTTTGTACACAGAATTTTATTATCTGTTTATACTTATATAATACTGTTTTTGTGTGTATTTCCTTCATAGGTGTATACATCGTTGGGGCTCGGAAGCTGAAACTTTGCAAAGGTTCTCTTAAACAGTCAAGATAAGACGGGGTGACGATTGTTATCTATTATAATAGCACAAGCATAGTTTTTGGGAGCTCAAAGAGACTAGATAAAAGGTTGAGTTATAAATCATAAATTGACTGGCGTCAATTATCTAAATAATAAAGTTTTCTAAATTTAATCAAAAAAGTTATGGGCAAAAAAAATAAATCGATCAAAATTGTAGTTTCGATTTTATCAGGTGGGAAAAAATTGAGTTTTAATGGAATATTTGATTTGCAGATAAAATAAAGTTTGTAGAAATTTGTTTAGAGATTTGTTTGCATATAAATTTGACACATAGACACATTTTTGTCCTTTTCTGAATACTTTTTCAATTTTTCTCTTTTTTTTCATCAAACGTCAATTTTCAATTTTTAAGAAGAAATGCTTCAAAATGATGCATTATGGACATATAACTGTAAAAAAATATATTTTTTTTCAATTTCCAGAACATTTTAATACTTAATTCTTGTAATATTTGCAAAAATGAATCTATTATCTTAGGTAATTTTTTCGAAAATATTCTTCTCCATAACTTTTTGGAATTTGTAGTTAAGAAATTTTACTTGCTAGTGTCCCTCTTTATAATGGCAATACATTTTTTTCCAATTTTTTTTTGCAAAGTAATGTTTTACAATTTTCTTGGCCAATTTCGATTGGGCAATATTTTCACAAAATAAAAGATATACTTCTCATCCATTTAATTTTTTCAAGCTTTTTTATTGGTCAATTATTTTAAGTTTATTCTATAATTTTTTTTAAAATTCATAATAATACATTTCAATATTATTTACAGGCACTATATTATAGTATTTCCTTGCACATACTGGATTTAAACATTAGGAAAATATAACATTGACCATTGTCAATGTTATTTCCCAGTCCCTACCTGGCCCGACTAAACTTAACGACTAAATATTTTTCTACAAATTATATATTATCTTTCATAAGACATATATTTCTCTCTCAGAAACAGTCACAAAACTCAAACGCCATCCCAAAAAGTATGTAGGGAGTATGTTTATAATTATTCCAATTTATCCAATAAAAACTCTTTTTTTTGGCATTTATTAATACTTATTATATCCCACACCTCATTGACAATAACCTGGAAAATGTACATTCCATGGTATTTTCATCACTTATGTATTAATTCATGATTTAATTCAAATACTACCGTTTTTACTGTCAAGTTTAGTTTTTTTTTTCATTTTAAAGCCATTCGACTCTCTTTTCTTCATCAATGTATATATATGGTATTAAAAAATATGTTTTGTTTTGTTTCATAACTCTATGTACATCAACTTAGTTTCGAAATAACGTTGCTTTTAGTTAAGCCTTTCACATCAGTTACAGCGTTCAAATATATATATATATATATTTATTAAGTTTTTATGTGTTACATTTTCCTCTGTCTTTACTTTTTGTCAAATAAGACAGATACGAAAGTACAATACAATGTTAAAAGAAAACACATGAAAGTTCTCAAAATAAAACATTTATGATGCTTGTCAAACTTTGGTCATTACCTACATACGTTTTGTGTACCAAAAGCACAGGAAATTGTTGTGTTACATTTGTGTGAATAAAGCTATTAATAGTTGTGTACCATTAGGTGCTAATAAGGGAGAAACAACTCTATGGCTTGCAGCATATATCTCTTTAATAGCCAAATTAATTATAAAGAAAAAAATATATATTTCTTTTTACACTTACTTACATACATCCTTTCTCTTGGAAGTCGTTCTGTATGAAGACTTGAATCAATACAGAATGCTAATGACTGGCTATATGTATGTACTTTCTTTATTAATGAATATTTTCTTTAATAATAAGTAATTATATTTAATACTTATCTAGTTACATATGCCCTGAACTGTCTTGTGCTTAGGAATCGAATTTTTTTTTTTTTTTTCTTTCCAAAGTGGATTTTTTAAAATTACTATATTTTTTTTGTTTATAAAGATGAGTCCCAAAATACCCCCAAATGGTATTTTTCAGCATCAAGAAGAAGTGTACAATTAAAATACAAAATTGTTTTAGATCCATTGTATATTCCAATACAATGGATCTAAAACAATTTCGTATTTTAATTGTATTGTGTTTAATTTAATTTAACAAGAGTAGCGTCGCACTATAACTCATAAACTAAAGAAGAGATTGTCATGATATTTTGATAGCTGTCTTTTGAAGATTGTAATGTAAATATGATCATCTGCCTATATATGAAGCCCGAGACTTTTAACCCCATGTGTTAGCCATATACAGTGGTGCAACTACAGTTGTTCTTAGAAAAAACCAACACAAAAATAACTTTCTTATATCATCTCTCTTTTAAAAAGTTGTAGAAGAAAATACCTAGATCAGTTATTCGTAGAGACAGTTTTGGCATTATTCTAAACTGTAAGACTTTCAATAGAGATTTAAGCAAAAATTCCTACAATTTTGTGTGTGTTATTTTAAAAATAAGCTTTATCCTGGAATTATAAATACGTGGAATAATCACGCACACAGATTAGTTTGTTTTTATTTATTTCCTCTCTTGAAGGAATGAAGTACAAAACGACGCTGACTCTTTTTTTCCTTCTTTCCAACCAATCATTCCATTGAAATTCCCCTCATGTGGTAATACAAATTCTACCTTATTATTCCAGGTCTCTAGAATCCCCTGAATATGTATAAACATAATAAAAGAATGGGAATGACAATTTTTATCTTAAAATAAATTAATTTATAGTATTTTTCGGGAGTGTTCGAGTATTGGCTCCAAGCTAAATAAATGTGTCGTTGCTGGAGGCTCAAACTTTGATTTATTACTCTTTATAAAAATATAAATAGAGCTTATTTTTACAATTTTCCGACATTTTTATTAAATATCCTAATTAAATTGACTTAAAAAATTGGAAATTTCAAAGCGTCACCCTGTAGTTCAATCTAAATAATCTTGAATATTTTATATATATATACATTTTTTTTTGTGTAATTAATTATAAAAATCCATCAAAATGAGTGATATATTTAAAAAAAATGAAGAATATAATGGAGCTCTTATTTCTAACAGTGAGGAAAAAATATTAAAGAAAAGAAAATATTTTCTATTGTCAATCATTTGAAATTTAATTGCATTAAATTTACTTAATTTGATTAATAATGTATTTATATGTCATATAAAACATCTTTTAAAAATTAAATTGGATTCTAATTTTATCCAAAGTGTAAAGTATGGGCAATAATGATTGAGCCTTTCTCCTTTTTTATTCTTTTATGCATTAAATTTTATAAAAATATACTAGGGTGGAGCTTAACTTTTACATTTTAGAAATGTTGAGTCCTTAAGTTTGGAAAAATTTTCTTACTCTTAAAAAATAAAATTTGTAAATTTTGAGCTGTTTTGAAAAATATTTAGAGATAGCTAAAGTCCCTACAGTTTTAAAACTAACACTCTTTCGTCAAAATGTTTTTTTTTAATATTACCTATATATTCACAATATTAAATTAAAAAACTTATTTAAGTAAATTTCAGAGTAAATATGTATCCAGCTGGATTTGCATGTAGTCACATCTCCTTCATATGATGAGTGTCACAAAATTAATAACATTGTTTTCAAGGTTTAAGAGGTACTCTACGTGGCACGTCTAATAGCAAAAACAAAACATAAAACGATGAATTTACTATATTGAGCCAGCCCAACACCCCTGAGGAAAATAAATTTAATGAATATAATAAATCATAATAATTAATTATTTCGAAAGAAGTGAATAAAGAACCTTTCTCCGTGAGCATTGATACCTCTTAAAGACAAATGGTATTATACCCTTAGTATTATGTCCATATTAATATTATATTTTTCTAAATTATCATCACTCATAATTTTATCTTCGATCTTATTGAGTACACATCTGTTGAATAGATATATTAACGTAAAAATATATTATACATGTTTTGACATTTTAAATGAATTCAAGAAATGCCTATATTATTTGCAATGAAAGAACATTATAGGGAATGATTTTTAAATGGAGTGAAAATAAATTACGCTAAACTAGAGTAGCCAAATTATAACTATTTCCTTCAGATATAACTAAAGCTTTAAAACAAAGTGACAAAACGAAACCCAAGACATCATTTTTTTTGTAGATAGGGGTCGTATTAAAACTTATTTTCTGCCGCTAAAAGCATTGAAAGTTAATCCACAATTAACTACGTAGTAAGGAGCATCGCGGGAACTGCAAAGTGCGTTATTTCGGTTTAGGCATCTCAAAAGTTGCCACTTATAAACAGAAATCCAACATATCTCCCCCCCCCCTTTTGTTCGGAAAGGTTTGTCTATGAAAAAAATTTATGTAAACTTATTTTTCATTAATAAGGAAAGATTTATCTATTTCAAAATATGGCTTTGTATTTGATTTCATATGTTTTTAAAGTGAAATCTGTTAATTATTTAACACAACAAACTTTCAACTCCTTCTTAATTTAGTGAGAAAAAATACTAAAAAAGATAAATATCACTTATCAAAAGGAGAAAGTTTAGCTTAAATGTAATACTTTATTCTGTATAAGTGTGGGTGCAATAATAATGTGGATAGATTGGGAGAGCACTAACTTAGCACGAACTAGTACACGGCTTCTTGCTGGACTGCCGAAATGTGGCTTTGAGGAAACAGTTAACAGTTAAACTTAACAGTGGCAAAGTTTCAGACAATGGGAGCGAAAAATGTATTTCTGAGATGCCATATCTCAAGAATAGTGCCTAGGTCACGATGGGGGAACTTAATTTTAAAGAAGTAGATGGGAAAAGTAATGCGATACGTGTGACGTGTATTTATTCATTACAAGTCTATATCACTTATTTATCAAATAATTTTACTAATTAATTTATCGGAACATTTCTAGAAATCGACAAACCTCAAATCTATTAATTTTATTTTCAAATATTTCATTATTTCTAGCTATGTTACCAGGACATTGATTTCTAGTGTGGTTTTTAATTGTTTTAACGGAACTTAATTATTTTATGTGTGAACAATATTGATTTTATATGTTGTATTATTCTTCAATAATAATTTACCAGGGATATTGCTGTAAAAAAATAAATAATAATGTGGATAGCATAAATGCTAAATATACAGTAGTAGCCACTATATGTAATCATCTTTAAAAAACTATGCAGTTTTTTTTACATCTTCAAATCCCTTTATGGGAAAAAATTAAAAAGGAATGAGAGAAGTACAGGAAAATCAATGCCATATACTCAGAAGAGAAATCATAAAAAATAAAATGCATTTCGCTAAAACTTAGGTCACCATAACAACGTATTGTTAACAGATTTGGTAGATGAGAATTATGAAGTTCCTAAATTTGCATTGAATCAAGTATTAAACGAAAAAATGTTACACCTTTATAACCTTTTATAAGCAATTCATAGTTCCTAATATAATAAACTAGAGATTGTGTAATTTTATGGATATGATTGATTGGTGAGAGGCAATCCTCTGTTCCTTTAATCTTGTAATATTGGATAGATGAAGAACTCATAAAAGCAAAGAATGAGACTTTGAAAATAAAGAAATAACCATGGCATTCCCAATCTGTGAAAAGAGCAGTTAAACTTGGTTTAGAGGCCAGCTACGAGATTGACAGATTCAATCTAAGACACGAAAACATTTTTTCAACGTTATAACAAAGGTTCATTATCAAGTTTGATAAATACCATATTTGTCAAAATAATAGTCACTATACATAAAGGAAATAATATTTATACTTATGTCATCCACATTATTATACACAAAATTTTATAGAATAAAAAAATAATATAGTACCTGAATTTTCTCCTTTTCATAAGTTATTTTACCTTTTTTGTCTATTTTCATATTGACTTAGAGGAGTGCACAATATTAGTTGTGCTCTAGAAGTGACGGATTGAATTTTAGGAATATATCAAATAAACACAAATTTATTTTTTGAATTACGTAAAGCTTTTTTTATACTTGACAAAAAATAATTTTACTTTATACAGAAACATTTCTGCAGAAAAAAGGGGCAGTCGGTTAGGGGTTCCGGGCAATTTCATTTTTTTTTTTTTTGCATGGATTTTTATTTACATGCAGCAAATTTTGAAATTCCTAAACTAGTGTTAGCTCGTTTTTTACTTACCATGATACCTGTACAACGCAGCCTTGATCAATTCAGCATTTAACTGAATTAACAAGTCAATTTTTGCGAAAGGAAGAAAAATGTGTCTTAGGAATAAAATGATATGCAAGCTTTTTTCTTGCATGGATGTTAATATACAACTATGAGCAAATTTGGACTTGAAATTAATTTGAATTAGCGTTGTTTAAATACTTTCTTTCCCGAGACCAGATCTGAGGATAAGATTTTTTCATAAGAAAAATTGCTTTATTTCTGAATAAACTTATAAATTGGTCATTCTATGAAATTTTTTTACGAGGAATAGATTATACTAAAATTTGGTAGGTCGGATTAATAATAGTAGACATGGAATTCTAGAGACATGAAAGACTCGCACTCTTTTCCTACGTTTTTTTCTTTCCAGCATAAGTGCTAATAATATTTATACTTTCATTCAACTATGTGAATCTTCTCTATGATGTTATTCAAACTTTGTTATTGTTCATCATTTGTCGTTACTCAATACCTTCCCATATTCATCATCTCATAAAGAGAAATATTTAACATAATTGAGTATTTAATAGTTAGTTTTGAGGAGTTTTGTAAGTTCAAATTTATGTAATTTGAATAAATGGGCTCTTCAAATATGCACTCTTTTACATCAGCTTCTCTCAGTATAATAAGGATCCAATTATTATATAATAATATTATTATTATAATGAAAGTCATGATACTAAATTTGATGCCATGTTTCAGGTGTTTTTTTAAAATCATGCAAATCATACCAGCTTGTTGTTGTGTACCCAGTTATCGGACTGCATATAAAAAGAATCTATAAGGATCCTACAGTTTCTTTTCAATCCTTCCCACAAGATGAATTCTTAAGAAGTGCCTGGCTTAGAGGTATACCTAGGAAAAATAACGGAGCTTATGCACCTTCTAACTATTCAAGAGTTTTTTCCCTCCATTTTCAAGATAATAATTTTGTTACGGAGAGTCAAGGTGATTGTTGGAAGAGTCGAAAGAAGTAGTTGTCGTCTATGGATCCTAAACTCTGGAACCTTCATTTAAAACTGTCTACTCTTCCAAGAATTTTACCTAATCTTCCAAAGTACTTATCTACGGAAAAACGTGAGCGGACAACAACGAAAGCTTCACCATCAGCAAGGCTTTTTGCTGAAAATTTATGACTTACCCAGGCGGATTTTTTTCCTTGAAAATTGATCTTGTGGACAATTTTGAGAACTTATATTCCAAATTGGTACTTCAACAACTTCCAGGAAATTTTTATTCAAAGAAAACATAGGACTACATTCAACTTTACTGCTTGAAGGGTTCATCCAAAGCATTCTTTGAAATAAAATTCATGGTAAGTATTGAAATGGATCTTACATTCTCAAAAATATCAGAGTGAATCTTAAATTAATTCAGCATATAAAGGTGGAAAAAACGATTACTTCCTCAAATAAGCTTCAAAATATACTAACCTATATGAAATAGGCTCTCCATAAATGCAAGAAATAATTTCTAATTCAGTTAATGATATGAATATGGTTCTTCAAAATTTGTCATTGGAATCAACTCTCAACAACAAAAGAAAATAATGTTCATCTCTGAAAAAATGGTCTTTCAAAAATACACTCCAAACCTTAGACGCTTTTCTTCTCATTTGGCACTATACAAGTCCTGCACTTTATAAACAGATGTCCACTGATGGGATAACTTCGCCATCACCAAAACACTTGAAAAAACTATTATCGTCTTTTACTATGAATTTTGGACTATCTTCTTCATCTAAACTCTACTTATCTAGAAGAGCCAAGTCACTGTCTGATAATGAGAAAATAGTTGTGATTTTGGTCAATGAAGTTTTTACTGAATAAAGAGCGGAGTTTTTTGGCGGAAGATTAACAGGGGAGGATGGTGGTCAAATTACAAAAACTTTACTTGTTTTTATGATTAAATCAACGTATTCAAGTTACCGGGATAACGTTATACTTTATCTAAAACACTTTATGGGTTACTCATACAGATAAACTCAGAGCTTTTGAATATTGGGTGTAATGTAATAACTGTTTCTATGGACAATGCTACTTCTAAAAGGAAACGTTACCTCAAGCATTTTTGTTATGGCTCCTGGAAACCTGGAAATTTTTTCATCCGTAACTCTATCAAACTCAGAGTTCTGAGGCCTTAAAGAATTTTGCATTTAATGGATATTTAATTACGATATATTGTACATCAAATGATAGACCTATCAAAGTCTATGATAGGCATAATAAATAATTAAAAAGCTATTAAGTAACTTAACAAAATTTATTTCATATTTGAAAAAAAAAAAAAATGAAGCAAGTACTTTATTATCTATCTTAAATTTTTCAAGGTATATGGTGTTTCATTTTCAATTTTTTACCATATAGCAGTAGAACCCTTATACTTTTTTTATGAACTGCAAATTTGAAACATAATAGAATTATGCTTCTGTGTGCATCAAGGATCCCTTGTAATATCCCATAATACACTCCAGTTTAAATAACTTGGCGTAAAAGTTCATAAGTCAGTTCAACGTTCCCTATATCCTAAGATTTCCATGTCGCACAAATAATGATGTAACATCTTTAACTTGCCTCTAGTTAACCTATTATTAATTTAAGGGCTTCACCTGCACAACGCGTGGGCCGGGGTATATTTTTGGATATTACAAGAGGTCCTTGATACTCAATGAAGCGGTGGTGGGGGTAATTTAACCGGCCTTGGGACCCAGAGCTTCACCTGCACAGCCCGTATGCCGGGGTGTATTATATAATATTATAAAATGTCCTTGATGCTTAAAAGGGTGACCGGGGTGGAGTTTAAACTACCTTGGGACTCAGCACTACATCCGCACAACCCGTGGGTCGGGACGTATTTTTGGATTTTACAAGACGTCCTTTTAGTGAATCACTTCTTTTGAGGATTTGTTCCTTTAAAGATTAAGTTCATTTGATGATTCTTTCTTTTGGTGAATTAGTTCTTTTAGTGAATCAGTTCTCTTATTAAAACAGTTAGTTGAGGAGTTGGGGACTTCTTAGTAGTTCGTGTGGTGGAATTAGAGTGCATTCAATGTATCAAGCTTTATAACTACCTTGCGATACTTGAGTATTTCATAATATCTTAACAAAAAGTCAAAGTTAAATATTTGATTGAGGTTGAGTGATATATTCTATATATGGGAAACTTACGGTATACACTAACGAATCACTCATAAAGCTGAGTTGGTTCAGTATGTTTACTAAAAAAATTCGTTATAAGAACTAAACGTCCCCTAATGACACAGTTCTACATGTTTAAAGAAGAGAGGGACTCTAGTGTGGATGAATCAATGACTCATTTAGTGTCTATTGAGATTCGATGGACAATGCAAAGGAAGAATAATTTGGATTGAATGTGTTGGAACTCCCATGTACCTAGTCAAGTCCTGATGGACACTCCTCTATCTCGAGGTCGTCTGAGTCCCAATAATTCTCAAGATGTTTTTTTTCATTGGAGTAGAATCCAACTTATACTACACAAGGAGCACAATTAATAATTAATTAATACTAAGTAGTAAGTATATTTACCAAGATTTTTCTATCTTTTCATATAAGTTATTGTCCGTGCTGCCTAAGCTTCAGGACCAAATGAAAAGTTGGATCATCAGAAAATATATCAACTAAAGGCATATTCATATTTCCAGTCTAGTTCCAATAATAAATCCAACATTTTCCTCTTTTTTATCATTTTAGTCTTCCGAACTGACTCACTTCAAATATCTTTTTATAAAGTATTCACATCTATTATGGATTCCGAATACACCTTACGAAGTAAAAACATAACTCTTTGCTTGGTTAAGTATATTTACTGCTCCTAAGTCCAGGCCCTCTCAAACTGTTAGGGAACCCATAAGAAGCGTGGAGTATTCCTAGTGGAAGGGGATATTAAAATAATCAAAATTGTTATATATTTCTTAAAAGTACCTAGTTATTCTGTGTCCGAAATCCAGCATTATTACACTACATTCCCTAAGAACCAATACCTATTGAAACTAAATTATGACAACAAATGATATATTGACATGCTTTATTTCTATAATTTTTTTTATATGTAATAAAAGCAAGAACGTACTTTACAGAATATAATATTTAACATTAACAATGCATAACGATGTTAAAACGCATGAAAATTCTAAGTTATGTATCTTAAATATTCCATCTTTTCGTTTGGATTATAATTAAAAGTAATCTTGTGGATGCATCCATTTATACTTCAATATTTTTTGGATATCAGTGTTATTTCACTCCTGTCTAAATCACTTTTTATAATGCTAGACTCTCTTCCTTCTTAAGAGCGTTTATTACTTTACCTATGTTTGGATGAATCCAGAGCTTTTGAAGCGTTGTGAAATCCTTCTACACCATAGTTCGTTCGACTCGTCATAGCTGGAGTCCTTTCGTTCATATTCTAAATTTCAATAGAACATGACGATTGTACATTCGGTCGGTTTTCTCTACAAGGTTGTAGAGAAAACTCCTGCAATGTAATTCGTTTCAATGTAAGAAACAAATTCTTGTGGTATATCATCGTTGTCGGTGAGTTATATAAACCCATCAATTACATAAATGACTGGGAGAAATTCCAAGGCTGTAAAAAACTCGACTTTATTATTAAAATTTGAATCGTTTAAATATCTAACTTTTAAACCCAGATCTACAAAGTGCTGATACAAATTGTTGGCCATATGAAAAAGAGAAGGGATGTTAGAGTCGGTAAAGTTTCACTGAATGTATTTAATATTGCCTTTTCGATATCAAACATTAATGTTTGTGGACTCAATGTTGTATGTAGACTCTTTAAGATGTTAAATAACAATGTAATGACAATATGCAGGGTGAACAATTGATAAAATATTTTGAATTTCCCATCATATATCAGTTTTTTTACTCTTGCAAGAATTCTCTTGACATTCATTCTATTGCATTACATATGTACTACAATTGACCAAATGAGATATTTACAACAAGTATTGAATATATATTTTTAAAAACGTTTTTATAGTAATTAAATATATCTATAGATATATGTACATTTATTCAATAAATTATTTAACTTATGGAATTTAACACTCACAAAGGACAATTATTAGAAATGAAGTTACATATTCAAATGTAATTGTATCGTAGTAAGAAAATGCACACAAAAATTTGTTGAAAGAGATACCTCATAAGTGACTTGGTATAGTTTTCATAACATGGATTAAGATCCGATGGATGTATACATTCACAGTCCTAGATACACAACTCCGAGAATTTGTGTCCCTTGAGTTACTACGTAATCTAGCCTGTTTCGTACTCTTTGTGTAAGAAAAAGGGTTCACGAAGAGACATAGTACCGTCGTTTTCATCTTTCTATTCAGATTCCTCCAACTGTAAAGAGCTTTACAGTTTTCCTCCCTTACATTTCTCCTACAACCCAACTTTTGAGTGCAATCGTGAGTCTTTTCAAATACAAATAATCCATCATTTCGAATTATAATTGATAACGGATATATTAAGGTTATTAATTTTTAGCATTTATTCCATTCGATAGAATCCATAGAGATATAAAGTCTGTATAATATCTGTCGTGTTTGTTTATTATTTAATTTATTTGAAATATTACAACGATAAAAGATTCGAACTACAAGCTACTGTGTTGTGTTCATATAATGATCAATAATAAATATTAACTTTTGAAGTATCCTCATAATTTAATTAATTAAAGAACACTTAATTATTGAAATTTGTAACAAATAATTAATTAAACATTCTATGTTTTAATTTTGGAGTAACAAGAATTATCACATAATTATCATAAATATGATAATTTATTAACATATTTATCATGCATGAACAATTTATGCATATACTTGTACGTAGTAAAAAGGAAAGTCGAAAATGTTTTGCGGCTTTACTGATATTTATATCTAAAAAGAGGACCACATTAAATTCATAGCCCAAGATCGTTTTGTACTTTTTTTTCAATGACAGAAGAGACTGCCTAGTAATAATTAAATTGGAAACGAGGATTAAATCTCTAGAATTAAAGAAATAATATAGTCTTATAAATTTATTTAGTGTCTAGATTTGTTTTATTTGTTATGTACCTCAATGACACTTAAGGACTCAAATAAATAAAATAGTTTTCTAAAAATATTAAAAGACAAAATAGAGTATAACTATGAAGAAGGTTCATTGGAAGAGCTGCAGATAAGTCTCTTTGCCTCATTGTCCATTTAGTTCAAGTATTATTTATCTTGAATAAATATTCCTCAGTTCCTATATAAGTATACAACAATTCCATACAAGATATAGAGCAACGGATGTGTATTTGAACCATTGGATGACGAAGTAACAGATTTGGATGTTAAAGGACATCTGCACAATGACTGCTACTTCCATTCAATGAGATGCCATTCACAGAGTAAGGCACAAGTTCCTTTTCTAAAGAGATGAGATTCCTGAACATCATGGATATCCTAATGTCATAAAAACATATGAATTCAATGGAACTATGAGTGGACTGAGATTCATAAATGCAGATGAACCGCATAAAAGATCCATCCAAACAATCGTTATTGCCTTCAAAGCAATTTACTCGATAAATAAAGTTTATCTCAAGAACTGTTTTCACAAAATGTACTATATCATTTTATTTCTTCCTCCTTCACCCCATGAAGTAGTTTGAATGTATGAGGTTTCGTAGCGCTTCTTATGCTCTCCTGCTTGGACAATATTGCATAATAGAATA
The DNA here is from genome assembly GCF_016086655.4 of Lepeophtheirus salmonis. Classification (NCBI taxonomy): domain Eukaryota; kingdom Metazoa; phylum Arthropoda; class Copepoda; order Siphonostomatoida; family Caligidae; genus Lepeophtheirus; species Lepeophtheirus salmonis. Next base: position 41,395,835 of record NC_052134.2, read on the forward strand.
GAAAATATTCATTTAGCAGAAGAGACCTCTGCACATATTGAACGACTGTGTTAGTGTCAAGCACATGAAAAAAACTATTGATTTTAACAAATATTATAGAGAAAATGACCTCTATAATAATTATTTTATCAAATAATCGCAAAAGTTCTTCTCATGATTGTCACGAAGCGCACAAAGGGGTCTCATTATCTAATGGGTTAAAAAGATTACACATTTTTCTTTATTTTAATAATACACAAACTCAACTTGTTTTCTCTTTCAAATTTTAAATGTTACAATTTTTGTCGTAAGTTAAAAAAAACCTTTAGAGAAAAACATGACACTAAAATAATTTTGATCACTTCTCATCTTTTCAATGATACGATACATTATATTTAGAAGAGTAATAAATTGTTAAACCTTAAAAAAATCATTATAAGAGTTTCGTAGATGTGGATGAGGATTTTGCTCATTCCATCTCGTTGCTATGACCAAGGTCGAAGCAATTGGATACGAAAGACCAAGATTTTTCTTATAAACTACAAAATAATCTGACTATTATAATTAGCTTTCTCCTCGATATTATTGATTATTAAAAATAAGTTAAGGGCGTTTTAGGAATGTAAAGGGTGATTCAAAACAAGCGGTTTTTTCCAGTAGGGGTTTTTTGACAGGCGCGCGCGATTTCTGTAAAATTCATACGTCATTTTTACTCAGTATTGTTTTACAATTCATCATAGAAAGGTATACGCCACAACAACGTGTACAAATTGTTCAATTGTACTATGAAAATCAGCGTTCTGTAAAAGAAGTTTTTTGCAAATTACGCCCAACTTATGGTCCACATAATCGACCTTCAGAATCCACAATTCGCAGAATAATCGAAAAATTTGAAGGGGCAGCAACTTGCTGGGATGTCCCGTTGTCTGGTAGGCCACGTACAACTCGTAGCGTAGAAAATATTGCAGCCGTAACCGAGAGTGTAGCCGAAGATCGTGAAGAATCGAACGAACGTTATCGCGCCATGGTAACAGACTTTTTGGTACCTCAAATTGAAGTACATGGTCTCCACGATATTTGGTTCCAACAAGACGGTGCCACTTGCCACACAGCGTGCGTAACAATGGACTTACTGGGACGTCATTTTAGTGAGCAATTAATTTCACGTTTTTGCCGATGAATTGGCCAACAAGATCGTGTGATATCACACCTTTGGACTGTTTTCTTTGGGGCTATGTAAAAGCAAAAGTCTATGTGGATAAACTAGCGACGATTGAAGCATCAGAAGCAAATATTGAGTGAGTTATTCGTTAGATTCCGGTCACAATGTTCAAACGCGTCATCGAAAATTGGCGCGAAAGAATGGGCCATTTAAAGGCCAGTTGCGGCCAACATATCAAGGGGATTATTTTCTAGAAATAATTGTAAAGGATTGTTTTTTCCGTTCATAATGATGTTTTGACCATAATATAATATTTTATGTGTTTTATTTCTACAATCCAAAAACCGTTCGTTTTGAATCACCCTTTATAACTACAACTATTGTACTTTTATTTGTACGTTTTGGTCTTATGCTCATAATTTTATTCCTTAAATGATGTTTCAAAATTAATCATAATAATCTTTTTGAAAAGTAAAAGAGTAAAATCATAAGATGGAGTCTTTTTTTTTACATGTATATTAATATAAAGTTCTTCATAAATTTTGCAGATAACAAGTTGTCAAGTCTCTTTAAAAACCCTTTTTAAATAATAATTCGAAACTTTACATCTTGCAAAATCCAACTTCGAATAACAAATTGTTTTTTTTTAAACTGTATGTAAATCAAATTGGATCATTTATGATCAGAAGAAGGTTCAGGGAGAAATTTAACTCCTGTTGTTATTTTCAGAGAATGAGGAGATTCTAATATCAAATCCTATCTTGATTTCCTCATAGCAAATCTCCAGAATAAGGTATGAACTAGGTTATAAAGGGTGGTTCATTTAAACGTTTGCAGGCCGATAAAAAAAGTAAAACGCCGCTGTGACTTTATTTTAATCGATTTCTTAAAAAAATATTCGCAAAAATCAACATTATAATATAAATCTGATATTCAATCAATAAAATCGCATAAGTTGTACCACATGTTCACAACATCCTCTTTATCCCAGCTCTCAGGGATCTTGTGGTTCATTGGGGACCTTCATTGTAAACCTGTTAAATATTGCCCCCGAAAAAAATAGTCGAAAGGGTTACATTATGTGGAGTAAGGAGGCCAAGAACTCGGCAGGATGTACATTACATTCTCAGATTCAAGGAAATTGGGTGTTCTTTGGCTGATATGACAGGATGCCCCCTTTTGCTGCTAGATCCAAGGTCGGTCTTTCATGATACTATAAGTCCGGAAAAATACTTGGGTGTACAGAAAACTGATATAGACGTTGTATGGACTTTTTTTCAATTATATATTGTTCTTCAAGTTATGCTTCTGGGTTTGATAGAAATATTTCTCAACTAAGAAGAACGAAAAAAAAAATCGTTTGCGGAAGGCTTCTGTTATAGCTTAATTATGGGCTGGTTCGAGTGACCATTTTCTCCCTTTTTGACAGGGTTAGAAGCTATCCCTTGCAACGTGCATTACTGTGGTACTATAAGTATTCATTGATTACACGACGGAGTATTCAAAAGGACGTTTTAAAGATGCTTTCGGAGATCACATTAATCGATTAGCCATGATGTTTTTTTGGTTTTTTTTTTTGTACAAAGCAGGACTAGAATGATTTTGGCTCATTCCACGTCACAAAACTTCATGGCAATCATCCTCAGTTGGTACTTACTACCCTGTTTGACCCTTTTTCTGTATTTTGGACAAATGGAGTAGTGTACGTGACTGCTTTGGTCAAAAACACTGTGTCAATTTTACTATTTAAGTTACTCAAAATACGCAAAAATTGTATAAGGATTTTGTCCAAGTAAAAAGAAGACAGGGATATGTTGTCGTAAGGAAGTATAATAAGCAACTGACGTGATAAATTGACATTAGTACCGGACTTACTCTGCATTAGTGTATGTTTTTATTAAAACTTGTTTGTAGGGGATGGGATGAGGCAAGAGACAAACTTTTCTTCATCTTGGCATGCCTAACTTTATAGTTTTTCTCTTCTTGGACATTAAGCGATACTAATGCGATAAAATCTCCTATTTATAGAAGTAGAATATAATTATTCTATTTTTGATTGCAAAAAGAGTGTTTAATAATAGAGTCAATATCAATTTTCTGCTCTTTATTGACTGTTTATTCTTTTAAGGAGAAATATTAGGACCGTTGGGGAGGAAAAAAATATATAATCTGATCTTGTCTTTGACAAAAGAATAATATCAGGGTTTTTGTGTGGTTCATTGGGTTTAGATGAGCAAGGTTACTTTGCCCACCATCATCGATGTAACCAACACCATTAATATGTTATGGTTCTTTTATTTTTTTATAATAACATCAATTTCATAGCTACATTCCCTTAACTTCAGTTCTTCTAAAGGTTCAAAGAAAACTACTTGATTTTTATCGCCTAAGATAATCGAGTTAGTTTGTAAATGCACCGCAGTAAGAATCACATCTTGATTGCTCACTTGAATTCTTTATTGATCTACTCGCTCTGAATGTTAGACTAAAGTCTCCATTCCCAGAGTATCTCCTTAAGAGAGATACTTCGTGCAATCGTTTCTTTAGAGGGTTCGCAAATGCCTAAATTCTTACCCTACAATTATTTCACTCATTTTTAGTGTGGACAAGACAAAAACAATTAACCTGAAGGGGTAACAGTTAACTCATTTTTTTAAGTCCATATAAAATAGCAATATCATAAGTATATATATGTTGAAATCCTTTGATACTAAGAATTTTATCTTCTTGTCCTCTATCAAAAAGAAAAATATCTCCAATCTATACCTATTATCTAAATCATAAGAAATATTTATATTAAAATAATATATTTTGTTCGTTTGATTATATAGTATTCAAGGTATTCCCAACTGGAGTGGTTAATCAGAAGGAAGCTCGTCCATTTTCAAAAATTGACTCTCTTTAAGTTGATGGATGGAAACAAATATCTAATAAATGATTCATCAGAACTTATGAATAAAACATTTCCTGCCAGTATGTAAAAATAAACTACCTACTAAATATTAAAGTGTTAATCCTGATAATTTGAAAAAGGTTTGCGAGAGAGAATCTTAGCGGTCGGGACGTTTTATTTGATCAGCTGCAAGCAGCCATGAGAAAAAGGGGAAAAATTAGAGATCCCACTCCGTATATAGCAAGGAAATATAGTTTGAAATTACTCCAGTGTTGATCTTGAAATTTACTTTAAGTCCAACTAGGACTTACATTTATAAATACTTGATAAACTTTTATTGTTAATTTTCGTCATTTAAGAGATTAGGGACTAGTTATTACTTTATATACTTAGATGTTATATCTTCAATAAATGACAACATCTTTCGGAAATAAAAAGTATGTTTAGGCTGCCAACTAGAAAAAGCCGCTCCCGCTCTCTAGAAGATATTTTATTTAATTCATTTGGTAAGAAAAAAGGGAAATGTGTTTGCCAGTATGGACGAGTGATGAATTGGAGGACACACTTTCATTTACTAATGGAAAAAGTTGACGTGAGCTAGGTCCAACGAAACGGAAGAAGATCCTTTAAGAAGAGTATCTCCTTCCTATATTTCTGACCTATGAGCCCTAAAAGTCACTCCTGGACTGTCCTACGGCAAATCAGTCGAAAAAACACAAAAGCAAAGTATGCCACTCCTCCACTCCAAAAATTAAATAAACCATTTTTGATTGTAAATTCATTTTATCCAATATATATATATTCAACTCTCCCTTACTTATTTCCAAATCCTTGTGCAAGGACTTTTATTAGTTAATTAGCCCTCTTAGCATAAAATTTAAGATTTCAGGAATAAATATATTTATTTAGCATTAGTAGTTATTTTTACATTTGATATCATAAGTATATGTAAACAAATATAATACTTTTTTTATCATTATACTTGTAAATTAATGATCAAAAATAATAATTAAAGAAAAGAATATTAAATTTTTTAGACTATAGAGGATAAGTTATTACTAAATTAATATGATATTATCAAAGAAACATATTTTTACCGAATGAAAGTGGGTTACTATATCTACCCTGCATGAAAATATATTTTAAAGAACTTTGCATTTATAATTTTCAAACCTTAACAACTATTTTTTTTTAAAGTAAAGAAATTCTGTGATTTAAAATGTGTCTTGCGTGTAGAAGTGAAAATGAAATGATAAATTACTCTCGTGTTAGGCACGAAAATGAGTAACATGACATTTTTCTACGAAAAAAAGAAACGCTTTAAATCACATTTACTGTTCATTTTGAATGGGATAATTGTTAAGGCTTGAAAAATATAATATGCTATCTTAGAAATAATTTGCTTCCATATGCTTGATAGATGTGATAACCTAACTTAAAAGTATCTCCCACTTCGTTTCTTCTTCCATTTTTCATATGCATTGTTGGAGTAGAATGCGTAAATAACATTCTTGAAACCCTGGTAATTTATTCCAGAGTTTGCTAATAACTCAGACACTTATAATGTAACATCCCCCCCAGAAATTATATGAAGATCGAGTTCCATTGATTAACTATAAAAAGTTGTATATTTGTAGAGAAAACGCACAGTTTAGCGAGTATAAAACGAAAAATGATTGTTGCGCCTCTTTTTTTTCTCTTTTTGTATATTTTTTAATTTGTTATAAGGTGTTCTTAACATCTTTCTCTTTTAGAAAAATTAACGCTTATATTCACTGTAAAATATTTTAAAAATGCATAATAAAATAAATGTATATATATTTGAATTTACATATATTTTCCCTTCGCTAATGCTATTTTAAATGTAGAAGCTTCTTCTCTTTATAGTTGTAATTCCTTTTTCCCTCAAAAAATCAGATTACAAACAAATGAAGTTTTGAGGAAAAAAGGAATTAAAACTATAAAGAGAAGAAGCTTCTAAATCAATGTAAATCAAAAAGAAAAGTCGATGTTGGCAAGTTTTATGAACGACATATCTGCTGACAGTGATCACTATAAAAATGATTGTGCTCCTTGGTGGCTAATATCTTTAAACTTTCAAAATAGAAATAAATAATTAATAATAGGAATTATATTCTACAGGTTACTCGTAGGGATTTAGACAATTTTCACATCCCTAGTCTTAATTCACTTATAACCTAAGTCTCACTTCTACCTTTTACTTGCACTAAACAAAAATTAATTAATGTTTATTTTCTTATGAATATAGTAAGTTTTAGTGATTATTTTTCGACATTCCGGTTGAATCATCTTGCATGCATAAACAAATTCCAATAAATATTTCGTCGTCTAGTCATCATGAGTGAGCTAGAAGCCGAAAGGCATTGTATCACAGATCTACTAGATGCTGAAGTCAAGGTGGCGAGGATTGCCTGATTTTTTAGGTAGTCAGGATTAAAAATGTTGGAGAAGACTTCTCCAGAAAAGCAGGAAGTAGGCTGCACAATTTAAAGAGGGATTCGGATATCCTGTCCAGCTTGGAGAAGAAGATCAAGTAGGACCCCACCAACTCGACGAATCCACATCACGATGGCTGTACTAAATTGGAACTGTCCTCATATACAATGACCCCACGCCACATTTTGACAGAGGTCATAAAGACCAAGAGGCTCGAGAGTCTTCGTTTAACTGGCCCACCTTGGATATAAATAATTATTGTTATAATCATTTGTAAAATCATAATTTTTGTATATATATTTCAATGATAAATGTTCATCTATAATTTGTACGTTTGTACTGTATTATTTTTCCATAATGAATGATGATGACATATGTATGTTCATAGACAAAACAATCATTTGCCAATCAATACTGTAATCATGAATTAATTATCCCATGATTACAAATAACGGAGATACATGGAATCGTTAGCACATATGGGTGGAGATGTACAGAATTATCGCCTTTTTCATTATTCTTTTTCTTTTCTTTTGTATTACATTAATTTCACAAATGTTATATTTATGACTTTTTATTTACAGTTTTTAGTGCTCTTATTTTATTTTTCTGTTATAATCATAATGTTGCTTTTGAATTTTTAGTCATAAAGTACAAAATTATAATCTATTGTAGTTGTATTGATTAAAAAATACTTTTTACAAAAATATTATGTGAGGTAAAGTTTTCAAACTCAAACATACTTTTTACAACAGTCCCTCTTTTTTTCAATAAACATCTCCGCGTATGGCACTTTTAATTTTATATTGATGTAAATAAAGTTTGTTTTATAAATTATTTTTTTAAGTCAACGGAAAGAGAGGACTGAAAGATCAAAAGTTGCTTTTATAATCAATTATTTCTATTAAGAAATAAAAACAATGTTTGTAGCAAGCAATAAGTTTAATTGGAGATGTAAAAAGCGCTTCGATGAAGCTGAAAGTAATGTTAAGAAGTCTGGACATATAAAAAGTACACTCTGACTATGTGAAAACTGTTGCAAATAATAGGAATATTACATGGTAACTTAGAACTATATATATAGAGTAAATACGTTACAATTACGGTAACAAATTACACTTCTATAGTTTGATGTGTGAGTACTGGAAAGCTCTATGTGTAGAGTAATTACCTAATTAATCATAATTATGTAAAGGTAATTGCACATTTAGTTTGTTTGTAAAATAAACTAATGATACAAGCTTTCGTCATATAATATTGGTGCAAATCAGGCCAAACTTCTTTGCTATCTCTTTCTAAGCACTTATCAGAATGATACTCCCAAAATATCAAAAAATATATTGCATTTTCTTATCAGTTGTTGCTTTGTATACTAATCCCCTTTATCCCTTCAAAAAGGAACAAAAAAGAATAAGGTTCGAAATAAACTGAAATTAACACATTTCATTTTAGTCTTCACTGTATTTTATAAGAAGATTATATTTATAAGTTAGCATATTATAAAACTATATTTTCTTAAGCATATTGATCTATGGATTTAAACTTTTTCTTGGTATTGCCGAGTGGTTCAAAACTATATCAGCTGAAAAAATATCAATATTTCCAAGTACTGCCATTATTATGCATATATTTTAAGTGTAATATTCATATTTACCTCTCTAGGAGCAACTGCATATCAAATCTATGAACATAGAGTTCAACTCAATCACTTTTTGCAAGCGTGTTGTCCACTGAGCTACGCCGTTCCATAAATGCGACCATTATTTGTCCAAAAATTGACAATTTTTTTAAAAACATTTGATTCTAAGTAACTTATTCTTATACAACCTATTTGACCCAGGATGTCCAGAATTAGAGTACCATTATCAATTATATTATGAGTATTGTGTCTAAAGATTTATTTACAAAGTCAGAAATATTATGACTCCAGGATTAAAGCTCCAGTTCATACCACAAATGAATTATAAGAATTGTCCAAAGAATTGACCCTTCTTCCTTTCCAACGTTTAGACTTGCTGACGGCGGTCATGGAGGCCAATCTGCCTGGAGTGCACGAATGGAAATTCATCGATCACGTTCAAGTTTCATTTTCTCACCTTGTACGTAAGCTAGAGAGTTCAGACTTGTTTTGTAGTTAATTTTGTATGCTCTAAGATATCAAAATATTAATTAATTTCAATAAGTTAATATTAGTAGTATGATATATAACCAGTCATTCTTCTCGGCCTCAACTGACCACTGGTGTCATATTTATTGTTTAAACCTATTTTATTTAACAAAAATTTCTCACTTATTTTATAAAATGTAGATATATATGTATTTTCTATCAATGTAATAATTATGCCACATATGTCATCCAAATTTGCATTTTTTGCTTATTTGATTAAACAATATGCGTACTTGCAAATTATGGTATGTATCAGTGGAATTATTTGGGTGTAATATGCTAATGATCAGACAGATAGTTCACATAAAAACCTGTAATGTGTACAACAAAGATGATAAAGAGCTCATATTTCAACATTTAAAAAGATAAGCTCCACCCAATAGTGAATTGGGCCATATTAAACCTGTTAAAAGTATTGATACAAATCATAATCTGTGTGTTAACTAAACTTTTTAGATGGAAGTCTAATAAAGGACCACACCGTGGGGTTAGGAAAGGCAGAAATGCTACAAAAAACTTCTTGTAGTCAGGTGACAAGAATGAATTATTTTATTTTTTGTTCAATAAGTATGAGTACATAAGTATATATTATATATTTCAGGTTTCCAAGAATTTTTGATGTATATATATTTTTACAAACATAAAGGATTGATTATTTAATATACATTATGTAAAATAAATCTTTAGAATAAGGAAATAAATAATACTGTTATTATATATTTTATTTTTACATCATCATTCATTTCTTTAAAGCATGTCGTCAAGAATAAACAAATGATATGTATGTACATTGTACATATTTTCTCTCCCTAAGTATTTTTAAGTCGATATAAGTACGAGACTATATATAACATATTCTATTTAAAATGGAAAGAATTTTAATTTAAGGTTTTCATTTTCAAAATAAATTAAATAATTATTTTCAGTTAAATGTTAAAAGGTTTTCTTGTATAATTTTTAAAATCATTTTCATCAGTTGCCAGGTTATTTTTTTTTTGTTACACTTTTATAAAGATAAGTACTTCCTAATGGGATTTTCCTTGAATGTACATGGCCTTAAAACTCCCTTTCAAGCGAAAAGGTGCAAAAATTAACTGATTGTTGTTCCATTTGGTCTGTAATAGTACGGATAAGTTCATCGATTATAAAATAAATTTTGAGTGTAATAGATAAAATTTCAGAATTATAAGAAGGAATGTTGATATCTTTTACAAGTGACAAAAATGTACTAATAAAATTTGCATATTATTAGAATTTACGAGGTGAAACATGGTTGTTTATTTGAGGGCGTTTGCATGTACTGTCATCATTTAGAATGTTTTGAGACCGTTTTAAAAACAGAAGTAGTCTGTTTATTTATAAGTTTTTTGAATGACTTTCCTTCTGAAAATCATTTTATAAAAATATCCTAATATTTTTTCGAAATGGATCCATTTTATTGTTTTGAATATGTAATATAAAGAGCTTTGCCTTTAACGCGGCATTCCTTTTGCTTTATACTAAAATTTACGAATTATATAAAAAAAACCTTCACATCAAGGAAATCGGGTACAATTAAAATACTTTTAATTTTGGCTCAGAGCTGGTTTGACTTACAAAAGCCTAATTTACTACAATATTCATTAATATGCCATCTATTTTTTAAATTATATATATTTATACTAAAACTGTTATCATTACTTTTTAATTTTTGAAGACAGAACAGGTTAGGTTTAAAGGAATCGCTACTCTCGTGTTGAATTGAAATTTTAATTAACTTACAATTTAGTAGTCATCAGTTTTTGATGAGGTTGCGTGTAGTGAATAATATATAAGCTACAGTGTTATAATATATTAACTCCCACAATACGTCTCAGCTCTCACATTGGGAAAAAAAAGAATCAAAGAAATCACAAAGAAAAATAAAGAAAAAACTTTAAAAAAAAAAATTAATTAAATTCACTAAACCTCGTTTAAATATTGCCAAAAAAATACGCATAATACTTAAACAAAGTTTTTTTGAAAATGAATAATATAATCAGATTCAATGTTTCAAAAGCATACTAAAAAGTGTTGGCGATGCAATGTAGATTTGAAGGATTATAATAAATATCAGAGTTTATGATATATCCGTTCCCATGAATAAAAACTAATTCTTTCAAACCGTGGAATTACTCATTTTAAATGTATTATATCCAGATTCAGATGTTACAAAACTCTTAAGTTCCTTAATTGGCGAGCTCTCAATTTCGTTAAAATTATATCAACTGACTACAGATAATTTAAATGATATAAGTTAAAGCAAAATCAATCAAAAACTTACTGCATCATAACAAAAATATTGCTGGAACAAAAAGTTACATCTATCTCTCATAAACAGTAGTTTTAAGGGTGCCAGGCTTTTTTTTCATCGTTCATAGGTATTTTCATTAATAATAATAGTGGTGCCTTTAATTTATTATTTTCTTGAGTTTACTTATTTTTTATTTACATATGCTCTTCTCTTTTATATTATTAATTAATCCACATACTAGCGAAATAAAGTTAACTTTATTATTTTCTAATAAAATTTGGAAAAATCATAACTTTAAGTTCTGTGTTACTTTCAAATATAAAAAAGTTATTTCAAAATGTTAAGTTTCGTTAAAAAAACGATAATGTGAATTTTAGTTTTGATTATTATATTTATCAGAGAAAAGTTCCGATGGCTTCAATAAATTTAGGTGCAGGTATTGGACTAATAGATTTCTCTACGTAATATTGATTTAATTGCTACATAATTTTACTCTGCAGTGACGTCATCACTACGATAACATACTACATACAAAGTGTAAAACATTCGGGGAAACATCGTTATCAGAGTTTTTGTATTATTATAGATATACCAATCGAACTCGGCAAATATGTAAATTCAATTATAACTATTAATAGCCTACTTTGTTAATAATTTTATTTATTGCAGTAACAAACCTTATGCATAAAATGAGTAGTGTAAGTAAAAAAAAAAGTTCGTCAATATTCAGAAGAATATTTAAAATCTGGATTCATCCCTCCTATACATGATGAACAGTCACCTTTCTGCCTCTGCCTGTTATGCCAACAATGTTTGACCAACGAATCAATGAAACCAGGTCGTCTTGAGTTGCATTTGAATACGAAACATAGTGTGTCTGTAAATTCAGATTTAAATTACTTTAAGTCGTTAAAGGAGAAGTTTACAAAAAGATCAACAATAAAGTCTCTGTTTACTAAGCAAACTGTTGGGGTCGGCTCTACTCTTGAGGCTAGTTATGAGATATCTTTACTCATTGCTAAATAGTGGAAAAAAATCATACTATAGGAGAGGATTTAATAAAACCATCAATATCAGTATTGCTCAAAACAGTCATGGAAAAAGATGACAACGTTGTTAAAGCCATGCCACTCAGTAACAATACTGTTACTAGTAGAAGAATAGATGAAATGGGCGAAGATATTGAAACACAACTTGTCGAAAAGTTAAAATCTACAAATTTCTCTAACTATGCTATTTTGCAAATCATTAGAAACCACCACTTTTGCTGCTGATATATATGATAAACTAACTAATTATTTATTCGTCAATAATATACCAATGGAAAACATAATATCTTGTGCGACAGGTTATAATGGGCAATAAAAAGTCTGCCTTAAATTGATGAAAGATGAGAATCCAGAAATGATTCTTGTGCATTGTGTTATTGATAGAGAGAACTTAGTGGGCAAAAAAATTACTCCTCTTCTTAATGAGGTACTAGGCTCAGTTATAAAATGTATTAATTCTATCAAAGCTAATACAAAATGTGAGCGTCTATTCAAGCAATTTTGTGAAAATGAAAATGCAGAGACTATGTGAGAAAGGGGGCTTTCAAAGGGGAATTACTTGAAAAGATTCATCGTTTTATATGATATTCTCAGTGTGTTTTTAAGTGACAAGCCTGTAATGCTAACCGTTGAAGGTAAATCATTTTCTGAGTTATTTGACAGATATTTTTGAGAAATTGAATATGTTGAATCAAATCAAGGATCAAATAAAACTCATGTGGATACAAAGATATTTGGTTTTGTTACATTTATTGAAGTATATCAAGAAAACATTTCTCACAAATTGTTTGACCAGTTTCATTGGCTAAAAAAATGTGAAATTCCAACATGGGTGATGCAGCCAATGATAGTGAATATATCTGATGTCTCGATACAGTACCAAGAAGAACTCTTGGAAAATGCAGAATGACGAGTCAGTTAAAACTTTATTTAATATAAAAGGAGAGATAACATGGCTTTGTTATGAGACAGAGACCAAATACTCATATTCAACCAACTTTACAAGAAAAATTGTTGTTACCCTTTCCATGTTCATAATTAGCTGAATGTGGCTTTAGTGTTGTCAATGATTGGCTATTGAAAAAAGAAATCAACTGGATATTACTAAACGAGGAGGTTTGAGAATTAAGTTGACTAAATGGGAGCTTGATATAAAATCTCTCTGTCGTAGACATGATGCACAAGGATCTCACTAACCTACATCTTTAGGTGGGCTCAATTTTTATTTTTTATTAGTTCAATGATTAAAATGATCAAAGTATTACAGAATACATTTCTGTCCAATATTTCTACTTCTGATTTCAGTTCTTTATTATATGTTTGGAATCTTTATTTATTTAACTGTTCTATCGTTTTATATTTTTCTCTTCATGGATGCTTCTTTAGAGATAAGTTAATGGTTTTTTTAAGCCTCTCTACCGTGAATAACAGTTAATTTTTAAACACCGTAAATCAAATATCCCGGGGCATCCACATATCAGAAATGCATTGGTGGGGCATGGGTTAAGATCGGTTGGGAACCACTGGGCTAGGAAGTCCATAAATCAATTACTGTTGACTAAGATTCAATGCAAATGAATCACTTGTTTAGATTGAATATGTTCAAGTTCTTATATACATGGTCAATTCCTGACTGACATGCTTATATTCCAAGGTCATTTTTATGTTTTTAATTTAATGTAAATCAAATGTGATTTGGATTATTTATTTGATATTATTTATTACTAAGTATGTTTATCAAGATTTTTGTATCATTTCATACAAGTTGGTTTTTCCTCGCCAAAGTTTTAGAAACAAATAAAAAAATGAATAATTAGAAAATATATCAACTCAAAACGTATTGATATTAACAGTATTGTTTTTAATTCGAAATCCAACATTTTCTCTTTTTTAATCATTTTAATCTATCCGAACTAACTTGTTTAATTTATATATGCATTAATACGATATCATAATTACCATATAAGCAATACTTTATAAAAAGATACATTTAGTAGTATTTGAATATTTTATAGATATTTCTTTTTATAAAGTATTCCCATATATTGAAGGGCATACCTACAAAATAATAACTATTTTCCTGGTTTCATCTTTAAAAATTGGTGCAATATGAAAAAGTTATATGTTATTGCAGCATAAATCATCATTAAACATATTTTTTCCCGGCAAAGTGTCTGTTCGGCAAAATGGCATCCGGCAAAGTGACTTTCATCTAGATTTTAATAAATGTTTTCTATGATTTCCTATAATTTTTTTACTTTAAAGATAAATATGAAAAGAGGAGATGGAAGGGTGAGAGAGATTTGTTATTCTTTATCAATTAGATATTGTATGTTAATAGTTTATTAATTTAAAAACAAATATTTATGCACAATTTAAAAACTAAATACTTTTTTTATCAATTAGTTTAAATCATGAATTACAGCTATAAAATATAATTTTAAAGAGTATTCAATTTGTTTGAGGATCATTCATATGTAACGATTAAGGTGTACTAAAGTGGGAACTTCCAAATTGCTTAAATAACTGATTCAATGTTGGAATGCCTAAAAATCTCAAAGAAGTACTCGTAGATTTGAAGGGAATTAAAGGAAGCGGACCATCTTACATGTAAAACGACATTGTATGTACGTTTTTTTTAATATCTAAGGGAAAAAATAATTTTGTTTATCGTTGATAATAAATATTATGTCAGAACCCATTAGTCCCTATTTTTATGTTCTTCAGAGCTCTATCCAAGAGTATAATTAGGTAGGTATTATCGAGGGAGTACAAAAAAATAGACTAACCAAAGGAAAAGATTGAAAAAACTTAAGTTTGGATTAAACATGAAATATGTGATTCCTTGAGTCATCTTGGAATATTCTTTAATCTTCTCCCAGCCAGATAGTAAAAATTAGATTTGACAGACTTCATGTCGGGTCAGATATGAAACTTGTCGAGCCATCTTGGGGAATTATATTAAATTTTTTTTTTTTTTTGAGATTCATAAATAATAATAATCAAACGCTTTACATATGTATTATTAAGATATTTAAATTTTAAATAATATGTTAGTCTCCAGAATCTTCTGTTCCTCCAATAAGTTCATCTGTTACTGAAGATAATCTAATGTAACCCATTTCTCCTCAAAGTGCGAGTTCTATAACTTTGTGCTTGGATACATTACAATTAATCGTTCACCAATCTACATTTAAGTAGGTGTTTGAGCATCAATCACACTCATAATACACACTCTGACTAACTGTAGAGAGAAAGTAACAAGGCAAATGAAAATACAAGAGTCAGAATAGAGTATAATCTTTTTTCAGGTTCCATGGCATTATAATACTATTTCAAACCAAAATATTCACCATGATAAAAAATAAATATCACCAAAGAGGCTTTACTCCCCCTTTTTCAACATTTTGTCATTACTGAGATACATGATTCTTAAGAATTTAATGTATTGGGATCTCCCATCAACAACATTCCTTTTCTTAAAATAAAGCAGACTTTATGACAAAGAAAATTACTTGCTAAGAACGGAAATTATAACAAGAAGGAAATTAAATAATAAAGGCTGAAGTAAATGTTTACTATTATTAATTAGCTGTAGTTATCAAATAACCTCCTATCCTTAAAAGAGAAAAATATAAGGAGTCCTTCAAAATTGTACATATAATTAGAGTTAGAGACCTAGATATAATTTTTAAGCGAGGGAGGTATGGGATATTCACTTCTAAAAAGGTTGATTTAGGTGCAAAAGAGTCATTTTTTCCTACCTTAAGGAACCACATAGTTATGAACTAGGTAGATTGCAAACTCGATTTGAAGAAATTTACTTTAACATTTGTAATGAATAAATATTGAAGGGAATCAAAAAAATGGTATACAATATTAATTTATTGAAGATATCAATTACAAAAATGATGGATTTGGAGAAAAAAATGATCGGATGGCTCCAAATTAGAACAAGACTAATATGAATTTATTTATATTTGGGCTTTAAAAACAGATAAATCCCAAATTAATTGGTTGACCTTTTTTCTCTAAACTCACCTTCAAATAATTTCAAAAAAATATTATCTCAAAAGCCCAAATATGACATTAGTGTATTGGTCCCAAAATTTTGATATTTTGTCGGTTTCTATCCAAAACATTTGAGGACGCATAGAAAAATCTATTATAGATTATCTCTTCATATATATCCTCCATAGATGTCATCATGTAACAATCCTCTATAATTTTAAAGGACCTAATTAAAAACTTGAATTAGGCCTAATTTAAGAACAACTTACTTGTATTAAATATACTTTAAGCTTTACTCAACTGTTTCAAATAGTAAATTGACATACTTTACTATAATGTTGAATAAAATAATAGCTCATAGAGTTACTGTATCAGATACTCTCTTATACATGCTTCTGATGATGGATAATATTTTATTAAATTGAGAATAAATTATTTTCATGGGGTGCTGCTCATCGTATTTTATGGTATGGAACACTAACCTATGAGACGAACACTACCATAGATGTAATTAATCAAAACGTAGCGAAGAAACATTTCTTCAGCAATACAAAAGAATCCCAGCTGCCTAGAAAGTATTTGTGAAGGGTAAATTTTGGGTTTCCACTTTTTAGGGCTACTATAAACCAAATTCCTCCTTCAATATGCCGTTTGAAAATGTTATAATTAAGTAATTTTAAGATTAATGCTATGTGGAAATTATTTAAATTTTTTAGGTCTCTCGAAACCTTGGGATAAAAAAAATAGAACGATCCCTACTATTTATTTAGGACGACAAAAATTTTTACTGTGCAGTTTCAAATCTCCGCTGGTCTTAATTTTTTAATGTTCCATGTAAGAACTGTGGAAAAACTTTTAACTCCTCTTTACACACTTCGTGGATTTGATTTGTGTTCGAATTCTAATATGCTTCCTTAAACATGAGGGGACTAGATAACCCAGAATCAAAATTCAGAATAACACTAGTTTTGTTGTGGCTTTCTAAACAAAAGGGATCGCAGGGAAAGACTAAGGCAATGGAATTAGCGTTAATGAAGGGCAATGAATTACGAATTATAAGCCCTTAGCTGCTCAACAGATCAGAGCTGTTATCATTTCAGCTATTGCAAGGTATGCTGTCTTTTCTTTGATGGTTCCAGATACCTCTGGATCTGGATCGAAATATTAAGATTACATTATTAGGCACTCGATGTCAGCAAAAACATTTAGACTCCTAAAAGTTGGTTAAAAGATCTTACAAAGCTTTTGAAAGAAATATTCCTTTTATGTAGACTGTTGGTACTCTTAATGGCGAATACCTTTTTATATCTTATTCTTATTTACTCTTGTTTCGGTTTTTGTTATATGTTTGTATGTGTGATCCAAATTCTGTATGTTACGAATGTGTAAAATGATTAGGTAGGTTTTTTAGGAAAGGAATAATTATAAACTAAAATGTTTATTTATGTTATTTTTTAACATGATCATTTTTCTTCCATTTATTTCATATGTAATTTGTGCATATAAAATAGAAACTTAAATAAATAAATCAAAATACCATTCAGTTGGCATTTGTTGAGGACCAGTAACCCGGACGAGGCTGGACGGGTTGTGGAACAGGAACATTTTCAGATATCATATTAAAGACCGATGCAACCTTTCTAATAATATTTAAATTGATGTCACATCAGGGATCAAGAAAATTTATCAAGAGAGACAGCGCCTTCAAAATGGCCGTGTGTCCACATTTTCAATACTTTAGTCATGAAAAATTTTAAATCTAATTTTTAAGGCAAACAAAAATTGGATTTAATTGTTTATTGTACACCTTGATCTTACTTTGAGTTAAAAAAAAAAATATATATAGTAAATAATCGTCGACTTCAACTAATTATTGTGGTAAAGCAAAAGTGTCGGTCCCAAAGATCTGACATCCACTCCCATATTAAATCTTGGGAATTGGCTAATGACGTGATCATCAATATATCCTGAGCATCAAGAAAGCATTGTTTATATGAGTAATAATATATATATTATGAACAACAGCATGCAAATAATTAAAGCCTTACTAAAGTAATTCTATGGGGCATGAGGAAACTAAAAAATATTTATTCACCGCAAGGTGATGAGATAGTCTGTAGCTAGTTTAAAAAGATAGTGCATACTCAGTAGAATTTTCACTGCCCCTCTATGAGAATAACAAAAACTCATTGAGGTAGTTGTATTGTTTTGTTGCAAGGTGGCGCCATTTTCTGTTGCTTTGCTTAAAAAATAATATGACTAAACAACGCTCATGCCCCATTGTTGATCTGAGGTACATTAATATTAATGACCGAAAATCTACCACGTATTTGGAACAAATTGAAGGACTGATAACATGACAAAGCCAATTTTAAAGCCCTTATTAAGGATTAATAACCCCTAACTCTCTCTCTTGTTCATTTAAATTGACTTCCCCTTCTTAAAAATAAGAAAAGATGAAATAACGCCCTCCGTCACCGCTTGAAGTGAGAATGACCACAGTATCTGTATTAAAAATCTTGACCAAATTGAGAGTATATTTTTATTGTAAGAATATGTAAAATGTACATTGAACAATTGCAATTTAAAAGCCTTCACTTTCTGTTTATGCTTTTACATATGTAATATGAATATTTGTATGGTCCAATAATATAATACATTTTCACTAGTAAATACACCATAATATAAAGGGGGGTACCCCTTATTCCCATTGCACGCCATAAATATACAACGCTTCTGCTTTTTAACGTTTTTTCTTCTTCATTCAAGTACACTTCTCTTCTGTGTGATTTTTTTTTTTTTTTTTTGCTTCTACGCTTTCCAGACGTTTTTTTTTTTTTTTGGAATGTATATAATTATTTCTTTTTACTACCTCTCAGTTGTATTCTACTATTCAGCTCCGGTGGTTGTGCTTTTCTATTCAAAACTGTACAAATTTCATCATCATTTTAAATAAAAATAGATAGCTCCAAATATTTAAAAATGATTTGACTTGCATGAAGTTTGCTCTTAGAATTTCTCCCTTCTCTTTATTCATTTAAGTTTCTTTCTCAGTATAATCATCCGAAACGAATGCTCACTAAAACGTAAGACATAATTTTTGCTTTCTAAAAATATTTTATCACATTAAATGGTTTTTTAAGTGTGTATTTGTGTTTTTAATTCATAAATATTTTTCTAATTGACTATTGAAAGTTACAAATATGCCATTCATATTAACAGAAATTACACTGGATGCCTATATTTATACTAGTCAATAAAAATGTTGAGTGTATTTAATTTTTAGTATGCTTAGTTTCTAAAACAAAAATGCTAGCCCAAAGAAAGTTATAAAAAATGTTACATGCATAGGACAGTGCAATTTTATTTGCACAGGCATTTATTTTATTCAATATGGGTTTATTCTACTAAAGAAAGAACAATCTTTTGATTTATTTTTGGGATAGTTTATAATATGCAATATGACTAAAGTTTTAATTTATAGCTTGGTAAAAAGTATTTTTTTGATAAAAATATATTAAATACATACATAATTACTTTATGTATTTAAAAAAAAAAAACTTTATGAGAGTGATTTTTAACTATTCCCTCATTACAAAGCAGATATATAATGCTTTTCAATTATCTTACAGCATATTATATAGGTTCAAACCAATGTTTTATTGATTGTTTATCTATTATACGTGATGTACCGTGGCGCGAAAGGGAAGAATCCCAGTTGAGGGACACTGTTTTATGTGTTTAAATTTCCAATATTAATATTTCAGACTGAAGTGAGCAAGACATAACAAAATTTCAAATTACTTATTTATTTATTTTAAATGAATTTAAATCAATTAAATACTATTTTAAAACTCATTGATACAAAAACTTTATTGATTTAGTTTTGAAAATTCCAAAACTCATTTTTTTTTTTTAAATTTTACAAAGATACACTCATTTAACAACAAAAGTCATTTTAACTGAAATAAAAGGGTTTCATATTATTAAAAAAACTACCTCTGCTTCGTACAATAATATATATCTATAATTTTAATAATTTTTATGTACATATATCATATAAAATTTTGCAAACTTTGTTAAAAAATGGCGAAATACAAATCATATTTGACTTTTTTATTTATCTACAGAGATAGACAATATATATTTATAAAACTTCTAATATAATTAGTTTAAATGGCTGGAAATGTGCAAATCAATATATTTAATGTCTTTTACTTAAAATAAATTATGATTTTGTTGACAAAATACTCATTTTGCTTTTAGTAGAGAAAATTCGTTGGAAAGACTATTGAATAGAGAGGAAGAGCGACCTGCATAGACTATATTTTCAATTATTTTTTCCTTAAAAAAATATTAATCTCAATTTATCAAAATTGAAGAAAATATTTTTAATTATAATATTTGTTTATAACATTTTTTGCTAATCTTATTAGTAATAGTTAATAATATAGTTACTTAAATAATATTATTTTTTGCAAAAAAAAAAATTAATGTATAAATATTTGATATACCTAGTAAAATTAAATTACTTATTGTACTGATATATTTTTTTACAATAATTAAAATGGAGGATATGGTGATCAGTTGACCACATATATGGGATCATCTAATCTTGTGGTACACATTTTACTTATTCTTCAACAGTAACAATAAAAGTAGGGATATTGTGAGGACATTTGTTTAACAAATCATCTTAATATTAGTTTTTGGCACAACTTTCAAAGTACATATATATGTGAGCCATTGGCTCTAATATTTGCCTCTCTACGAGACCTTAATCCCTTGTATACCTTGACTTTGAAATCGGACTCGAGCTTGGTCCAATCCTTCTTTATGGAAGCCTCTAGAGACTGGGCACTCCTGTCAGTAGTAGAACACACCTTCTCTCCAGTTGAACCTAGATGGAGTGGTCCAAGAGGTTCACTTATAAAGATGCCACATTTTAAGGTCCCAAAAGTCCGAAAAGTTGTCTCTCGGGAAGGCCTTGGCCTTATTGACGCGATGACACAGAGTTCCGTCTTGAGTGATAAAAAAGTTGTCTCCAAACTTTTCTCTGGCCCAAGGAAGCACTTCTTATTAAGAAGTTCAATGTCTGAGTCTACTTTGAGCCGTTCCTTCTTCTCCACAAAAATAGGAGGGTAGACACTACAACAGCTGGATTTTTTGTTCTGAAGACATGTCTCTCTGAAGCTGAGACATTCTATGAATGTTCGGTTGTAATTATTGATAGTGGCATGAACGGTGAAAATTTTACATCAGAAAAGAGAAACTTTGCCTGAATTCGCTTGCACTGAGAAAATTTAGAATAATTTTTTCTCTTTCCAACTGTCTCACTTTGCTCTGAATTTACACATGTGTAATTCCGGATTAAAAATAATAAAATATTTACCACTAGATAAAATCAACCCTGTTGATCAATATTACATAATAACTCAATAGTTTCTTTATAAAATACCAATTAAACTTTTGGTTAAAGGAAGAGAGAAAAAACATATTTTTTTCCTTTGAATATAAAAGCCTTACATTTGATAAGGGTTAGTTCTTTTTTGACTTCTATTGCATCAATAGAGTAAACATAAATTAAATGTTATTAGTTCATTTCATTAAATCAGTTTTGTAAATCAATAATTAACAATATGCGAAAATATATGATATACTAACGGAACCTGCTGACTGCTAAATTATTTTTTAAATTTTAAGGTGGAAGAGGCAATTTGTCAATGCATATTGTGTTACACATGCTGGTCTTTCCAAAACTGTTTATTTAAATATACCAATTCAACCTGATTTTTAGACATAAGAATATGAACTTCGAGTTGTATGAAACAATAGACTAGAAAACATTTATTTGATGATAGAATCCACTGTTTTTGCATAAATTCTCGTCCAAAAAAGTTACATGCCTAAATATTTCACCATAGATGATTATAGCAAAAAATGGAAAAGGTAAAATGTAGTCATTTAGTGTGTAAAAATTAACTTTTTTTCTTAAATTGTTGAATTTGTTTTTACAATGGGCGGTTTGTTATTTAACTTTTTGAATTTCTTATGATTTCTTGGATTTATATTTTTTTTTTACAAAAAACAACGCTTGGTACAAAATTATAATATTGTAACTATTATTCTATAATTATAATTATTAATTAGATGAGAGGGCAGTACTAAGTGCTTATCAATGAGTGTAGAAGTGCAGTTTGTTATTCAAAATTTAAAGATATTGCTTCAGTTGCTGGAAAAAAACTTGATTATTCTACATCAAATTCAGGAAAATAAAAGAAAAAGGTATAAAAGGATTACTTGAACCCTCAATCGATTGATTCGTAAGAGACAGAAGAAAAGTATAAGTAGGTTTTGGATTGTTACAAGTTTGTGGCGGTATAACATAATTAACGGTGTAAACAGGGAAGATAAATGATATTCTAATTTTCGTATGTCCAGAGCTTCACTATTGACATTCACAGAAGAACTTCGTCTTCATATAGTGGGCCAAAATACGAATATGAGAAGAGCTACTTGTCCAAATAAGAAGGTTGGTTGTACTCTCTACTACTTCAGTGATGAAGGAGGTTACGAAAGACTTTGAATTCTTTTGGACTTTCGCTTCAAGTTGTATCTGTGATTGTTAGGGAGACGGGTCGAGCAATTGCAATTCATCTTGGTCCAAAATATCTAAAATTACCCGTGACGAAACCTGAGGATCTTATTTCTGGATTTTACCATGTACATGGAATGCCACAATGCTTAAGAGCTGTGGAGGGGACTCATAGAGAAATAAGACAGCCATCTTGTAATTCCATGGACTTTGTTAATAGGAAAGGGAATATTCAATAATTGTACAAGCCGTGTGCAACTACAAATATCAATTTATGGAAGTAGTTGTGATGTGGCGCGGTAGTATGCATTTTTTGCCAATTCAAAACTAAACATCTACTTCAAGACTGAACAGATCCCACCATTAAAGAAGAAAATATTAGAGGATGAGGAACCAATTCCCATATGCTTGTTGGAGGATACAGTTTACCCCTTATTGGCTTACTTAATGAAATAATACTCAAACGGAGGTTCAAATCCTCAAGATCAATATTTTGGATTGTATTTATGCAAATCACGGATGGCTATCGAAGGTGCATTTGGGCGACTAAAGTCCAGGTTTACAGCTCTTAGAAGGCCTATGGATATTAATTTAATATATCTTCCTTATGTTATTTATGCATGTTTTGTTCTACACAATTAATGTGATATAAATAAACGCTTAACTGAGGAAAAGTTTAATCAATGAACAAACCAATATGATTTGGATACTCAACCATCAACTCAGTGCAAAAGTTACTTTTGTGAAGTTAATGATGTAGAAGACTAAGAAGAGTAATTACTAAGTATCTAGACCCAAAATATATATTTTCAAATTTTATCATGTGTTAGTATTAAATAAATCTATTTAAATTAAATTTATATCCTAAATATAAGTTTATTTATTTATTTATCATTAAAATATAAATGATAAAACTATTGACTATTACTATTAAACCCAGCCATCTTATTTTCTATCACCATCCTCAATTGATCAATACTTTTTTGTGATACTTGTGGTAAGCCTCTCTATATTTGTATTTCTCCTCAGCATAGCTTCTGAACTATCTTTTTGATCTGTGCGCATGATGTCAAGCATTTCACGCTTTATATTCAGATCTTCCTGGACAAAATCATCAAAAGGAGCCTTTCTCTTAAACTTTTCAGTCGTATGAATGGTTAGTTTTTCCTTAATAACAGAATGAAGTGATTAGCAAATAAAATATGATCTAGGCAATACCTATTAAATATAAACAATTGAACTCACCTGAAGCAAACTTCTTTGATTGTTAACTGTATCGGTATGTGGGGGCAATAGTTCCTAACTCTGATGTATTGAAAGAGGAGAGTCTGTCCAAGTAATATTGTCCACATGAAGGTCCGAGCTTTCAATAACACTTGGAATCAAAGTAGTCGCTTGCGAGCCGTCCCAGATCTTATGGCAGATCTGAAAAAACATAAAAGCCACACATCCATTTCTGCTTCGACGCCCAGAATCAACTGCATGTCGGACCTCATTACAAATGTTTTTTTAATTTTGATATCAGTTGAGATTTTTTAATAGAATTTGGATCATGGGGGAAATCCTTGCATGAATCAGCACCTCTTGGTATGTATATACCTCGAAATGCCAATAAAATATCTGAATATTTTGTCTGGCACGACTCCCAATCAATGTTTTCCTGGAGCTGGGATGATTTGTTCTCCAATGTAACACGGAATTGTAGCTCCACTTCGTCATCCGTCAACACAATAGTCCCACGATTTTTACCCGTCGACATTTTCTTCTTTTGAGTAGGATATTTGAATAATACTGAAAATATATGCATCAAAATTCTTAACAGACTTGGATTAAGCAGATTTCTTCCCCGTGTGGATGCAAATTTATTTGAATCCGAATAAAATCTTTTTTTGAAAACGTTGCTGTGTGGACAACCCCTTAATAATATTAATTTGGAGTCTCAACCATACAAATATTTATTATTATTATTTTTCAAATATCATATTTTGGTATATTATGTGTAAAAATTTGTATAAATCTTCACGTAGCTTAACCAAATTTTGTGTACCAAACTAGTTAATTGGTATTTATAATTTACACCTTATGTATATTCTCATGGATTCAACAATAGAATTTGTCTATTGAAGTATAAATTCTCTGCGTACTTAACATTAGTCGTCATAACATGTCCTTCTTCTTATGAATAACTTCATATACTTACTCCTTTTAAATTACTATGAATTAATAAGTTAATATATTTTTTGAAAAATATACTTTTGAAATATTTTAAACTTTTTATTGTGAGAACCACATTTCTCCGGGATGTAAAACAGGTCACCCAGGTTATAAAAAAACTAACAAAATAATATGTTCACATAAGTTCCTATCGAATCTCAAGGAGAAAGATAATGGATTAAGGTTACTAAAAGTTAGGTCGATTAGCTTAGTGTATTTTCTAATAATTTTTTTCACCCATATTTTCAGAAATTTAAGTTTTTTTTTATTTCTTACAAATCCTTATCGACCTTATTATTGATTTATTTCAAATATTTTCAAAATATCTAAATTTCGAAAAAAAATGTATGATATGTTTTGTTATAACGACTGATGTAATCCCTTATTTTGTTGGCACATCACTTGTTAGTGTATTCGATATATATGCAAATGCCCCATTTTGAAAAAAGAAAGACCGAAAAAGCAAACAAATTATATAAATTTAGAAAATCCTTAAAAAATATTGCAAAATAAAAAAACAATTATAAGAAACGACAGCAAGAATAAAAAATTCCAGATATTCAGTCGAGACATTTTTAAAAGCTGAAAGGAAGAGGTATTGACGATAAAATTAGGTATAAATACCCCCCCCAGCTGACAAGATAAGACTTTATACTATTTAAGAGTAGCAATAACTCAAATATAGAAGGACCTAGTGATATAATGCCAGGATTTATACTCAAAACAACTTCTACAAAAATACCAATATTATAATATGAATGTAATTTTCAGACAGACTTAATAATTGATCGGAATTATTAATAGCCCTTGTTTTTTTGGCCATAACTATTATAATATATGTCATATTAAGAAAATCAAAGTTCTCGTATATCTGGCATTCTGAAATTAATTTATTAGGTATATTAATAAAGTAAAGTAGTCCATATGTCTTTGGATATCTTATCTTTTTGTATGTGCTTAGTATCTAAGGAAATTTGTGACTACTTGATCGAAACAGTAGCAATGTTGCAACAAGCGTGTGTTACCAAAGTTATGCACGATATAGGGAATAGGAACATATCTATCTTATAAAAAGAGAGTGTGTTTGTCGACGCCTAATAAATCCAGGAAATTCCAAGTACTCCCAATAATTAATTATTGGGAGTACTGATAAAGATAGTTTATGAATAAAAATAAGATATACTACAAAAATACCGGTTTCCCCCGTAAATTTAATTAATTAATTTATTTAACTTTTGAGAAGCGAAGCTGTTGGGGTTAGCTAATTTAAAATAATTACATTAATTTGAATAGATTTATTTCTTATAATCTAATCCAAGTGATGTTTTTTTCATATTATTAGTATAGGGACATAAAATTCTTGTTTTTTTTTAATGTTGTACATTCTTAAAATTATAAAGATATTAAAGATAACTATTCATAATTCGTAATTATCATAGCGTTTGATATCATATCTACTACAAAATTTAAAAAGTAATGAATTAAAGCATATTTCCCTCTACCCTAGCTTTTACTTCGTCTAACAACTAATAACAAAATCAGCACATATTTATATTTACCTCTCTCATTTACTCTAAAAAGTTAAAACTTTCCAACTGTTCTGAAGTTACATTCGTGTAACATCTGGAGCTTAACTTTTTTTTTTTTAGATACTCCTGTTCCATCATTTTTGAGATATTAAATTATATGTATCTTTCTTCATAGAGAGTAATTCTTTATATGCTCAATAATTAGCAATTTGATTAAAATTAAAATTTTAATAGGTAATGATTTTGTTAATAAGGTGTTTTCTTTATTTTAATAGAATTAAGATATTGTTAAATAATTAAAATATATCTCTACAAAGTATTTATAGAGTCTTTCTAAATATTTGATATTTTGACATATATACCCTCCTTGCCTAGAAAACTTTATTATATTACATCGTAAATAAACTGATATTAACCCACTCATATGATAGTTAAATCTAACAAAAATTAACTTTATGGCTATAGTTTTTTGCTTATTAAAGTAGTTTTTCTATTATAATAAATAAATTACTATAAGTGGTTTCCATACCAGATAAAGTTCATTTTTTTCCAACATTCAGACCGTATATAAGAGTAAAAATTACATTACAATTACACATTGTTGTTGTGACTTGAAGTCATAAATAACGATTATTATATTTGAGTAAAAGAGCTCAAATTGGTAGTTAATAAATGTGGACATTATCCTGCTAAACATTTTAATGTTCAAGCTAGTGTATTGTAACCAAAAGGAGGCGAGCTTTTGAAAGGTATTTCGTTGATATCTATGAGCTAGTGTTAAATCAGTAAACATACAATTACTAACTATATCCTAACAATTGTTTGCTGATAAAATAATAAAAGTACAAATTAGAGTAAAATAATAATAATTAACTCTGGTATATAGCTGTAAAAACTTTGTACAAACATGACGTTGCATTGTCGACGTTACTTTTTTTTTCTTAGATGTATAAATGTTTGCTGAATTATCTGAAAACAAAATTATTTTTGTCACTCATGTATATTTAACATAATGCACCTCTTTTTTTTAACTCGTTTAGTGAACTAGGTAATTTCCAAACCCCAAAAATAAAAGATACTTCATTACATGATAAACAGTTGAACGATAATACAAATTGCAAAATTGTTTTAACTCTTCCAACCATTTATCACTCGTAAATATCAATTAAAATTATAAACATACTTGTATCAATACAAGTAATGAAAAAAAAAAAAAAACTTTATTATCAAATACCTTTAAGAACATGAGTTTGGAATTTTGACATAAGTTGTTATTTTTGGGAACAAAATGGTGAAGGAGTATATTTGCTACAAGAGTTAGTGTCTTGTAGTCTGGCCCTCATCTTTGTTTTTATAATAGATCTCTGCCACTTCACCTCAAAAAATTTTATGGTCCTAAAAAATGCCATCTATATTACTTAAGGATGGTTCAATATTTATCATTGTAATCGTTATGTATAGAAATCATTTTCAGAGACTAAGTTATCAAGAATTTATTTTTATTTTGTCATATATACAGTTTATTCATAGATTTGATGTATTTTTCAATGGATTTATCATTTGTAATAACTGTACTAAGTATTAATTGCATCTAATTTTGGAGATAAGGGAAAATTACAAAATTATATTGTTATTCTTTGTATAAATAAATATATGTACTTAGTTTTATTGTATTTATTTCAGTGATGGGCAAGTTAACTTATCTTTTTCACTAGTTAAGTTAAAATTAATTATTATTTTATTTTTACTAGTTGAGTTATAGTTAATGTCGATTTCTATTGATTAGATAAAATAATAATTTCATTACTTATAATTAATAATTTTTTCGATGAAATCTTCTCTAGAGTCTAAATACTTGAAAATAATACTCTTTGTTCCTTACAAATATATTTATTACATACATTACGTGTAAATTTTGTCTTTTACTCTTGACATAAATGTGACATCCGTTTATTTTTATATCGCTGAGGAAGATGGTATCTCTGAGGTTTCATTGAATAATAATAAAATGTCATTTTAAATATGACGATGAATCATTAAGTTTGATAATCTTCTTTCAAGTTTGAATTTCCAAAAATACGAGACAACTCTTTTTTGACGCTTCATTTTTTTTTTTTTTTTTTGCGGACCTGTACATGTACAGGGTATCCACGATAAATTGGAACTATCTTAAAATTCAACCTGCTTAATAAAAATGGAATTTGGAGTGTATTTGTTAATATGAAAAAGTTAGACATGATATTAAACAATAAATTTATTCAACATGTCCTCCCTCAGCAGCCACCATCTTCTCCATCCTGCCCCTAAAGGATTTGCATGCCCTGATGACTTCTGCGGCATCGACAACATTCCACTTCCTCGTAATGGAGCCCTTCAGGGCCGCGATGCTCTTGTGGCTGACCTTGCACACCTCCCTCTCCAACTTCCCCTACCAGTAGTAATCACGCAGATTGAGGTCGGGTGAGTTGGAGGGCCAGGTGTTGCGATCCCAGAAAGTGATGTCGTGGGAGTTGAAGAGGTTAGTGGTCCTCATGGCGATGTGTGCGGGCGCTGAGTCTTGTTGGAATATGAACTCCCTCCCAGCGGCCGTATCCTTCATCCAGGGGATGACGAACTCCTCCATGACTTCGCAGTACCTTATCGCGTTAACCCTTTCCTTGGGATTGAAGAAGAAAGGAGGCATCACCTCACCGGTACTGCAGATGACACTCAGGGTCATCCAGGAGGCCGGGAACTTTGTGGTGAAGACTGCAGGGACCTCTTCTCTCTCCTTGGCAAGCCACCATGTACTCATAAATATATATGTGTTTTAGATGGAGTAGGAATCGAATCAATGATATGAGTAGTTCGAAAAGGAAGAAATAACAGAAATCATGGGAAGGTGGATATTTTCATCACAAAGCCGAAATTAATAGAAGAAGACTCCGCCTTCGAGCGATGATGCATTGTATAAATATTTTTAAGAAGTCTATCACGAATACAGTTCATAGCTACTTGGGGTAATTCATTTTATTTTCGTCTTTGAATAAAGATGTTATTTAAAATTCTGTCTGTAAACAAAAGTCCCGCCTTTTCAATAGTAATCAATATTGTTTTATTTTTATATTTCAAAAGGAAAAACAAAGGAACGACTTTATAACAAAATAGTAAATAAAATTGACAAAAACTTCATTACAAATTACGAAATATACGAATAAATCATAACTAGCCATTATCAAGAGAAATAAATGAATGCGTATAATCTGATATAATATTTCAAAAGCAAATTGAAAAGCATTGGTGGTAAAATGTAGATTCGGAGGGATAAGAAGCATTTTTATAAATATGGGGGTTTGGAAAATGCCAGTTCCCTAACCCAGGGTGAATCCAGTATTGAAATTGATTAATTTTAAATTGATAAAGAAAGACTTTGATAGTAAAGATTTAACCCAGTAAAGAAATTGGGAAAGGGTGAAATCTACAGACATAATCAATCATGTTTTTTTTTTCTATAAAAAACCTTTTGAGTAATTCTACACGAACTTTCCCTAAAAAAAGGGGGAATTAATCGCATTGATAACTCCCCAACACAATGAGTTGTATCGCTTTGCTGTGACTCCACACAATCCCTTGTCTAGACTTGGAATCCAGAAAAAAGAAGTAACCATAAATGTGACATTCGAGAAATACATGG
Organism: Lepeophtheirus salmonis; assembly: GCF_016086655.4. NCBI lineage: Eukaryota > Metazoa > Arthropoda > Copepoda > Siphonostomatoida > Caligidae > Lepeophtheirus > Lepeophtheirus salmonis. The sequence continues at coordinate 41,425,836 of NC_052134.2, forward strand.
ATTGGTGAAGTCTTAGAGCACTAATGATCTTAGATTCCTTTTGATGTCAGATTTTTGTTCTCCGTTCACCACTAAGGGATGTTTCACTTTCTTTAAATATATATATTATTTTATGAATGAAATGTTTGTTGCCTTTTCTTATCCAAAATAATAAAACATCACACTAGAAAAGTGTTCGTCCAAAACCTGGCAAATATATACTAAAAATGTCGTTTTAAGCCATTATTTATGAATATATATATAAATATATGCACGTTTTATTAAATTTTTGATTGAAGTTAACTGAGTTATTGAGTTATTTGGTGTGGAATGACACAATTATAATTTAATGTATTTATATATTATAAAAGCTGATTTTTTCCAAGAAAATATTAAATATTCAAGATTGACAAAATAGGGTAGAATTTCAGAATCTATTCATTATATATCGACAAAAAAAAAGGAAAAAATGTTTCCTACAACAACCTTACATCCCCCATCCCCCCTCCACCCCTTTCATAATATCTTTCTCTTCATCCCTGAATGAATAATGAAACATTCAATGTAAACTCCTTTCTAGTAGAATACAATGCTAACGATTTATGTCTTGCATTCACTTTTACATAGTTTTATTCAATATTGAGAAGTAAGAGTTTGAATAGTTTTTTCAATTTTCTATATATTATTATTATTTGAAATGTTTTTAAACAAATATTTGATCAAGTTCCTATTTTTTCCAATTTCACCGAAATTTTTCCATTTGATACTAAGACTAATCAATCTTCAGACTCAAATGAAAAAGCACAAAAGTAATTTATTGTAAACTAGAATCAAATACTAGTGATGGTGAGATTAAGCCAAATGTTAGAGACGGAATTTTGTCATATTTTTCAAGACATGCAGCACCATCTATATAATAGATTGAAAGTTATTATAAATAAATCATGAGTGATATTAAATATCTAGATATACTGTTATATTTACATTATACATATATGCACTCACTCATGTGTACACAATTTTTGTAGTTGGCAATGGAAAGACTGGTTTTTATTTCCTTAGCCTACTATATTTATTCTGGAGGAGACACCATATAAATATAAAGTAATAACAGATAGTAGGACTGATGATTTGTTAGGAAGTTATAAGTAAAGGTCCTTGGTAGACTCAGGGTAGAGTGAAAGACTGCATTTAGAGTAACTACTTGTTATGCTCTGGCTAGATATTAAAAAGTGAATTTGTACAATTGTCAGAATTACCAAGATCATTTTCGCTTAATTTTTTTAGCATACCGACTCTACATATTTATTACAGCTCTATTTGTTCCTATTATGAAACAAAAACACTGATATAACAGGTCAAGAATTGCAACACTGTTACATTCCAGCTACATTATACCAACAAATAGACTTACAAAAAGGTATGATCAAAGTACTTTTAAAATTAACATTTTTTACTCCTAAACTGATAGAATTAAAGAAATCTGTAGCCTTAATCAAATCATAGACAAAGATATTTTTCTTGAGTTTACTTTTGTCTTTTCTAAGAATTTGATGACACATCAAAGTACTTTTAGCCAAAATATACTACAGAAAATGCAAAAAATATAAAATCATTGAAATAAAATGAATACGAATATTAAATTTTTTTTAGAAAGAAATTTTACGAGTTGTTAATGTATCAGACCGTTATAATGTTTTTGACATTGTTCTTAAAAATAAAGATATGGATAAAACTTTCCTTTTCAATAGTTATTATATACTACATGTTAGGTTTTTGTGATGGACGAAGGGAACAATTTAGGACTTGGCTTGTTTAAAATCCATTAATTTGAATCGAAAAATCGGTTTGAATGATTATAGGGACTGTCTTTCGGATTGGCACGGAATAATCCTCATCCAATATTTGGAAGAGGGTAAAACTATTTAAAGTGTATATTACTCGCAATTGGCCCACAAAAAGTCATTTTTTCATCACGACAAAGCACCAGCTCACACCTCAGCAGTTGTAATTGCAAAATTAATGGAAATAGGTTTCCAACTCGAAATGCCTACAACACTTGCAATCTCACACACTTCAGCTTTTCTCTCATCCATTACCATAACATGAATTTTATTAATGATTTCTGGAGTAGTAACCTCAACAGGGCGCCAGAACTTTCAGCGTCACTTGTGGCCATATGGCCACTCCGAAATTTTTGTAATCACTTATAAACTGTTCTAATCAAACGTGCAGAGTCCTTATAATGTTTATCAAGCTTCTTTTTAGTCTCTTGAGGCGTTTTACCTTTCATACAGTAATGTTTAATCAACACACGAAATTCTTTTTCGTCCACTTTTTAAAATCACTCTACTTCCTCGATTCAAACGAATACCAAAGGGAAAGAAATAAATCAATCTGGCTGAAAGTTGGCTTGTGTTCTTCCAAGAGATACTACTAACTAAATATGCCCTCGATACGCGCCATCTCTTGGACTTTGCACGGAATTTTCAAATGAGCTCCGTTAACTGATATATTATGGCGATAATTGTCATCCAGGGCATGGAAAAATTGATATTTTTTTATAAATAAATTCGTCTTTGTGTGTAAATGCGTTTATGTTCTTATAAAAAATGTTCATATACATTTTCAAATCATTCCTGATCTACTTTTGATTTTATTATAACCCTATGATAATACACATTACTTGAATATTGTGTTGAGTCATTATTTAATTCAATTTAGATCATGACTTAGTAAATTATTGCATCTTTCACAAAATAAAACATGTATTTATGTATTGTTTTTTTTTCTATTTAATGGATTACTCTCGACGTTAAAATTTATTGAGAATGACTTTGTTATTAAACTTTGCAAACATTAATTTGTCTTCGTTTGTTTAAAAAAAAAAAAAAATACTGTAAAACAAATTTTAAAACTTTTTTGAAAGAATTACAATTTTACTTTATTCTATGCACTGATTAAGAGAGACTGTTTCCACTTATAAAAGTTCTAATGGATTTATAAATGATGGGTTAAGTAGGAATACATTGCAGTGAAACCTCGATATTCATACCAAAATAATTTATTTGAAGCGTAAATAAAAGTGATTTCATCTTTAAAAGAGAATTTGGTTCTAAGAGGTCTAGTTCAGCAGCAATATTAATTTGATTTCAATTCCATGTTCCACTGTTAACCTATATATTTTTAAATTAATTTTTTCCCCTTAAAAAAATATAAATAACTATCTTGGAATATTAAAAATTCTTGAACTAAACCATTATAATTTTTTTCTTTGTAAAAATTAAAATAAAATCAATATTCCTACTGAACTAGACGTTTCACAACCAAATAATCTTCTGTTATGATGTGCTAATTATTTGTGCTTCTATTGAAATCCGTTTTTTCCTCTATATACAATATAAATGACTATCTTGGAACATTAAAAATTGCAAGACTAAACCTTAATAAATTGTTGATAGGGATGTCTTACTTTTTTTCTCCAAAATTGACTAGCTATATATGGCCCAAAACATTATGTCACCCTATAGAAAATTTATAACAGGATAAAAGTGTACTAACAAAGAACATTATAGTATTTTGTTATGTTTCTTTATCATCATAATTCCTTAGATCAAATGAAATTTAGATTACAAAATAACATATGGACTTGTAATTTTAGTGTGTAGTGGGTGGTTTATAGATATTAAATGAGGTAAAGTTTAAAAATACCTATTCTAGAATATTTCTTTCTACAGTAATATCAATTTGCTAAGTTATATAAATTTAATTAAAGTGTTTATGTTATATTTGGCATAAACAATATCTACTCCAATTTTTCCCTTTGTTAAATAGAAAAAGATAAAATAACCTTCAAGTCAAAAAAAAAAAAAAACCCAGTAAAACAGACTAATACCATATTCAAACAAAGATATATGTTGTTCGGTTTGTTTTTTGTTACTCTATGAATGTACATCACACATTCAGGATAACTTATTCAAAGTGACAGCCTCTCTAAACAAATAAAGAAACATTTTTTTAAACTAGTCACTGTTGTTTTATTTTTCCTAGAGAGAAGGATAATAATGAAAGTACAAGCAAAGCTTGTAAAACTAATATTCATTCTTATACTTGAAAATGAATATTTTATTATATTTTTTCGAGACACTAGAGAGAGAAAGCTCTTGTGAAAATTATGAAGCATATTTTTTATTTATATTCCTCTAAATTTCAATTTGAGAATGTATGTATGTAGCTACATGAGAAGACATCAAATATATATTATATATATGAATGTATCTCGTATGATTTATTGACGCTTAAAATTGTTTTTTGATCCTATGGAAAATAATTCACAAATACAAGAGACAATTCATATAAATTATCTTATTTTATTTTGTATCATATTTATAAACCATAAAGATTTTTCAACATGATCCCAACTGCTACTCCATCAAAATTTATGGATATAATTTTAGTATTCGCTAAATATGGTTGAATGAATATATTGTTGTATACTTTCTTATGCAAAAATATATGTTTGACAATGATTAAAGTGTTATTTTAAACCTCATCTAATGATCCTATTAGGAATTTTTATTAAAGGGTCACATACTTATAGCCACAAGAAGGAATAATTATTTTACCTGACGTGATTCACAACATTTATTTTTTCAATGAGAGTTTTTTTTTGTTAAATTCCTTTTAGCAAATATATGAACTATTTTTTAGACCGTTGTTAGTGAACTATGACTAGTGTTATCCCAATTTTTTGGATAAAACTGTTTAGAATTATTTTAAAATAAACTTTTTTGCTAGGGCTTCATAATAAACTTAAATAATGTCTAATAAGAATCATTTTAATTTTGTTCATGGTGTCAAAATACCTTTGGTTGGAATTGTTCGTATATTTTGCAATTTTTAATCAAGACTTAGTTAATTTAATTGATTTATTCACTTATATTCTTCTCCATGATTACGAATTATTATTTATAAATAAACGCTGCTATTTTATAAACCACTGACAACTTCATCAAAAATGATGATTACAAACTTGTTGTATAAAATTCATTTACAATAATGATTTTTTTACTTTAAGTATGAAATTAAAATGTTTGTTAATATGTATTTTAAGAACTTATGAGACTTTTTTCATACCCAAAGCTAATGTAAAAAAATTTAATCAATTTTTTTTCTCTATAAATTTAAATTATTTGAACATGATTAAAATGAATTGTAATTGATATTTTCGAGTACACATATTTTAAAAGTTTGTTATTATGAATCTATATATAGTGTGTACCTTTCAATAAAATTTATTTAAAATGAAGTTGAATTATTTACCTTAGTTTATCAACTAAGGTAAAAATGGAATGCTGGAGTCCCTGAAATTATGTAATACTGGTTACATTACATTTTTTACATACGTTCTTGATATTTATTGAATTGGGTTTTAAATAGTTACAAAAGTACTATTCACTAATTAGTAGTTTTAGGGTAGCAAGTATCTTTTTTATATAGACTATAATGACTAACATTAGGAAACGACGTATTTTGTACCAAATTCATTATAAAAAATAGTGATCCTTGCTCGTTGATACGTTAGAATTAAAAAAAAAAAGTAAGGAATACTTAAATCATAAAAATATTCATATTTTTTTCTTCGCAACTTTTAGGTTTTTATAAATTTACACTCACCGCAAATTGGCCGATATTAAAATCCTTCCCAATTATCTTCAGACTAGAGTCATGATGCGAGACTCATTTGACAATGTCGGATAGATTCCTTGATAATTGCAATTGAAAAATAACAAGTCTTTTAAAGTTAGTTTTTTACTTCGAGTAATTGATTCTTATATTGATAAAATTATCAATTCAGTGTCTATAATAGTTATACACAAATATTTTAATAATAAATGAAAGTTGGCAAAATTAAAGATACAGGCGGATTGCTAAAATTTCTTTGTTTTCTAAAAGCTTGACGTGTTCCTGGAATAAATTTTATAGTATCAAATAATCTACTTTATTTAAGAGGGATGTTTCGCCACATGGTTGATAGATTTAATCGAAGATATCAATGTCGAAAGCAAATATTTATTACTTTAGTCTATAAATGATGGGGTTTAATACTTGAAGGATCTTGGAATTAATATATATTATAGGGACAAAAATACTAAATAGAATATCGCTGTATAGTTAATTATTGTCCTATACAAACATTTACTGGTAGATTTGGTTTATATTTAAATACATAGAAACATTACTTGGTATCACTAAAATTACTTTAATACATATCCAACTAGAGTTTCTCTTTAGGAAACATTAAAAACTTAAAGGATATAATTACTATAAAACAAGTTTTAAATACTTTAACTGCACTAATGACAATCGTTTTTATTAAAGATCTGCACTCTACTTCAAATACAAGAAACAGTTTTAATTTTTATTACATAATCATAATGAAAATCAGTGCTATTATGAAACTTTACAAAAAAAAAGTACAAAAAAAATTAGTTTAATATCTTTTAATCCATAAAAAATGACTTACAAAACTTAGTTACTTATATACATGTCCGTTGACGGTGATGATATAAATTTTCATCCCATTGACAAAAAGTTTTTCAAAAAAGTACTAGATTAAGTTGAGAGAAGATGTTATGTTGATATATATGTCATATAAATAATAATTATTATCTCTCGGTTCTTTAAGACATCATTCAAAAAGTTTTACAAATATATTTTGATTGGAAATTTTTTAAGCAGAGTAAATAAAAATATCCTCACGTTTTCACCCGTACCCTTCTTTGACCCTGAGAAAAGTTTTATTTTTGTACCTCTATTTTAGCATTATGCTTATTTTGTAGATAAAAATTTACTTTTAACGATAAGATGAACGTCAAAAAGAACATAAATCAAAGCTATCAAAAGTAAGATCATTTCTTACTTAAGGTTTTATTTTATTTAAATATATGGCATGCGTATATAATGGAAGATGTGTATATAAGTAGTTAGATATGTAGAAATGAACTTAGATATGTGTCAAAAAAATAAAACTATTTTTAAATAAATAAAAATAGGGGAATCAATTGAGTTCTAAGCAAAAAAAAAAGGTGACGAGTTTGATTTTGTTTTTTTCAATATATGCATATGTTCGTGCCATTTTTGATAGAATGGTTGATTGACATCCCATTTTAATCAATTATTATAATTTTTTCTTTGACTATTTAGAAAATTAAATGGGTTTGAAATGAATGGAAAAATGCTGGAAATTTTATTTTTATCCAAAGTGATTTAGTCAGAAGCATCAACAGCTCTATTTTATTTTTTTGTCAAATACAGATATCTCTTTTTTGTTTATTTATATTTTTATGTAAGTTAATTTAATGAGCTTCAATTAAAATCATGGTTTGTAATGAATAGTTAAAATAATTAGTATAAAATAGGCTAACAGTAGGGAAGAACTGATAAAACAGGCAAATCTACCTTTTTTAATTTTACTGTTAAAAAAAAGTCTGATAACTTACAATTTAACAACTATCTAATACCAGTAAGATTTTGAATCCAACTCCATCAATTTCGGGGTTTGTTTGGATTTATTCTTCTCAAGACCATCTGTAGTTTTTAGATATTTTTTAACGGTTCTTAGACTTAATCATTTGAGATCAATATTCTAGGACTTAGTTTGATTTTGCTCAATCTAAATTGTTACTAGGGAGGTCTTTAAGAGTCTGATAAAATATATTTTTATTGTTTTATATTGATTTATTTGATTTAACAAAATATATATCAAATAATGGATTTTTTTTTTTAAATTACAATTTATTGGAAAAGTGTTTGACACAAAATAAACCATTTATTTGTAGTAAACTAGACAAAAAAATTGCATAGAATGTAATATAAATAATTTTCCCATTGTTACTATGACAAATCATACAAACTAAATGGTTGGAAAAAGTAAATGATATGGTTCAAACGTCTCAAATTGAAAATAAGAAAAATAAATATTTTCCATTTTTATCCCTCTTATCCCCCTCCATTCAATTTATTTCTAAGAAAGAAAAAAAACATGTTGAACTATAAATCTAAATGCCCTTCATATCTTATAGATATGTAAAAGTATTACATACTCTTATTTATAAATAAGCTTTGTATCCAGAGTTCACTCAATAAATCTTTGTACAAGTCAGTTAGGGAATAACCCACCCAAAGTATATATGTATGTACTTTGTACGGAGTTGAGAAAGGGAGAAAAAGAATATATCTTCGATAATTAGGTTTTAACTTTTTTTTGTATCTGTTTTTATATACAAAAATATAAATTGAAAGCCATTCCGATGGGATCTCACTTTCAAAAATTTATTCAGATAAATTGTTAATCCCATTTTAGTCGTTCGGAAAATTTATTTCATTTTACGATAAAGTCTGTGGAATAGTCCCAATACTTGACAGTATGTGAAAAAATGATTAATTATTTAATTGGAATATTATTAATGGTGTGTAAATCTTTAAGAATTATTATTTCAATTTTCATGATCTTTCCTAGAATTCAATTATAGTCATTTATTTTTGTAGAATTTGAAGCTGAACGAGACCAAAAGCATTTTTTGTCATAAATTTTGTATTAAAGTACTTACCTTATACATTTATTTATATGTAGAGATGTGAAAAGATTTGAAATTCTGGGGAACGTATATTTCAAAATAAACAAATATAAAGTTAGCAGAATATATTTCTTTTATTGTTGTGCTCCGGTCTAGAAATTTTAGTCCGGTCTGGAACCAATATAGCTTGTTCACTTTCAAACAAACTCGGTCCTATTTCGGTATGGACCGTTATTCGGTCTTCCTAAGGGAATTCTACTTGATCTTTCCAAAAAAAAAAATATTACTTTTTTCATAACAAAAGACAATAAGTTATTTTTTCTTCTTTATTTTTAATTTCAGACCACAATTTTTAATTCACGGTTTCAGTCAGTAGTCTGGACTAAAATATTGGTCTAGGCCAGTATAGAAAAATAAATAAAGATATTGGTCTCATGCAGAGTTTGCAATACCATTGCTAAACTTTGAGATATTAGAAATCCAAATAATAATTGCTATTAAAAAGTTAAAAAAAAAAAAATCAAACGTAATAGCAGGCAAGGAACAAGATATAATTTATCTTTTAAATTAAAAATATTTTTGTATATTGTCTCAGGTGTGGTTATTACATCTGAGTGGATTTCAACCTTTTTTGTATATCTACTCATTTCCCTTATTTGATTGATGTGAACGTTAATGTACTAAATTAGAATATATATTCTTAATAGATCAAATTTTTTCAAAGAATTAATAAGAAATAGTTCAAACGTTAGGTAGAGTTTTTGTATGGTTTGGAAAATAGACTTTAAAATTTTACCTACGTTTGATATTCTGATAATTTAAATTAGTAGTTTGAGTCAGTTGATTTTTGATAATTGGAAAAAAATGATTATGAAGTAGTTATTAAATATTATGATAGAATTATGCACATATGGTAAAAGTCAATGCCAAAAATCTTATACAAATGTTATCTTTTCTGGCATATTTTCAAAAAAGAACCAAAGTCCATAAAAGTTTCCACAATGAAGTTAAAAAGTACTCCTTACACTAAATAAAAGTCAATTTTACAGTTTTTACCGTGCGTTAGGATAATCGTACGCTCAGATGGTAGTGTGTCCTGAGAGGGATTACCTAATAACACAATTCTCTTTCTATTATATATATATTAACATTTTTTTTCCACAAAGAAATGCCTCTTGAATGAAACACAAAGAATTTATATATATACCTTTGAAATGTTATTCTTTATTGTGAAAGTTGAACAAATATTTGAGCAGACTCTAACAACTACATAATTTCTCTTTCATTTCTTGCTTGATTATTATTTTTCCTTTATTTAACTGTTGTACCTTTCTTTTTTTCTATGTAGGAAACTAAATTCCCCCAAAAAAGGTAAACATTGATTTTATTTGTCACCACCATGTACTAAGTTCAAAAATTGTAATGTATATATATACATAAGCTCTACAGGTCTTAAAAAATTAAAAGCTGTAAATCATAAAAGAATATAATGAAAATTAAAGGAAATAATTTTTTTTTTCTCTATACCTAGATAAATATTTGACTGTCCCGTTTTCGGGTAAATATTTGTCTTCCTTACACAAGGACTTTTTCTTCTGGAGACAGTAACAAACTGACCTTGGGAAAGTTTGAGGGGTTTCAGGCTATTTTAGTTTAGAAAATTGTATTTGTGGGTCAGAATTGACCTTTTTTGGGCCTCTAGTAACATCTCAAAAATTGTACAGGGTGGTCCAGATAAATTAAGAAAATATTTTATAAATAAAACAAGTTATTTAATATTTCATTTTACATCAGCTCTTCTAGTAGACAAAAAAGTAATTCATAACTCATATTGATAATAATTATCAAATATCAGAATTCCTTTTGTCTTTTTTTTTCTTTAAAAATAATTGTACAAATCTAAGGAGTCTCTTTTTTTAGACTCTAAAGAAAAAAATAGTAATTGTGGTTTAACATAAAAAATAACGATAAGCAAAATTTTTAATTAAATATTTCTGAGGTTTTTATATGATTTATAAAGGTTTTTCTTAAGTAATCATTGGGGTTTAAAAAAAAAAAAGAACCTAGTAAATGAATATGATTTAAATCAAAAAATATAATAAAATTATAAATATCTACAAATGTATAACTTTGATATTGATTATGAGGAATGGTTTCTTTCAAAAAGATTCTTTTTTTTTTGGCAAATATATATATGTACATATAATGCAATATATTTATCATCGTCAATCAAATTTGCATTTTTTCCTTTTGCATTAAGATATTGTTCTAAAAAAATGGTGTAATTTTATGGTGTAGCTCTAACTGAACATTTTGAACAAAATAAAAGAAATCTTTAACAAATATTGACCATTACATTTTTTTCAATGTTTTTATTATTTAATGTTGAAGAATTTGCAATGAATAAATAAGAGTTCTTCAAACAGCCAAACTTTTATATCTTCAAATAAGATATTTCATAGTTTGCTACAAATTTAGAAACTTAAACCGTTTTTTGCAAAAAAACTCTTACTGTAAAGAGATAAGCCTATCTTGAAGTTAAAAAAATCAAAATGTATATAAAGAGTTGAATTTTTTTTTTTTTTTTTTTTTAATAGTGATATGGTTTCTTATTTTAGAAACTTTTTATAAACTATTTTGCATACGCTATAAATTAGTAAACGTATTAATTTAAGTAAAATATTTTATGGTACACATTTTAAAATAAACATAACATGTGGTGTTTCTATCCATCGTAAATATTTGAAATACTCTAATGTTTGAATGATAAAACATGTATTGTATTTTTACAGTAAATATTAATGCCTATATATTTGTATAGTTAAGAAAGTCGATGTTGTTAATGGAGAGATGGTCAGAGATTCTATATATTTTAATATGTAGAGAGGTATATGTATTTATAATAATATATTTGGACTATTGGTGCACATTAGGCTGGATCTTTTTTGTTAAATTTCAGAAATATTTATTTAATTTTATTCAAAAAACATAGTATATAAATTTTTAAAGATTTTGAAAAATATTTAGAGTAAGCTCAACGGCTCCCAAGTTTTGAAACTTTACGAAGTGCAAAGACTACTCTAAATTGTATTTTTTGCTGTTTGTCCATCTGAGGCTCATTACAGGAATTTATATTTATATCAACAATTTATGTGTCTTAAATTTTTAGTAATTGTTAATTTATTGCTCGAATGAGAAAAGTCGGATTAAGTTAGGATAAATTTGACCTCTTTTTGGAATGAAAATACTTATAAGCTAAATCTATTTAATAATTCATAATTGAATATTAAAAAATTGCAAAGATGTTGACTTTTCTCTGACCTTGACTGGATCCAAAAAATCTTAATAGCCAAATTTTAATATCATATAAAATTCAATTAACCCATTGTCATTGTTACAAGTTTTTTTTTTATCAGTAAGGCAGTTGAAATTAGATCAGAGGACAATGATCGAGTTGGCTGACTTTAAATATCTAACAAAATCAAATTCCCTAATATAAGCCAACCAAAAATTAATTAATCCTGAGCACAGAGAGTAGTTATCTTTTTTAATTAAAATTTTTTAACAACTAATTATGATTGATAGATTTATGATCTTTTTTCCTCTCCGTAATGCATAAAAAGTTAAGCATTAAAAAAAGTATATAATTTTTTTATTTCTTTATGAAATTCCTTTATACACAATAAAGAATCGGAATTGTCTATAAAGATTGTATCATAATTGGAACCGATTGAAAATTTGGAATCGGTACATCCCTATTTTAAAGTACTTGAGTATTATTTTAATGTACCTATAATCTAAAATTGTGGTCTGTTAAAAAAAATCTGCCAATGACGTATTTCGAGGGAGAAGGAAGGATATGCTAATTGTTCATTAATCAATCAAAATTGATTAAAAATACTTTCACTTAATTTAGTTCAGATATTATTCGACCAATTTTCGAAAAAAAAAAAAAAAACTTCACAGGAAGTTATTAATGATTTCAGCTTTGATTTAATGTGTATCATATGGTGGAATGGTTTTTTAAGTGTACAGAGTAAAAAAATACAATCCATAAATGGCAGCCATATATATGTATATGCACAAAACAACATTAAATAAATTGAAACCCATTAACCAGGTTTAAAAAAATAAATAAAAAGAGAGAGGAAAAATAGCCTTCTATGTATTTACAATATATGTAGCATCTTACACTAGATAACATCATCTAAGTATATGTACAACATACATATAAGAGAGCTTAAATTTTCCTTTGTATGTACGAGTATAGATGGAAGAAAAACAAACAAGGAGTTATATTGATGAGAAAGTGTTATAAGGGGAAAAGATAGAAAAATCTTTCAAATGTATTTACACAAACCCATTCAAGATTAATTCTACTTAACTCATTATTATTTTATTTTTTTTATATTCCGCGAGAGTTTCACTTTTCAATGTCAGATCTGACAGTGTTTGAAGTAGGTAAAAAAATATTTCTTTCCTCTTTTTCATATATAACTACTATTATTATTGGGAATATTAAACTTTGTTAAAGCAAAATTACATACTTGATAGACACTTTATAATTTTTCTGTTTCTAATATGATGTTAACCTTCATCCCTTGTGTGAGTGTCAGTATAATTTGATGTATTTAATAATTTATATTTTTTGAACTTACCCATGTCCTATAAAATGTCTCAAAATATGTAATTTAAAATTAACATATTTGTCTATTCCTATTTTTTAAGTTAGGGGGGTTTTCCCACTTCTTTGTGATAGTTTTATTGATATGTGTTGCCAATTTTTTTAACGTTTCTTGTGATGGTCTTATAGTAATAGTAATTCTATGTTTGATGGTTTCTTAAAAAAAAGTTATTTAAATTAAATATTTATTTATTAATGGTGTGTAAATCTTTAAGAATGAAAATGAAATAAAATGAAAATTTATAATATGTTATAACATACAAAAATAAATTTTAGTTGTAATTACGTTTATAAAACATTATTCTTTAAAACTAGACACAACCAACAAAGATTTAAGAAGTACACCAATACAGTTGAATTAATATTTCATAAAACATTAAGAAATGATTAAATATTAAGACAAAGTTATGTCGTAAAACCACAGTCCATTTACATAGTGATCATCCAGCTTTACATTTTTCTTCAGTGAAAAATAGTACCAGATATGTTTAAATAGGAGACACGAAAGTCAATCAAATTAAGAGCATATTTCCCTAGACATAAGTCTAGGGAAATATGCTCTTAATTTTTGTAATTTGGAACAAGAAAGCCAAATATCTTGCAGAAATAATTATTGTTCTCATTTTCTCATATCTGATATGTAATCACTGCACTAATAGTCTACAACAGTCTATTCAAATAATTTGGTATATTTGAGCGATCAATTACTATATCTATTGGGAATATTACTTTATCAAAAATTAAAATAACCAAAACATTATTTGTAATAAAAATATGATGCAAAAATCCCTTTAAGATTATATAGATACGTAAAAATTATTGTATTTTAAATATTTACTTCATATTCACAGAATTTAAATATAAACGATCACTTGAAAGTACCATTTTTGCCATCTGATCTCAATAATTTAGTCTTGCACACACCTTATCTCCTCTATATCTCTATTTGTTTAAGATTTAAGCCAACTTGAAAGTAGGAAAATATCATAAATCCACTGAAAAAAATACTTATTTTATTTCAAAAATAATGTTTCTATCAGATATGGGTTTATATTTTGATGTGATCTTATCTTAATTAAAAAAATTTAAGAAGGAAAAATTATCTTTTTGAAAGATTTTTGTTCAGAAATGAATAACGTCTAATAATTTAAAGCATGAATTGACTTTCGTTTTCAATATTGTATCTATATTTTATAAAAAGGTGTATTTTAGCATTAATATTAACTTGATTTGGTTGTTTTTAAGCAAAAATAACTTTAAGTGGATTTAAATTCGTAAAGTTATAATAATTTAACTATTTACTTTCTTTTCACAGAATGGAAAAAATCCTCCTGATGAGTAAAGTAATTTTTCTAATAGCATAAGGTTTGAAGATGTACATTCAAACGTGAATGAATCACTTACATATCAGTTTCCTTTATGTAAGTGACTAAATGAAAGAAATATATTTCCATAGAGAAATTCATTTATAGAAATGACAAAGAGATTTAGATTGGCAGTTTGGCATTGTAAAGCTCTAGTATATGCAACAATGAACGTCAGCAATGAAAAAGGGTAAAATAAAGATGGAAAAATAATACCACAACATATACATTTGTAAAAAGATGCGAGCTGGTTTAAAGTTGGAAACTGAACGCAAGAGCCCTTAAACTTTAGTAATTTTATTTGAGATAAGTTGCTTTGGCTTACAAACTCCTCTTTAGAAACGAAATATACTCGTATTCTGAGTATTGCTGTATATTATTTTATCTCAGGGAATAAAGATCTATATAATTTTAATGTGAGCTAAAGAAGAGTAGTTGATTAGTTAACCTTTTATTAGACCATCAAAGTCAATCAGTGTGTAATATCATTTCTCTTGTTAGAATTGCCAATAATAATTAATGTAAAAAAAACAATAAAATTTGACCCTTTAGTCAATTAATACCTTTGCTCAATCCTTCGCACATCTTGTCATCTCTATGTATTTATTTTTCTATACATGCAACAAATTCAAGATATGTCTTAGTCTCTTTATGAGTACAATGCATACAAACCACTCGTAATCCAAGATACTACTGCATATTGATTCAATATCTCCTCTCTCTTTAAATCAATTCAAATCAAGCCATAAAAGTCATGCCCTTCTTTGTGATTCATGTAATAAAGTACATATAAACATATATATCTATTTATGTAGATAGTCTACAAATTCATTCAGTTTTCATTTAATCATATTGAAAAAATAATTATACAAGTTTACGATAAGAAGTCTTTCAATGGTAACTATTATTTGATTCATCAAAAAAAAAAAATCAATTAAAATGTGCAAATTAGATTTCACAAAAGAAAATTTTATTTTTCACCATGTGCAAATCGTGAAATACCTATTCACAATTTTATACTATGATTATAATTTATTTTAACTTAACAACATAAATAAACTTTTTTTCTGACTCTTTTATCCATGGAACTAAATTAGATATGCTTACTTATATTTTGAAACAAGGTTGTTTCAAAATACCAACGTAAATATGTTTTAACTTCATTTTATTAAGTATACATTTTTCGAATGTTAAACACACTTACAGCTTACAACCAATGCTATGTTTTATTCTTATTTCATTTCTTTCTTTGACTGTATGTTTGCTGTAATCGTTTGTAGGATAAAAAGACCGCCTTTTCCTCTCTAAGACAACTTTTTTATAATAAATGTAAATCCAAAATGCTTCTTGGCCGATATCCAAACCTCATACAGAAGGCTAATTATAGTCATATTATTATGGCCTAATCTCTCTTTGCTTTTCTAAATATGTATATATATATTTTTTTCTCTTAAGCACACTTGTTTCCTTCTTTGTAAGATCTCTTTCTGTATTTCAAAAAAAAAAAAAATGATTAGCTCGGCAGAAAGCACAACATTCTATTAGATCCCACGACGCACTAAATGTTAAAATACTTTTTATGTATTATATCAAAATGTTTTGATACATAAACATATCGTTTAATGCTTACCAAATACTAAGTATGCATAAAAATATAATATGTATTACTGTATTTATGAATAGATAAACATTTATCCATATGAATGGTATTTTTTTTATTATAAAATACACACATAGCTTATTTTCTAAACTACATTTAAGTCATTTTATTGATCATATAAATCTATAAAAATACTTATAAACTTAAATTAAATGATAGTTAACTTCTTATAGGTTATTTAACTACTAGTTTTTAAAGTGCTTCGAGACAATCTGAAAGGTTTCCTTCATCTAAAGTTAGAGCTTGTATCTAGTGTTAGTTTATTGTGAGAATATTATATTAAAACTTGGTTCTTTGCAGTTATAAAGTTATACAACTTTGAAAAGACAGCATAAAAAGGATAATAAAAACATGAGGTCGTCAAAAATGGAACTTGCAAGTTATTCAAGGAACACCAACCCAAACCTTATGGTTTTATCCACTGGAAACTCGGTTCTACTTACTACTTGTACACATTACTAACAGAGGTGTACTGAAAGTTGTATCATATAATATTTTACTTTCACAAATTAATTATACACAACTACTTAGGAAATAATCACTAGTCCTCGAAACGGTACGAAAATTTAATTCATATATCTTCATATGTATTTTGGTATACCCATTTGTTGACAACATACAAGTATAATATTATAAAAAGAATCAAGTAGCTAATATCGAACACTACACAACAACATTTCTATTTATTTTTTTCCCAAACGAAGGATACTACCCAACTTAAATTATAACTTGGAATATATGAGGCAACCCCATTTGAGCTTTCCTATATTTAAGTTGAATTGGTGCAACCGGTCCTAAATGATTTTGGAACCATTAGAGAGCATCTAATAAGCGTCAGATTTTTTTTCTTCAAAAGTGCACCTGTAAATCACTTAACAAGACATCATATTATTCGGAAACAGAATATTTTGATATTCTACCAAAGAAAGAAAAAAAAAATGTCCCCGACATCTAACAAAATGTCGGAACTCGAGCAATGTTTAATTTGTTCTTATGTGACTAGCAGTTTAGTTTTACTTTTCCTTTTTAAATCAAGTAATGAATGTGCTTTTTGTGTTATATTTATTGTAAATTTGTTCATTGTCTTGAAAAACTATGTTTGTTTATTATGTGAGGTCAGAAGAAAAACTTTGTATATAAAATTTTTTCCCGCTGACACTCGTTACATATTTAAAAGAACATAATATGAGCATAGCCAATGAGTATATTATATAATATATAAGTAAATTCCATAAAATATAATGGTAATATTTTTTCTTTATAAATTTACTTGCTAAGTAAAAATATATAAATATTTGTAAAATAAATAGGAGTTTCAACTTAATGATATTAATATAATCTGCACTTCTTCTCTCTACTTTTAATAGCTCCCGAAACAAATCATTAGAGAAGTATATCTAAGATATTATTCATTCAAAAAAAGAAAAAAACATCAGTTGGGTTCCTTATAATAATGTATTTTATTTTATTTGAATGAGTTAACTTTCTTTTATAATTTTTTTTTCTCCCATTAGACAAATTTAATTAATTTTTTTAAAAGTACGATTAAATTGACTGACTTACCCCATTGGGATTTTTGAATAAATAATAGTTCATTTATTCATAGGTAGATAAATGGATAGGAACACTTATAAATGTCAAACTCACATTTAAATAATTTAATAATAAATAAATTAAACATTTTATATCTTTATTCATAAATAAAAAATTTTAACATCAATACTTATTATTCGATCAGGAGTATCTCATTAAAACTTTGAGTTTAAGTTAAAAGCATTTTGTTTCATTATGAAACAATGTTGTCATGAATTGTGTGTTTGAGAAGTTTTAGTTTTTATAAAACTTAGGGAAAGAAAATAAAATTTTAGTGGAGAGACCTAGAGAGATATATTTTTTTATTAATTAAAATTTATATTTGTATATATCATTCAAATATTCATATAAAGTTTGTAATTGGATGTTTGTAAAATATGCAAAACCGTAGCTACACTTTTATATTATGTAAATAGTGAGGTATATTGTTGATTACACAAGGCAACAAAATTTCAGCTTTCTTTTGTCCTTGAATTGACAAAGGCGAAATAATTAATTATTAATCAGGATGTTCCTGAATTTTTTTTATTTAGAAAATATAAAAATAATCTTTTTTACACAAAGTTCTTGGTTTTGAGGTATAGACAATGACTTTTTTGAAAAAGAAAAAAAAAAATTATGAAAAAATGACTTTTTTCAATATAATCATGATTTAGTCCTGTTTTTCGCCTAAAGAAAGAATGTAATGGTAAAATTTAAATAATTATATATTGTTTGTAAATACTTGTAATAAGATTCAAAAAAATGTTTTAATTATGTACGTATTTTTTTAATCGGAGAAAATGCCTTATAAATACAAAAAAAATAGCCTAAAAACTGAAGGTATAAGAAATTCAATATTTTTATCAGAATGAAACAAATAATTGTATATTAAATATATAAAATAATCATTTAAATGAAAAATCACCCTCAAAAAAGTATTTATATATTATTTTTTGACTGAAAAATACTTTGATAAATTATTAAGCCATCACTTGACTTTTTTTTTGCCACAAAAACAAAAATTTTGGTTATAAAGGTTATATCTATGTTTTTGAGGTAAAAAAAATCAGGAATACACTGTCTTAATCTAAGGGCAAAACTTTGTTGACCAGCGTTATTAATTAAGTAATACAATATCATTATACTCTTTTGCAAAGAGAAACCCGTTCATTTTATACTATTTTATTCAAGTAAAGGCTATACAATCATAGTAATTTATGCTTAAGTTAATTAACATAATTCCTCTAATTATTTACTCTAATTAACTGAAATATCGCTACTCTATTATTGATATTTATGAAATATTTACCATTTCCAGAATTAAGATTTTTTGTTTCATAATTATTAAAAAAGCTGGAAATTCTGAGTGCGTGGTACTTTTAGCGGTTTGATATCTGAAAAGTATTTTTAAATATAATTTTATTCAAATATAGACTAAATTAGCAATATTCTTTTATTTTGGAGGATTCAACATATATAGTATGTATAGGTATAGTAACTGCATGTGCCCATAAAAGATGGAAAATATAACTGAAGATTTGTTGGAAAGTTATAAGTGAGATGTGAATATTTCTGAAAATCTTGGCAAGCGTAAATAAGTGTATATTGATAAATTGTAAAATAAAAAATATTTTTGATCATTCGCCATGTTGAAGACTCAATTGTTATCATCACATGACGTGCCGATAATCATGGATCTATGTCTGCAGATATGTCGACTCTCAGAGGTACCAAATTGTTTGGGACATACTATCAGGCTTGATTCTTGAACTGAACGGGGTTTCAGCAATTTTCACATATCCAATAATTAGTAATTATGCTACACAACGGCAGACACAGATATGCATAGGTAGATTTTTAGAATTTATGAACTGAAAAGCGTGCGAGATTGTTCTTTGGTGGCAAAAATGATTTTTCATTAAAAAATGATGCAAAGTGACTATTTCTACCCTGTGGTCTGGTCTCATAATTAAAGAGGCATATATAATAATTGCCACCACTTTTCTACAGAGTGACAAAACTTGCTGTTTTCTCCAAATATTTATTTTTATCTTTTTAATTTACCACTTCTTTAAATTATTCAGAAAAGGATGAATTTATAGAGCTTTTAAAGACAAAATGATATACTTTTAACGATTTAAAAAGAGTACATTTGAAAAATAATTTTCCCTTTCTTTTTTTCAAGTTCCAACATTTAAAGGTTTTTTTTGGGAAGTTTTGATTTCAAAAAATAGAAATCAATGTTTTCTATTTATTTAACAATTAAATGTATATAAAGGGGAAAATGTCACACTAATTCACTAAACACTTCGGAAAAAAATTTGATTCAAAACTTACTAATAAATATAATTAGTTATTTTTGTCTTTTTACAGCTAATTTTATAAATGTGTATGTATGCAAACATTTTGTGAGTATTGCAAAATTATATTTTTTATAATCAAGATATATTATTTATATATATATTATGTTAAACCATGCTGACTTGACAAAAATACGTATACAGATATATTATAAGATGCATTTTTTATGCTTTTGATTTATAATTATCCCTTTTCCCTGAAATATTTATATTTATAGTATTGTTGTTAGGAGACCAATATTTTGCTCATTTTTTTCTAATTTTTTTTTCTTCTATGAATAAACTTTATCTAATCAATATAAAATTTGAACTCTATATCTTAATTTGTCCAAAAGTTATGGTCAATTATGTATTTTCTATGTTTTGTGCTACCCTGACCCGTGAACTGTTGTGACAAGGGAGATGGGGAGAAGGAAATAAATAAGACCATGGGCAAGAATTAAACCGATATTGATCCTTATTCCACTCGGTGTCCAACAAGGACTTACAATTATAACTCCCCAACAAATCCTCAATGTTACTCTCCATCTTTCATGAGAACATAAGAATGTTCAATTAGGTTTGTAATATAATTTAAAAGGGATTTTATTATGAATTTGATGAATTTTTAGTATATAAAATATTATATAAAAAGATTTTATGTAAAAGGACAATTTTGTTTGTCATCAGTAGAGCTGCAAGTACAGATCGTAATATCCAGGAAATGAAGTAATATTTTTAAATTACATGGAACCCCAATATCACTATTGTACCGTTATACCGAACAAAACTAGTAAAATGAGGCTGTCAACAATGTTACCATATATGTGTAAGACCGGCAATTTAGAAATATTGGATATAGGCAATCAATTATATCACTACTTTAGATAATAATGACAAAATAAACAAGATTGCCAATATTCATTTTTAGGGCTTAAAAATAAATAACAAAGAATATACATTTAACTCTCATAGTAGTTTAAAGTACGTAACATAACACACGTGTAAGTGGCAATTTACCATGTACTTTGCGTATTTTGTTTTTCAAATTCAAGCAATTTCCATATAAAACATATTAGTTTTTGTGCCCACCAACGCTACATGTTTATAGAAGGATGTCCTACGTTACTTACAAATAATGATATAAATATTGCAATTTGAAATATGTTAAAGTCTTACATCTTTTTTATTGTAGATATTTGAAAAAAAAAAAAAGAATACGTGTAGGATTACAAATATTGTATTTTGAGTTATGAAAATTGCTGTAATCGAGTCAAACTGAAATTTTGGGACCCGGTAAAATAGTTTAAAATTTGTATATGATCATTTCCTATTTTAAAGGTTCAAATTTTATTAGCAGACAAGTTACAAAATATAGTCGTCTTGCAGAGGTGCCATATTGATTCAAAAATGACCAGAAGCTAACTCACAATTTGAAGTTATTCAGAAATAATCGAGCTTTCCCTCATAAAATTTTAAGAAATATGTATTTTCTTAAAAGAAGGTCATAAAATAGAAAATTGGAAAATGAAATGAGTGCACGATTGTTGAGCAGTTGTTATGCTTTGAATGATCTTTACTAACATTTATAATCCGTGATGATAATCGTAAGTCTTTTTTAGCTCGCCTGTTTTTGGAGTTAGAGAACTGAATATTGTCTTTTCTTTTCCTATTCTGTTATCCAAATTATTGATTTCTGATTTACTTCCATTTATATTGCATACAATATAATATCAAAAAGGAATGAATATTTGTGTGTGACCATAAGAGACAAAGAGTAATTTTGAGGATTTGGTGTTGAGTTATAATGGTAAGTCCGTGTTGGACTCAGAGTAGACCTCAGGAACGAAATCATAGTAGTTCTTCCCTATGTTTTCGTTAATTTCCTTAATACGTCCCCAGCTGGTTATTGTTGATCTAATAAAAAGTTATGAAAGCTACCGGGCTTTTTTGAGGGGTTAAGAGTCAGTCTGCTCCCTGATGGCCTTCTGGGACAATTTCACGCAGAGAAGCGCTGCTATCTAAATTCTCTTCTCGTACTATGTGCTCATGGTGGCTACTAGGAAAATGTTTTTTTAGAATTTGACAGCTAATTATGTGCTCTACAACATTTCTGATCGATTTTTTTTAAATGGCTCCTAACGTCTCAAAGTTGGGATAATAGAGATGAAATCAACATAACGGTTGGCCCGGTTTTTTTTATCTCCACTAAAACATTCTTCAAATAGTCAAAGTTACCGTCTGTATTTTAAGTTTTATTTTTTTAACATGCCCAACATACACAAAATATTCATTCCTATGGGCTTGCGGACAATAAGATGAATAAACCAGAGTTTCTGAGAGCAAAACACCGTGTCACCAGTTTCAGATATGTTTATCTGCAATTAATAAATAAAAATTTAAAGAGTCAATCGATCCCTAAGTTTTACTTCATGTCAAAATGTATTTTAAATTGGGCTGAAAAGAGCATCATAGGAGCTTATTTTCACCTATTTGAACGCTTACATCTTAAGTATAGGGGTTAATTTTTAAAGATCCCCTCTGATCTTAAAATTATCACATTTTTACCAGCTAAATATAATATGGGTCTTTCGATTTTGTATATTAGTTACATAACTATAAATCAAAGGACTAATATTTTGATTTTAAATCTTTATCAATTTTTTTTCATAAATAAATACCTCTTTTTTATTAAGTACCATATTTTATTTTAAAATGTAACTAAATAAAAAAAATACATATATGAAACATAAAAAAATAAAAAACATTTTTATTATTCATCTCTAAAAAGGCCCACGATCTAGTTTTTTCTTTTTCTATCGACTTTTGATTATTTTTTGCACTATAGTTTTTCTTCTTGGTGCTGATTGGCTTCATTTTTTATCTCAATCCTTTCCTGGAACCCAGGGAATTTAACAAACAATCTTACTTCCCATCTCAATAAGTAACAAATAAATTTTTGACATAAAATATTATATTTTGGAAGGAGTAGAATGTTGAAAAATAGGTCGAAAAGAGCTTAAATGAATGTAAGTAACATATAAATCCCTCTGGAATATAAGTCTGCTTCTGGAAAAATTATATTGAGTAATAAAAAAACTGATGACCAGAAAAATACAGTATATATTTAATATTATTAATTTGTAATAAGTAATCATAATCCATGCTTCAAGACGTACAGCTAATAAGCTTTTTTTAGACAAATTCATTTGTATAAGACATAATTACCAATATACAGCAAGTAATTGATTAGAGACCTTATCAATGTAGAATAGTTGTCTTGGGATTAGTAGTTAGACTATTGCTCCCTAATTGAGGTTTGTATTTATATTTGTTCATATGTATACTTTTGTTATCCGGTAGTTAATAACTAAGGGAATTGAGACAAACAGAGAGGTTATAATGTTAAAATCCAGCAATTCTACATTATGCAAAAGTAAAATTGGATATTGATTATATATATAATTCATTAACTGATGAAAATCAATTTTTATGGGTAGCCCATCAACACAAGCACAATGTATGTTTATAATCATTTTTCTTCTTTTGAGTATGTTATACACTTTTTTGGAATGTTATGCTTATGCAATTGTTATAGATTAAATTTATGAATTTTTTCATAACTAATGCTCATTTAAAATTAATATTCATAAAGTTTGTCTAAAGAACAGTTTAAATAATTTGTTTTAATCAATAAATTATATAAAAATCGAAACTTATTTAGAAATATATATATAATAATAATTTAGTAATATAATATGAGCAAATTTACAAAATAAAACAAGCATATTTTTTTGATGGTTTAAAAATTCTAACCCTAGTAATTGAACTACAAAATACCTATAAACGATCCTATTCTAATAAAACTAACAAAAAAAAACCAAAAAAAAACCCGAATAATCATGAAAATATACTAAGCCTTAAAATACAAATTAAGACAATATTAGACGGTCATAGTGTATTTAGCCATTTTATTTAGTATATTCTACAATATTATCTGGGAATGATTCTTCAAATATCTGATAATTTTTTCATTATTCATATGTAAAATAAATGAAATATCATGGAAGTTAATATACACGTGTATATTTTATGGAAAATAGATAAAATAAATTGAAAATAAGATTCAACTCTTTTTATTAATAGTACATTAAGACAAGTAATTTAAAAAGAATAATTAAATTAGAAAAATAACAATGACTTGAGTAAAGAAGGGCTACAAATATAAAAGTAAGCAATATTGTTTCAAAGCTAATTGACTACGCCGAGAGATGTGAAAAAAACCTCCAATTATTCCCTCAAAGCTTGTAGGCAATAATGCCCCATCTGAAGAAAAAGAGAAATATAACCACACTAAAAGAAAAATTAATGTTTTATTCATTGATAATAAATTAATCATAGCCCAATTAGCATACCATAATTACATTTGCATATATCTTCGTAGAAGAAACTGTGTCATTTCATTATACAAAAATAATTTAATTATTTAAAAAAGATTAACTAATATAAATTTGTTGGCAGAATTCTTTACTTTTAGTAGTTAAGGGATAATATTTATATTTAATAATTTCGTATAGATTTTTCAATCTATAGCTAAAGCATGTATTCCATTTAAGTACACTATTAAATGTACTATAAAATCAATTCTCATATTTTACTGTAGAGGTATAATATAAATTATTTGTTCTAACTAAATAAATCTGTTAGAAAAAAAATATACAAATTCTTATGTCATGCAAGAATAAAGAAAAAAATGTATAAAAAAAAAAAAAATTAGCAACAATAAATTGCGACAACTTGTGTACATAGAACGAAAAAAACTGCATATGAGTAAATGAAAATATTTTGTAAAATTTTATTTTTATCTACAAATAAACAAAAAAAGTTTGAAAGATAGTAAATATGATAAATAAATAATTTTTATACAGATAAGTAAGTTTTTTATACATAAAAGTTGATTGTGTTGAAGTTAAATTTTTAAACATAATAAGTATTAACATCATATACATGCAAAACATATAACTAACTGATGAAGAAAAACGAGTAACGATATATTTTTGAAAAAATAATATTTGCATAGTTTTCATATGGTTTTCTTATTTATTCTCAATTTGCATTAATTTTAACAATAAACTATATGTTAAAGAAATCAAATCTAGCTGTTTAATTGGTAAATGGAAATAATAATGAAGTTATTTGGACAAAAATATTGAATAAATCAAGAAAATTAATAAATTGTTTAATAATGGGTCTAATGAATGACATATATGACTCAAGTGGACTTTAGTTGTCTTAAAATTGCCCAAAACGGAAATATTTGTTCTTCACATCTACATAGTGATTTAAATATCTACTCCAGATATATTAATTTTTTAATATCTTTATTTATTTGTACCTTTAAGAACCTGTTTAGATAATGGAAAAGATCAGAAATACACTAAAAAAGAAACGTGATATCTACAAAATATTATGTGGATATGAAATAAAGTTTTATATTTTGACAAGTGGTATTAGTCAATTCAAATAAAAGTCAAATTTAAAGTTAAAATATTATATTTTTGTAATAATTTCGTATAAACACTAGGTTCAACCAAACTGTGGATACAAAATCATAGTTATTCCTTACTAAACTACAAGGTCGTCCATCTCCAAAATTACTTTTTTTATAGTTTATCTCCTGAAAACAAAATAAGTGTTCCATATTGTTACTAATTTTTTGTTCAATCAGATTACAGTTGAACCTACATTTTATTATCTCGAATTACGTCACTAATCAAAAAATTGATTTTGAGTGTATAATTAGTGTAATATTAGTTTCAAAATGAGCAATATTTGAAATCTCATGCTAGAAATTATACTTATAATTTTATTTTTTTCAAACCTTATTCATTATCCGGAGAACTATCCTTATAATTATAATGTCTAATTGGCCGAAGCAGCAATTAAGGTATTTCACAAGATTAGAAAAAGGGAAACAAACGGATAGGCAAATTTGTTGCCTAAACCGTCAAATTTGTTCAAAATATTTGCATCTTGTTTTTTGACAGTGACATAATGTCATAGGTGGTAGGGATCAAAGTCAGTAATAAACACAAACACATTCCAGAGTTTGTAAATTGTAAGAAACCCTCGTTGCTTACATGGCCAAGGTTTTATGGCTTAGTCATGCTCGAAGAGGGTAGTATACATACATATTTTGAAATATATATTAATAAATGTGGAAAAAATATTAAATTTTTCGTAACTATCAAACCCCACTTTTTCAAATGATAGAAAGTTGATTAAGATATTTGTAATAATAAAGTAAGCTAAAATCTACAGCTGTAGGTCCATGTTTTTGGTGCACTCTGCATATACGAGTACACATGAGATATCGACATAATTTGATCATTATATACATATGTATTGCTGATATATTCATAAAATTTTGAACAATGATTTAAAATAAAAAAATTGATTTCCCTATTTTTTTCTTTTTACTTTTGTTGATACATGTCGATCTATAGATCATAATTGTATAATTTTCGCATCATTAAAATATGAAACATTATATATGGAATTTAACTAAAACAACTAATTTAAAAAAAAATCTTCTAGGTTGATACATAATGTAAGGTAGTGCTTTTAAAATATTTTATTTCCTAATTATAAATAAAAAAACGTAGATAATATACCAAGAATTCAACAAGAAAAGAATTGACAAATTCACAGTTAATTTCTTACCTATTGATGGTAATATTTTGATTTTGTCAAATTAGACCGCATAAAATATCTTAGCAGACGTTTTAACTATTTTTGAAGAAGCTAAATAAAAAAAAATCATCTGAACCTATTAGTCAAAGTTCAGTAATTATTAGAAAAGTATTTCTCGCAAAAAATTGTGAGACTTTATTTATTTTTCTAACTAAAAAACCAGCATCAGTAGGTAAGTAAATAATAGACACTCCAATAGAATATTCGACTAATCTTTGGTTTATTTTATTATTTACAGAAGTGGCTAAAAACAGTTTGAAAGTTGTGTCATCTGAGGTAGAAATTTATTTATTTATTAGAAATTATCCCCGTACACCTTTCAGAGACTCTTAAATTTTTTAGAGCCCCATAATCCAATAAACTCACTTTTTGTCGATGGGCAAATTCTTTGCTCATATCTATGACATATTTCTTGCAGATGGGCACTTCAACCACAAGTTTGTTTTTTTTCGCTTCAAATTCAACCATGTTGACGATAGTAAAAACAAATTTTCTAATACTAGCAAACCTCAAGGTACGCCATTATTAGGCACTTGTTAAAATATTTACTTGAAATATGGAACATGAGGTAAATGTAAGGCATAAAAAACCTTTTGTTTTACTTGGTCTTTGGAAAAACAATTTGTAATTTTCCGTTTCACATCAATATTATTTTACCTAAATAATATATTTTGACATCATTACAATATGATAATTTAAAATTTTCAAAGGAAATTCCTAGTTTACTTTTTTTTTGGAACAATCTCAGTTCATCTTAATCGAATAATGACTATAGCTTATATTTAATATAGAGTTAAGTTATTCTATTTAAAAAAAAAATAATAACATAATAGACAAACCTAAATAATCATTTTTTGAAAGGAGAAATTGCCAATTTATTATTATTAATTAAGACACTTAACCCTCTGCTGGTGAACTAGGATATTATAATACAATCCAAAATTTATACAAACGCTTCTTATTTATCTGAACTTCCATTTTATAGCCAATACTTTTCAGTATGCCCTAACAATATTATATTTGATTATATGGCATTCTTTATTAATCGTGATAATGCCTTGTTCAGGATTTATTCGTATATTTGGCCATTTTAATAGAAATTAGTTAACTTTTTGCTGAAAATTCGTTCTTTTGTTTTATTGTGTTCTTTTTTTTAAATGTAAAGACTGGATCATACAATGCTAGCTACTAAAGTATAGTATTGTAGCTATTATTTTATATAATAAACGCAACAATATCAAAACACAGAGGCAATAATTTTACTCCCAAAATTTGCATAAAGAAAGGAGTACTTCAAATGAATTTTTTGCTCCAAAAATTAAATATTTTTACTACAATAATAATTTCAAACTATATATTATTGAAACCCCAAACTCAGTTTGTTAATTTTAATATAGATCAGGATATTTTTTCTTGATCTCTTATATTCATACAAATATTTTTTATAATTGAATTTTTATTATTAATTCAAAAATGGGTGAAATTGTTTTAAAAATGTTAAAAATTTAAATGACATAAAAAATTATAATTGTGCAACTGTTTATCATTTTAATAAATACGTTTTATTTTTGAAGTGTCTTTTTTAACTACGTTATAAAAATTATGTTTACTAATGGAAGTCCAGGAAAAATATATTTTTAATTTTTGATAACACATAGAAAAACGATAAAAAAATTAAATCATAATTCATAAAAAAAAAAATAATAATAAGGGAATGGATTGCCTATTTTTGTCAAAAATAAGAAACAAGGGTCGATTCGCTTCGACAATTTAAAAAAAAGAAGATAGATAACACTCTGACCTTCACTTGGCTCTTGTTTAATGACTCCATGTGAGTTATATTTAATTAAGTTATGTATTAATTCATATAAAAACTTTATTTATATGAAAAAGTTGTTGACATTCTATGACACACATAAAATGAACATACATAAGCTGATACTTTGTGGGCGTTTTTATTAAATGTATGTAGTTTCAAAAAATATCATGAAGCTAATACGTAACTAATATAATAATTATTATGTAGAAGTTATTCCACTTTTTGAGTTTATCTTACCTATTCTTTTTAATAATAATAAATTACATAATTAGTAAAGCCATTAGTGTGGGATAATGCTAAAATTTTCTCATTTTCTAATTAGATTTATATACATACCTAGGCTTATATTGTATATATTTATACCTACATAGGCATATATCATTTCGTTTTTCTCATTTATATATACGTAGGTAGGTATGTATTTGTGCAGAAAATCGACATGAAAAAAAAGTAGTGGCTGTGGTGACTATAACCAGATCCCTCAGAGCTTACCCAATCAAAAATATTTCATATGTTATTATCAAATAAGCTTTGAAAAGTATATTTTTAGACAAATAAAATATCTCAAAAATGATTATAGATATCATTATCTATAAATGTCTTAAATGCAGTTTAATACAATCAATAACATAAATCAATTGGTTGAAACTATTCCCAAAAAATGTTGATAGTCTTTAATTTGTACTCTAATAAAGAATGCTCAACTATAACAAGACCATAAAAGTAATTCAATAATCTTAAATTATTTTTTATCCATCAGTAGTGATTGATGATGGTAAAGATGAACATTTTCTAGTAAAGTGTTGAGAGAAGAGGGAACCAAGATTGAACATGATATTGATCTAATAAATAATAACCATATTAACATTAGCTGGCATATGTATAATTTTAGAGGGATAATAATTAGAAATACGACAGCCATAGGTGTCTTTCGAAAAGCACAGCCCTATACAATTTACATTATTTCCTATCTGGGACTTTTAAAAAAACATGGGGACTAGAGGTCTTTTAGTATTGGTTGTATATAAATTTGTCAATATTTCATAAAATTTGAGGTAAAAAGTCGAAACACATGCGGGATGTTTTAATCTTTAATAAAAAAAATTGTCGAAACGAAAATTTATACTATTGGATATATTCATTGGTCACTGTTCGTTCATATAAAATATCACATCTTCACTTTTCAAAACCCAATTAACTAATAAAATCCATGGATTAATATACATCGGTACTAGGAATATTGTCCAAAGAAAGCTGTCCAATTGATAAAATTTACATATAGAAAATTTTAGAAAAATACCGCTTGAATATCAAAGCAGAGTTTAATTTAATACACAGAACTGAGAAACCCCCATTTACTTTTTTCTTGGTTTGTTTTTAAATTCATTTTATTTCCTTGTCAAATTATAGACAATTACTTTCATCTCGAGTAAGTTCCATATATACTTTTACAAACAAATTGATCAAATAAAATAAAACTTTATGCGACATAGTCCCCATTTTCATAAGTATTCACTCAATGACTAGAAGTGTTTAGAAAAAAATATAAAATGTTTGATTAATAAACATTTTAAGTAAATAAAGAAATTTATTCAATATGATCTATTGATCCACGTTGCCCATCAAATTTAATAAGAATTTCTAAGATTTTTTTTCTAGGTATATAATTTTTAAATTTTTTTTACAATAAATGTTATATTGTATGGATAAAGACACATATAAAGTAACTTTTTTAGAAATCTATAACTAATAACAGAAACTTTAGCCATGTATGGCAATATTCCTTATATACCGGAAGTATATAGTATAATTTAAATTTGGGACTATTTGTAATTCATGATATTGTATGTTAATAAATTTAATCCTGATTAGAATATACAACAATATAAATCTCAACAAACCCATAAATTACAAATATTTTGCAATATTTTCTTGAACATAATGTATTTAAATGATAATTTTGCTTTCTTTACAGGTAAGAATTAAATGTTGCATCGTATATGAAACAGTGTCTTTTTGTGTTAGTGAAAATTATTGGTACAGTATTCATAATTTGACATACAGTATATTTCTTTGGATAAAATTACCTGATTATAACTTTATTAATGTTTTATATATTAAAAGTATCTTAATTAAATATAAACTCGGGCTCTTTTTTGAAAATATAAAATAAAATAAATTTTGATTTTGAGAAGACAAACACTACGATATTCGCTGTTCAGTCATCTATCAATATAACGTTTTTCCAAACAAAAATATCTTAATGCAACTAAAATTCACTTTTTTCCAAAGAGTTTCTTTGAGTTATATAAACTCATATATAATATTACCAAAAAATTAAATCTACTTTATGTCTTTTCTTTTTAATTTAGTTTCATTGTTAGAAATGATCACAAAATCTAAATAAAAAATGTCAAAATCTTGCAAAATGGAAATAGAAAAATTTGTATTTATTGTATATTCAAAGGTTAATAAAGCAGTGGTTCTTAAACAGGAATAAAAAAATCTCCCTTAAGTGTTAATTAGAGGTTTGAGTAAGAAGCGTAAAAAAAGTTATCAAATATATTTTTTTTAACTTATAATAAATTTTAAAAGTTTTTAATAATGGTGGGACTTAGAGCTATAGATATATTTTATCAGATGGTACTCAATATAAAAATTTTGAGAACCAGAGTATCGCATCTTGAAAAACTTTTTTTTAGGTTATTTTATTTTTTTTATTTGATATTATTTATTACCACATGGATTTCAAGGTAAATATATTTATTTTAACGCAAAAAAGTATATGGATGGCAGTTAGAATGAGAAATCCTGTCATTTTGCATTTTTGAATATGTAAAGAAACATAATAAAACCTTTTTACCAATCTACCCTCTAACTCCAAATCATTTCTTATTATTGAAATTAGCGGTATTTACTTTACTTAAGCCTATTAATTGTATTTGGTATTCCAATGATATGTTTACATATGTGGGAACAGGTGTTATTTGTTATTACAGTACCATACTGGTACCAGGGATTGCCCCATTTATATAAAAAAAAAAACTATACTAAAATGCTGTTTGAACCAGTACTTGCATTTCCACGACACCATAAAACAATTTACCCGTTAGTGAAGTAACTTTTCATTTCCCCCACATCCAAAACAAAATTGTATTTCAATAAAAAAATCCCAAAATAATATTTTTATTATTAAAAACTAATCAGACTGAAATCCTGTAAAGGCTCCTATCAGTGCATGACAATTAGTGGATCAATTTTTATTTATATTTCCAATGATGCATACATGGATGCGCAGGTAAATTGGAACATTTTTAAAGCGCTATAACTTTTAAAAAATTTAATTTTACAGGATTATTTCACAAAAAATATGAGGTTGTGTGTCTAGTTTAAGCACAAAAAGTTTTATTCAAATATGTAAGCGAACAAACACAAAAGCAAAGCAAAAGATGGTCATTGTTGCAATGATTCGCGCGGGCACAATCTTCCTGTGATTGCCAAGACGTTATCATAACCCAAGTCGACAGTCTACAGGATCCACGACAAATAGAAGCTAACCATCCAGTCTCAAGGGAAGTCTTACAAGGCAATAAGCGACAAGTAATGTAATCCCACGTTTTTGGCAGGCCTCAAGCGATCAATTGAGGCGAACCACGCTAAAAAATAGCGGAGTCTGCACGCAGACTCCAAAGAGGGCTATAAGGACCGAGTACCTGAAGTTAACCTACTAAAAAATCTCGAAGGGGCACAACTTGACATCGAAGATGAAGGAAGTCTGGTTCACCAGGAGCCACAAATTATTGAATTTTCTGAAGGAAAAACGTCGTCCTGTAACTTTCTGCAGCGATGAGAAGAAGTGATCTGTAAACATCGTATACAACAGCCAAAACAAATATTTCTTATCTGAGAAGAAAGAGAAGGTCCTCGTGGTCTAAACAACCAAGTTTCTGGTTTTGTTCATAACGTTGGGGCTAATCGGGTCCAACGCGACGGTGATTCCACCGATCTTCTTTAACCAAATAGAGTGGGTCGGCACTGACTAGTACTGCGAGGCGCTGAAGGATAAAGTTATCATGTGGATGAAAGCCAGTGATGGGAGTAACGGGTTCACCTTCCAACAGAATTCAACCCTAACTCACAAGGCCAAGAAGACTCTCGACTAACTCATTGAGGAAATCGTTGACTGCCAGTACCCGCAGACTTGGCTTTCTAACTCTCCGATTTGAACCCTATGGACAACATCTTTTAAGGGGAGTTAGAGAAGCAAGTCTTCTGGAGGCCGACCTTAAGAAAATTGATCATGAAGTACTGGGGCAAAGTAAATTGAACACATGTTGTCTTGGCCTGCTCCTCCTTCCGGACCTGCCTCGACAAGGTCATCGCCGCCAACGATGGACACATCGAATAATACTTTTCTCCATTGACGGAGAAACAACTTTTGTACAAAAAAATTATTTAAAAGTAAAATTTCAGGAGTTGGAGTCTATTAAAAAATATCCCAATTTATTTGCATATCCCTGTACAATATAATTGTTTAAATATATTTTTTAATGTGAAATCGACAAAATATAATTGGATATAAAAAAGTATATACAAACCTTTAAAATTACGTTTCTAGGTATCTCCAAAATAAGACATAAAAAAGATAGATTTCTTCGGGTTTATCCCTGCGAGTTTACCAGAAGATTTCGATATGAAGTAAAACTTTTTTATTAAGCTACTATAGAGCTTTTTTTTTATTGTTACAAATATTAAGGTTAAGTTAAGATCTCTTAATAATATAAATGTTTTGTTTCCAGAAAAATGTAGAACCAGTTTTTCTTAGTGGGTGATGAGATATGAATCCCTTAATATTTGCTAATTTTTTCTATATTTGTATTTATGATTGATTTCATATAAGTAAATGCTGTAGGTTTTCTCTCTCATCTGTCGTTTGCCTTCTTTCTTGCATGTGGTTTTGTAAATGTTTTATCTACTGAACAAACTTTCAATTTATCTAAAATGGTTAGTGTGTTTTCTTCAAATGAATGACTATGCTTTTTAGAAAGTTTTGTTAATTATTTGATGAACAAATCATTTTCCATGATAATTTTTAAATCTCTTCATCAAAAAAGAAGAAGGGATGTTTAGTTGGTAATGGAACAGAACTTCTCTATTTGTAATGCATCTTGGTGCTTATGCAGATAATAATCCTGTGATCATGCATAGACATAGATAGAAATAAATGAAGCTCTTTTTATACTTAAAGAAGCAATAACTAAGCAGTGCCAAATATGATTGAAGCCAAAATAATTTTTTAGGATATATGTACACTTTTTTTATTATTTTTAATATGATGATTGTCAAATCCAAGGACCATAAAATATCCATCAATGGTAAATAATATATAACCTGTAATGCATATATATGATAAAATAATCATCTCTCACAATATACGAGATGGAAAATGGCAATGATAATTTGGTGTTTCCCGGATTTTACTTTATTGTATTGATTATAACTATACTCTGTGGATACATAATATATCATTTTTAAGACTAAAATATAATTAAACAGTGTTACATTGTGATAAAAATTAAATAACCGTTGAAAGAAGGATTGCATATTAAGGAAGGAGTAACAAAATTAATTTTTTTGATTCGATACTAATTATTTAGAATAAAAAAATGTTAAGTCCGTAGATTTTACCCTTCATTACTTTTTTTAAAATCTTCTTTTGAGTACTTCCCCAGATTGTTTAGTCATTCTAATATTAAAAAAGATATTTAAGCAACATCAGAGTGTATTTACTCTAAATAATTGTTACATGGGATACTATAGGAGTCAGTGCATTAATAGAAAACATTTTTGGCATTATATTTTATACCTGTGACTTCCTATTCTAAAATAGTATGTACTTGTACAAAATGATATTAAATTTTGCAGACTGTGGAGGATGGATCTTTTCTGAATTAATAACATGTTCTATCAAGAATATGACATCTCCTTCTCCCATTTTGTTTTCCTTTTTCATATTATTAATTATGTATGATACATTTTAAAAACACTTAAAAATAATTATTAGAAACCTTTATAATTAATTCCAGAAATTTTATATAAGTCAAAAAAATGAAGCCTAAAAAAATGGCATAATGAAAATATATGCTGAATTAAAAGTAGAAATATGATAAACACAAGATATTACAAGGATATTACAGTCTTTGGGATGGAAAATCCCCACATTGAACTAACTGAGAGGTTTAAAAAAAAAGAAACAATGAAAATACAGCAAAGCCAAATGGATCATGTTAACTCTTGCCATTGTGTAACTTTTCTCATCAACATAGGAAAGTATTCCATCTGGTAAGAATTTAAGACATCTTGAATTTTTCTCTTAATAATTTGTATATGTTTTTGTGTGTGAATATGTTCTGTAATGGGTACCCACACGGTTGGTGCTAGAAGGATGAAACATTTTATGTGGGTTTCTTTTGTACCTAGTCAGGTTAAGACTTGGGTTCATTTACCGAATAATTTTTTGTTTTTTTCCAAAAATGATGCTGCTTTGGACATAAAATTTTAGACTTTAACATTACTAAAAAAAGAGTTTTTTTTCAATATCCGGAACATTTTAATACATAATTTTTGGCAATATTTTCAAAAATGAACAAGTTATTGTGGGTTATTTTTTCGACAAATTATTCTCCATAACTTTTTTTTGCAAGTACAAGAAAAAGTCGGTAGTTTTATGCTCTTCTTTACAATTTTAATAAAGCTATGAACTACTTTTTTGCAATATTTGTGTAAAACTGTTTTTGCATTTTTCTTTGCAAAAACTGATTAAACAATTTTTTATCAAGATAAAAGATGGAATTATCATCTACAAAAATGTTTTCATGTATGGTATTTGAGGTTGATAATATTTTTCTTAAAATTCATAATAATATATTTTATATAATGTACAGGTGCTTTTTTATAATGTTCGTCAGTACTGAAGAGTTGTAAATATCTAAAAGAAATAACAGTCTCTATTGTCAATGTGATATAAGCTCTTTCCTTGGCTCAAGCCACGCCGAGTAACCCTTTGCTTGTGTTTACACATATGATGATTTTTTTTAAATTATGCCATGCCCGAGTTTTATTTCACAATAACATATTAAATAAATTCCCCTTTTGATATTACAAGCAAATATTGGACAATTGGCAATTACTTTCAAACTCCCAATAATCAGCAAATTTTAATTGTTTCCAATATATATCAAGTTGAAATAAAATGGAAAAATATTGATTTTAAGTAGTAAGCTTTTATCTTAAAAGAAACCGTATGTTTGATCAACCGTAGTAAATTGTAGTGAAAGATAGGGCAGGCTAGTGACAGGCCATTGGCACCTCTCCACATTTGAAAAACAATAACAATAAGTAATTAGTTGCATGATTATGTTGTCAGAAATATGTAACATCCTATTTATACAATTACCCCCCCCCCCAAAAAAAAAAACTGGTTCCCTTTACATATTACACCACACTGCACATATGGTATACAGTATGCTTACTTATCTATGCCTTTTCCTTTTTCGTTTCTGCTTTCACATAAAAACGATTACAAGAATTCAATATAATTTACGATACGGATTTTCAAAAGTAAAATAAGGGAAAAAATATCTTTTGAAATCCCAGGAAATCTTTAAAAGATTTTAAAAAGGAAAAAAAAACAATCAATTATATGGTATTTTTTTATCACATAAAAAGGTATAAATCATTGAAAAAAGAAAAGCAGTAAACTTAGATTAAATATGAAAATAAAGCCAATATAAATATTACATATACATTGATTCGAAGTAAATTTTAATTAAGTCCTTTTTATGGTTGGAAACAAAAAATGTCTTTGTTTTTCTCTTTGTAGTAGTGAAATTCAATTAGGAGTGCTCACATTTGAATACGATGATGTTATGTTTGTGGAATTACGTCAAAACTAATGCACTAATATATTAATAATATGAATGGATATATATACAGGGAGCGGGGATCAAGTTGTCGCCTACTTTAAACCTTGATAACTTGAAGACGACATTATCAAATAAAAAACCGGTTACCAAATAGGAAAGCTATTCTTATCAGCTGACAATACGTAGTTCAGTTAGCATCATGCCGTCATCATATGAGGTGTTAAATAGCCTTAAGTGGAACGAGGAGCTTTCGAGGTCCGCCGTAGTCATGGCATTGGTTAATAATGGTTGTGAAATCTCCTATTCAATGATTTCTTCAACCTTAGGAGTGAATTTACAGACTGTTCAGCGTATCTGTAAGAAGCTAGAGGACACCTGGGATGTTGATACCACCATAAAGAGGGCACCCAAGGAGGAGGGCGCCGACAGGAAGGTCAGGGACACCGACTTTGTCGACAAGGTGAAGAAGATGGTTGAGGATGACCCTACCAGGTCCATGAAGGCCATGGCGAGGGATCTGGGCTGCAATGAGAAAACAATAAGGACTCAGCACCCTGCCATGTGTCCAAAATCTCCATGCAGTGGTTAACCGAGAACTGTTATGACGTCGCAACCAAGGATTTGTGGCCTTTTAACTCTCCCGACCTTAATCCTTTGGACTATTTTGTCTGGGGCGATGTCGAGAGACATCCCCATAGCACCAAGGCCAGCCTGATGGACTCTATCAAGGAGGTATTCGGCACCATGGACAATGAGATGGTCAGAAGAGCCTGCGGCCGGTTCAGAGGCCGTTATTGATGCCAACGGTGGTTATATCGAATGAATGGATACTCTATACCTATATGCTCGTCATAGTTTTGATTTTCAATAAAAAAAGTTAAAAAATGTATTTTTTGTGTTGTTTTTTGTAGAAAAATATTTTGGCGACAATTTGATCCTCGCTCCCTGTATATATTTAAACATTAGTGAAAAATGATTTCCATTACTCGCGAGGTAACATCTGTACATCACCAACCTCTTGCATTGACTTGAAAAAGTTTACTTTTACTCTTTTAATAGTTGAAAAATAATTATGATTTGATGAAAATGTCATTCTAGATTAAAATAATACTTTAATCCCCCTTGGGATTCTCTTTTATAATATACTATTAATGTACATAAAGGCAAGAACTTCTTCAAGGAGGACATTGCAGTTCCTCCCTTTTTCTTTTCTGTTCTACAAACTCAGGCGGCGTAAAGTACATTATTTCTTTTACTGATTTTGTTTCTTTTTTCATTACAATGTTTGATTGAGTCTGTAAAGAAGTGCGTAATTATTTTTATTAATGATTATATTCTTGCAAAATTGGAAGATCAACCATTCCGAAAGATAAAATGAAGAGTTTGAATCCATTATATTTCACTGATTTCTAAGGATCAACATTAAGATTGTAAAATTGAAGACCAGGAACCCTTTACACAAATTGTCCTTTGGGAACCTACTTCAGAATCTTGACTCGAAAAAAGGATTGAACATATTCAATTTTACTTCTTAACTTTATTCTGCCCGACGACATTTTTATACATTGTCATAATCCTTCCAATCATAACAGTAAAATTAGTCTAATTTTTATGGACACACGTGATTTAATAATTTAACGTGAATATGTGCTTTTATACATTCAATACACACAGGGTCTAATATCTTTGTTGGCTGCAAGTTGTAATACAAATATTTTTTTAAATTGAAATTTGCATTTTTTAACTTTATATTTGTATTTGAAATTCCGTAGGCCAAACAGCCAATATATGTGTAAAAAAATTGTTTTAATATAAAAGTATAGAAATGATAGAATTATATGGTTTATCTTTAGTAAATGACTACGCTTCTTTATTTATTCTCTCTCTTTTTACAAAGTTTGTGTACTTTGTATTTAGATGTCTCCAATTTTATCTTGTTCTCCTTAGTTAGTGATGGGGTTATTTAAAAGTAATAATAAGTTAAATATCATCACCTTAAATTATGAGAGTTTTAAATTTATCTCGTGTTATTATAAAGAATAAGATTTTTGTAGAGACAAATTAAAGTTTTATTGTCTTCGTACTCCAATGATGTCCAACCCGTAGTCATGAACGAGTAAGTTACAGAAAGATTTTTTTATTTTCCTTAAAATTTTAGTCGTCATGTCTCTTCTTATCTTAGAGTCTCTTGTAGGTACAGATAATACCTGTAGCTGACCATCAATGTAAAAAAAAAATCCCTCTATTACTTGCAAAAATATATATTCTGCACGAAATTAATTGTTAGCGGGATAAAATTTAAAAAGAGTATTTGTATTTTTATTTTTTGGTGAGTACTCGTTTTACCCGGATATTTGTCATTTACAGAATGGAAATTATAAATTTGGAACAAGTTTAAACCTCAATAACTTGACAACCCTGACATCTACATATGTTTATAAAAGTGTGCACATCAAACTCAGCTAACAAAACCGAATAAGATAAAAATACAAAATCCTTGAGATGTCCTCCAAATAAGAATGGTGTGTGGTTATTACTGTTTGCCTCCGTGCGGGGTAATCGCACAAGGACGTAAATAAATCAATAGATAACTATGCTAGAGACGCTATCTTTTGCTAACATAGCCTAAATCATGCCAAAATTTAAAATTGAATCGGATTTATCTAGAAAAAAACAACGTTTTTCCGAACATTAAGGTTTTGGGGAATGGAAATGTTGCCTCCTAGCTTGCTGAATCTGAAGCCTTTGAACTAGTTTCGGGGGAGGGAGCGTCTTGAAAAGGGAGTGCACATCACTTTTGACACCTTGCAAGCTTCCATTCTCGAGGCAATGTCTAACATGGACAAGGAGATCCTCATCCAGGCGCGCGAAAAGTTCTGGTACAGGTTGTAGGCTGTAGTTGAAGCTGAAGGTGTGTGGTTTGTTTAATTGACTTCACTATATACCCCTATATGTACAAGCAAAGATTTGTGAATTGCTGAATTAATTTTGGAAAATATATTGTAATATATATTATCCTTAATTTTCCGGATTTAAAATCCCTACCCTGTATACTATTTTTAAACAATATTGACGGGTAATTTTGAATCTTTCCCTTACTTACTATAAGAGTACTTATGCACAATATATAATAAAAGAGTGATGACTCAGCAAACGAGGAAGTTCATAGTATTATTATGACGACATCACCTCACTTAAAATGCTTAGAATTACGTCAATTAAGGTTGTCGGAATCAATTCAAAAATGAGTGCAGTTTCATAAAAATTAAGTTTTTATACAACATTACCATTCAACTTTTCATTGTTATTGACCCTTCCTGAATCATTACTATTATGTAATTTTGAAGGTTTTTTTTCATCATAAAGTCTATAGCAACAAATTATTCCAGATTTAAACTATCCAAAACTCATTTTTAATCAAAATAACAGATTTTGAACAACTCTACACAGAAAATATTTACGACCATACATCTACTTATAAAAATACTTTCAATTGATTTAATTTTTTTGGTTTGACAATAAGTTTTTGAGGATTATTTATTACATAATTAAGTATTTTTGCACATTATATATATATATGTGGGTAAACTTGAGAGTAAAAATAAAATTTATATCGGTAGTTAGATTTTATATGATGATAAAACTCACATAAAATATATTTCAGTTCATCACTTGAAAGGTTTCTAAGGCTTTACTTTTTTTCTTTTCATTAACCATTGAGATAAACATCCAGGATTTAAATTTTCAATTATTTTTTTTAAATTTTTAATTATTTATTTAATAGGATAAAAAAATACAATTTATTTTAAATATCTTTAGAATTTTGTTCTGTAAATATTTAAATATATTTTAGTAAAAAATCGATTTTTCCTTTTAAAACAAATCTATAGGATTTTTTGATACACTGAAGGGTGTTAGTGTTAAAGTCATCATTAAAGTGGTTGAGAAAGTAAATTTTATGTAATTTATTTTAGTTATTCAGCTAAAGTACATACTATGATCGATTTTTTTGTAAAATATTAAAACGATGTAAAAAAAAATTAAAAGCATACCAAAAAAGACAAAGAAAGCATCTTAAAATGCATATTACTATTTCACTTCTACAACGAGAAAATTCAAATTGTTATCAATACTATTCAATTGCCTCAGTTTATAAAGTAGGTTCTATTTACTAAATTTATCCATATATTTTATACTAATCGAAAGAAAAAATATAATTATTAGTTGTCATCCTAATTTTACCTACTGTTATTAATTTTAATTGTCTTGATAATAGAAAAAAAATCATTTGAATTTACATAATTAAAAGAGTCACATTGGTCATTTTCTTCTGATGAAAGTTTTATTAGTCTTGAAAATACGTCAGCAACTAACATAATTTAAAAATTAGACATTATATCCTCAAAACCATACAATTATACTTTTTTTTCAATTTCTTATATATATCGCCTATGAACCTTAAAACCAATTTTTTATATATGGTTTATCTAACTCACAAAAAAACATTGATGTATGTACATTAAATTATTTCAAGAAATAGCCAAACTAAATATGTGTCCCTCAGTCAGTACATACATCAAATTAAAATATTCAATAGAGAAAATGAAAAATAATACATATTTTCTGTTAATTTATCAATCTTTTTGACTATTGTCAGGGATTGCATTTTAAACCAAAAGTGACATCATTTTGAAGACATACAATATTGACATTAAAACAATTAACAACTTTGAAAAGAAAATAGTTCAGAAAACTTCATCTTTTGGCTTTAAAAAAGCCAAAAAATACAAAAATATTTGGAGCAAGAGTTTATATTATTTATAAAATTTGTGGTTGATGTCTTCAAATACATTTTAACCTTTCCTCATTAAAAAAAAGAAAAGTAGACAAAATGCCAAAATTACCTTTCTGCGAACCAATTACAAATTACTTTTTCCAATTTTTAGACTTTTCTTCGTTTAATAGTAGAACATAGTAAAAATAACTTTGAGGAGCGAGTAGATGCAAATGAAAAGCTTACAATTTTTTTAATAGGAGTTAGGATGTTTTGTTTTTAGCATTGTATAAGATGACCAACTTCAATTATGACGACGACACATAAAGCGCTATATTATATATATGTATAACAAATATTTCATTTTTAAAGTAATAACTTTAAAAATAGGAAATAGAAGTTGAAAAATTGTTTTCAGAATTTTCAATTTTTATTTGCATAGGTTTTTAGTAGGATAAAATCAGTAATCTGCAAAGATCATAATTTTTATATTTTGTATGGATAATGTATAAATTTATGCAAAAATATTCAATGACTAATAATAACTTGTATTTTTTTTTCATCTTACTTTGTGATTCATTCATCACGTACCACTTTATACTCATATGTATATATATTGTTTTAGTATTTCTTAAAGCATAAAAATCAAAATTTTACTGCATTCTATGTATTTGGGTTGGATGATTGTGTATTTTATGTAAATACATCTAAATGTAGTAATAAAACTAGATTTCTTTTTTATTCTCATTTTCTTAATTTGTAACTCAAAATACTTATGTTGATACAGTATATATCTTCCTGCAATAGAGATTCTCAGTTCTCAGGAATTGTCTGTGAGTAGGATTCCGGTAAAAAATATAATACTTTTTGTATCTTTATTGTTATCATTTATGTAGTTATATACAAAAAATAAAGTTAATATAATATGAATAGCTAGGAGAAATTGCGTTATACCAACATAATTAAACTTTTTAGGTTAAAAAAAACAAAAAAAAACGTCTTAGCAAAGACCTACTACTAAAATAATCAAACGCTTCCATAAAACAAACCCATGCTAAATACTTCAAACCATGAGAACCAATCCGTTGGCCGTTCTCAATGAAAGTGTTCATAACCATAGACAATTTTTTTTAAGTAAGATTTTCTTCAGGTACTTGACAGTTTGTATGTATTCGAAAAAATCAAAAGCATAGCCTCAGCGTTGACTGTTATCCTTCGCATTTTCAAAAAACAAAAACACACATCATATCTAATTGTTATGGGGAAAACTATCAAGTTTTTCTGCATAGACTTGCTCTTCACATTTCAATTTATTGGCAATAAGAGCCTTTAACGTTTGAAAAAGCGAAATATAGAGCTCAATTATCATAGGATTTTCGCTATTGCTTATCAGCAGACTAAAAAAACATATGTTTAGATTTGGCTGATCCAGTTTTTTTTTGCATTCCGTAACCCTATCCCACCTGCAATAAAATACCTTAAAAAATAAGTGATGAAAGAGATAATTTAGTGGTGCAAGGGGTTGTGTAATTTTAAAATACACAGACCGCTCCGTGAGCTAAAAGTCAGCTCAGTATGTACATATATATAAGTATGCTTATTAAAAGAAGCTTATATTATGAAATTATTATGGTATTTCTAGGAAATATTCCGTGGGTATAAAAACCCCAGAAACTCTGGGAGAAGAGCCCTAATCTATGCATTTCCATTGATATATTATGAATTGTTAACATTTCTACATCGCAACCCAAGTAGCATAAATGTGTGTGTATTGTACTATATACTTAATAAGATGAGAGAGCTTAAGGACTTTTCAGGAAGTAAGTTTGCCTCTACCACTTATCTTTTCTTTATTCGTCTTTTTTAACGATGAAGATATACATATATGTATGTTTTAATACAAGTAATCGACTTGAATATGCTTAACAAAAATGACTTAATATCCGGTTAATATGATGATGATGGAACTAAAAAAAAAGACGAAAGAAATTATACTAGTAGTCATTGAGTAAAAGCTATTTAAATTTAATTCTCTTATTCATGGGTCAAATCTTTTTCATTACTTGGATAAGTGTATACATATTATACATACATACATACATATATTAAGGGGGCTTCAAGATATTTAGGCCTTTTGAAAAAAAAAATACTGCTTTCTTTTTCAATTAAGTACAATCCAATTTTACTTTTATGAGTTCTGCAGTGTACACTAAATCTGTTTTTTCAAGACCCTTTTATCTTTTTTATACTTTAATAGAAAACTATGGATAGTAATTTTCCTTTAAATAGTTGTAAATCATCGATTCATTTGTGCTTTCATAGGAAACATTGGATTCGAAACTTTTTTTATATATACAACTACTCTTGATAATATATATAATTCATTTTTTAGGCATTTCTAAGCGATAAATGTTTTAGAACTAATAGAAAGTGTAAAAGGTTTTGAAGATTTTTTTAAGAAAGTTAAAGCTCCACATCTAACAAAGGGATTTTTAAAAAAGTTGTTTTAAGTCTATTAAGAGGGTATCTATAGTTTTCCTGTAGCAATCCGGGATTAAGATTGTTATATTATACTTACATAGTAGATTCTTTGTTTAATATGTATATGTATAAATCCATATTCCATACCCAATGTTTGGTATATTAAACTTTATATTTTTTTGAAATTATATAACTAAAATATTTCATTTTACTATAGGATTTGTGTTTGAATTAATTTAGTGAAGTCCCGTTCTAGTTCCACTGGTTGGTTTCAAACAATCTGGAAATAAAAATTTGTCTTTTTTTACATCATAAACAATCTTTTTTCTTTTATGTTTATCAAAAATATGAATTGGTTAACTAAATGCCAATTGATTCTACAATATCGTTGTCATGATTCAAATTCAATAAAACAAAAACGTCTTATTGTTGGATTTATTATATTTTGAAATGTGAATATCTAAAATGTAGTTTTGAAGAATTAGGATTAATTAATTTCTTGTTACTTAATTTACCCAAAAATGTACAAAGTTTACCCTGTGAGTAATTGGTTTAAAAATTATGCCTTTGAAAAAGTTAACTAAGTAATCTAAA
This sequence comes from Lepeophtheirus salmonis, assembly GCF_016086655.4. NCBI lineage: Eukaryota > Metazoa > Arthropoda > Copepoda > Siphonostomatoida > Caligidae > Lepeophtheirus > Lepeophtheirus salmonis. The sequence goes on from NC_052134.2 coordinate 41,470,362, forward strand.
CTTATTCAGATTGAATAATAAATGACAAAATGTCAGTTCTTAGAACCATTATTAATTTCGTTGTCAATCACTTGTAGAAAAAATTCGTCAATGAATGCGTTTTAAAATATTTAATAAGTATTTCGTCGGACTAAAATAAATATTTTCTTTTCAAAGACGGGATAAAATATAATAAATCCAAATTTGACGAAACAAGAAGATATTAATACTGGTTAGAACCTACAGTCCTAAGGATCAATTGGACAAGTCCATTTTGGGCTGGAAAAAACTAAAATAAGTAATTTCAAAACTAAGTAAGGATTTCCTGATTCAAAAGTTGATATGGGTTCGATATTGCTACTAAAATTGGGCTTTATGTGTCTATGTCTAAAATCGCCGATACAAGTCGTCGTATTACTGAACCAGTGCTGATATAATAGGCTTCTTAATTTCAAGTTTACACCTCCATAAAATAACAATAATATATTGTTAACTAAATTAGTTATATTATAGAGACCGTTTATTAAATAAAACAAATTACTTATATGAACATTGCATTCCAAACGGCAGAAGCAATTATTTAACTTAATTAAACCTGCTTCGTTAACCAATTATCAGTTATTTTTGCTGTAAGTTTACTTAAAGTTAAAAACATGCATAGGTATAAAGTACTATTCTAGAACTCATCATTGATACAACAAAACTCTCTTAATACAAACAGAATTAAATATAAAAGAATCGTAGGGGGCATTTGTGCAAATATGTTTTTTTTAGCCAAAAGTATGTCTTCAGGCAAAAAGATATCTTTTGTAATAAATATATACTTCTACATACATATATAAATAAATAAACAATGTTTCACTTTGCAAAAAGTTTTGAACAAATAATGTTAAGATATCGAGAAAAAATCAACATTTTTTGATATTCATGCTACACAATATAAGTGTATATACATTTTCTGAGTATTTTATCATAATACTTATTCATTAAATAACATCTAATTCTAAAATAGAGCCTATTTTTTATTGATATATCTTTGCGGAATATATATTTATAAGATTGGGTATACAGATTTTACATAATCCAATTCATACTTCTTTTAGGGTCTAATATAACTACAACTTTTATCCTTTTAATTATTCATAACTATATATTGATGCTATACTTTCATTTTAGTCCATCACAATTTCTTATTCTTTAATTAATCACAAAGTATTTAATAAGTAAAAAATTACACCATTTTTTTTTAATTGATTTAAACCCATTATTTAATTATTCCAACAATAGTACTTTCATATATTTATATGTAGGAGAAGATCAAGGATAGTTGCAACAATTTTTGTTTTGGCTCAATTATTCAAAACTGGTTTGCCTTAGACTCGCCAAAGTTTAACATGACAATTGTTACCTCCACAACAAAGTTACACAGAGATTATGTTTTTTTCTCCCTTTTTTTGTTTCAGTTTATTTGTTAATCACTAGGATTACAACGAAAGTTAGAAATCAACTTTTATCAAACCTGGTACCAAGATTAAATTTTGAGAGGTCAAAGCCTCGTTAACACAAAACACAAAGTTTACATAATGGACTATAACTTTTTAACAAATAAAGATATATACCTCAATTTGGTTTAAGGTGAAGGTTTTGCCCTGCATTTAGTGGCCATTCAAATAAAAAAATATTCGAAGAACCACAGTTGATTACAAATAATTAAATTTTTGGAAAAAAAACTCAAAGAATCACACTTGATAACAAAAAATTAAATTTTTTAGGGAAAAAAATTATAGTTTTTCTCCTACAGTTTCCAAATTCCACAGTTATTTAAAAAAAAAAATTTAATAAAAAATAAATTTCAAATGTAAATTCATAACCATTCACAGAAAATAATTTTTTTTCGAAAAAAATCTGAAAAGTAAAATTAAATTTCAAATTTTCCATGTACAAGGAAAAAAATATTAAATAAACAGCGTCTCCATCCCAACCCCTGCGGACAATCCTGCAATAGTTTTCCACAAATTACATTTAAACACGACTCACCAAATAATGCATCTGTCCTGTGTTTCCCAAATTTACCAAATTCGATATTTCCGACATTAATTTTCTATGATATACAAAAGGTAGCTTCATATCTATAAATAAATTATGCATAAAAACTATTTTTCCCCCAGATACATTTATTTTGAGGATTGTTCAAGTTTCCTTTAATACCAACCGATTTTTTAAAATTAAAAAAATTGAATAAATGCATTGAGTAAAACTGAATATTTACATTTATTAATGAATATAGGATGAATAATTCTTAAACTGAAATGTACATATACAGCACCCAACACCCTCTTAACAAGTTTTGTAATAACTTATGGGGAATACTGACAGCTAAACTTTATGGAATTTTTTTTTTGTATACTTAAGTTTTATTTATGAAGAACAACAATGATTCAGTATGAGTAACTGCATTTGTTCAATTTTTTAATAGTTTGTAGTTTTTTTATTGAAACAAGAGAATCAAAATGAGAGTTTGCATAAAAATAGAGTCTCCCAAATATTTAAACTCCCTTGCAAACACTTTTTTGCAAAGGTTTTTAACCATTGACCATTTATTGACTAAATAATGTAAACATTTTGTTGGATTTTGGTTAAATATGATTATTCTATTCATTAGTCGAGGTCATCCATCCCTTTCGAATATTTTAACAAAAGGGTATTATTTATCTTTTATTTTAAAGATAAACAGATAAACAATCTTGAATAAAATTTACGAAAAATGAAAACAACCAATTTTTTTTTACATCATAAATGCCGACAAATACTTCATAGACGAATTTCTCTTAATTTAACGCATTGTATTCAGATTTATGGGATTAGTTGCGATACCCAAAAATATTAACTATATTTAATAACAGTCCTTCAATTTGTAAGACAAAATATCTTCCCGATATGTTCTTTCAAATAAAACCTACTAATTTATTCTTCTTTAATTGTGACATTCAAGTTTTGATTTCTTCAAGTTCAGTTTGCACCCCACCCCTTTCAATGAATTAATTTATTAATTTTTTATTCGACATAAATTTGATGTCGAATAGAATATTTACTAGATTCAAATTTAAAAAAAAAATTATAACTTGATTTTTGTTGACAAGCTACATATATACATACTTTTGATATTAAAAAAATCTATAATTTTACCAAATTGTATTTTTCAATTTCTTCAATTTTGGAATTATACAGGACCTTATTAAATAATAAAAAATGAATTTAAATTTCATTAAACTCACGATCTGTTTTAATAAATATCAAGTATGAAACCATTTCATAAACAACATATTTCTTATAAGTTCTATTTTCTCTAAAAAAAACATAAAAAAACCAATTGGGGTACATACCTAAAAATCTCATTGGGATTTCATTTTCTTTTGTAATTTTTTTTAATGTCACGCACAGCATTTGCAGCTTCAAACATGTACTTTAAACAATCTATAAATATAAGAAAATGTATATGGATTGGACATACGTTTTTACCGTTATAAACCCTTTCTAATACGTGAGAAGATAAAATAAGCTTAAAAAAATAATTTTCCGTTTTAATGTGTTCAAGATATTTATTTCTTCATATGCTTTTGGTCACAATTTGGAACAGATTAATAAAATTTCGGATGATTGAATAATTAATTAAAAAACTTGAAAATGATATCTGCAATTAAAGTTGATTTTTTTTTAAATAATGTCACTTGCAAAAGCTTATTTTTTGTATTTGGTTTTAAATTATCATTAAACTAATATCCTAATGTGTCACAAACATTAAAATATATTTGTTTATAAAAACTTAACTAGTTATGCATTATGTATGCTTAGTTAAATAAGTATTAAATTCGATACATTTTTAAGGGTTTTTATAAGAGAACCAATAATTAATTAATTTTATAAATAAGGAGCAAGAAGAAGTTGAATTTCATTTATTTTAAAAGTGTCACAAAATTGAATGATGAGACTTAAGATTGAAATAATATTTGGAAAACGTTAATAAGGGGGATATTTACAGGTATATTTAAAGAGGGTAAAACTTTTAATTAAAGTATCAAAACAAAGACCACATGATCAATAAATAGGGATTGAGGTGACTAATATTTTATAGGTCCTTATTAAGGACTAAAAAAAAGCAGTCCCGTCCAGTTCAGTCTAGGTCCAGTCTGTTTAGTAATGCATATAAGTCTTATAACTATTGAGGTTCTGTATTTGATGACGACATTCAACTTAATTTCATTGCTAAAAAATCCGTTCTAGGACTGGCAATCCAAATGGCCCACGGTCTAAAGAACCAGTCCCAACGACTGATAGGACTGGTCTCAGTACTAAATTGGACTACACCAAATAAATTCCGACAGGCACAACACAAGTGGTGGTACTGTTTTGTCCGCTAGGAGTGATGAATATTATTCTTCAACTAACTATGTAACATCTAAAAAATCATTCTTTTAAATGAATTAACAAAGTTTAAAATCAAATACTGCAATGGTAAGAAAAAGTTGGGTACGGCATAAGCAAAAATGTGAAAGTTACGTCATCTGCAGAACGTTAAAAAGCAACATTTGCAGGATAAAAAAATTATAAGACCATTGATCTCCTCAAGTTAACAGGTGCATTTGGCTACTTAGTTTAAAAAGTTATCACAAGAGCTAATATCATTATCCTGAAATTTGTGTATATAATTTTTTAGACTTTCATTGGTTGTCAAGAAATCAAAAGCTCTGAATGGAAGTGTTAGTCACTATTTATATGACAAAATATTTTATTTTGATAGTTATTCTAAGTACTTTTATCTCAACGACTTTAAAAGCCAAGTTGTTTGTTTGAATGTTGATTCTGTACTATAAAGATAACAACCTACACAAATTCAGGGGAAAAAAGATTTTTTTTTACTTATGAGTACAAAGTACAAAAAAATACAACTGATTTTATAATTAGATACAAGAAATACAAAGATTATTAGAGAAAAGAAGCCTTCACCAAACTCTCTGTTCTACATTCAGCCCCTATCAACATGATTTATTTTTGCATTTTTCTATTTATGTTATATTTTTACTTGTTTATCTTTGGATCTATTATTTACTTTGTACCCTTGTGCCCTTACCTATAAATTTATAATGTAAAATAATATTTGTTGCTATTTACAAAGTGAAAATTTATTTATTATCACAATGCTATAAATATATAAGTTATATATATATTAAAAAAACACCAATCAAAAATGAAAATATTATCGTTAAGGTGCAGTAGTGATCTTTAGAAAAATAAATTGTATGTTTTTTATTCATAGTTCAAATTTTCTTATTGGCACATTTAATTTAGTTAGGAGTATTAAGTATTTTAGGGGTAAAAAGTAAAAAAGTAACTAAAAAGTTGGCCCTCTCATATTATATTTACTTAAATATGTCTTTACCTCATACTTAATTGTTGGGCATTTTTCACTTATCTTCTCTATGTGGTTTTTCTGGCTTTATATATATTTATATATTATATCATTGAGATAGACTAATGACGATCAATAAAAACTAATTGACGTATATTTTCTAAATACCTCTTTTATTTCGTACCATACTTTACTTTTTGGCCTTGAGCCAATAATGAAGATTTGAAGGTTGAGAAATAAAGATATATGTGGGTATCTATCAATGTACAGCGTTTCTTGCTCTGAAAATTCCTATATGATTTTTCTCACTATGAACTTAATCGAATTTTCAAAAATTACATGTATGACATCTCAACTAGAATATTTAGACAATCCTCAAGAAAGACAACCATAGTAGTTTAACAAAAATATGTATATAACACCTTAACTTGAGTAAAATATTTATTTTGATTTAGAAAAAATATTTTACTCCTTCTTAAATATTGGGAGTTGTTCAAAGTAGTCATTGTTGACATAGAAGAAAACACCATCTCAATCCAAGAGAACAATTTGTTGACTCCCCCTCCCTTTGAATTGAGCACAATCATAAGGTATAATGCCGAACGTGTAATCCGGTTGTTGTACAGAAGCATGAAAGGACTAGGCGGAAAATATAGATTAGTACAAATTCACATGTTGTAGATTGATTTGAATTAATAAATTGAAGTCAAAATATCAAATATATAATGGTTTGATATTTCCAAAAGATATTTTTCGGAATTTTATAGATACTAAATATTGGACTTATAATCCCTTCCCTGTTATTATTCCTTGAAAAACTGTCAATATTTTAAAAAACCCTCAACCTGACATTTTTATCACAAATATTAAATATACCTTTTCACACCAATAATGAACTAAAAAGTTGGATAAAGTTGAGATTACCATTTTCGTATTGAATACTCAATAGCTTCTCTGGTTTTAAAGATCATTTTTGGGACACCACGTTCCCTATGGCTGATAAATAATAAAAACTACATAATTCCGAATTTTCAAAATAATAACTGATTTATGCATACCAAAAATAATCATTCTATAATTCTAAATTACAATTAAGGACTTTTTTTAATAAGTATGAATAACTTTTTGAATAGGCAATCTACTTGACATTCTTATTAATTTATATAATAATATTTGCAAATATAAATAACTAGAAGTTTAACTGCATTTCCATTTCATGGGAAATATCGAGTCGATATATGTCATGCTTACATCAGTTTACCAATTGCATTTATTCATACATTTTTTAATTATATTTATGCAAGACAATAGAAGTTTACTACTATAATTAAAAACGCATCTTTGAGACTGAAGACCGGACGTCAAAAACTTGAAGCCAATACATCCCTAATATATATAGATTGTATTAAAAGCTGCTTTGTTTTTGTAACTTAATTTGTACCTTTACATTATTGAAATATCAGTACTATTGACGTAGTATGGATCCAAAAAAATAAATTAAATTTATCCTTAACGCAATATTGACTATGGAAATTAATTGAGTCTTTTCAACTTAATTATTTAATATCTGGTCTTTTGTAAAGATGTGCCTTAAGTATGTACTTTGTTCTATTGAAATGTTGTTTGTAAATAAACTACAAGTGTGAAATAATTGTGTCTAAAAGATACAAATGAATTAATGTTCCATATATTTAGTATTCTTAAACTGTGTCATACTGTACCAATACTTCTATACAATATTCAAAATGCTAACAAAAAAGCTTTAAAGTTAATAGATATTTAGTGCAACTTAAAGGACAATATAGTTCAAACAAGAAATCAATAAAAACTTTTGATGGTATAAACAATATTAGAAGTTACAAGTAGTACAAATTATTTACTCAATTCCATTATTTGTTAGAAAATCAGTGATGGAACGATGACGTTGTGTTAAAGCTTAGGAAAAAAATCATATTATTTTTTAAATATTTTAATAATTAGATAGAGCGATAATGATTGATAATTATTTGAATATTTTTTATGGATCAATATTTACATTTGTAGAGGATTATAGTAACGTAATAAACACTGAAACACACATTCTTGTAGAAATGATATCTTCATATGAATTATGTATGATATAATAAATAAATTCTGGGTCATTCAACCGTGAAATCACAATGGAGTCATAAAAATACCTTTTCATTTATTGTTTATGGCCAAGTTGGGAAATATAACATGAAGAATGAGATCCTTAAGAATTGGGCAATATTTATTAACCTACTATCTTTATACATACATTTTTTTAATTAAAAAAATGAACGAATTTATAAAAATTTTAAATTCTAAAAGTTGGGATTTTTCTACTTTTAATGAATCTCAGATTTAAATTTTTTGTTCTTTTGTAAGAATGTAAATTAAAGAAATGTAAAAAAAAAATTTCAAAAAAGTACTTGAATAAAACTTATTCTTTTAAATAAATTTATAATAACATCAAATGACTCAAAAACAAAAAACAGAACATAAATTCATATATATATATATTATATTGCAGATGACAGAAAAAAGTATTTTGAGTTTAAATAAATAACTTTTTGAAAGTGGCAAAAGCAGAAATGTATTACTCATCTCTAAGAACATCAAAAAAAGAGCATAAATTGAAAACATATTTGTTAAAATTGATGGAAATAAATGGGTTAAAGAATGTATCTTTTTATTTATCAAAAAGCTTTCATCTATGTATTAAGACATTAAATCCCATTTAGTAACATAAAAATGCAACTTTTCTTTCATCTCATTGATGGTATATTAAGAGGATTTTAAATGGGTTTATGCATAAGTTTAAGTAAATGTATCCTCAAATCTCATCCTCATTTTATCTCCATCCTCAAACAAGGCACTAGGGAACAAATAAAAATAACAATTAAAAAAGCTTTTGTAAATACTAGAAATAATGACATTTCCCTTGGCAATTATTTTCAATTACAGTGCATCTCATCTTTTTTTAAGATGTATTATATATATATGGGTAATTAAGTTTAGCAAATAGAATAATACTATTCTTAAATTATATGGATATATTAACCTATGTATATATAAAAAGAAATACTCTGTGTACTATAAGTGTGGGCTCTTTTTTGTGGCTTATAACATGATGAAAATGTTCATTTGTCAAATTTGCAATTTCATATTCAGAAATGGCGTTACCATTTTTATATGTTGTAAACTTTGCTTCGAAGTCGATTCTTTGAAACTATGAAAATATTTTTCAAAGATTGTTTGGAATTGTTAAGAGATGAACAAGAGCTGATTTGAATTCAACCTATCAACATTCCAAACAATGATAAGGGAGAAGAAGAAGAAAAATAAACAGCTGATAACAAATAAAGTGAGTGTACATTTGAATGTAAATGAGGTAACCCGTGCATAAAGAATGACAAATTACAGTGGTCTCTAAAAAATAGGGCACTATAAAATTTGGAACTTTGTCACACACCAATAAAAGAGGCAAAATTGATTGTAAATATAATATTAAGGACTGATATACACATACTTTTACATTTTTTTGTTATTTTAAAAGATTTAAAGCTTTTCTATACAATTGGTGTAAAAGAAAAAAATTAATCGGTTGATGTAATTCAGACTCCCAAACCATTTCTTGACATGAATATTATAATTTAAATTCGAATCATTCTTGTTTAAGTAATAAATATATCTTTTATCATAGACTTATAGTTTGAAGGAAAATAAGTTAGGAAAAAATAAAAAATATATAATCGATAGCTGAAAGCTTAATTTTTAATTTGAAGTAAAGTTGTCCCTCAAAAAGTATTTCGATATATTTTTCAATTGGAGATAAAGCCATCACAAAATTTTAACGCTTGAATTTTCTATTTTTATGAAAGAAAATAAAAAATATTTTTCTACAATGTAACACTAATTTATTTCTAGACTGTGATATATATAGCATATAGACAAGAACTGTCATATCTATCATTTTAAATATAATTAAAATATCTAATAACATAAACCAAAATATTAAATATCCTTTTTCGGGAAATTTTTTGTTCAGAAAAATGTACTCTAGAATATTGTCCTTCAGGTAAAAAAAAATCGGAAAATTGTCTTGTAACCTAAGTTTGAGAGTTAATTAATGAATCTATAACTATAAGAAAAGGAAATATAATTTGAAAACTTAACAAACTTACAATATTATATATTTTTGTATGAACCTATAATAATCTTGTTCGTAAAAAATGTCCTCAAATTAAATGTTGTTGTTCAAATCTTTAGACACAGTTACTATTTACAAAATAGAATTTCAGTTAATGCTTCTTCTTATGAATAAAAAAAAGATGTTCGACTATTTTTAGACTATTGATCCGTCATATTGTAATTTTTTAAAGTGTTCTACTGATGTAATTATAAAGCCCTTTCATATATGTATAATTTGAATTACAAAATCAGTCATTCAAAAACAAGAAGATATAGTTGGAAAAAGAGATAACTGTTTATGTATGAAAATTTTCTATTGGAGGAAAATTTCAGAAACATATTTTTAAATTTCCCCTTTGATATCATATTTTTATATAAATGGTACCCTATCTTTTTATAAAACTTCTTATTTAAAAATGTCTTATTTTGTTAATCATAATATAGAGCTTCTAATATTTTGATCAGAATAGTATTAAAAAAACTATGCAATGCAGGTCTTAAACGTAAAAACGGGCATTAATCAATCTTTAAATAAAACACTTTAAAACAAATTTTGTTTATATTAACATTGCTTTATATGAATAAACTATAATTAATAACTTTTTTTATGAATACAAACTATTTTAAATTATTGGGTAGTTATTGTATGTATATATATATATCTTTCAGTTATGTTAGTTTTGTCATTTATTATTACGTTTGAATAAATGGAACGTTACTCACATGTCTTAAAACTCTTTTAAATAAAGATGTTTTATAGTATTTCAAGAAAAATAATGCATTTTCAGATCAAATATATATATAATAAGAATAGTCCTTAAATAAAACGATAAACCTTACATTAAAAGATATTTAGGGTTATACATGGAAGAGCATTTCCTTTTTAAAAGAAATAATTATGCTTCTATTCACGATTTGAATTTCAATAAAAATAAAAATTATTCTTAAAGAATTATGGAATTTTCAAAAGAATTTGTCCAAATTTGGAAACTCACTCATATTATGATGTATGAAATAATATGTTATATACATACTAGAAGGAGTATCCGGCATTGCTCCGGGTAATTTAACGTCAACAAAATGAGAAAGGTATTCACGATTGAAGAAAAAAGAGTTCATTCATTCATTGGCATTTTTTTCAGTACTGAAAAGAATAATTTTTTGTCCAATTGCAGTTCTAATTCCAAACATCATCACAAAGGCTTGATCTTGGTGACAGTACTAAATTTTATGATGGTACTAACAAAGCAAATCCCTAGGTCATTCAGCTTGTACTAGACAGGGTCATCAATGAATATATTTTTATCAGGAACAAAATTATCTGATTTGTATGGTGTTTTATGTCATTCAAGTGTAGCTGACAACACCCCTGATGGATTTTTTGCTATTTTTGGGGGAAAAATACCTCTCAAATCTCTTTAATGGCTTTCCATAAGCTGTTTAATAGCCTTGACAACTGTATACCAGTTTATCCTCTTCTTCTTGGCATACTCGGCAAACTCCATGGACGGGTTCTTCTCAAATTCATCCCTTACCTCCTAAGTAGGCTTCTACTTAATTGATCCCTCACTGTTAAACTTGTCCTTGAGATTATATGAAATGTTCAAATGATTTCGGACTCGACTCACAGGTGCTTACTAACATTTAGTGTTGTCATGATGACGGACGTGGTATTGCCCGGGCGGAATAAAAAGCCAATGTAAGCGATTTTTTGTTCCATCGTAATTATCTTGCTTGTTTTTCTTATGCTCTACGTTTCAAGTAAAAGCCGCTAAGCTAAGATTTCTTCCACGAATAAAATTATTTCATTCAACTTATCAAAAATGAAATTGAAAATAATATCAAAACTTTTTCCTATCCCGGAATTGGAGTCTTACGAACGATAAAAAATAGAATATATAACTAGTAGAATACTTTAAGAAAAAAAAAATTGATAAAATAATGTTTACTAAATAATATCATCCTTTCGCGTGAACAACGGTGTAATATGTGAGTATGAGTTATTATTAAGGAAGAAAAAGAAGTCACTTTGGATAAATTATTAATCCAAAGACGGAACTCATAATCTAAAAAAACTGATTTGTTTTTAGATAATAAATGTACTCTGTACACTTCATATATATTTTTGTTAAAATAAGAATAGGGAAATACTAATCTGTCATGACAGATATGTACATAGAAACTAACAAAGTTTAATTTTTTTTGATGACTTTTTTCTTATATATTTTTTTCATTTAATCAAATACTGACTCACTCTATTTTACAAATAATTACATTAATACCTTTGACGACAAGCATACATACAACTTCCATCACAAAAATGCTTCAACCAAACTGAACCAGAGTTTGCTTCTTTAAAAAAAAACAATCAATTGATTATAGTTTGACTGTTATCAACGTCAAAGGAAGATTCAAGATCTTAAATTTGATTTCCTGTCTAAACAAAATTAATTTTTGTTGTTTTTTGAAGAAATTGGTTATTGGTCCCAAATACCGATTTAAATCTTAAAGATGCTACCAAATTGGACAAAAAGGCGTCTCCAATCGAGAAACAATTGTTTAATTTAAATACAATGGATATCAGCTAGTAAAGACATATAACTATATATAAGAATAAATAACTACTTTTTATAAGAATCATAAGTAAATTAATCATCTATAAATTTTAGACTAATAACACACTGTTCTCGTTCATTTTTCTGTCCCAAGAGATGCATCAATGAAGGGCAATTAAGTTATCCATAATTTTATTTTCTGTGTATCAAACACTTTTAGGATAATTAACTTACATATATTATATTTTCTCGCAAATACGTTATCTTAAATGTAAATGAATAACTTCCCTAGAACTGATATACATTCGTATACCTCCAATATGATAATACATACAACTGATATATATTTTTTCAAAATCATTATTATATTATGTTGATCAGGCGTCTTTTGCTCGCCTTCTAACTAAGTCACATCCCTGGTCATGCCATGTCATGTAACTGAAATATCTGCAACGATTGTGTAAAAATTTCAAAAATAGTTTTCAAAATAGATTACGATTCATATAATGATACTGTTATGGGCTTACTTGGGATATTGTGCAATTCCTATTACTGCATTTTCATGGGTTAATTGAGAAAAAAAATTATTTGAATAGATATGAAAAAATAAAAATGACGTTACCTTGAATACAAAATTTTGGACCTACAAGATCAGTGTTAGACAACTGCAGACATACTTTTTATGATACTTAATATATAACTGGCTATTTTGAAATATAACTGTAGAAAAATATATAAATTAACTATCATACTTGTATCAGTTATAAAATAACTACTAAAATTGAGTAGGATTTTTATATGAAATCAAAACTTTGATATATTTATCAAATTTTAAATTAGCTTTTGATGTCAAAGTAATATTTTTGATACATATATTTATTTTTTTTAATCAATTTTTTTGAAGTTGAAGTTGCAATTTACAGCTTTGAGTATTGATTTAAGGATAGATGTAAGTCATAATGGTATGAATAATATGTTGTTATAAAGTGCATAGTTATGTAAACATAACTATGGGTATTTTTGAGTATGAATGAGCAAACATAAAAAGTTAAAAAACTGCATTTATTTAAGTGGGATTTTTGTATTTTTTATAAAAAAGATAAATGAAATTTTCTCTTTTTTTATATTTTATATATAATATATTATCTAGAGTAAATTGGGATAAAGACTTTTAAGAAAAAGATATTTTATTTGAAATGTCAACATTTACCATTTGATGTTGATATACTTTGCTTACTCACATGCAAGACTGAAAACAAACAAACGAGCTTTAAAAAAATATAAACATAAGAACATCAAAAGATATTGCAATATGCATTAGCTAATTAAGTTAATTTGGTCTCGTAGATATATTTAGAACCCAAAAGATGTATTTTGATTGAATGACTATAAATAGAGTTTTAATATTAATATTCTTTGAATTTGAGGGATATCAGTATCCGGCCATACTTCTCTTATTAATATCCAAGATTGGAACATCACCACTGAGCCTTTTATCACAGTAGTCATTTCTCAAAGTCAACTAATTAGTTTTGTCTCTTCCCCACTTCCACTTCTCAAAATACAATGCAACACACAAAGTTGTGAAAGTGCAGTATAAAAAAGTAATAAGTACTTTTGCTCAAGTTTGTGGACAATATAGACTACATCAGAGCAAAATTGAAATTGCATTTGATTTTCTCTATTTATGAAACAAAAAAATTATTGCAAACATTTATTCATTTATATTTTCTTTGTGAAAGGTTATCAAAAAAAAAGAAGGAAATAAATATTCATAATAGATTTAAAAATTTCAAACTTATAAAATATGAAATAAAAATATTCTTGAATATATAAGAAAAAACCATAGAAATTAAGGAATAATAAATAAAAGGCTGTATTTCTAAGAGTTTAATAGACAGTTTTTGTTATCAAAATTATATATTCCTAAATAAGGTGTCTTACTTAGTATAAACAAACAACATATGTATATTTGATAATAATATATTTTACACTTGGTATCAAAAAACAAGATTTGAGAAGTAAAAATAAGGATAAACATCAAAATAAATCCACGTTATACGTGGTACCGAAATATAATATTAATTTGTTAGCAGCATGTTTGGAAATAAAATACTAATACAAAGAGGAAAATGAGAAAAAATTGTCAGAGTATTATTTCAAAATATATTTTTTTTATCTGTAATACTTAATAACATAAAAAACCTTTAACTGGATTCAAAACTATAATTTTAAAGAAACAACATCAAAATTTATTTTTTTGTACATTTATAGATTTTCAAATAAAACCACGTTCATTAAAACAATTTTTTTGGAAGTTTGATTTTTTTAAATTCTTTTTTAATGAAATAAAATTAAAAATATACGGTGTTAACAAATTTCCAACTTTTGTTATTACTGTACAACTTTACATTAGAATCGCAAATTACTACTTTTAAACAACCTTCATTAACAATATGATACTAAATTAATCATTTACTACTAAAATAAACTAATGCATGGATAAAAGAGAGCTAATTACAGAAAATGTAATCAACAAAATAACTGACTGAAATGAAAACATTGAAAAAGAGAAATTAGAGTAGATAAATAATTCAAGTTGAACAAGAAAAAAAAACTAAATACAAAAAAATCATCAATATAATGGCTAGCACTTTTGCAATACATATGTTAATTAATAAATTCATAGATTGATCTATAGCAGTAAAGCAAAGTTTGTCTGGATGTTTGTCAATTCTTTATTTTGGAGCGTTACTACTTGATCTAAGGTATAAAATGTAGCAAAAAAAAGAAAAAAAATGATTGGCTATAGCTTGAGCGTGTCATATAAAAAAACTGGAAAGAGAAATACATAATAAAAATTTAATCATACTTCAGATGAGTTTTATCTACAAGAGTGTGTAGCTAAAACTCTGTACATCATATTATAAAAGAAAAGAAAAGGGATTACATATTACATAAGTCATAAGCATTTTTATGGGTGCAATTTTTGTTGCTGTTGGCCAACTGATCAATGTTTTTTATTTTAGCACTAATTACTTAAGTAGGAGTTATCTTCTCTTGGATAAAGCAAATTAAATTATTATTGAAAGGTTTGTCTGTTCGCCGACGCCCAATAACTAAGAGCAAAGCTGGATAGTACCACAAGGTTACGTATATGTCGAAGTACCCAAGTATATATTTTGAAGATTGCAGTTCCATCCACAATTCGCCATTAGTTAGTGTGAAGACATTCTTATATAATGAGTACTATATTTCAAATACATAAAAGTTTCACCGGAACTCATAATCAATGTCCTCTTGACCTATGAAAATGAGACAAGGTGCTACTAATAGACATAGAGGATAAAAGCAAAACAATTTTGAATAAAATTATTGTCATAGAAATACGGCTTTTAATGGGGGGGGCTATTCAGTTACACCCACAATTCGCCCAAAGTTACTTATAAGAAGTTTTTATGTAATGAGGTAGTCACTCTGATCCAAATACATGGAAAACTTGTCCTAAATTTAAATAAGTTGATATTTATGTAACTTTTTTTTTAGAAAAAATATTGCTTTTACTTGCAGAAAAATACAAATATTAGTAAAAATTGCAAAGGATTGAATGTAATTACGTGTGTTGAATAATTTTCTAGCCATACTTTTTTTTCCAATCTATTAAATGCATTTGAAAAATGTCAGATAAGTACTTTTTCAATGTGACATATGCACATTTAAAAAAATATAATCATTTTATTCGTTAACTCTAATAAGTCATTTACATATTTTTTTACATCCTTTTAAAAATAAGATATAATATATATTAGTTGAGACATAATAAAGAAATTGGTGAAGTTTAAAAATCAACAGCAAAGTTAAATATATAGATGTTTATTTCGTTGTAGTACAAATACAACCATTTATACAAAGAGTATTTTAATTTCAAAATTTACACCTGTAGTCAAATGATAAAAATGGGTCAAAACAGATTTATTTATTTCATTCCGAGTCTTTTTTCTTCTCAAATAATTAAAAATAAAACTGATGTAATAGGTCCCTAATATGAAAGGTTTAATGTTGGTTATCGTAACAAAAATCAATGAATAAATAGTAACGTATAAAATACTAAACAAGACCTTAAAAACTACTCTCTTTTTTTATAATATAAAGAGAATAACTAATAACCATTATTATAAATTTAAGGTCAAATAAATGACTTAGCACTAAAACTAATTTCATTATCTATAGTCCCACAAGACTGTCATTATTTCAAAGGTATGGGGGAAGGAAAGTAAAGAGGTCATACGGAATATAAAACTTTATTTTAACCTTACTTTTTAAAAACCGTTTCTAATATAGCCATAAAATGTATTTCTTTATTTTTTGTTCATTTGTATTTTTTTTTTTTTTTTTTTTTTTGCAATGAATGTAGAAAACTTTTTTATCTATAAATTAGAAGTATAGTAGATATTATATTGTGCTCATATGGCGATATCACTACAAACATGCTCATAAAATCTGCTCATTCCTTTTGTTAGATTTAACTGTAATGACATTAAAATTTTGTTAATGTATTTATTTTTCTCTACAAGATTTTTATCATTGAGGAGTTATAATGGGAAAATATATTTGTGTGTTATATAAGTACACTTACTTACAAAAAGCCTCAATTTTTTCTTAATTACTTGAGCAAAAACAATAAAAAACGGACATTATTAGTATAACAAAATATGTTAATTTTACGGCTATAGCTATTTCTAGAAAAGAGACAAATTGCAAAAGTTTCCTTGCTGCAATTTTTCGAGGTAACTAAAATCTTATTTTCATTTGATATAAAAATTATCAAGTTTTATTGACTTTACAAGTATAAGTTGCAAAATTTTATCAGAATATACACTTTAGCTCATATACAACAGTTTCGTTTCGGGCATTCTGAATGTCAATACTTGGGTAGTTGAAGGCTTATAAAGATTTTATTCGGAAATGTGTCAGTTTAATTCAATTACTAAATATATATATCCTGTACTATTTTTCCTTGATGACGTCCCTTTTGTTTTATTATCAAGTCTGTCATGTCAGTGAAATAATATAAATATCGATAGTAGTGTAAAAACTTGCCAACAAAACATGATTGGGGCGATTTATTCACTCATATTTTAACCCATATTTGTGAGAAAAGCAAAAATACATATTTCTTAAAGACATTTTTTTGCACAATTATTTAGTTCAATTTTTGCCATCAAATAAAAATATTTATTCTTATATATGTGGGTAATATTAAGAAAAGAAATAAAATATTTTTAACAAAAAGGGATATATAAAGATTTATAACGGTACTAGGAAAACTGTCCTGGAGAAAATTGCCATGGAGAAAAATTGCCAGTTAGGAAAATTTGTTGGGAGAAAGTTGCCATAATTGTTCAAACTTCATGATAACACATTATAAATTCGCTTAAAATTATTAACGACAAATATATAAACAAGTTTGTCTGTTCTATCCCCCAAGGGAGTACCTTCAAATGTGAGTAATATTATTGCAATACAATTTCCTTGCAATTTTTTAAAGTCAATCCAATCTTCTAAGAAATGGATCAAGAGGATTGGTAAGGAGGGCGGAGGTATAAATAGCTTGGGGCTTCTTAAAATATGGCTGAATGCACTCTACCATCGGATTAGCACGGGGGTAGTGTGGGATTGCTAAAAAAGGACCGGTAATACATCCAAGGAACACCTCTAATACCAAAAAATAGTTCAAAGCTCTCAGGTTGCGTGGAATACTTGAGTTATCCCTGGATCCTTAAAAACACGCCCAACTTATCTAATACCTTCAAGAAACTATCTCCCTCTATCTCCAAAAAATAGTTTAAAGCCTTTGAGTTAATTATGGGTACTCTGAGGTACCCCTTGATCCTTAAAAACCACCGCAAATTTATCCAATACATCCAAGGAGCCCCTCTAATACCAAAAAATATTATAAGCTCTCGGTTTGCAAATTAAACATTGCATTTTTTCTGTGTTTTTACGTCATTTAACTCTTTTTTCTTATGAATGCTACAGTACATGAAAGTAACATTATTTGTATTTCAATAGTCAAACCAATTTTTTTTTCTCTTTAAATTTGTATAATGAGTCATCATGAAGTTTGAACAAAATATGGGCAATTTTCTCTTGGTCAGTTTTTCTAACTGGCAATTTTCCTCCATGGCAATTTTCTCTGGAGCAATCTTCCACAAGTGATTTTCTCCGGGGCAGTTTTTCGCGCACGATATATATTATAAATAGTTTTTTAGCCAGTTTTAAAATATTGATCATAATGAAAGACTTGTGTTTTTGGATTAATATGTTTTGTTTAAAAAAAATTTATAGTATCATTTACATCTCGAAGAGTAGAAAAAAAAACACTTTCTAAATTGAATGTGAACCAGCCAAAATAATCTTAAATGTACAAATGTATTTTCATGAGTTTTATAATTTATGTCTAATTCTTCCTGTTATTTCTTATTCTTTATAAGTACATTTATTTTACTTTGACAAAATCATAAACAATTTTATAAGCCTTTCTTCCCCAGATTATTTATATTCAACCATTTAAAAATACTATGCTATATAAGGTTATTAACATTTTCCAGTTAACTCTTCAAATTCAATTTCGTTTCTTTCTCTTTTCTAATTAAAATTATGTCATTTTAGAACTACATACAAGAAAAGAAAGGAATCAAAGTCAAGCACAGAAAACACCTTTCCTGTTTTTTACCTTTGCGCAATATATATATATAGTATAGAATTTTCATTTTGTTTGTTTTTAGTCTTTCCTTTTCTCTGTTTCTATTATGTATTGTATACATAACTCTTAGTAAAAAAACTTTATGGAACAAGTCTTAAAAAAAGAAAAAGAAATGGCACTACTGGGGAAGAACATTTGTCTTCATTGTTTTCACTGCATTTAACAACTCATAGACCAGTGAAGTTACTTAAATTTTTTTCTTTGTTCATTCCTCTGGGACTCTGATTAAAAAAAAAGAAGTTCGCTATAAGGTCGTAGTGGTATTTGAGTATCTTTTTGGCCATAGGGAAGAGAGAGAAAGAATGACCTTCATCATTCTTAGTAGGGATTGTTCAGAGTCATTTCGAGAAGAAAATATCGTCATACTCTTACCAAGATTATTAAAATATTTAGTGTATAAAAATAAAATCAATTCTATTTTATTTACTGTAATACTTTGAGAAACGAGGTTTTGTACAAGTTGGCGAAGACTTGGCGACTGGCCTCGAGAGCTGCTTTAAGTAAAAAACTTTAAGGGTTTAATTGTTGTGGCTTACGAGTTTCATTCAGGAACGAATTTAAATTTTATGTCGAGGTTTTGCTGTATTTACTTTTTAAACATATTTTGGTCAATGTATTTCTTAGATGAGTTGTATATACTCAAATATGTTAGCTATATAGCTTAGAACAGTGCTGTTCTAACTGTACGCCATAAAGAATAGCTAAATTTGTCTCAGAATATATATTTATATTATCTATAAGAAAATAACACCAAATTTTTTTTTTTTTTTTTGATTTGTGCATCTCATGTTATCTCATTAATGTGTTCCCGAAATAAAAATGTATGAGAAAAACTGGTATATCGCTTGTATTAAAGATTTATTTAGATTTTGTAAATCATCACGAGAAACCTTAAATCTACATGATTATAAACAATTGAGTATTTAATCTATATTTTTTGAAAAACATATAGATTATTAAAAAAAACATTTTTATATCCTGATCTTATTTTTCAACATTTTTCCATCTGTCCTCGACCAGAGTCTCCAAAAGCAGCTATAATGTTCAAAAAGTATTGCTAATAAAGTCCTTAGACAAACTTTTTAGCCCCATAAGGATCACCAGACTACAATGAGAGTTGATATAGGCCTTGGTCTCAATTATTCCTTGTATACCAAAATTGGAAAGGTCAAGGTCAGTGGAAAACAATGATGATATATTTCATTTCGGTAATGGAAGTTGATGTAAATCATTTTATACAATTTTGGAGTAATTCGATCCTTCCTTTTTACTTTTATGCTCCTTCCAGTCAACAATCTTGCTTGAAGTTTACAAATAGACCGCAAGAAAACTCTAATAAGCTCTTTTATTATGCTAGTTTAGATTTGGGCATACAGCAATTCTGAAGATATTTTTCTTGGGGCATAAAATTTTTCATTCTACGTGTCATTTAGATAAAGTAATTTTCTAAACAAAGTAAATAGATCGCATGATATAAATTCATCAACCTAGTACCTATTATAACCTCGTTAATATGAACCTTTTCTTAAATATGTGCTTAGCATTCCAAACCCTGTGATACAGTGTACATATTTATATATATAATAAACAAATATTTTTTTGCTTAAAGTTAATCTCAAAAAAATTATATGTACATATTTTATGTTTCACAAAAGTATATATCATTTATTTATCTATTTTATTAAATATACTTACTAATAAGATTTTTGATGGCTTTAATGAGATGAATGAAACTTTATACACACATAGTATACAAATCCTTTGAAAGACAGATTTTTATATTGAAGTACTATTTAAGCAGCATATTTA
Organism: Lepeophtheirus salmonis; assembly: GCF_016086655.4. NCBI lineage: Eukaryota > Metazoa > Arthropoda > Copepoda > Siphonostomatoida > Caligidae > Lepeophtheirus > Lepeophtheirus salmonis. The sequence continues at coordinate 41,491,072 of NC_052134.2, forward strand.
TAAAAATAATAATAAAACAACACTTTAAACAACATCCGACCTTTTATAGAAAGTTTTGAAAACTTTATAATTTATATGTAAATATATAAGTATGTACATATGTACTCGTATGTACCTATATCTAAATTAAACTGGGTATTTAAGTACAGTATATTTACCTATATATATATAAATGAACTTTTAAATTAGCCTGCGGTAAAAGTTTTATACCATGGGGTTTTACTCTTATTTTTGTCTATTATATAGTTATTTATATGTTTAAGAAGAGGACCTTATTTTAATTTTTCTTTGGAGAATTGTAATTGCAAAGAAACTTTAAAGTTATTTACTTCAATATCTTTGTATGTACGTATGTATGAGCATAATTTATTAATGAATAAAATACCTTAAAAAGATTCCAAATAATATTTTAAAGAAAATACAATTTAAATCCACCAACTACTATTACTTTTAATTAAGTATACATAAGTAACATAGGACATTATAAAACTAAAAAAATACATGCTATCTAGAAGATGGTATGGCAGTCCGTAGCTTGCTGTTTAAAGAGGTTGTTTTAAAAAATGGCATATTCTGAGAAGATTTTTACTTGTGTCTACTATGTAATAAAGCTGTTATATGTATTTATAACATGGAATCTAAAACAGTAGGACAGAAGTAGGTATATAAAATAACAAGGCATGATCCTATAATATTTTTCTGCGACTCCGAAGTCATAAAGAGAGTGCTTTTGACGATATTAAAACCTCTTTTTTTCATTCTATATCGATATTATTCTTAGATTTTTGGCTCTCTTCTGTCTCTTTTTACATCCCTCCCTTAGTCAATTTTTTCTACTTTGATTCTAGTATTATCGAAATAATTCATATTTCTTTTATCCCGTAAGATAAAGATACAGTTTTCTTATTAAACAAAAAAATTAGAGTCACATCGCAAAATTAAATTACCATTGATTATGGATTGTATTAGAATAAGTATTGATACTTTTTGTACTATGGACCGATGTGACATTTTATGTCCTTTCTCTTGTTCTGAAAAACTTTCACTCAGTACGCATCCGCCTTCTGTAGTTATAGTCCACACAACCTCTGTAGTTTGCATCAGGAAGTCTTTGATGAGTCTGAACGCTTTCTTGACCTACTCTTCGACCATTCTCAACTAAGAAAAGTCAAAAGGGTTAAGATCAAGTGAAGAAGAATATCAAAAAAAGTATCTCCACTAATCCTGCACATCAGTTTCAGTATGGGCAATAGCTCATTCTAATATATATCTACAAACAATATTCTTCCTGAATATGAACTCTAATTATATAGTACTCTGTATAACTTTTTAAATAAATATAATGCATTTTCAGAAGTCGGTCATATTTGGAGGGATAAACTATAAAGTTTTAAAGGAATATAAACTCTTTGTTTGTTTTAATGAAATACAAATAGGAAATGATTAATAATTTATCAAGGCAGATCTATTTATTTTGACATTTGTCTCCATAAAATTACATAAATGATGGACTTACAATTTATTATACATAAACAATACAGGCATTATTGTCACCTTCCACTTTTGTGGAGATTGGAGGGCAAAGAACAAAACCTGGTGAACAAATATGTCGATGATATTGCAAATACAACAAGTCTTTTCCTGGTCATTCTTTGACAAATGTATGAAGAAATAAGTTAATTTAGTATATTTTTTAAAATTTTATACTGTTATGGGTATTACACAATTGTAATTTTTGTTGACATAGTTTTAAAATAAGAAATTTACTATCCTTTGGTATTACTTAAAACAAATCATTATATTAAAAAAAGTCAAAAAATATGCATGCCATAAAATTACAAAACATGGAGGCCCAAACATCAAACATAACATTGGTAAATTAAGTTTCCTGAATATTTTTTCCAATTTTTCCATATTCTTTAATAACTAATCTGTATTCAACCCATTTGACAATGAAAAAAATAAAAATCTTCACATAGTGCAGGTGACTTATTTTTCCAAGTTTCCTATAGTATAATAATTTTAAATTTAAAAAACGGATAAGTAGGGTGACACACCTAGAACGGTGGTTAATAAGCCAGGTTTAACAGTATTTAGCTTCTTTTGAAACATAGTCAATGATTTTCAAGCTAGGTGACTTACACTACTTTTTTAATTTCACAAATTTGAATCTTGAAATTTTTTTATGCAGACACTTCATTATGTATTAATCTTTTTTTTTCTCTTACTGTTTGTAGAAACTTCATATTTGTCTAATGCACTCCATAGTGTGAGAATTCTTGACTTAAGAATAAATGCTTAATAATGAATTATAGATTATACTTACGAAAACATATTTTTGTTTTAATTTAAGAACATTTCTTTTCTAATATGGAGGCAGTTCTTAATCCAAGGAGTAACTGTAGGATATAGGTATATTTGAAATGTTTGAAAACGTTGTTGAGGCATATCACAAATATTGGTTTATCTTCATTGCATCTCGTCATCTTTCCTTTTAAATGTAAAAAATTCATACAATTAGGTATTAGTTAGCCAAAAACGTCATTCTAACCAAATGAAGTATATTTCTTATTTGATGTATATTAGTAGTCAACATATTGACAAGATTTAGTTCAATTTCAGAAAAACAATGTTTAAACCAGTAATAAATCAATAGTTAACAAATTAATAAAGTGTAATTTTTTATGTTAGGGAAGTATCCTTATTATACGTGTATATAGAAATAAAAGTTATTAATTATGAGAACATAAATATAAAATTATTTTTGATTTAAATCGTGTATTTTTCTTTTTAACCAACTCCACCTACAAAGAAATATTGCAAATACTATGTTTTTAGTAAATGATTACTTAGAAAGTAGGCGTTGAAAAAAACTACCTATATAAAAAAGGGGGAAAAGCCAAGTTTCAAGGTTATACTTAAAGAGTTTATGACGACATATTACTAGTACTACCTACTTACAATCAAAATGTTCTTTTTCATAAAACAAATGTAAATTCATAAAATCTAATACATTAAAATTGAAGAGTAAAAAGGTATTTTTTGGACTTTGTTCAAGATTGTTTATTAATATTTGAGTGCAAAACTCAAATTTGATCCTAGTTTTGCTGTGGTACCCCCAAATTTCAGAAATATCTGAAGTTATAGTAATTCGGGACAAAATTATCAATTGCAGTCATTTTTCACCAATAAAAGAATCAAAAAATTGAAAATGTAATTAATGAAACTTAAGTTAAGGTGCTTAATGATTTTTTTTTTTTTTTTTTTTTGCAGTTACTGTATTTTGTTCCGAACTCAAGATGTTTATTTCTTTAAAAAGTAAAATGAGGTAAATGACTTTCTACTTTATTCATAGTAATAAGGAATATCATAGTATATCATATTATAGAAAATTTTTGTATCTTATATATATTTTAAAGAACTAATCAAAAAATATGCATCTCTTTCTAGTTTTGTTAGATTTTGTAGTTCTTATTTTTCTTAAGCCTGTAATTGCAAAATCAAAATTATATTCATGTTGTTTATATCTGTACTATTGATATAAACCAATGAAATCTATGATGCTTGGAGTAGTAGTTGAACATTTATGTCAGTTTTGGAATTTACTATCAGAGATAAATTAAATCCTTATGTCAAAATCCAGATGGTAAAAAAATTGTGGTTGATAGCTGAATGGAAAATATACTTCAGAATATGCATTACACTCCCAGTACTTACATCATACACAGTTCTTATGGAAAATTTCATTTGAAAAAAACTTGCATTTTTTTAGTAAATTTTGTGCAATTTCAAACATGGAGGAAATAAATAATATAAATATTGGTTCTATTTCATTTTTTTTTCTTTTCTAGATTATTCTTTGCCAAAAAATTATATTCTTTATTTTCCTTCTTCTCTACTTCATAGGGCCTTAATTAAAATGAAGACAATTTTTTTTTACTATATACCAAACTTAGTATATACGCATTGACACATTTTCTCTATTATTATGAAAGAAAGAAGATTATCTTATAAAAACACAAAAAGATTCGATGACTTTTATTCCCCTCTTCAAATATCAATAATCTCATAATTACAAATATGTTACACAATTAAATAAATAGCCTAGATTTTAAGACTACGTACATTAGACTGGTTTTTTTTTAAATTTTTTTTTTTTTTTGTTAAAAATATTGCTCACATTTTATTTAATAAATTAAAGGTTTTAGTAATTTCTCAATGTCCCTATTTCATCAAACATAATGTTCCTCCCATTTGTTTAGTAACTATTACTTTAACTAGGGTTATATGTTTGACAAAACAGGGAAACAATAAATCATTAGCACAAATTAAACACCTTTAAATTATTAAACAGAAGGTGCAGAATAGTTTTAGGACTAAATACACTGTTTTTTTAAGCATCATACAAAAGGTCTAAAAATACTCATTTTTGAGGCAATAATGTATTTTCCAAACTATAACAAACTCTACAATGCCAAAAATAGTCTAAGAGGCCTTAGACTATTTCCAAATTCAGATTTTTGATTTTCTCCAGCTGAAATGATATTTGTGCAGGTGGATTAATGATACTAACTCGAAAACGGGACATTTTAGTGTACAATCATGCCTCATATAGTATCCACTACCCTGGTAAAGAAAAAAATTTATAGCAACAGAAAAAGTAATGTTTTTGTGACTTACATTCATGGATGAGCAAATTCGCTCAAAATTAATACAATATTGTTATTTGCCACGAAAATACATCTAACAATGCAGTATATAACTATCTCGAATGACACATTGACAACGGCGTAGAACCATTTCATCACAAGCTATTATATATGGATAGCAATTCATCATGCATTATAATATTGTTGCCGCTCCACTCTTTTAAAAAAAACTAGATGTACATAAGGATTAAAAAATTAATACCCATGAATACTCTTATATGGTATTTCAAATTCCATGTTAAAAAAAACAACAAAAAAACGTAAATTATTTATCATTACAAGCTATTTTTTCCTCTCTTTCAACATAAATTCATTATTTGTCTTCATTATTATGTATCTAGTCTTCTTGACTTTTTACCCAATATTTTTAAGTTATCCAGAGCTACTTAGTTAAAATGTTAAACGAATTAAGAATTTTTAATTTAATATTTGATTTGTGAATATGAAATTTAGAATTTAAAATAACTCAAGAAATCATGTACGTGCTCCCATCTCGCTCAGTAACTAAATGTGAGCATGGCCCCGCTTTTGCTCTGGCATACCTTCTTAACTAATTAATACGTCTTTATAAAATACTCATTCAAAGGTAGCTGAAGATAGTAGTGTTGTATTATTTTCTAGAAATATCTTTTGAACTTTGGGAAAGCGTTTAAAAGATCTAAAGAGGGTTCTTCTAAATTTATAAAGTTTTCTACAATTTTTCAGCCGCCAATTTTATTTATTTTGAATATTCTCTTCATTGGAAAAAAGTTTAATGTTGATTCAATTGCCACTAAATCCTAAGGATTGTTACAAACAAAATCAGTTAGGACAAAAAGGCTAACTTCTTCCACACAGAGTTTTTTCATATACCCTTTATATATATTCAGTTCTGAAGAATCAGCGAAACCTTCTTAATCTTTGAATATCCTCTTAGTTGATACATGGACTGAGGGATAAGGCCGGAAAAGATCACATCTCAGAAAGTAAGGCACTACAACTTTTTTTTGTATCTATTACGAACCATTATAATATAATTATAGGATGATCGAAATAGGTATCATTGTGAAGAATTTCTATATTGTCAAATCCATTAACTCCTGAAACAGAAAATTACTATGAAAACATAAATAAATAAATAGAAATATACAGGTACAAACTGCAATGATTGTCTAATCCTACGTGAAAACTTATTAGAGCTATTGTGATAGGTTAAGTCAAGATACTTTTCCTCTTTGTCCAAAAATACATTATTCACTGGGATTAACGAAGTTATCTCCTTATTATTAAAAGGTTTGGATAATTGAATTTCAATTATCCTCTCTCGCTGTCTCCAACTTCGACATAGGAATATAAAACATGGAGTACCGGCCAGTTTATAACTTTTTTTTGTTGTTGTCCAAATCGGATTACAGAAATACAAAAAGCTGAGCCTGCTGGGTCAGACACCAATCAAACAGTTCTTGCATATATAAATAAAACCGGAGCTACTGACTGTCATTTACATAAATAATCATTATAGTTTATAAAATTTGTTAAATAATACTTAAATTTCACAATAGGAGTCTTTGCAAGTAGAGTGTATGTAATTCCTGTCACAATATAATAAAATACATATTTGTTATTTCACTTAAAAGCAAAGATTAAAGAAAAAAATGACTTCGTTCCATCTATGTCCTCCTCCTGATATAAAACGATCCATTTATTATACTATTTTTCTACTTGTTTACGACTACTTATACAAATGTACTTACTAATGGCTCCTCTCTCCCTCATACAAATAATACCAGTGTGTGTTGAAATATGAGTCCCTTTTTTTAAAGGAAAAATAAACCGAAAGAAAGTTGTGAGTAAATAAATCTGATGTGGCTTTATAGTCGTAAAAAAGGAAATAATATCTTGATTTGGATGAAAAATAAAAAAATAAACTATGTACAAAGTAATATTTGGTACACTAATACAGATACATATGAGATCCGTCAACACAAAAACAAGCGGGAATGGTTTTTCTCAAAATTAAATTCGAAAACTTTTGTTTTATCTCTGTTACAAACTATTGTCCCTTTCCATGAGCAAATTTTTCTGATGAATTATTTGAAGATGCTGCAAATTACACTTAAAGTAACAACATTTTATCATCACAATAAAATAACTCAAAGTTGATTGTTCTTTTAAAGTACATATAGGGATACCAAATAAGTATCATAAACTCCGACAAATTACATATTTTAATATCTCAACCTATCCCGGAAATTTCAATATAAAGGCTATATTTGACCCACAAATATCTAAAATATTTAGTATGATGAAAAAATAAAACGTAAATATATATCTATTTTCTTATTTTGTTCAGGCTTATTTTTGTATAAATATGTGAATATATGACGCAATAAATGTATTAACTTTGGAAAAGAAAAAAAGAATTGAACGTAAGTATGCTGTACTTGTCTATAAGCAATTGATTTCATTGCTTCCAATTCGTGAATTTCTAATGAACAATCTAAAAAAAATTTATATCACCATTGTACTTAGCTATATTTGTGAACAAGCTATGAAAGAGGGGGGGAAATACACATACACTAACAATCGACTAGGACTCTAGTGGTCTAACAATTTATATTTAGTATTATGGGTATGGCTGGTGTAAAGAGGGTCAACGCACTCATTGAAATCACTGGACAGCAAAATTGTGTGCTCTAGATTTCTTTTATCTAGAGATACATGACAATGATCTATATAAAATACTAATTGTTTGCAAATTTGCAAAAAATATTTCAGTTTGCTCTGTATAATTTATTAAATTAGAGAAAATGTCTTGTAAAAGCAAAAAAATGATGAAAAATTGACACTTCCTTTTAAATTATAATATATTTATTATGTTTAATTACATGACACAAATCATATTTTTGTTCTAAAATGAAGATATACGACATCATAATAAAAAAGAATATATAAAAAAAATTATAATTTTAAATATTATTTTAAATTTATTATTTAGGTTTTTTTTAAATTTATTTAGCTTAAAATTCCTATTTATATTATATAGAACTTTGCTCTCTCTGGGCCACAAAAACATATATTTTAGCTTTAAAATGTTATTTTTATGGTTATTGATAAAAATTAATCAAAAATTTCAAATTTCAATCCAAGGTGTTAAATAGTGTTATAATTAGTGGATTGTCATTTTATAATGATCATGATCGATTTGAGCTTTTGTCTATCAATATAATTTCACAACAGCATAAATTTGTTTGTTATATTCTTTGAAAGTGTGGCTGAGCGAACTCCCTCCCCCCCTTTCCGATAATAAATGAGCAGTTGTGTCATCTGTAAGCCCTTCACTTTTATGAATGACAATTACAATGAAAAGTTGGGTAATTACTGATTATATTATCAATAATGTATGATGATTATTCATTTTTCTTTTGTTGTTGAATGGAGATAATTTTTTTTTTTAAAAATATATTAACATACAATTAAATGAAAAAAAATTGGAGCTTTTAGTTTCCAAATTACGTCACATATTTGACATGAAATTATTTCAAATGTGGGTTTACTTACTTCATACATAGAATGAATAAAGAAATAAGAGCACAGAAGAATCAGTCTACTTGCTTTTATTTCTTGGTAAAAATAAACTCCCTTTTGAATGACTGACAGAAGATGAATTATCCATGTTTGGTGCTTTTATTCATTGTAGACAAAGAGAGGAGAGGAGTATAAATATGTTGTGTGTATACTATGTAAAGTTTTTCTTATTCATAGGATATTAATTTTTATGTTACATAGTTCACAAAGAGCTCAAAACCGTTATTATATTTCAAAGTGGTTTTTTTTTTGCTTTATATAAATATACATGATATATTTATGTACATTTATACAAAGCAAAAAAAAAAAAAAATGGCTATAATATATCCTTTTTTATTTTTATTTTTTGTGCGTTTATTTAATTTTGTAAACATATAATATATACATAAGAAAAATAAGATGAAATATTTGAAGTCATTATTCGTTGTAGAGAAAGCATCATTATCAATGAAGTGCTTCTCATTCAGAATGAATTTACAACTATTTGAGTGTAACAGGATCAACTTGTCCAAATTACAAAAATGAAAATGATTCTTTCATATTTAAGGCAATGCTATAAACAAAGTGATAAGACTTAACTTTTGTTGGTTTGAAGGACCATCCTTGGCTTTTGTAAAACTTTTTCTGCGCAAGATGTCCCTTTTGAGTTTCTGAGATGACATTACTTGATCATTTTCTCCCCTGACGTATAGATTTTTTTCTATCGCTTTGGAAAATTCACCTTATTTGTTACAATTAAAGGGTGAATTCATTCAATAACTGAATGAGTTGTAGAAAAAAGAAGAGTGAATCTAAATAGCGAGTATACTAGCCCTATATTTTTAATATAGAAATAGAAAATAATAATAAAGAGGAGTAGTCATTTTGGTATTAATTTGTCCGTTTTTATAACATACCTTATAAATTACAACAGTTTTATGTAACATCATTGGCTGGTTGACCCACGTAATTTCATATTCGAGTATAAAGTAAATAAACAGTCTAATTCCAGCTCGTATTACTACTTTGAGCCAACAAGGAATTCAGACGTTTCATGTATTCTGAATTTATGTAACCCAATTTTAAAATGAAACTAGTAAATCACGTGTCTTGCAGAAAAGTTGACTAATTTTACTATTATAACTAATAGATATATAGTATAACTGGTAGTTTTATGCAATGCTCTTCCCTGAAGAAATGCCTGACGCCAGGCTGAGCAAAGTAAAAAGGAGTAAAATTTTACTACTTAACGACGAATATTCAATCATTTCTCCTCGGCCATGAGGGAGAATGAAATATCTTGACTCATGAAGAAAGACTACTTGGTCTTCTAACGTACAATCCCGATGTTGATCCTTAGAAATCGGTGAAATATAATGGATTCGAATTCTTTCTTGATCTTACAGAGTGGGGTTATCTCCCAATACTGAAACATATAATAATAAATAATGATAATTACATACTTTTCATAGCACGCAATCAAACAATATATTAAAGAAAAAAACCGACAATAAATAATCATGTACTTTAGGTCTGAGTTCGTAGAAATGGAAGGAAATAAGACAAAACTGCACTGTCCTCCTTGTAAATGTTCTTGAGTAACCCTAGCGGATAAAAAGTATTCTTGTAGCACATATACCTCTTAAAAAAAAGTTATCACGGGGACATTGTTGCGCCACTTGGTTTATGGTATAGATTTGAAAATATCGATTAAAATAAACTTAAAAAAATTAAGTAGAACGATCAATCATTCTTTCTCCACATTTTTCGATTTTTTTTTCCTCCACTTCTAATTAATTGTTGATTTTTGGTGGAGACAGTTAATATCAAAATGAAATATTTAAGTATGTACTAGTAGGTAAAAATCGATATTTTTGCAAAAATTGGTTGATTAATTACAATTGAGTGAATAAGACATATATTATGACGTCATTAATTTACTTAGGGGTTATATGACAAGAAATTCCTCTATAAAGAAGAAAAAAAAATATCACTAACAAAGATGGTATTGTTTCTCAGGGGTGTTTAGAAAAATAATATCATACTTTTATCTATTAAATAAGGAAGGCAGAGACTTGACACTTGCAGAAACGCGGCCCTCTGTTCTGTTGGGAATGGGCCACCCCTTGCCTGCTAGGAGATTTCTGTTTTGGATTCTTTTGTCCTTTTCGGGACGGGGACTTATCTTAGTCTTTTAATCATTTTTTGGTTCCCTAAACAGGGATCCCTTATGGGCCATGTTCCCCATAGTTATTTGCTCTCTGCCTCCCTTTGTTTATTATGTTCTAGTAGAAATATTTACATTCAAATATGAAAATTTAAAAAAGTTGAGACATATATATGTGAAATAATATAAAAACAATACAATGTACATTGAAGTAAAATATATCAAAGGGATAATGAGAAATAATTTTTTGGAATAGTTTAATATGGAAAATAATAGTTTAAAACGGCATTGGCTCCGATTTGTCCATCATGTTATTAAGCGTCAGATGGCCATCCGATTAAAACCCTTGGAGAATGTTTGAAAACGCATGATTTCTCCATTGTTTAAAATTTAAAAAAAAAATTCCATATTCAATTCCTTAAAACCAATTGCCATCCAGTATTTAATTATAGGTTAAAGATATTGGGTTAGTAAATATAGAATTTAGAACAAGTATTTTTTTTAATGAATAAATTTAACTTAACCATTTACCCACTTTACCCGCACTATGAATTGGGGGAGTGAGCTACTGGCTGAAAAAGAATTTTACACTTATATTTTTAGACTAAATACTTATCTAGTTGAATAAAAATAAAAACATGTGAGTTGGTGCGCTCCTATGGCCGGTAGTGCAAATTCACACCACTGATTCGGTCATGAGGAGGCTAAAATAAAATAAAAGCCTGCGTTAGGAGATGGCAAGTTTGTGTTAAAATATGAATAAATAATTGGCCCTCGCCCCTTGCTATAAAATTTTATTTACAAAAAATTGCTAAACTTTAATTGAGATTGATATTTGGCCTTTCTGGAAGACTTGAAAAAATGAAACTTTCTACCTAACACATGAGATACTTTTTTTTCAAATTGATAGGAAACACTCTTACCTTAGTCTAAAAACCAAACAAATGTCTTGTAAGCCAAGATGTCCCCCATTCTAAACATGTTAAAATGTGCCAACAACATAAATTATTAATTAGATTCAAAATATACCAACGTTTAAACATAGGTTGAAAATTTAAATCATCTTCATTATTTCATATCATGAAAAAATGTTTATGTAATAAATTTGACTCTTGATTTAAAACTTTTTTATCATAAAAGATCCTTTCAGCATTTTTTTAAATCTTGCAAACCCCCCTCTACCTACACTCTAGGGATTGATTTAGGTAGTTCTCATGGACAGGTACCGAGAAGATCAATAAGAAAAATAAACACAAAAACAGATAATATTCGAATCTTTATTTTGTGGGGTACCGTTTTACGCTTCTATTTGTCATATATTTATATCTATGAACGGGCAGTTTCAATTATTTTCTACTTTGTAATTATTTGCACAAGTTATGAGTCATCACTTGAAATTATAAGTTGAACACACAATATTTTGTAACCTGGCCTCACTCTCATCAGTCATCACCAGGTGCGCTGGGAATGAATTCAAAAGTGAAGAAGATGATGAAATTTTATGAAAATGACGTCATAAATTGATGCAAATTATTCAACAAGCTTTGGCTCCTTGTTTTGGAGTCTTAAAACTCTTAATTAACTAATATTAATTACTTAGTTGCATTTGTATATTGTTCTGAACTTTTAAAAGTTGTTTTTTTAATAATTGAGGCTATAGGTACTTACATATAACGACAAATTAAAATACCCTGTTCTACACGAGTGCAAAGTTCAATTATACTTGTATGCTTACTTCTAAATAAATAACAGAAATATAACTGCAAACTTCTCACGACCATTAAAATTTAAATTGTTGTAATAAATTATTAAGGTAATATCACTTTTGTGTAGTCCTTAATGATGAACCGCGGAACCTTCTTGGAAGCCATTGAAATAAGAGCGTTAATAAAAATTAAATTGAGTGGTATATATTGTTACCAACGTAGTAAGTCCTAAATTTAAGTCTTTCTATTAATACATGTATGTTGGTATCTTTACATATAAAAAACCCCAATACTATTGGTTTAAAAAAACAAATTAATTGCTCAACTTTAATCTTTATCGATTTCCAGTTAAGAAGAATAAAAAAAGTTTCTTTTGAAATTACTTAAGATTAAATAAATGGTTTGAATCTTATTTATTCCTATGTATTCATATTATATACAATATATATATATTACTGTACACAGGAAAGATACTATCAATGTACTTTTCAAGAAATAAATAGTCTATGTTAAGTACCATAATAAAAATGAACAAGATAACAAGTTTAAAAAAAAAAAACCTAAGTATTTTCTTGAATACTGTCCATATACTTCAAATCTAAGCTTTTTTACGAACAATAAATTGACCTTACAAAATTTACAAAAAAAAAAATATTTTATTGTTAATCTAATCATTAGTATATAATCATTGATTTACTAAACATTTGCATCAATAACATAATGATTGGATAGTGTTGAATCTTAAGCTTTAATGAAATAATGACATGGGGAACTGAGGTAAATTAGGATACAAATTTTTCGTTTAATCCTTTCATACATAAATTATAAATACGTAAGCCGTGATTTTTTACCAGGTGTTTTTATACATATATAAAGAATATTTACAAAAATTATTTCTGACTTTAGCCTGTTAGGAAACACTGATCTGTCCACTAGAGTGTACTTTATTCATTTAGTAACCGAAGAATTACATAATGTCTATCAATGATTACTTACAAGTTTTATTATAATTTTTTAAATATATTTTAGATAAGATCTAAGGGAATGTTACAGTATATTTTATTTTCATTTTGTGTGATAGCTACCAATGCATAAAAAAAAGCTACAAGAAATTGCAGGCATATATATTTAGTTCTTTTAATACACAATCTATAAACCATAATTTATGCTGAATAGATCCATTTTTACCATTCTGTAATAATATTGTTATTAATTAGATTTATAATTGATTAATGAGTTAATAAATATAGTTAATGTCAGATAAATTCAAAGTATTTAATGTTTATATAGGTATTATTTAATGCCTACAAATATACAATCATAATTAATAAACATTAAATAATAGTGTGGGAATGTGTTTTATTGTCTGTTACAAACAAATTTCTTGATCAATAAGGACAACCATATCTGAGAAATTGTTTTAAAAAAAAAGTAAGTTATGAAATTGTACATAGATAATACATTAAAGTATTTCTTGGTTAAATTTAAGATCCAGTCGAGGTCATAGATAGTGATTAACTTTTTTTTTAAATAAAGTGACGAACTGACTTTTTTTAATAATATACTATGTATATATATAGTAAATGACTTATATTGCAACATATTACGTCTCTTTATACTCTACATATATCCTCAATCAAACTATCAATTAAGTGTAAGCCATAATTAAACAATAGCATGCTAATCTATTCCTAGTTTTAATGTAATAACATCTGCACATGTTTCAGTAAATGAGTTGTATTAGTATTTTTTGATTATTAAAACATTCAAGTATTTATAATTTTTATTCTATACATTCTGCATAGAAGATAAAAGTGAATGTTTCTTCATAAAAAAATATGTTATATTATTCTTATGCATATCATGACAATAACAGCAATATGTATATGTAATAATTGTATGTCTGATTGGTATATTATAATAGGTTCTATTTCACATTATGCTTATAAGTATTTTATCTATCTACATATGTATATAAGCTTATTCATATATTTTCTTTCCATCAAAAAATACTTTATAGCCAAATACGATTTTTACCTTCTATTGGTTAAAAAAATAATAATCCACATATTTAGTTTTTTATGGTTTTACAATATTTAGTTATGATATAAGTAAAAAAGAAACAAAGCTTCAGCAACCTAAATATATATCATTTTTTAATTTATTTGATATTTCATAAGAAATATTACAAAAATTTAAGACTCGTCACTTTTTTTTATACAATTTCACCAGGACTACAAAACAGTTGTCCGTCATTAAAAATCTGCTTATGACATTGTTCGTATATGGATTAGTTTAGCCAATACTCGTTGATGTCGTCATAATTTATATCCACTATCAATTTGTTTATAATTATACTAAACAATTGTGGCCAGTCAACACAAAAACAAACTAAGATTCTCAATAATGAGTATGAATTACTTTTGTAATTTTTTTCCGTGTCTAACTTTATTGAATTTATAATTTGTAATTCATTATTACAAAAATATCTATTCATAATTGAAGAAAACGAAAATTCTCAAAGTGACTTACATGCTTAGGTGCACTCCCTATTGCCGCAAAAATGTACGGCCTCATAGAAAAAGAGAGAAGTAACCTGATCTGAAATGGAAAAAGGGGCATTATATCTCAAGATAGGTTGATTAGCCTAGTAAGGATGTAGGGCCGTGGAGCTGTAGATGTCGATTTATCTATGAAAAAAATTAATTAATAATTTAGCTATTTCTTGATTTTTGTACCAGGCAGTTTTTTTGTTCTCACTAGGAATTAAATTGGCCAATTTAAGGCAATTTATATTAATCCGTGATTTTCATAATAATTAACGCCATTTTATACTCTAAAAAACAAGATCCAACTTTTAAATAGTAATGAAGAAAATTAACAATTTATTTTCCAAAAAAATACTTAATCATTGAAAGCCATGCATTACTAATTAGGCCATAATTTCTAATTTTTTTATTCTTCAATTTATAAGTTTGACTCTAGTAATCAATGTAATTTAATGTGTAAGAATTTTTTTTAATTGTCATTTTTTTAAAAGGATAAAAATCAGATATAACCTATGTAACCCAGTAATAAATATAGTATAACAGAAACCACAATTTATAAATTCTAAGATGTAATTTATCAAAAACCTCGGCAAGCTTCATTAGAGTTACGAGACAAATTGTACAGTTTCCAAAATGGATATTCTCATTTAAAAATAAATTAGTTTGCAGGATTTTATATATATATATCGGCTTTTAATTCCCAAAAATTACTGGTGGTGGAATCCTAATTATTTTTTCCAAATTATTAAAATAATATTTTAGATCTTATTTGATCTTTACAAAATGTGCTCTTCATGTTATATTTCCCTAAATTTCTCTTTTATAGAAACCCTTGGTTTTTCTTTGATTATGGAAAAAATGTTTTTGTATTTAGAAATATGTGGGGTCTAAGTATGTAGGAACATGCTTAAAAAATTGTTAATTTTCTTTTCCCATCGACAGATGTAGTTTTCTCCTCCTTTTAAGAATAATAAAAACTTAGAAAGAGAAGAATAAGTAAAAAAATATATGTCAAACCCCGAGAAAAGGCAATAAATATTCTGATATCTGTAATTTGTTTTTGTTTTTTTCATTTGAGTTTATTTCCAAGTAACATACGTACATATTGTAAATCTTGTAAAGAAAGAATATATATTACTATTTTCTCCTTTCTTCAAAAGGTAATATATTAAAAATGAAAAAAAAAATGCCAAAACCCATAGGAATCTAGAATAAGAAATCATGGAATGGTTTGATAATATAAAAAATGATTGAAGAATAGAATACTATATCTCACCCCCTTCTTAAATGATTAGTAATAAATTCAAAAAAAATTCGTATTGTTGTTTGCAAAAATTATAACAAAATATATCCCCTTTTCAAATCGGATTTTTATTCCCTTTTCTGAAGGAAATAGCACACTTTCCCCAAAAAATTTAATTGGAGGAATGAAAAGTGTGAACTGTCTGAAAAATCAGGAAATTAGAAGAGTCCTATTCAACAGTCAACTTACTAACAGTACTAACTCCGAATTCCTCTTGAGAAGAAGAATAAAGAGGCTTGGTATAGGCTGGAACTTTTCACATGTGAGTCTGTGCGTGGTTTTCCGAAATCATTTTTGCCACAATAAACAAAAATGGTTTAGTATAGATTAGCAACATTGTCTATCTTTACCAACAAGATACCACTGAGGAGCATATGTGCAATTTTTGTGCAACTATCATCAATACTTCCTTCCACCTCTTTTATTTTTGTACTTGTATCGCCCCTGTGGTGAGAGTAGTAGAAGCTGATATCTGGATTTGTTAAAAGAAGGGATTGGGATTTTCCGACTCGCTGGTCTCGACGTCGGCAAATATGGAGGAGGATTTAAAGATAGAGTTCATCATAGGCAAAGTTCAAGGCATAATACATGCAGCAAAATTCAACGATCAACCTGTGACGGTAGGGATTGGAAAATTAGTCAAAAGATTGCTATTAGAGCTAGACTCTTCTAAAAACGATGAATCCAGTGTTATCAAACAATAAGATTCTATAATCAGTTTATCTGAGAGAAAAATAGGGGAGATATTTTCTTTTATATGTATTTTTGTTGTCAATATAATTTTACAATATTTTGCTCGTCTCCTCCCGAAGACACATTTGGTCACCTACGAGTATGTGGGAGAGTGAGAAATCACATCACACAAGGCGTTGATTTTCCTGTATAGGGAGGGATAGTTTGTGGATAAGAAGAAGAAGAAGAAGATGCTCAAGATGGAACAGGCATGTACTACCTGTGCGCATGGCAGGGACAAGAAAAAAATAAATGCTCACAAAAATAAATAATGTATTTTTACTTACAATTTATGTAACATGATTAATTAGATAAAATGTATATGTACGGATGTTTGTAAAAAATAAACAAACATCTAAGAAGGAAGATTTAAAAAGCTTTAATGACAAATACCATACATATATAGTAACTTATTTTTTCCATGGATCTCCTTGTCTGAAAATCAATAGTTATATTCATAATATTATTTAAATAACAATTTTTGATATTACGTTTGCTATGTTAGATATTTGTAAGTTTGATTTATAGTTTGTTTTCTAAATTTTATTATTAGTTTACTTGAAATACATCCTTGTTTAAAAAAATAGGAATGAAAAGTTGCAAAAAATTCATGCAATTTACCACCCAAAAAAAAAAAACCTCCTTAATCATGTGGTATATTTCAAAACAACAAGACAACAGGGATATCTTAAATTAAAATAACACTTTTTCTTCAAAGATACATATTATTAGTGTATGAAAGACATTGGAAATTTAGTATAACAATAAGGAGAAATATTTATGTTTAAAAAATAACAATTAGTATCAAAGAGTTTTGTAATTTTACAGATTAATTTCCTGAACCCTTGATGATATTACTGAAATAATTAATATTTTGTAGGAAAATATCTAGACATCTATCTAAAAATTAGAAATTCTATAAATTAAAAGTTTGTGTAAATTTTATTTGTACTTTTTAATAATAATCCCGTATTTCAAATGGAAAAAATGAGTATTTAAAAACGGAAAATATTCCAAAATGTGCCTTAGCATTGATTAACTACCTAAAAAATAATATTCTATCAGGAATTTGGAAATAATGTAGGTACGAACAAAATGTACTCGTTAACACTTTGCAATGCTATACAATACTACACGTCATCTCTAGCATAAGTAATACTAAAAAAAAAGTAATGTTAATTTTACTCATTATATTGTTAGATGTACTTCATGTTTTATAAATATTATCATAAATAAAGCTATAATTATGTGAGTTTAAAGAATATATAAAGTAATATTAGTAGAAACACGTTTAGAATTTCACAAATACAAAAATTATTTGATGATAATGGCAGATTTATTTTACTAAAGATTATTTTGATTGTCTAATATAATGTTTATATAAAACATGCCTGGTTTTTCTGTGAAAAGTATAAAATCCCAGCTTTTTTTTAAAGTAACCCAATTCCGGGACCCAAAGAACTCGTTAATCACATTTTAATTTAAAAATTTTACTTGATTTGATTATTTTCAAAGCTTGACGCTTTCATAAAATATCTACTATTATTTTTATTTTTTTATATTTATTATTAGGTAAAGTTTTATTGTATTTTCAATTTATTGATAACTTGTTACATTGTAAATTAGGGTTTAAATATACCTTTCAAAAAACTAATTCTATAAATACATACATAAAATTTATGTCAAATAAATATACTTTTTATGGGGTTTTATTCATGGATGAATTAATGCATGGTTTATTCATCTATTCAAAATTATTGAGAGCGTAAATGATTTAATTTTTTAAGAGTTGCTGATTTTATGGAGTGTATATATTTAACGCAAACTAGTGATTCAATGATATTTTTGGCATAAATGTATCAAAATTATATTTTGAAATCATAATAAATCCAAGGAAATAAATAATATTCGACAAAAAAATAACAGATAAATAATAATGAAATTTTGTAAAATTTATAAATACCAAAAATATCTGTAATTTTTTTTCAATATCAGTTAATTTTTCCCTCCAAAAAGCGCATTCAAGTTGTTTAAAATAATTCAACATTTAACGTAAAGGCATTGATTTGAAATGAAAAATTAATATTTAGACAAATAATGATCAACGTTTTTGAAGCTCTATCAGAACAAGCCTAACCTTTGGTTTTTGTAGGATTTTAACATATTAATTCTCAAATATTTTGAATTCCTTTTTACTTGCAAATCAGTATTTTTCCTCCTTTAACCATTATATTAAGTTTTATATCTTGGATATTAGTGATTGATAGCTATATTATTACACTGATTTTCTTTGTTACAAATATTTTTAGTATTCTTGTTAAATAATTGATGGATCTATAAAATTATTTATGGTTATTGTTATAAATAAATATAAGAGTGAAAGTTGATATTTCTAATAACACATGTCAAAAATATATTCATTGCTGGCTTAATCATAGCTAACTAGACTCAATTTCCTTAGTCTTATCTTTCAAAGTAGGTATTTCTTACATTAAGTTTTATCCATAAATATTTACGGAACAATTTTTCCATCAAAAATCAACCCATTTTAAATAAAAATCATATTGAGCTTTTGAACCAAACTATGTTATATACCTGGCGTATAGACAAAATATAAAGCTGCTCTTGATCTTTATTTAAACTTAACCTTATAAATATATATATATATATATTATGTTTTAAATTTTCTTAGCAACAATCTATAAAGCGTTTAAGGGTTGAAGTTCTATTCTTTTTTATCTATAATATATACACTTTTACAAATTTCAATTTAATTTATAACAACTTCAATGTTTGAGCTACATTAGATTCAACAATAGCTAGATATATATTTACCTATAAAATCAATATTATAATAAATTAGATTCATTCTTTTAAGAACCTCTTTCAGTAAACAAAAACTAGGCCTCATAGTAATTTATGAAGAAAAAAAAATCTTCTACTATTCCATAATGTGTTCATGTGCCTGAAGAAAAATTTAAAAAGGGTTTAATATATATGATTTTTTTATATACTTCCCATTGATAGTACATAAGTACAGTAGTAGTCTAATTGTTCAAACTTGACTAGACCAGTCAATTTTTTTTGAAAAATGATAAATTCAACTTATAAAAAATAATATTATATTTTTAATTTTTGTAATTGATATTTTAATCTTATGCAATTTTTACTAATTCTAAATAAATTTGGATATTAATGCAATATTTTTGATTTATTTCTGAACAAACTTTAAATTGAATATAATACATAACCACATTTTCCATCTATATAACAAAAAAAAAAATGATTTATGGCATATAATTGGGTTATAAAAGGAAAGGTACGGTCATGGCCAAAAATAAGGGAATCATTGTAAAGTCATCTTTTGGCTACAATATATTCTAGTTATAAGAACCATGTAATTATAAAAAAAACATTTCAATGATCAACACAATCCTAGCTAAAGTATGCAAAGCTTTAATAGATATTTAATTGATACATATTTGCTGTTATTTTTTAAACTAGCCCCAAATTGTTGATATTTCATAATTAATTAATGATTCACCTCTAATTTATGTATTCTTTTTATCTAATTTACATTTGTTGAATGTCATAATTTTTCGAGGACGGTAGTTTTCAAATAGTTTTAGATGAAAGCTTAAATAGGGCAAATAAAAACGTTCATCACTAAAACTTTGTTCAAAAATTAGAAATACTATTTTAAAATTTATAAGTAAAAATAACATGCTTATTTAGAAAAAGTCATTCAAAAGTATATTTAAAAAAAAATTACAATAAATATATTGTTTTATATTTCAAGATAATCTAAAAAAAGGAAATCGAAACATTGTCTAACATTATGTCAGCAACTGTTAACATTTAAATGATTGTGGTAATTGGACCTCGATATATTTCTCAGGTGGTACTTAATGTAAAAAGTTTGAGAACCAGTGATCTAGGTAATATAATGCTGTTTTTTTATATAGTAACCATAGACGCAAGACCAAGCATGTTTTATCATATAGATTGTAGCTTTTAAACTAAGGGTCTCACAAAAATTAACTGATCATGTCCAACTCTTTAACATTTAAAAATATCTTATAGATCAATGTTGCAAACATAATCTTACTTAGAAAACAAAGGACACACTAAGGCCCGGCTGTTTTTCAATTATTTTGTTGGCTTTGGACATATGTGACTGCTTAACCTTTTCACTATGAAATTTATGAACTCGATAGATCGTTTACATCTCGACTCTAATCAATTGATTCATGTTCGATTTTATCACAAGCAGTTTTTCTCAATTTTGCCAAAGTGATCAAATAATACAATTTTAAAATATTGTTCTTTAACCCATTCTAGTTAATTTCTCCTTTTGTTATAAAATTTGTTATGAGACATCTTTTTAAAAACTTACAAATCTCCTGTTTTAATTAGAAAATGTTTCTTTTCTAAACTGTATAATTGTTCTTGGCTAAAAGTCAACTTCAAAATTTTACAGGTTGCGTTTGAATGCAATTTGTGTAAAAAAAAATTACTGGTGACAACTCTAAATAACGATTATTTGTATTTAAGTATATTGTGTTAAATTTTATTGTGTATCAGAAGTAAGGCACATAATAATTTAAAAAAAGTTACGACTGTTCCTGGTGGTATTCTCTAATATATAACCATGAGAAAGTGTGGCGTTTAATCTTAGATATTTTTAATTGATACATACAAATCATTATATTATATCAACACTACTGAATCGACTAAAGTTGAGAAAACACTAATATATCATGTTAAATCTTAAAGAAAGACCGTTAGTTGAAACGCTGTTATCGATTAATTATTTTCCCAAAAAATAAGAATATATGTACAGCTTTCTCTATAGGGGCAAATGGTCCTTATAGATGTAAAATTGTTTTGTAACAAATATTACTGTTGATCCCAGATTTTTTTGCTTTTCTTATAAAAATCTTGAACAAGCAATAAATAAATTCATATACTATTTTCCATTTGAGGAAATTATAATTGAAAAAAGCCTTTAGTTGTTTATTTTCTGTAGATATGTTGGTATTTAATTCCTTTTGATACAAATATTTAATTAATTATTATTTTATAGCTGCAGTGGTTTCATTGTGTTCTAACTATAGTAGTAATCGTTATTATCAAATACGATTAAACGTACATAAATTGTTAATTCTTTGGACAGAAAGAAAATTACAATATTGAGTAATTATTGTACAATGTAACTGCGCCTTTGAGGTAAAAAAAAAGAAAAAAGAAAGGAATAAAGAAAGAAAGAAAACCAAAGAACCAACATAATTATTTAGTAAATAGAACTAATGCCTTTTTGTCATGCAATTTATGCATAGTAATAAGTCAATTAATTACTCGCCGAAAAAGGTTTATGAGCATATTTACATACGTAAATATAAAAATATATTTATAAAAGACATTCATGCAAGAACTCGTACCATAAACAAATTGGTCCTATTATTCATCTCAAATCAACTTCATTTTGATCATTATTATAACATGTAAAAAAACAAAAAAAAACACACACTATTGATTTCCAATATGCTATTAGATCTTACATGTAATCATTTCTCATTGTGAGGATGATTAGACTATTGGAAACAGTTAATGAAAAGTAAGTTCTTTATGCACCTATAGTAAATTGTATTTGGCGAAATTAAATCTCCTAATGAATGTAGAGAAAGAAATTAAACATTTCTTATGTCACATATAGTATAAAACAATATTATTAAATATATATTAAAATGGGTTCGATATCATTTAAAAAACGAAAAAAATTAGAAAATAAGTCACACTATATCTAATATTTAGAGAGCTAGAGATGTGAAAAGGTGTGTTAGTAATCTGCAAGATATTGGTGTGCATATTAATTATTCCTTCTCATTTTGAAAATTATAATATAAGCAAGTTAGGAACACTAAAGTTTCAGCAGTGTGGTTTTGTAGACTAGAACTATTGTGGTACACATTTAAAACGGCACTATACAGTGCATATTATATAAATCTTAAATCACCATTTAAAATATTAATCATGACTAATCAATAACTAACAAATGTTGAGTGACATTTTGTTTCCATATTTTATTTTAATGTTGTATTTTTTTAATTTTTTTTGTAAAATATTGATAAATATATTGAATTTTCGTTATTACTCTGATCCATTCAGGCCATGAAGCAAAGGATATTGAAAAGCTCCTAAATTTCCCGAATTAAAATGTCCATCGTATTAAACACAGATTTAAAATGTTGGCAATGCTACTAGAAAGAATTATAAGTCTCAGAAAAATAAAAAAACTCACCCCACGATTCTTGGCTGGGCTTAAATGTTCGGTAACAGCATGCCCAGATTCTCCTTTGAGTAAGTTGATAAAAGATCGCCAAGTGAGAATTGCAACCAGCTACCGAGCTGTTTCTGATGATTTTGGCATTACCTCTTATAGTCTAAAGCCTTGGTATCTCTTCACTAATCTGATGAATCCCAAAAAGAGTGATCCTTGGGAAAATACTTCTTTACTTTCTAAAATTCATTGGTGGTTATCTTTGTTTCGTTTCTCTTGAAGAACTCTTCACTTTAGATCGATCATTAAGCATCCAAAATTATAGGTGGATGTACGTAGAGGTTCAAAATGTCGATGATGTCTTTAAAAGAAAAAATCGGCTGCTATTATCACTTTTGGGTGTCAGGAGTAAAGGCAAAGTTAAGGATCTTTATTTTTTTAGTATTGGGCTCAGAATCAACCAGTATGTTAACATGAATGTCTTAACAACGGTTTTTGTACACTGGATTAATACTGTTGCTGCTGGCGGGTCTTATCCATTCCAACGAGACACTGCATCAGCACACAAAGCCTTTATAACAATTGAAGTGTGTTCTCTAAGCATCCCAGGTTTAAATCCATGCAATTACAGTATTTAGGGAAGGTTAAAAGCTAAAACATTTCAGGACTCACTATAACAATATTACCTCTCAAAACTAATCCATCCCCTTATCCGGCTGGAATCATGATCTCGCAGAGATAACAAGGTCTTGTTCCTCCTTCAGGGGTATTGTGGAAAAATTAATAGACAAAAATGAAGGAAATATTAATTAAAAGTGTTTTGTTAAGATTTCTCTAAGAAAATGTAATTATTATTAACTTGAAAAAAAATAATGATAATAAAAATATAAATGTTATCCTCTGAGGACGATTTATATGAAATAATATATAACAAATTATATTGCAAACTTTACTGACAGTGTCATTACCTGATAACAATATTGAGTAAACGATGACGTAATCCCTAAATTTGTGATCCAGAAAATTTAAAAAGTCCCTTAAAAAATAGACTCTAAATTTCTGAACTGGCCTTCCCATCTCCGACCAACCAAAACAAAATTATATGGTTTATAATGGAATAGCGATATTAAAAATTTTCAAATACCCCCATCATAAATTTGTACAATTCAGATTTTCGACCCACTCTATTGTACAATCTACATATTCATTGCAACACAAATTACATACATACATATGTAGATATATGTTCATGTTTTTATCATATTCAAATATAGGAACATAAATTCTAACAATAAATTGTCTTTCCACTTTCCCAAATACATATATCTATATAAAAATATAATTCATATTTTATTGTTATGTCTGTTGTTCAAATAAAATAGATTCTATTATTAGTTATCAACTACCTTTATCTTGTATTACTAAACAATAGAAAAAGTTTTGGGGTAATTTTTTCCTCTTCTCAATATAGATTATACCCACTCACCACATCTGTACATAAAAATCAAACCTATTTACATAAAAAATATGACAGCAAATTCTACATTCATACATGAAAAAACAAAAAACATGGCTATTGACAACAATATTAAGACTTTTATTTCATTTCTAAGGGATGATTGACGTTTTTTATCATATTATTATACGTATAATATATACAAATATTTTGTGGAGTACAAAAATCTAACTTTGATGGAGTTTCTTATGAATTCAAATAACAAATATCTTTTAAATATATGCTATATTTAAAAACGTAATTACCGAAAATGAAACTATTAATTATAGATACAAATATTAGTGAAATGTTAACTAAACAAATGTTTTACTAAGCTGTTTACTTGCAATTAGTTATAATAAAAAAATATCACAAATTTGTATAAGTATAAGCAAATTAACATATAATTTATTATTAACCTGTGATGCAAATTTAAGTATATAGATTTATGCGACTCTCTCAACGAATTAAGCTCCATTTTGTTCGCAATATAATAATAATAATTTGCTAATATTTACTTTTACGAATTTTCTTTGCATTATTGACTTTCAATAAATATTATAATGTTGGACTGTGTAAGAGGTAATACATAATAAGTAATTCTATTTTAGCATCAATTTGAAATATATAAACAACTACAAATATACATTTTATATTAGGCGTGTCCAAGTTTGTTTTTTTGTAGGCATCGTAATTTATATAATCTGTTTTGTGTCAGTCACAAACTAAAATATAATTGGATGATGCATTTTAAATGAAGAATAACCAGTTTTATTATTTCTCATTGCTATAACTCTTTTCATGGAAATTACTTATTTTAAAGTATCATATGGGGCCACTAAGAATATTGCCCGCCAGAAAACGGTTGGACATCTATTATTGATTTAATACTGTTACATTATGTGTAGCTAGCTATTGAAGTATTGAATATTGTTATACTATTGTAGTTGTAAGTTAATAATATGGACATCATAAATACTGAAAAATATTAACTTTTGGAGAAAATAAATCCAGAAACAAAGTCTTCATCTAAGATTACCCCAAAAAGGTATTACACTCGTTTTTTATATTCAGCACAATTATTATTATTTTTTGAAGAGGGTTAACGATTATGGAAATATATATTCAAGAGAAGTGATTGTATTTGTCCCTTTATTCATATAAAGAGTATTTATTATATAATGATTTAAAATTAGTGAAGAGCTTCAAAAAGTCTCATTGGATTGATGGACGACGTGGATTGAAATGTCATTTAAATATATTTCATAACCCATTGATGGATCTTTTATGAATCCAATACATACAGAGTTTATTATTGCTTAAACTCTTTCAATTATTGAATCAATACATACTTATGTTATATAAACAGGGATATATATTATGTCGTATTTCATTTTTAGTTAAAGTGATCAATCGGTTATAAAACAAATATTATTGTTTTTTTATCTAATTATATAATGTCTTAATAAGAGATGAAGATGATGACTGATAATTTGACAAGTACATAATATATTAATATTAAAAAAATGAGGAATGATAAAAGAAAATTAGCTTTTTTGGGTACTGCATATGACTTTTAGTTATGCATTGAGATTCTAATGTTATATTTTAAAATTTTAAATATTTACTAGACTTAACTTGATAATTTTTTTTATGGAAGTCAATTAATTATCCTTCGGGTAATTTCCTATTATAATTATGTACCTGAATAGCACATTAAGGTTAAGGAATAAAAATTCAATCACCTCTCAATTCATAATTAATAAGTGATATTGATAGATCATAGTGAAGTGGTTGCATCAATTAATATTTCAATGTACAGACAAATAAAAACAAGCACTTAATTCTAAATCATTTTATAAACAAACAAAACTGTGTACTAGTAGAAAAAAGTAAATAAAAATAATTACATTTTCCTAATAGGAGTTCAATGTATCCGATTCAATTACATTTCAAGACCTAACGATGCAATGAAAAGATGTGTTTGTTTTTAAATCATACATGACGCATTTTATGAAAATGAATTACTTCGGAACCAATTTTAAAACTATATTGATTGTCCGAAATAGGTGAATAAAGAGAAGAGGAATATTGATTGCGTTGTCTCAGGGAGCCCACGTTAAGGTGAGCACTCTTGTTGGGACCTTTTATTGTAGCCACAGAAGTACAAGTTGAGAGGCTCTACAATCCGAGCTTTATGTGTGGCTTGACGAACAGGACATGGAAAGATGCCAGTTACTTTGTTTTGCCTATGAAAAACACGTCCTCGGGATCCTGCACAAGCCATCTGTCGTTCATGTGAAACCTTGGCTTCCACGGAGATCTTCTCGTTCTAAAAGAGACACAGCCTGATTGAGTGACAAGAAGAGGTCCAAGGACTTACGGACTAGTGCTTCTTTATAGCCTCTAGAAGCCCTGCTTCAGCTTTAACACGTTGAAATTGTACAACCGGATCTGTTGTAGAGGCTCTTTGGACCAGTCCGAATTGATCTGATCACTGATGGCGATCTGTTGGTATACTAAGAAAGTCATGAAGCGACTCCTGGTGCCAGATCTGTTGTGCTCCTAATTGGTAGGAGTCCTTCCCGAAAAGCCTCCCATCAGCGAGCTTTTGTGCGATATGAAAAAAATGAGACTTCCTCTCATGATTATTTATTAAATTATTTGTTTATAGAGTGTCTTCTTCTTTTCTCTCATCGGAAGTATAACGGTTTTTAAAGAGGTCGGTTTGAACTCATGTATGCTTGATATATTTTAAAATATATTAAAATTAGATTTAAACTAATCCATGCTAAAATGCATTACAAATGACTTCAATTGGGGTGGGAGGGTAGACTTATTTTAAATCTTAAATTATATGCAGGGCGAAACTTCCCTGTGCGTAACATTCTAGAATCGATATTGAGAACTTAGTTGTTGTTTTTTATTCACCGTTCTTTTATATGTACAATGGAATTACGTATATAAATAAACATTGTAATTTAAAGTTATTACCTTATATAAGAACTTTCAAAAATTTATATTAAAAAGGCCAGATGAAAAAAAAATATATTTGGCCTATTATATGCAAGCAGTGTATTTTAGAGGAAGAGAGGTTGAAGTTTAGTATCATTGATTTAAAATTAAAAAATGAAACTCATTAATACATAATAATTTAAAAAAAAACATCATTGATAAAACACATTCATTCAAGTTACTATATAAAAATAGTTGAAACCAAAATAACTACTAGTTATCAAGAGTCCGTGGTAGAAATTTTTTAAACGAGGTTGATCAAGCTTCATGTAAAATTACTATTAGGAAGATAATGGGACAATCATCTCAAAGTTGGTAATGCCATCTAAAAAATAAACGCTTGAGGACCCGATATGAAGAAAGCTAAGTTTGGTTTCTAAGTGTTTGAATTGATTTAGAGTAATAAAGAGAAATATTTCGAAACCAGGATGAAATAGCATCTTTTTTCAATATTTTTTGGACTATTGTAGGATCTTTACGACGCAATTTTTTACTATCATCAGATTCAAGTTTATAATCATAAGAGATAAAATGATGTTCACAAAGGGCAGAATATTTTGAAAGTTCCGGATTGAAGCTAAATACGGCTTGAATCCAAAGTTTTCTTAGTGACTCATCTTTAGGAATCATATACAAATGTGGTTTTGTTATGCTTTTGGGTCAGTTTCAATACTTTCGGACTTAATTGTTCTTTATTACTACGACAACTTTGTGCAATATATATCTTTCCCATGATTATATACTAAAATAAACCAAACACTATATTTTAAGTTAAAATATCACACTTCCTAATTAATATTGTGTTACTCATTATAATTTAATATTTCTATATTCATATATTGTTAATTTTTTTTTGAATCTCTTTGTGTCATTGATGGATGATAAGTTACAAGAGCCTTCCTATTCTTAGTTGGGAAGATATTATTGGATAGATATATGTCTACTTATATAAATACAACTGCTAAGTGAAGTTATTATTGAGCCTGTAGTGTCATATATAGTTATATATTATCTAGACACATACTCTCCACATTCATGCTCACACGTACTAGAAAAAGAGAGTTTGGTTGTATTACAGTTTGAGAATCACTGATGTGTATCAATCACAAAATATATTCAAGTTAATTTACATGTACCATGTACTTAGAAAAAATCACGTATTTACATAAATATAATGTGTACAGCTGAAGAACTATTTTTATAATATATTTCGGTTCTATATATGTACATTAGGGTGGGCATTATTTTTTTAATTTCTTTGGTTCAAGAAGAACCAATGCAAATTTTGAGGAGTTTTGAAAATATTAACAGGTAACTGAACAACTACAAAACTTTGAAATTTCACCTTTCTTTAGAAAAAGTTGTATTTGTGTTTTAATATGTATAATCTACTTACTACAGATTACAACTTTTTTGATTCAAATAAAAAAATCTAGAAAAATAAAATTTGTATTAAATATAATTTTGAAATTGCTAGATTATTAACAAACTTTAGCTGCGCCTTGATCTATTTATAATCTTCTCTACCATGCTACTCTTCCCAATTGATTGAAAGTAATGTCTCTGGGAATCAAAATATTTGGAAAGGTTTGATTAACTTTTCTATCACATAGTCTTCCGAACTTCTTTTTTTTTGTCAATGAGAGTATTGAGCACTCATTTTGTACGTCATTGATACTTATTTCACATGGCCTTAAGTTTTTTTTGATTTCGAACTTGTCAAATACAGCTAATCCAACAATCTATATATCAATACCTTACTTTTACTTAAAAATGTATTTCTCAATTCGAAAATAAAATAATTAATTCTTTTTAGACCATAAATTCTGCTACATTTGATACTTAGTAATAGACAAAAGAATAATATATGTTGTTTAGTTCATCGTTGGCTTTGATTGCAAATTAATTGCAAGATATTTTCCATATATAAGTGACTCTTATATATAGAAAAAAATGATAAACTTTGCTTTTATTTTCGTAAATATATGGTATATTTATAACATTTATTATATAGGTATTTACCCTTAATTAAAGGTCATAAAAAGGTCACTTAGAACATCTTAATTAGCACTTTTAAGTTTATCTTAGTAAAAAATATACGTACTTGTACATTTTGGTATGTATCAGTGAAATCATTGTACTGTGATATGTTAACAAGGAAGTAAATGGCTGACAAGCTAACATTAAGTAAATTACAGTTATATTTTTTTAAAGAGAAAATTCTAATTTTTGTATAAAAAAATAATAAAATGTATTGAATTGAAATTTAATTAAACCTAATTTTTTATTTTATTCTTAAAATCTATGCAGTGTAGCACAAAAAAATCAAAACTTCTGGGTTTTGGAACAACTTGTAATAATTTTTGAACCAAATAAAAGTTTTTGAGACCTTAAGGACTCAAAATTTTGAAAATTAGAAAAACAAGCTTCACCCTAATGAACATATATTGTATGTACTATTTGTTTTTTTCATATAAATGCCAAGTTTTTTTATATTAATTTTCATTATTATTTTTATTACTATAGTACCCTGTACACAATTCTCTGATTATATAAAAACGAGAAACAAAAAAGAAATGGTCAGGTAAGGTTATTATTAATATGTAGGTATATGTACAATACTTAAAGTTGTATAATATAAGATTGCATAAGCAAATCTTTAATATGATAAAATTAATGGTTAGATATGTATTTCCTACTATTTTTGGATAAAGTTCAACCTAGGCACATTATAATGGTAGTGTGTATAATATATAAGACTTAGTAATCATGTACAATTAATATTGTTCCATAATTTGGTTGTACTATTATAATTAATCTAATGCAAACCTACATATTTGTATTTATTATAGGAACAATAAACTTGCACTAATTTTAAATGTCAATAAATCAAGTAATTAGCAATTTAGTCGAACAAAGCAACTCTACAACCTATACAAAACATATCCTAAAGCAGCTTTTTAGAATATAAGTTTACCACAAAAGTACACTCTCATTTAAGTCGTTGTATTAGCTTTTATTCTGTAAATTGATATTACAAGGGTAGTCTGAAAAGTCTCCGACCTAACAAAGATACAAGACCTTTTTTATGACATTTTTTCAACAATGTCTCCTACTAACTCCACACACTTCTCACAGGTATGCTCCCATCTTTATTTGTGCAAATGTTATTGGGTGTTTTTCTCAAATTCGTCAATTTTTTATACAACGATCTTTATTTGTCTGTTACTGTTTGAATCTATTTGTAGGTTACACTTTCAGAAAAGAAAAAAACGACAGCTCGATACTCGATTTTGTACAATTTCACAAAAATACTCACATCAAGTCAATCAAACAATTGTTATATAACAACTGCAGGTCTAAAAGGGCTGAAACTTTGGTCAGTAACTGGCAACAGATACTAAATAGATGTGACTAGCTTTTATCTTCACATTGAGGACGTAAACTTTTCATACCACCCACCATTTATTCTTAAGACAAATAATCTGACTAAAGTTATAAATCGATTGAAGTATTTTTCCCTTTGATGTAACTTAAAGAATAGAAACATACTCTTACTTTAATCAATATTACAGGGCTTCTAAATGAAATAGAATAAAATTATTTTGTACTTCATAATTCTGAATATTAGGCTTAATGCTATTACAGTAAAACTAAAAATTTACATCATTGATTCTTTTTTTTATATTGTATCATCGTAGGTAGAGTTGATGTTGTGACTCCTCTACTTTAATTAAAACATTATTTTTATCAATGCAAAATAAACTTTTTATTGGTATTAGTATTTACATTATGTAGGCCCTGCCCTTGCATCCCCTACCTGACAAAAGTTAGATATAAACAACAAAATGTCTCATTTTACACATCAGTTGGTTGTTGTTTAGTTAGTTTCTAATAAATATTTGCATCAAGCAAGGGAGTATGTACTAATATGCTTTTGCATTAAAAAAAAAAAAAATAATAGAAAATTGTCAACTGAAGCTGTTCATAAAAAATAAGCTTTTTTTCCCTCAAAAACTTATTTTGACATGTTTCACATAAAAACTACTTTTTCTATTTCTTTTTTTATCATGGTTTAGTCTGGAAAGATAAAAAGGTTATATAATTACAATATTCGAGAGATCAAAAATTTACTTGAACTATCTTCTGAGGTATAAAAGTGTTCCGTATCGTTAGACACTTAAAAGTGCATCAACTTTTACTTCTCTCAGTGCATTACCTAAGTTGACAATGTTCATTTAAAATTTTGAAATAAAATATTTTTTTCATTTAATCGGTTCTAAGGTATCAAACTTTGGCCGACTAGTCTATTATTTTGTTTCCACAGATTTTCAGGATTAGTATTTACCCTAGTACTCTTATAAGTGCATCCATACCCCGGTACTACTCTAGGACGGGTATGCCCGGAACAACAGTAATACATACAGTTTTTTATTGTTTTTGTCAAATAAGAGTGAAAAATAGCCAATGTAAAGTTATATACTTACTGTTTATATTTTATATATATAGATAAATACTTCTCCACGCTTTGTAATTTTTTTCCCTTTGCTGTTCCTTTTCCAACATATATATTTATACTTTATACCTATATAAGTAATTGCATTTTCTTCTTATCATGCACCCTTTTGAGAGTAAAAGAAGAGATTGGGAGAAGAATAAGCTTTCCGTTGATTACTAACTAGCACATCCATATATTTACTATATACATAGTTATGATTGTATATACACTAACAATGAAAAGGGCAAGAAGCATTTGTTTCGATCGATCATTCTTAATTAGAACAACAACAAGAGAATGAGAACCCACTTCTTCTAATGTAAACAATCATTATCCACAATTTATCAATAAAAAGTTCACAATTTTCTAGTACAAATAATAATATGTATAATAATTATTTATTCTAATGTAATATAAATATTTTCAAAAAGCCATTACTAACAGTTATATGAAGCAAAAGAGAATAAAAACAGAATAAAAAAAAACATTATTAACGTCATACCTCAAGCACACCTGCCTAAAGTGTGCAAAAATACCCTTCTCTCTCTCTCTCTTTCTTTCTCATCTCTTACACATATAATTTATAAGTGATGATAAATAACGCTTCAACACGTTTGGTGGATGCATCAGCAGTTTTTTTTTATCAAATACTTATTTTCCAACTAGGTATTTTTATTATATATAATCATACATATCGCTAAAAGTGTATTTATGAAGAGCAATGTTGCGTCATCTTTTGTTGTGAAAGACCCAATGTTTTTTTCTCCAAAAAGCCTTTTTATGATTTATTATTCGTGTGTGCTAAAAATTATTTCAAATAAATGTAAAAACGCATAGCTTTGACTATTGATTTATGGGTTATATGAATATTGAGGGGAAAAAAAGTTTTTTTTATCTTAAAATGATTTAAAAATATACTTTATAAATTAATTTTTTCCCAAACCCTAACAAATTTACAAGTATAATACCACCTACTATGTATGTATGTATTTTTACTAAATACTTGGAATCTATGCTGCCAAAAATACCATGAAAAAAAAATGAAGCAAATATATAAAAAACATTATCTTGAAATGTCTTAGAAAGTGCCAAAAAGCTGTTCTAAGGTATAAACAAATTTGATATCGAATAATGAAATGAGAAAGTATACAGTAGAGCCTCACTTAGTGAAAATTTCAAGTACACAATATGATCAGTCTAAAAAACTTTATATAAAATTTAATCTTCCTTCTTCTTAAAAAAAACTATGCATTGATGTAAGAACTTATTTGGTTATTAAAACAAGGGTGACAGTTTTCGTTAATCAAGGTTTTCCTGTATAAACACATAATTAATTCATTATTCCACTAAAAATAATTCATTACACTTTGCCAAATATACATAGTTTATGTACATTAAAACCAAGCTAAATAATTTATAAGCTTTCAATATGACCAAGTAAACAACATGGTCAACTCGTTACTTATAGACAAGTAGTTTACCTAGCAATTTGCAATAAAAATTATAAAGTTTATACTACATGTAGTATTTGTATAAGATTGCAAATTGCAAAAAAAAAAATACAAAAAAATGGTCCGATTAATTGTTATACTGTAATTAATTTTTTCAGCATATAGTGTTTTTGAATAAAATGATCCATGAAAATATTTCAAAATTGTTCAGAAGCAGTAAAATATAATATTTCTTTACTAAATCTATGTTACAATAAGCATAATAAATATTTGCCAGATAGGAAATTATTATGCACATTTATTAAACCCACAAATAGAGAGTAATTAATCAATATATTTTTAACATACCAGGTCAGTTGTTATTATTTACCCATTTCAACACACAAAGTATTGAAGTCCATGTAAGGATCCTGGGTGAATTAGTAAACTATTGGAGCTTTGAACACTGCTGATGGGGACTTTTTCATCTTTCTGGCCATGCCAGTAATGCAAAAATTTGGTTTTTTCTTGAAAGCCGACTTCAGGCAGTTGACAGGCACGAAGGGTTTCTTGCCGTCTCTTGTAAAGTGATTTAAGTCCTTTCTGACCTTCAACCGCATTCAGACATTGTAAATCGTCTTCCTCGCGGCCCAAGTGCGCTCTTAGATGACCTTTTGGGACAATGCTGTGTGTGGGAGCGCTGCGGTCTAAATTCTCTTCTTGTATTGAGTGTTTCTGATGGTTACTAGGACAATGTTTTTCTTAGTAATCGGTGGGCCCAGTATTGTTCAGGCTAGATTGTACATTAACGCAGTAGTGACAACTCAAAATTTAAAAAAATCAATAGATAAAATATTAAACAGCGACATGACAAAACTGAAATTTGTTTTTGTACAGTAAAGGTTAGATTTATGTGGATATTAAATTTTTATTTCTTTAATACTTTTTCCCTTTTTGTATTAGGTCAGAAAATGATCAATGGGTATAAAATAACTGAATCATAATTTGCAAGAAAATTGGTCCATTTTCCGTAAGAATTAATACACATATTAAAAATAATAGAAAGTTTGTGAATAATTGTTCATCAGTCAAAATTTTACGTACATTAAAAATATTTTTTTTTGTTTCCTAATAAAAAGTGTATGAATTTTTATTTTTTAAGGTTATGTTTGAACCTATTTCACATAGATTAAAACTCCTTTTTTTCCAACGATCACAGTTTACTATTATTATATGTAAAATCTAAATATTTGAGGAAGTATAATTTTTGTTGACACATCACCCAACACTTTTATAACAGCTTTCTATTTTTTTTATAATCACTTCTTGAAGAATTATTTTTATGGAATGTAAAATAATTTTATGTTGAATAGTGAAGGAGATAAAAATGGTGAGAAATCTCTAGAACATCACGTGAGCTATTCTTGAACTGTTATTGTACAAATTGGTACAACTATGACTCACTAGAAAAAAAAATGTATTATCCCTAACTTTAGTCTTAGTTTTCTCTGAATTTGAAAATATTTAAAAACATAGCCAATTTGAGATGTTTGTGGACTTTTGTTTTAGAACTTTTTTTAAACTATAAGCAAAATTTTGTTATCCAACTTTTTACTACACTTTTAATATATTTTTGTAATAACTTTATTAATATCTTTAGTATTTTGATAATATATTTGTAACAAATTATACACCTAACTATTTCAAGATATTTATAATGATGTACATATAAAAACCTTTTTTGCAATACATGTTTTTATTAAGCAAAGGCTTAAATAACAATAATTGAGATATTTGAATGTAAATGCTTACATTTAGTTACCCTTAGAAACATAATTGATAACTTTCTTGTTGTTAAGAACACTTAACGAGGAAAAAATATATAATGAAGACACAAAAATAGCAGTGATTATAAACCAATAATACGAATTCAAATTATAACCAATGAAAAGTATTAAAAAGTAAGCATAAGGGAACTATTACTGTAAATTAATTTCTGGGAGATTATTTAGAGTATATTATGTTAGTTTATATGTTAAATGTGTCATAGTAATAAAAAAATTAGATAACAAACATTGATAATTTGGTGAATAATTGTTATGAAAATATTATCACTAAATTGTTTAAATGAGCTTTTATATATATATAATAAATAAATAATAAGTGATGTTTTTCAACAACAAAGTTACAAATTTTTAGGATTTTTACGTTGGTTTTGTGAAAGAAAAAAAATGTTTTCAGTATATTACATTATTTTTACAATTATTTATTATAGAAAATCCCCAATTTAATGTATAGTATTGATTAAAATATAATTAGCACAAGGCAAAAAGTATATGTTCGTTAGAATGGTTCACAATACAGTGACAATGGATTTTAAAATAGGCATTAATGTCTAGAAGTACATCACTATTCACTTTTTTTTTTAAACAATTATTTCATATTCGTTAAAGCTCTTTACCCTTCCAGTTTTCATATCGCACAATTCCCAAATTTTTTAACTCCAATGCGCTCTGTTAATCTCCACTTCTCAAAAATACTATTTAACTTCACCACCTTTAATTCATCAAAAGATAGAGAAAATGTTTTATTTTTATTTTTTTAAATCAAATGTGACTTCATTTTGAAACAGTGTATTTTACATAAAAACATTATGTTACACTAAACAATAAATTTTACATTTGATCACTTAGAATAAATATTAACCTATAATTTTATTATTTAAATTTAACATCACTAAACAGTTTGGCGAGAGAAAAACTCAATTTTTGCCGTTTTGAACAGTTTTAAGGAGAGAAAAGTATTTAAAAACAAATA
Organism: Lepeophtheirus salmonis; assembly: GCF_016086655.4. Classification (NCBI taxonomy): domain Eukaryota; kingdom Metazoa; phylum Arthropoda; class Copepoda; order Siphonostomatoida; family Caligidae; genus Lepeophtheirus; species Lepeophtheirus salmonis. The sequence goes on from NC_052134.2 coordinate 41,527,319, forward strand.
TTCACGACTCAAGTAATAATTATTTAAAATGAATGAGTTTTTTGTATGATAAATTATGCTTCGCCCAAAACATGACCAAAGTTTAAATAATACAGTCATATTTCCAACAGGAGAATAGAAGTAACAGAGAAATATATAGTTACGTATATTTTTAGTTAAAAAAAATACTCTTACTATTGTGGTGGGACGACTGGTACAATAGATGTTAAAATTTGGCTAGACTCAACTTATTTCTTGGCAATGATATAGTTTTATCAATTTGTATGTATATTTTTAGCAAATAGGAAACATTTGAGGTTCAAAAAGTGTTTCTTTTGATTAAAAAATATGATAAAACAACTTTTATGAATATTTGGAGATAACACAATTGTTTCAATTTTTAAAATATTACATGTTCACTATTTATTACAATTTTTAAGTAAAATTAACAACTTTAGTTAAATAAAAGTGTCATTATAAGTGTTTTTATATACTCCGTACTATATTTACCTGTCTCAAAGTAGTTTTTTTTTTTTTTCATTTAACCTTTTGCCTATTTGCGTGTCACAGCTACACGATTTGATTAATATATTTATTAAAAAAAATTGCAAGTACGTTTATTTAATAATAAGATAAACAAAAATGGATGATCACTTTAACCTTGACGATTCATGTATCGCCAAATTTTATAAGATTTAGTAAAAATATATAAAAATAATACCATTTAGTATACCTAGTTTTATAAAAAATATTATTATTTCTTAGATCAAGTAGTCTCGCAGTTCTAAAATATTAAGCGCAATCACAAAGATGTGTCCTCTATAGATAAACCCATTATCGATAAGAGTTCTTAGGCGTCAATTAACTTTGCTTTAATAATTTTAATGGGTTGGAAAATCAAAAGTATATTTTAGCAAACGAGTATCTTCGTTGTTGAACAACTGGTCATTGTTTTTTTTTTGTTTGTTTCATAAAGCTGTTATCATTATTATTTAATTGTTGAGAAGAGAAAATAAGTACAAATGGTGACCCTTAAGTTTATATGCTCATAAATGACTGACAGTAACCTTGGGGAAATATAAGTATAAATCTTTGTTGGAATCAAAGTAAATTTAAGGACTAAAAAAATGATTAATTCTTACCCATGTCTTTACTTGATACGATGTGGAACTTGAGTTTATTTCCTTCATCTAGCAGCTGTTTACAGGTACTATAATGAAAATTGATGACATTAATCATTTATTAAATAGTCAGGTTTACCATGTTACTTTTCATTTTTATTTTTTTATAATAAAATATACCGAAGTGAGCCTTAGCTACACACGCACATTGCTAAATCTCATAAACAGTCACAATCACAATTATTTTTTTCTTTTCTTTTATAATATGACGCAGTAAGCTATAGATAACATATATGTTAAAAATGGCCTCCTCAATATATACATAGAAGCTTTACTTTATTAATACTGAATAAGCATGTTTGTTCCTCTTAAATGAACGAAAGATTCCAACCAAAGTTTGAAATGTAATAAGGGCGTAATAGTACAATATACTTGCTTTTTTTATAATATTATATATGTGCCTATAAGCGAGCAATTTAGATCATATATCATTTGGAGTGTTTTCATAAGAAAGAAATAAAAGAAATCTGTTTATTTATTTACATACATGATATGAATGTATATATATATATATATATGTCTGTATGTAGTATATATATAAATGATTTTAAGGGAGAAAGAAGATTTACCTAATGAGGACAGGACATCATCCTCTTAACGAAGAATAAGTTGAAGAAACTTTGTACAAATGCACATCTCATATTAAGAAAAAGGAAATCAAGTATATATTAGGTATATATGTATACCACCTAGATATATATTACATGACAGATTATTAATACTCACTCATCTTCTCTATGAACCCTCACCACCAATATACATCATTGAAAAGAATGCTAAAAAGATAAAATGTGTTCAATTTCTATATTGATGATTTCTATGATAGTAGTATTTTTCATATTCCTTCAGACATCTTTTATGTATAGTCCTAGCAAACCAATTTCTATATTTTGTGATCCCGGAAAGTTCTTACATATTAAATAATGTGTATTTGAGTTTGTTTTTTTTAAATTTTCCAATTTTAACATAAACTTTAAAATAGTGGTCAATCGTCCTAAAATAATGTGTTTTATAATAAGATTTTGTCGTTTTGGTATAGTTCCATCATGTGACATCATATTTTATCTATGGATATAGCAAAATATTTGAATGTTATCTTAAAATGTTAATTTCAAGTGAATCTCTGATATATATTCAACTTTTCATTTAATAAATTATTTAAAGGAAGGTTATTTTTTAAAATGATTAGTTACGATAATCTTTGTTACCTAGAAATTATCATAAGTGTATAGTTTCCATACACCCCAAAAAATATATTAAGAAATTATCAAAGTGTGACACAACAGTATCAACATACATCAACAATTATAATGTATCTTTTGTCAGCTAGTGATTTGTACACTCTTTCTGCTTATGAGGATACCCCATTGGTAGGAGAAAATATCCTCAACCCCTAGCAATACATTCTAACAATGATGTGTTCCTTTTGCTGACGAAACATAATATGAACCTTGTTTTATATAACATTCGACAATATAATTTATGTACATCATTGAATATTCTAAAATAACAATTGCTTGTTAATAGAATGGAACATGAGTGTTGAATAATATATTGTTTTGTTTACAAAATTATCGGGAGTTTTGTGGAAAATAATAAAACTCTTTAATTATTCTATAAATATATTCAATGCTGTATTTGGGATCCAAAAATGTAAATTCAAAAAAAAAATTCTTTATAATTTTTTATGTTACGCCCCCAAAACTAAAAATTAACAACACCTTGTGGAAGTTTTGCATTTTTTATTTTGTTCATACTCCATTGATTAAAAGACTGAAAAAATGTCAATTATAAAAAATAAAAAAAAGGCTAGCTGAAGAATATGGTAAAAATTAATATAACAAATATTTTCTTTTGGTTTATTGGACTTTGGAAACTTAAGTTTAAGAAAATTCGTTAGAACAAACAGGTTTTATACCCAGCAAATTATAAATTCATCTAATCTTCTTAAGTAAATCTTGAAATTTAATAAAAATTAAGAATTAAGCTTGTAATTCTTAAATTGACTCTTTTTGACAACTAATATACTCGTTATGAATGATAAATAATAATTAGTTAATAAGTATGCAGAGAACTGTTTGTATGCTAAGCTTATGTAGTAAGACTAACTAGCAACTAATGAATGTTAATTGTACATTAAACAACATGTCAATGAGAAAAACAACAAAAAAAACAACAACAGATAATTGAATAAGACGTTTCAGGGGGAAAAGAAGAGAGACAATATCATCAAACTCCTTAATTATAGTAATTGACAATAAATGGATTCCATTATAAATCATATATTTATGTGGAAAAAATAGTTCAGTTATGGTTAGCACTTTTACTTTAAAGAGATTCAAAAGATAAATAACTTAATATTTTTATATTAACTCTCTGTTAATTTCCTTTTAAATCCTAACATGAATACTTTCCTCCGGATTTCAACGCCCCAACAAAATAAACTCTATAACAATAATTTGAAAAATACATTTACAATAAATTCCTCATCAATGGCTGTATCCTGATGAACTTATTGGCTACTAAATTGTATTGTTATTTGTACATAAAATAATTTTTAAATTCCTTTTGCTTCTTTAAGCATTCAAAATATTTATTTAGATAAATCAATTTTGATTAAGGAAAAAAATATTTGTACTATAATTAGTAGTAATGTACAAATAATGCGTAAAAATTTATATAAAAACACAAAATGCAAAAATAAGAATACCGAAAATGTAGTAAAATAGGATGTATTCAGGTAAAAAACAAAAATATAATTAAAATTTATCAATCAAGCAGGTCCTTATTCCATTGAATTATTATCTGGTGCAACTAGGCATAGTCTTCGTTGAGTACTTCTCCAAGAAGTCTTTGAACTCCCTGTCGTTGATCCAGGCAAGGGGGATATTAGAAGAGCCCATGGCCTTCAGTGAGTCAGTATGTAAGAAACCATCGCTGTTATCGTTAGAGAGGATCACATAGAAACCCTTCTGTGTAGCTTAGTCTCACTTGTTCTTAAAATCTACATTCTTTTTGTACCTAGCACACTGTCCTTGCTATTCCACATAGACACACTTCCTGTTGACTTCAGCGCTTAAGTTCCAAAGCTTGCATCGCAAATACTTTGTTTCAGGCACAAAAGGCCAAATCTTGGTGCCACCAAGTTCTTAAATTAGCACTGAGGGGTCCACTATCTTAGGCATGATCAATTTAAAAAGAGGGTCTTTCCCATCGAATTACCTGTTTATATTTATAGAGAAAAAACAGATTGTAAACATTTTTTAATAACTTTGGTGGCAAGATAGATGTAATATATTTTTTCCTTTACTTTCCCCTTATAACTCATGGCACCAATGGATTCATCCTTTCCTCTTGTTCCTTTCTTCCTCCTCCAATGCTAGCACTCAATCCTTCTTTAACTGAATCTTTTTTAACCTAAAAATGGCGAGGAAAATGCAAATAAATGTTGAAAATACAAATAAGAGCCCAAAATACAAATAAATCTTATTTGTTTAATTTGTGCATCACTAATAATTAGTAGCATGTCAATGGCAAGCGAATATAAAATTAATTCGATTATCTCACTCCAAAAGGTTATTGACACCTCATCCAGGGAATTCAATCAGTTTTTTTTTCATACAAATCGTTACCATGCCTATTTTGCTTTGTATATGTGTACAAAAGAATATGCAATAATTAGAAAAGTATAAAACATCCTTGCAGTGTTACCAAACAAAGTTATGTGAGGTCACTTTGCAATCAGAGCATATTTGATATATTTAATTATATTTAATATGGTAGATATATTCACTGAAATACAAATTAAAAAAACTTTATAAACTAGCATCTTAAATTTGACTGACTTTAAAAAATATATTTTGCATTATGAAATACGTGTTTTATAATTATATTAATAGTCATTTTTGTTAATACATTTTCTATCAAAGTTTGTATATTCATTTTTATTTTTTTATTATGTTTTTATTATATGGCAAATCTAAACTTGAAAGTATATACATAATAAAAAGTAATTAATACTTTATAATATCTGTTTAAGAAGTAATTGAATTTATTATATAAAAATAAATTTTAGAGACCTTATATAAAAAGTAATTTTCTATAAGTTTGACTTAATAGGATTTTTCTTTCTCAATTATCTTGAACCTATCGTGTTCTAAGTAAAGATAACCAGACTAATCGCTCATTGGTAAAATGCTCCTAATTCGGTTTTAAAATATGCGTAAGATTGTCAATTACAAAAAAAAAAGTCATTTATTAAAAAATGCCTAGGATTTACATCTCTTGTAATTAATACTACATTAAATAGCTATATAAGAAAATATTAAACATACACATCCATTAATATGATTTATAACATTAATTTCAAACGTAAGAATTAATTGTCAATTTTTTTAATGCATTTTCTATCAAAGTTTTGTTGATGGATCTACATCTTTTTATTATGCTGTTTTATGAGAATAACAATAGTTAAGGTACGACAGAAAATGCATTGATATTTATCCCCTCTTTTGACAGTATGAAAGTAACATAGTGAGAGAATTTGTAAAGGTAGGGCAATGGTGCCAGTGAGACTTTACAATGTTTGGAGTATTATTGCCATGTATTGGAATAGTTTCTCCTGTATTTAGTAGAAATTTAATGAATAGTCAATTCGATGCCGTCATAAAAACTTGAACAATGGCTTATTTCGATGTGAGATAAATGAACATTTAGATCTATAGTCTGAAACCGAGTACATATATATAAAAGATTTGAGAACAGTTAACTTTCTAACCAACTTTTGAAGCCTCTTCTTTACCTAAGTTAGTCTTCAAATGTTTAAATAAAATCACTTTATACTTGAATAAAGAATATTTTTCCATTGAGTTTCAACACTAATTTGCTTTTTTTATCATAACTAATTGAAAAATGTTATTGCTTGTTAATTAAATAATAAGTTGTAAGATTAATGTTGACTTAAAGCTTAGGTAGTTAAAGTTTGCAAATTTGTTAAATGAAGATAAATCTGTCTGTTAATTTTATAAAATAGATTATATAAATATATTATTTTTTCTAGGTAAGATTTGGTAATTCCCTACATTAGTAAATGAAAGTAAATTACAAGTCCTAATTAATTTTATATCTATGACAGGTATATTTGTTAGTTATTTATTTATCCAGTTTTAATACAATTGAAAAATAAATTCGATAAACTATTTATAATTATTGAAAACTTCCAACATATGTATTGTATTTCGTAATTTTTTCTCGGAAAAGAAACAAAAAAGGCCTTAAATCAGTTGGCACTATTTAGCCAATTCTTCCCAATTATGGAGTTATTATTCAATAATAATCATTATAAATTGTTCACAGCTTAATAAAAGTTTATTGGAACTCAACCTATCAATAATCCAAATCCCAATTAAGGGTAAAGAAAGAAAAAATATTACTAACAGACGACTAAATCATGTCAAAAAATTTGTGTAAGTGATAAATTAATATTATTAAACTATTACAATCCTCCAACAATATATTATCAATTGCCTATAAAATAACGTAAGTATATGAAAATGAGTTTTAAAATTTTGAGGCCACACATAAAAGCCTATTACCACTTTAAAGTTTATCATTCCCATATTTTCATATTGTGATTTTAAAAGAGACATAATTTCCTGATAAAATATACAGAAGAAGTACATGCACATATATAGATATATTTGCCAAATATCTTATGAATAAGGTTCATAGGTCATAAAAGTCATTATGTACGAACGTCATGAAGTAGAAACATTTAACTATTTATATCACTGCACGTGGATAATAAATGAAAATAAAAAAGTGGGGTTGTAAATTGGCTGTACAATTTTTAATTGACTTCAATTGACAAATAAAAACTCATCCAAACAACTTTTTTGAGAGAAAAAAAAAGTTATTTTCATAATATATTCATATTATGTTGAAAGAATTTTGTAAAAATAAATTGTTGAAAAACTAATCAAGACTATAGAAAAAAAATAATCAGTGGAAAACTTATTTTTGATGACGACATATCAAAAAAAATTTATGTATTTATTTAAAGATCCATAATATTTTATTATTTAAATCAGAAAAATGGAAACTTTACTATTTATGTACATAAAATCTAAACTATAAATTTTTGAGAAAATTTGACGACCTCCAATCGTGTTCTGCTGAATATTTGTTTTTGGTGAGATAATAACAAAATTTTATTTTGTTATTTTTCTAATAGTGCTTTAATTGTTGTCCTTTGAACTCAAATTCAACTATATTATGTGAAATGTGTTTATTTTCTTCATAAATTAGCTGCTTACAGATAATTTAATGAAACACTATGTTGTCATAGGATCTATCCTCCAAAAAATTATTCAAACCACGTTAATTTTTGGGTTTTTTTAAACATATAGTTAAGAGTATTATTTTCAGCTATGCTTTTAACTCCCCACCCCATCCTGAGTGCTACTCCCCAGTGCTTATTCACGAGCTCACGCACCTTATACCTAAATGTTCCCTCTTTAAGATTATACGAATAACAATAACAGATTTTGAAAATAGATAAAACTCTGTAGAGTTTGCAACTATAAAAAGTTTTGTGTTTGTGGAAGATACTGTTTTTTACTACCCTATGTACATTTTTTATACGAATATAAATTTTTAATTTTTTTTAATATAAAGGATTCAGATACAATTATATTTAAACATATCTAAGAGGCATACTCGTACATAGTACATACATTGGTGTGTGTATTCATAAACACAAAAATTTAACATTTGAGGTGTGAAATGTATGTATAGAGAATGACAAAGTATACTCGTACCTTCATGCATTAAAAAAGTTAATGTATTAATACATTTATATATTGTGTATACTGCACCAATGGTTTTCCATGACATATTTTTATTCCCATTCCGTTTAAATATATATATTCATTATTATTTCCACGTCATTTTTTTTTTTTTTTTTTTTTTTTTGTTATTTATAGTTGAAAAAAGTAGCACCTCTAACAATAATTACTATAACTACTAACAGAGCATTCCTGTGTATGGTGTTCAATGCCATAAAAATATAAATATTTTAATAAAAGTTGTATTAATTTAACTCTCCGTGACTTCCACCCCCCAGAGACGGAAAGCTCCCTGTAATACCTTGTGCATATCAAATTTTTGTTTCACTTTCTTTGTAAATTCTTAATGAATCATATACTTCCGGTATACAATTTTTGGTGATGACAATTCATTTGTTTCAGAGTCTTTCATCAATTCTGGAATGGATGATTGAGGCTTTAAATAATGCTTTTTATGTACTCTTATTATTTTTCTACCAAGACAAACAACCATGAAAAAGGGAGATGTAAAAGGAGTAGGGGATGGTTTATTCAGTTTTGTTTGATAAGAACTTATAAGGTGGGAAATAATCTATCCATTAGACCCTTTAAAAATAAACTTTTTTTACTCCAAATAATTTTTTTAAATTATGAATTCGCAGGTATGAAATAAAATGCATATCACTTATTCACTTTGTTTACTTATGTTCATAGTATCAAGGCCAAATACCGTTTTATATAGTTAAAATATATATTAATTCTTGGCATAGCTAAGATCCCCAAAGAAGTACTCGCATTAAAATTAAGGAATGTAACAAAGGACAAAATAAAATATGTGTAAACTTTATCCCACTGTTTTAAAAGTTTATCAGCAATGGTTTATTTTACCACTCATGCCCCTTAAATAGTGATCATAATGTCATTAGCCTATACCCATTGAGGTTGTTGTGCTAAGTGCAGTCAACCCTTTTCTTCAAATGGAATTTATTATGACATTTAAATCTGGGAAAGAAAGTGACCAGATTTCCTTGCTCAAAGTTTGATAAAAGCAATAATGAAGAAGATTTTCCCAAACAATAAAAGATCGCATTGGGATGGATACATGTACAGATCATAACGAACAATACACTTCATTGTCTCCCTTGAAATCTTTTGTTGTTTTCATACACTCACATGCTCCAATTTGGAACATCTAAATGTGGTCACTTATTTTCTCCAGATGATTTTTTAATGGACTTCCCTATATTTTCCATTCTAGAGAGGGGAATTGGTTATACCTACCACAGAAACTTCAACCAGCTGAAGGCCAAAATCAAGCATGGCGTTGAACAACTTATCCAATGACATCATCTGTCCAAGCTGCAATTACATATTTAATAGATTTTAATGGTGTCATTCAGGGCAAATACGGTGATATTGAGTAAATTATACTTCAAAGTTTTAAGCAAGTTTTGATGAAATAAATTCTTGTCAGACCTACTAGAATCATGAAAAATAGGAATCATTTTTCCTAGTGCAAAGACATGTGAGAAAAACTGTTGTAAACATAAGTAAAATATTTAATCGTAGTTTTTCTTGACGTATTTATAAAGAATATGTAATTAGTGTTTTTTTGTTTTTTTTTTGATATTTTGATTTGAAGTTTTTGAGTGTTTATGTGTTTCCATATGTTTGAGTCAATTATTACAAAAAAAAAAAAAAAATATCAATAATCCTCATGAAAACAGATCTAAAAATTGTTGTTTATATTGAAACATCCCAATATAAATTATATTAGATTATCTAAGCCTGAGAAAATGCAATTGAAAGGTCAAAATTGATTATGTACCTTTTGCCTTTTTCCTTTGGTAAGAGTAAAGCTTAAATCATACCATTTGGATATTTTAGTTTAGTTTTTCAACTAACAGTTCAAGTAAGTTATTTTTTACAAAAAATTATTCCGATACGTAGATTGGTTTTTAGTCTTACTTAGTTATATGTATTTGAAATATCAAACTTCATTTCTATTTGTTGTTAATATTTTGTATGGCTAATCTTTTGTACATCAAATATTTTTCTAACCTAGTAAAAAATGTATTAACTTCTTAATAAAGAAATCATTTTTAATTTACATAGTCCGAACGGATAGAAAATAATAACAATATAATCTAAGTCTGTCCCATTGATCAGTTTTTGTTATCGTGGTCTCAAATGTTAAGTTATCAGAACAACGGTTTTTTTGTGCAATTATTCTTAGGACTAATAAAATTATATTGGCTAGTATTGTAGACTTACCTTGTCAAACTGCAGAATTTATAGGACTATTAGCAAGTTTTCTCATTTTGGTAACACCGTCAATATCAAGCAGTCTCATTTTAATTTTGAGCTCAGATTAAAACACCAATCAGGTTTTTTATAGGTTGATAAAGAGACTAATTTAATTATAGTAAATTGGTTATACATAAAGATGTAAACTTTGGAGTAATTTTGGTTTATGAGCAGTAAACCCCGCTATGTTTCAAAGATGATGTACTTAAAATAAGCATTTTTTCCCCTTCTTTTCAAAGAAAGGCTGTGAGATGTAAGATTTATTTTCCAAGGTCTTTATTCATCAACATTACCTGTATACTTGGGTGGTAATTAAATCACTTTTTGTTGTAAAGTAAAAAACTGAGGGTTCAAATGCGTTCCTTTTGATAAAAAATACGATTCACAAAGTTTGAACAATATTCTATGAATATTTAGAGGTAGCTCAAGGGCCCTAAAGTTTTGAAAGCTTACATATTTTTTGAAAAAAACGGGATTTTGTTTTAATATCATCCGTATTCTATACATTACAACTTATTAGTTAAATTAACAAATTTAGTTAAGTTAAACTTCCATCAAAAAATTTCATAAATTGATGGAAGTTTAACTTATCTAAATTTTGTTGATGATAAATCATATTTATGTGTCTTAAAGAACGATAAATATATTTAAATAAAGTGTAGAATTTTTACCTATATGTCTTTTTATCTGTGTATCGTAGCCAATGAGCGGCTACTGATATCTAAAAAAATTGAAAATGCGATTTTTTACTTAGATCAACACAAAAGAAGTCCCAAATTTGATGACCTTTTTTTTAGGAAAAACATCTATATAGTCAAGTTTTTATAAATAAATCCAAAAATTGCGTAAAACACAAAAATTACAATGAAAATTTAGTAAGAGCTAATTTTATAAATAAATAAATGACCTCCAAGGCCTTTTGACACCGAGGGCAAAGACGTGCAATGTTTCAAAAATTTAGGATATATATTTCAAAGTTGATATCTGCTCCCAAGCTTCCTTCAGGGACATGGGGGGGCACAAACAACTCATGTTCTCAAAACAATGAAAGAATGGGACATTATTAACAATATCAAAGGAATTTGTTTCGACACGACAAGTTCAAACACTGGTAGGAAAGCTGGAGCTTGAGTCTTGCTTGAAAAATTACTTGAAAAAAAAAAATTATTTCCATTTGCATATAGGCACCATTTATCGAATTAGTTATTGGGACCGTTCTCCAAGAGTGTTTGGGTGAATATGGAATTGCATATAAAGAGGTGACTAGGCTTGATGAAGACATGCGACAAGGTGCCTATAACTTTGTTGACGAAAATCTCGGAAGTAAATTTCCCTGGGACTTTAATAAGAAATTCATAATATCTCTTGGTGCTGTTTCTAAGCAGGTGGTTAAATTTATATTGCAATACACCATGCCCGTTGGCTATCAAAATATATAGTCTTAAAATCTGGATGTTTAAATCTGAATTTAAATTAACTCCTAGAGAAGAACGAGGATTGCAAGATTTAAATGTTTTTATACTATGAATAATTATAAAATGTGATTGATTCAAATATTGATTTGTTATTAAATCATTAAATATAAGAGAATGTTCTACAATGAAATATTAAGTGTAAACTTAATAATGACTATTTCTATTGTTAATCCGTTATTGTTCTCGGCCTCAAATGGTCTTAGTGGTAATTTATTTATAAAATTAGCTCCTACTAAATTTTCATTGCAATATTTTTTTATTTTACACAATTTTTTGATTTATTTTCAAATTATTTGGCCATATAGATGTTTTTCCTCAAAAAGAAACAAACATCGACGTTAGGGTAATTAAAACTGGCACTTATTTTTTATTCATCTAAGTAAAAAAAGGTATGCAGGTGAACTGACAAAAAGGCTACATTTCTTTTAAATATTTTTACCGTTCTTTAAGATAAATAAAAACTGATTTATCAAAAATATTTATAAAAATTTTTGATGGAAGTCTAACTTAACTAAATTTGTTAATTTATCTAACAAGCTGTAATGTGTAGTATACGGATGATATTATTAATAAAATCACTTTTTTTCCAAAAATATGTAAAATTTCAAAACTTTAGTGCCGTTGAGCTAACTCCAAATATTTATAAAAATTGTTCAAACTTTGTGAATCGTATTTCTTATCAAAAGGAACGCATTAAAAGCCTCAATTTTTTTACTTGTTCACAAAAAGTGATTGAATTGGCACTCTAATGTACACATACATATCTACAAATAAGTAAATATACAAATAAAACAATAAAGAAATTTTTATTGATCTACTTAATAAGAAAGTATTGTAGCTTATAGTTAATTAATTAACTTCCTTTTGCAGCCCTTTAATATAAACAGCCCATCAGTGGTATGACTTGATAACAAAGAAAAAACACACACACACATTGATCACGACGAAAATTCCATTTAAAAATCTTAAAGCAGTCATTCCAAGAAGTTATCAGAATTCCCCAACCTTGCTACAATGATTTTTGTATTGCTTGAAAATAAATTCCGATTTTTTATAGTGTCTTTTTGAGACAAATGGAAAATATTTAATTAGATCACCGGCATATTTCCACCCTGAGTCCTGCAGTTGCGGAATTTTCAATGATAATACAGTGTATCTCAATCCAGCTATTTTTTTTTTTTTTTTTTTTTGACTCAACAGTAAAGTTTAAGAGCTTCAAAAGCACTTTTTAGCGGGTCCTTTGTAGAATAAGCGTTTTAAGATAATATAAGAATAAGATAATTTTTTGAAATTGAGATATAGTTTCGTTTCAAAAATTACTCCAAAATGGCCAACTCATAGTTTATGAGACAATATACAAATGAAATAACAATTATTCTTCTATTGGCTAGACACATATATAAAAACATTGTATGCTGACAGTAAATTTATTTGCAGGAAATAGACTCTCAGTTCACGAACACTTCACTGAATGTGAATTTTGCTCGTAAACTAACATATTATTGTATTTAATGTTGTATGGCAATCTCAAAAATGTGTTTCCCTGTACCTATATTTGATTATAAGCTTACCACGTTTCTTTATTTAGTACATGTTCCACTCTGAGTACAAAAAAAAAAAAAGATTCCTAGTAAATTAATTGACTGATAACATGACAGCATTTTCATTGCATAGTGTTTTCAAATTTAAAATCTATAATTAAAAAAAACAACTAAAGCAGCTGGATAAATCTGTATCTTAAGTATATTTTACAAATCCTATTTATATTAGAAACATAGTTATGTTAAACAAATTTATGAATGCATGATTAAATTTTAGAAGCAAAAAATCATAGTTTCCATTTAAAAATGCTTGTATATCATACATTTGAGTCATATAATAATGACAAAGCTAATTCATGCCTCTTCTTTTTATGTGTTTTGAGCAATGGAGCAAAACTACTTCCCATTATATATGTATGAAAAAAAAGCTTGGTCGAAACTTAGTTTACTTTCCTTATCAAAATAGGTTTACAAAAGTTTGACAAGTTATGACTTTTGTTTCTGTTTATATGAGGCTAACTTTACTCATAGCCATACATACTTCTAAGATACTTACCTATATATTATGTCTCCATGAACAAAAAAAAAAAATCAAAATATGCTAAATAAATCAAAATATATAATAGAAAACAGTACACCTCTTTCTACGAGAATTATATTGTATGATGAATAATATTAACGAAAAACAACAGAGTCTTTCTTCTTGAACTTCTCAAAAGTGAAACTTTTTGATAGTACCTAAGGCCCCTTAAAGGTTACCTTTAAGATTTTAAAAAATTATGTATAATTTATTAATAAAGATATGGTTCATAATGTAAATTATAAGTATTTATTGAGGAATGAAATTGTTAAAAATTATCATAATGAACAGTGTTTTTTAAACCTATTATAATCGGAACATAAAGGTACTACCCCTAGGTGTGTTTATAAATGACAAAAAGTAACTATCAGGATTTGTTGGGGATTATAAGTGTTAGTTCTTGTTGAACTCAGACTGGAATTGTGGATCTACATCATAGTAAATCCTGCTTAAATATGTTGTTATTACATACGAAGTGTGATATGTGCTTATTCCATTCATCTCATTGTTAATTATAACTAATCTAATAAAACGACATGCCTTCAAATCTGCTCTCCTCTCAAAAAAAATTCAAATTATTAGAGTTACCATGCCATTCTCATGTTTTTTATATGTCAAGTTGTATATAAGCACAAATAAACACTCATTATCTATACATAAGGCTGTAAATTCTAAGCATTTTATATCCTACGACTTTTTTGTGGTTGGCTTCCTGAACAGTATTAACAGAGAGTCCCCTCAGGGATTTTGCAGTCCCATTGTTGCTGTACCGTCTACTTTACTTTTTTAAGTAACTGATATACGGACAAACGTGTATCTATCTTAACCAGTTCTTCAAGATCAAATATGTGTAAAATTTTGAATCACATTTACATTATTTTTCAATTAAAAGGTACGAATGTTTTCAGTTCATTAATAGATGTCCTTCTGTCTATTGTTTAGAAAAAATATCTAATTTTTAATATTTTCTACATTTTCCTCCTATAAAAAAATAATAAATTAGGGAATAACAAAATAGAGATGTTCTGTAATTGAGTTTCAAAGTCCCATGGGTTTAAGAGTGTGTAGAGTATTAAATTGGCTTATTGTATATTTGAAAGAATAAGCAAAACAATGGTGTTGATGATTAGTTTCTACTTCTAGATAATGTTCTCTTTATTAGTTACCTATTTGTATTGTTGTAAATCCTAAGCATTTTTTGGAGTTGGCGATCTGAACAGAGACTAATATTATTTTTGATCATTGAGGAGAAAAAATCGAAGAGTTAAGTAATTAATAGTATGTGAGTTCATGAAAGACGGAAAGGATTTGTTGGAGAGTTATAAGTGTAAGTTTTAATAGACTCAGAGTAGAATTGAGGATTGACATCATTGTATTTGTTATTATGTCCTTGCTCGATACAAGTGGGATTTATGCATAATTTCTTTTGTCCTAGAGTAGTTCCCATCCTATAAAAAGAAATATATAGAGATGTCAAGTTATTTTCCATTGGGAAGTAAAAATAAACGTCTTTGAGTGTATAAAGCTTGTGTAAAAGTATTTAGCTGCTATAAAAAGAGAAAGCATAGGGATGTTCTTTGTTTCATGAACAAATTGAACTATTGAATACCAACTGAGTTCATTAAATTGATTAAATGATTGCCCAAACAGTATCCTAGATGAAAGAAAAAAAATTAACTCCCTAATCGGTTTCTTAACTCGTTATTACTGTGGCTGTCTTCCCTTTTTGGAATCTATTCATTTTTCTTTATCTTTTTTAGTAAATTGTTCATTTGAAGAGCTAAAATGTAGATAAAACTTATTACCAAACTTGTTGCCTCTACATATTTCTTTAACTTTGGTGACAATGTTCTGTTTCGGGTTTTACATATCAAAAATGCTTAAGATTTATATATCTAGAAATACTCCAATATAGTATTTTCTGGATTTTTCCATATTGGAATAACAAATATTATTTACTTAATTCTAGTAATAATAGATTTTGTTATCATTTATTTTGCTTTTTTATAATATATTCATGCATAGAAAAAATCCATGAATAAGATGAATGAAAATAATTTACTTAGAGTCTTTGTTATTTTAGCTCAATGCTTATTATTGAACTCTATTGGTATTGATATTTTCTTTTAGAGTTAGAATTTCCTACTTTATATATATATATATTAGACTGTCCTGGTTTTTAGGTTAATACCCCCCTCATATGCCTTTTCTGTTGGTGAAAATAACTGTACATATTTTTTTATCATTATGTATATTTTTAATAATTTAAGGACCCTTAGGTCTGCGTCATGACTTGTGTTTCCCAGTTTTATCAAACATAACACGAAAAATGTGTTCCTAGTTGAAGTGATAGCTGTTAAACACAAAGGAGTAACGTTATCTCTGATAAAACAAAAACAAAAAAAATAATAATAATGCAAATCATTGATCAAATTCTAGTCAATCCTGTAAATTTGTTAAAGGAAATCTGACAATATTTTTTACTCAATAACAAATACTAAAAAATATAAAAAGTAAGAAGAATATAACACATATTTAAAACGGTTCAAAATGTCGAAAATATATACAATTTTAAACCGAAAGTCCAATTTTCTAATTTAAAAAAATGCCCCTTACCACAGTCAAAAATAATTTGAGAGACCTCAATTTTTGACTAAGTCATTTTTTTATCGTCTCCAGCAGAAAGTGTCTTAATGCAGGGGGAAAAAATATATTTTTCCGAAAATGGAACGGTCTCATGTCCTCTTTTATGTTTTAGAAGTGTATATGTACATATGTTTGTAGGTACAGTGTATAAATATCGTATTATATCTAATATAAATAGGTTGAATGATCTACTGTATAAATTATTTCCTTTCTTAGCAATTTCTTTAGTTACTTAAACTTAATTACCTATTTATCTGAATAACAAATATAAATATATACATAAGATAAATCGTTTCTTCAGCTTCACAAAACAATTACATAAATACATACAGAATGAATAGATTTTTATACATATCCTTAAAAGGATTTGTATTTAATCCATTATTAGATTAGATTAATGGATTTTGATCCAATTGAAATTATATATATTTTTTTTAATGCAATATCCCATTGACATACTTTAAAGTCATTTAATGCTGTAATGAATTTCCAGGAAAGAGGTTATTTATATATACACCTAAATTCGTATTATATTTTGACAATTTGCTACTTTTATTTGTAAATATATATAATAATTTAAATTAATTGTATGTGCCTTTTGATGGAAATATGGGAAAAATGTTTTAATATAAAAAGAGATTCTATGAAGAATTTTACTCAATTTTTAAAACAAAAGAAACACTGTGACTACGTGAATCCCACGCCTTTCTTATCAATTCTTTGGATATATCAGCCATATATTCTTTAATGGTGGGCTTCATGGACTTATTGTGAATAAAAGTAGAGGCCCTGGACAATAAAACACGACCAGAAGCTGTAGTCCAAAGGGTTGGTGTTTGGTGAATACAGGGGTCATATTTTTTTTAGGGCATGATTGGATGTTATTGATCAACTTTTTTTCAAACATATTTGGGAGTGTGGGTAGGAGGGCTGTTTTGTTGCAGGACCACATTATCATCCAGGAAGTTTGCCTGAACCCACAAGAGGAGATGAGCATCCAGATTTTATTTCCTGCATCAAGAAGCGCCCAAATCTTCACATGAGTGTGACGTTCAGACGTCATTTTTTTAATAATTTAAAAAAAGATAAAGAAATGAAATTTCTACACAGTGCTTTGAAATGTACAACTAATGTTGTGTATGTCCTTATTTAGGAACGAGGAACGTGGTCCAGTCCATTCCCACTTGTTGGTCCTTCAAGAAGGTAAAATCATTCCCTTGTGACGTCAATGTGGGTATTTTCCCTCTTTTTAATGATTTCGTTATATAATAGAATAAATTATATAATTAAGTAACAATAATATAATATGCTCGTATAAAATATAATATCTTTTGCAAGATATATACAATTATCTTGATACATATTTCATATATCTTATTTGGCTTAATAAACCATCCATATTTTTATGAAAAATTCGAAGGACCTACAGTTAAGGACCGGTCCCAGGGACTAATAGTCCTAAGGACCAATAGGGCCGGTCCTAAGAATGGACTGGACCGTACCAACACAACACTATGTACAACGTGCTTAACTTTATTTTTATCCGTATCTGAAAAAATTACCCTGATCTCTCAATTTGCCAATAAATTAGTGTTCAGATTTGAGCGTCACATTCGGTAGTCGCAAATTTGTTTCAGTGTGTGACTGATTTGTTTAGAAGTCAATCCATTCATACTAACAATAAAATGTAAAAATCATCATATATCAGCTATATAGAAACAATGGTTTTTATGCTAAATTGATATGAAGTAAGAAAAGGACGTTATTTTGATATCCTATTTACGAGTAATTTTATTTATATTAAAGAAATGATTAATTTATTTGTAAAAAGAATCTAGCCAAAATAGAAAATTGGTGAAAATGTATCAGTTATATTAATTTAGCAAATATGTAATAGTAAAATAGATATTAGATTTTTTAGGTGGAAAAGCAAAAAGCTTTTTTTAATAAAAATGATGTGTATTTTTTACAAAGAAAAATGTATTTGCGTTCATTTTTTTTGTTACATATGTTAAATATTGAAGGAGGTAAAAATATGTATTCTACGAACATAAATGTACCTACATACATAGACTTCTTATACATTAAACTGTGATAATATTATGATTAATATTCTTTCTTTTAGCAAAAAAAATTTTATTATAAGGAATATTTATCTATTCAGTTTTTTGGCAGTTTATAATCATATTTTAAATATAGTGTAAAAAGTTTTTTTTTCTTTAAATCATATTTAATATACATTGGTTATATTGCCTCAAAGCAACAAATATCAGATTAGTTACGTCCTTTTGATATTCCTTTTATGTAAAAGGTACTGCTTCATATCTTTTTTTATAAATTTGATTTACAACTTTTGAAATAACGTCTGATTCTTTTAATATGTGTATACAAAAAATTTCACAAAATTGAATTCAATTTATCAAATTTATTGCTTTTTTCGAGGTGGGGTATATTTTAATTAAAAATTTGAGTTTTTTTATCAAAATAAAACAATTTTTATATATACTAAAATATTTAGGTATTTGCTCTTTGTCTATTTATTGATAATAAACAAATTACCTGATAAATGCGACGAGTTAACACAGTCCAAAAACTCATTACGTATTGAGATCAAATATAGGCTTTTTACTTAAATTTATTGAATGATTTGAGATATCGACGAATGTTAACTATAGATTGAAGCCTTCATTTATTTTTCCGGCTTAAATTGCCCCCATTATTGTGTTTCATATACAATCAAAGAAGTTTGCGATGTCGTCTTTAGTTGATTAGAGAAAGTAAATTTTTGTTAGAAATGGACAATAATTCGAATATGAATGGAAACGTTATACAGATATAAAAGTATAATTGTATTTTGTTTTCGTTGTGAAAGTTCACATATTTGAAAAATATATAAAATATAAAAGTAATCAAATATCATTATACAGTACAATAACCCATGGTATGTATGTTTTGGATTTTAAAAATAATCAATCATTGAAAAGCTTCACATGCTCAGAGATCTTGCGTTTGAATAAAATATTAGTAATTCCATCGCATTTACTATCAATACGTATTGTCATAATAAACTGAAGCAGTTTTGTAATAATTTGTAATACAAACAAATCTTTTTTCACTAACGAAATATTAAATGTAATTAAATATACTAACAAAAAGAGTCAAGGACCAGCCACAATTTGTTTGGGTATGTATTTAACCAGGTTATTATACTATCAAATTTACCTTCTGTTGATTTTATACATTTACATCCATCTCATAGCGAAATCATTTCTTACCATCATTATCGCGTTAATGCTCTAGTTTAATGCATGATCATTTGTCTGTTTTCGAGTGAGAGGTGCAAGGAAAAAAATTTATAAAATAATGTGTTATCCAAACTGGAAACGAAGTCGTTTACACTTAATTACGGATTATGCTATAAATCCTTTTTCAAATTGCAATACACTTTTAGTTATAAAATCCCCTATTTTTATGCATAAAGAATAACATGAAAGTTGATATCACTAACAGTCAGAAACGGTTCGGATTCAACCAGTCGTGTATATCAACATGACCACTTAAACTAACTTCTTTGTGCAATGTTGAAATCCCAAGTATTGATCAAGGGATTCCTGGCAAGCAACATTCTTTTTAAAGTCCTTTATTTGTATCTTTTTTAAAAACAAACAAACTGTTGACTCATGTTTTTAAAACATATAAATCAATCGTTAGATGTGGTTTTTTTTTGTCTTATCTACAATATTATATTTGACATCAGTTTTCTTTTTTGGATGGTCTTCTTCATTACAAAAATAATCAATTAGCTTCGATGACTCATAAATAAATTTCTAAAATACAAAAGTTACGGCATAGACATACTTAATCTTATACCACGGAGTGGGATTTAAGACAACAACTCACTGAGATTTAAGTGGTATATATTGATGAATGTTGAATAAATCATCACTACCATTGATTAAAATGTTTTGAAGAGGAGGAACATTCACTAAAGGACAAACATATTATAATTTTCAGATTCCATTATTCCCTCCTTCTGAAAAATATTTTTCTTCTGTGTTATTACTAGTACCCTGGAAGTGTCAGCTTTTTAAAGTAACTTTGCTACGTTTACAAGGAAGAAAAAGAAACAATATTGCACCTTTGTTATAAATGTAAACACTTCGAGCAATATATGATACACTAACACCAAAACTAGGAGTATTTTTTGGAAAACCATTACACAGAGAGATATTTTTTTCCTCTCATCAAAAAGTAAGATAAAACAGCATGCAGTGGTAGTAAAACTGCTTAATTGTTTCTATACAATCCAGGTAAAGAAAATTGAAATTTGAACATCTATTTTAAATGAACTAGGTTTTTATTTTTTTTGCTTTATTTCTTAATCATTTAGATTTTCGTTAATAATTTATCTGATTTATAAAATTTTATGTCTTTTAGATAGTTTTACTGTTGATATGTTGTTATTATTTGAGTACCAGAGTAAATTAATTTTGGTTAAAAAAAATATTTTCCATCATCCGGAGAACCATTTCTTTGTACACCAAAAAAATCTCATATTTTTGCAACAACTTACTTACTGAGTTTATGCAACACCACACTGTTTCAATTTTTGCATTGTTCAATTGCTTTTCTGTCAATTTATATTTATTATATCACATAAAAAAAAAATAGACTCCTCCTTCTTTTTCACCATATTATAATCCCTATTGATTCATTTCATTAAATTAAGTATTACATGTATATAATGTAGTCTTCAAAGTGTCAAAACCATGTTTTAATGCTATTCAAACTGTCAGCATCCATTGAATTTGATTATTGAAAGTATAAAATCCAATTTTTTAGTATATGTATGTATATTTTGTGAGTGGAAATAAGGAGGGATATTTTCATCACTAAGGGTTTATAAATAAATATTACATAGAGTAAATAACTAACTGCCATTACTCAAATATATTGCAGTAAGTTTTTATAAATATAGTGTTGTTTTTCATCGGGATTTTGTCATTCCAAAGACATGATTGAAGCATTATCATTTATATGCAAAAATAATTTATTCAAATTTTTAATATGCAGAAAAGGTTTTTATTCATCAAATTTTAAAAAGAAAGTTTCCTTTGTGCCAAAATATGTGAATAAAGAAAAATATTTTTTTTTTTTTTTTTTTTTTTCGACAAAAATAATATTTTCTTATATACATTGAACATATTTGTAATGAACATTCGCTTTTATATTACAATTTTTTGTAACATAACTTTTTAAAAGCTTTTATTTTCTAAATTAACAATGTAAAGTTGCATAAAAAATGTTCGGAAACTATAATATAAGCCGATTAAATGAACTAATTGTAGTTTATATATTAGAGGTAACTCCAATTTAAGTATTTTTAAAAATTGTCTGTTGGTTTTTATTTTCATAGTTATATCACTTCGAAATAATACCCTAAATCGAAATTTTATTTTAAAATCGTGAATGTTTTAAATATACTGTAAATTCAAAACCAACTGCAATTGAAGATGTTAATTGTAATTTTCGTGTTCTACAGCTTACATAACAATAATAATTTGTATAGGTTTTGGCTGGCGTGTGTTTCAAGATCTGAATTTTGTTGCATAGTGCAATGTACGTTCTCAATGTTATCTTCTCATCAGAATACGACAACGATATCTAAAAGCTTATCAAAAAATATAGATAAAACTGCTTTGAGATCAAAAAAGGAAGAACTGTTGAAGAGTTTGCTTTTTTATTGATTTTTGTCAAATTATTTTTGTGGTAACATCTCTTAATAAGATAGAATTTATAGTTTTCCGTCTACTTTTGTGCAATATAACGAATAGAATGTTTTTAGTGCAATGCCTAAAAGAATCTAATGTTATTTGAAATATATAAAATTCTTCATTGTCTTCCTATTATATCCTCTTAAGTCATAACATACCAGGGATATGCTTTTTAAGAATAAAATTTAATTCTCAAATTACTTTCATTTTAACCATACAACTACGATATCTACAGGGGAAAAGGTGTTGATAAGAGAATATAAGGAATTTTTATTGAAACAACTTAAAGGAGACAGCAAAATTAAACATATAAAAGTTAACAAGAATGTGAGAATTTTCAAAAGACCAACATTGTCGTTACCTTTTTTTATACAAACATAACCAAAACAAACAAATTGCAGACTCATGACTTAAGTACACAACAAAAATCTTTTACGGAAATCAAAAACTAATAAAGATGGAGATGCTAATACAGAGAGAATTACTCCTAAAACCATAACAATGAATCGTCCTACTAGTTACCCAAACGATGTCTGTAATAATGTAGAAGATGCCTCTTCAAGGTCTCCATCTACAGAGGAAAATGAAAAAGCAGCAATCAGTCAACAATAACCGATCCCTTTAATGACTCGCCAACGCTACCAAACACAGAATCCAGTCACAATATGCTCACCGACACTGATTCCTTAAAAGGTCAAGAGACGGCTCAAAAAATAAATAATAGAACCATAAAGATGAAAAAAGTGTTGATGACAAAGTCTAGGCCAAGGATTACAAATCCAATTACTAGGAGTAATCCTTTTCCTGCGAGGAGAAAGAAAACTTCGAAAAACAAAACTTTAAAAGAAAAACCACAACCACCCTCTTTTAGCTTAATACGAAACTGTCATGTCTAGCATATAATGTAAACTCGATTGCTTCTTGGAAAAGGGCGTCTTTGATCTTCAATAATTCAATATCTACAAACTTTCTTGACATTGTGGCCTTACTGGATACGAGGCTCAGGGATTCAAAAAAAATCTCATTTTTAATCTCAGTCTCATTCTTTTTTTTAAGTCAGCGGTCATATCAAAAACATCCCATCCATCTCAAAGAGTTTTACTTTTAGTGATAAAATCTTTTTCACATGTGCTTATCGAGTCAGATAGCAATCGTAATTACATAAATGTAGGCATTAACCTTTCAGGCGAAGTTTTGAGATTTTTTGTAATATATGGCCCATATAGGGGCCAAGTTGCCTTCCTTCCAAAAATAGTCTCTGTAATAATGCAAAACATCTTAATTTCAGGAGATCTAAATGTTACTCGACAAATTGGAAGGGACACGTTTAATTATATGTATGAAATTTTAGAAATAAGTACGACATTGAGGAAGTTATGTCAAAGTATTGCCTTGAATACTCAGGTCTTTTTGAAAAAGGAAATAATCTGTAAATGACGTATTCCAAGAAAAATAAATCAGAATACTATTGAGAAACAAACTAGATTACATTTTTGTCTCATAAAACTTAGTA
Organism: Lepeophtheirus salmonis; assembly: GCF_016086655.4. Classification (NCBI taxonomy): domain Eukaryota; kingdom Metazoa; phylum Arthropoda; class Copepoda; order Siphonostomatoida; family Caligidae; genus Lepeophtheirus; species Lepeophtheirus salmonis. The sequence goes on from NC_052134.2 coordinate 41,551,139, forward strand.
AAGTTCCTCACGAGATTCAGAACTTCCACCTTACATCTCCGATCACTCATCAATTATGGCAAACTTTCATCTCTCTAAGCTAAATCTTAAAACATATTGGAAATTAAATGTATAACTCCTCAATGATAGTTTTACTCATAACAAAATAGGAAATGTTATTGAGGAATGCAGGTACTTGCTTGACAATAAAATACTTTCCCCGTGTTTGGCCCTCCGACGTGTGGAAGAAAGAGGAAACAATATTTTCAACGGCAAAGGTATAATCTTTGCATTCGAACAACGTAAAAAAATCAACCGTCTTCAAGGGCTAAAAAAGATGAGTGATAGTGGGATCGATATTCAAGAGGATCTGAATAGCATTATTTGAAATAAAAAACGAAGCCCGAGCACTAAGATCTAAATCAAAGCTGTTTAAAAAAACGGCAAAGGTCTAGTGCCCTTCTCGGACAAAGAATAATATTCCAAGTTTGAGGAAAATTATTGCTTTAAGACAGGAGAATAAAGAGTTAACTCAAGACTCCACACAAATTACACAAGAAATCTTGTCTTTTTCATAAAACCTTTATAGATGTAGCGATTGTAAAAAAACAATGTACCTGCTCCTTTTATTTTCAGATGAAGAGAGTGCCAAGAAGAGTTCTCACTGGAGGATGTAGATGACGTTGGTTAGGATCAGCAGAAAAAAATTTATTGTAGTGCCCTCGATTCCTCCATCTCATCTGAAATATTCCAAAAATATATAAAGATTTATAAGAAAAAATTTAAATCCCCGGGTTATCTGGCTTGCCATTTGAATTTTATAAGATATTTGCCAAAAAACTATGTCCCATCTTAGTGTTTCTTACAACGAAATTAGGAACTTAGGTTATATTCAAAGTTTATGAGTGAAAGGGATTTAATTCTGATACTAAAGAAGAACAAATAAAAACTGAATATAGCAAAGCATAGACCGATAACTCTTCTTAATACCTCGTAAAAAATTCTATCCGGAATTATCAACAATAGAATAGTCCAGACACTTCCATCCATTATACCAGACTTACAAAAGAGATTTACAAAAGGAAGACGAGCAGAATATATACTAAAATCAATCAAAGGTGTTATTGATATAGATAGGATGAATGGGACGGACTTTTCAGTGACACTGGTGGATTTTCAGAAGGCCGTTGACCCCATCTTCCATAACTATATACTGTCGCAGCTAACAAGATTAGGATTCTCCCTGAAAATTATTAATTTGGTAGCAGCTATATTAAGATACTCTTCTTCTAAACTTAGCTTTTTGTGTGGGGAAGATTATTTTGATAAAACTATGGGATGCAAGCAAGGAGATCCTTTGTCTCCAACCCTTTTACTCAGATCATCCAAGGAAAATTTATATGGGGTTCAAAGCGAGCTTATCTCTTAAAGAGCTGCCAGGATATACTAAGTTTCATAACCTCCAATCCCGTGCTACATGGCATTAGAAAGTATATCTATTTCAAGTGTCTGTAAGAAAGCCATCAAAAGCCTAATTGTGGGTTCCCCTGCTGATTTGGTGCTTTAATCGCTTCCTTCAATAAGGTTGTAAGCCGCCGGAAGATGTACTGAAAAATACAAAAAACATTTTTTTGCAAACCGTGCATGGACTAAAAGTAAAAGTGGTTCTGCCTCAGGATGGTTACTTCAACCCTCTTTACAACTAAATAGATTGTCGAAGATACAGAGAAGTCCAATTTAGAGACATCAAGACATCTTCTTTAGAATTGCCCAAAATTTGTTAACATTGTGCACATGACCTCTGAGTTTTTGAGGAAATAGTATAATTCAAATATAAAGATTGGGGATTGGTTTTGTTATGTCACTGCCTAAACATACATTTCATTTCAAAATAGAATACTTAATGACTATGGTGCTATTTATTATCTACGCCGCAAGAAATAAGAATTCTTACAAGCCTACTAGTCTGCACAGAGATCTTAAGACTGGTCTATGATCCCACGAAGTACTGCAGAGGTTTGATATGAATGGAATTGGAATTGTTTTATAGTCTTGTTTTTTAATTTAATTGCTTAGCAGATTCTCATTAAGATTTTCTTTTCTTTTTTTTCATTCACCCATGCTTATTTTTTTTTTTTTTTTTTGTACAATGCTTAACAAATGATTGTGACTATTGTTATATTAATTAATTAATATCATTTTGTTATGAAGTAGCTATGTGTTTTTCGGAATGTAAAGATATATCAAATTATTATACAGAGAATAAAGTAATTATGTAATTTAAAAAAAATATATTAATAATATCATATGTCTCGCTCTACCCCTGTCCTTGTGCTCACCCAATAGCTAGGATAAATTAAACTACAGTATCATATTGTTACTATTTTCAATGATTCTTTAAACCATACTTTATGGAATGTACCTAATACATTTTATATTCCAATGGTATTGTCTACTGATATTTTTTATTTATTTAAAAGTTGGTTATGAATATCTAGGCAACATTCCAATCCATCTTAGCTATGAGAGAAATATAGTTTTGGTATTTTAATTATATAATGATGAAGTAGGTAGATTACTTTTTTTTCTTAATGATCTTAAACATTTAAATGAAAAAAAAAATAACTTTATATTTTCTAAGAAATGAAATGTAAAAAGATCCAAAAATATTAATTAAAACGAATGGATTTTCAATATGAAAAAAACAAACCTGTAGTTTTTTTGTTTGTTTTTGTACAAAGAACATTAATTAAAAAATAAAATATTAATTTCTTATTTAAGATACAAGATATTAAAAATATACACAAATATTTTAATTAAAAAATGAAAAAATATGATCGTCACAATGTAAAGCAGCTCAAAAATGTATTTACTATTTTTAGAACATATTCGGTGAGACCTCAATTAATATAACTAACTGTTAAAATCCTTATAATTAACATCGAATTTCACAAAAACCCATAAATATTTTTAATATAATAATAATTTATATATATTATAATTTATAATGATTGTCAAACGGTTTGATCACTATTGGTCATGCCCCTTATAAACATAACATGCTTTTTTCATATTTCATCAAAGGATATCCTAATTTTATGTTATATTGTTTTGATACTTTCTTATCAAAGTAATATGGAAAATGATTATTAGTAATATATAATATTTGACTTTGGTTGTTTAAATAAATAAAAAAGTGGCGAAAGAAGAAAGTAAAAGAATATACAAAAAGAACGTAATGTCTACAAAAACACTTACTAAATTATGATTGATTTCATCAAATTTTGCTTCTTTTAAAAATATAAATTAAGATGAATGGCTGTATCTTAAATCAAATCGTTGTATTTTTTTTTTTTTTAAATCGATTCAAGGTCATTCGTAATTGATTGTCGGGGATTTTTAATTCAACCGTTGCATTTTTTATAATGTAAGGAAATAATTCCGCTAAGTGAAGCAAAGCGACGGCATACGAAGTGTAGAATATTTTATAGGAATAGAAAGAAAGGAAATCGACTGTTTCGAGATATATGGACAATTATCCCTTTGGAATATCATATGAGTAAATAAAAGGTCTTATTATCTGGAGGAAGTGGTGAGTTTGTTTCTTATGGAATATTAGAGGAGAAGGACTCGGAGTCAATCTGTAGACTGAGAAATAAAAACTGAGGAGATCACATCTCATTATGAAACGTACTCCGGTTCTACCTTGTATCGTAGCCTCATCCCTCAGTCAATGGATTGAGTCCTATTCCCTCTCTTCCGCCCCGAATATTCCATGAGAAGTCAACTCACAATCTCTACTGTCGTTGTATCTAATTTCGACATGGAAAGAGAAAGTAGGGGCAAAGTTATACAGTTTACCCCACACAATAAATATCTCAAAAAGTTATCAAAGTTTTCTCCAATTAGCTTACATTGTTTTGGAATATCTTTTGAAAAAAGTCTTAATAACCATGGACATAGTGTGTATTAATTTTTGTGTTGGTGTGTGGAAACTTCAAAGAAGTTTATCAACTTTGGGATTTGAAAGGAAAGTAATGGAAAGTTAAGCAGAAGTAGTGAAATTCGTACATCAATATCGTTTAGAAAATTAAATTGTACGAACTTGTATCGTATCATAGTTTTTAAAAAATAATCAGAGGAATGTTTGATCTCATTCCAATAAATTCGAATATCTGAGTATATCCATATACTTTTCTTCAACTTGCTCTAAAAAGCACTATGCAACTGTTTCCAAAAAACAATTCTATTAATATTTAACTAAGAAGCTTTTTATATGGGGTAATGAATAGTGTATGCCTAAGCGTATGTGAATTCTAAATATAATTACACACTTTCAAAATGAAGGGGGATTTGTATGTATACTCTTAAAAGTAAACTTGGTAGGTAAATTAAGTTATCAATCACTACCTACATAAATTTATGTATGAACATAGAAATAACCAAACTTTTATAATAAAAAAGTGCAATTCTATATAAATACTAAATCAATTAATTACTATCCATTGCAAAAATATACTATGAATTTAGAACTAATAATAATATGAATATTTAAACATTATAAAAAATTATATACGACCTTGATTGCTAGGGATGGGCATTTCATAAAAGGCGTGGAGAAAGCAGGAGCTAGTTTTACTAAATATTACTGGTTTAAGATCTTTGTTGAGAATAATTGCCTGTTACATAAATTTAGAGGGAGAAAGTGTAATTACTCCAATAAAGTTGCATTTAAAATAGTTTTGAAGACAAGAGAATATTGTAATTATATTTAAATATATATTTATTACACATTTTTTCATTAAATTACACCAAAGTCAGGCAATTTTTCTTCTTTTAGAGAGATATATATGTAACTAGCAAAGGGCGACCCGGAATTGCTCGGCAAAGGAGGGAGGGGGAAATCATATTGACAATAGCCCATCTTATTTCTTCCTAATGTTTATACCCCTTAGGAGTGGGTGAGTATTATAATATGTCGCCTTAATAAATATATATGTATTATTATGAATGAAAAGAAAGAAAAAACTGTGCTATAAACTTCAAATAATATACCAACATACGATTATATGCATTCAAAAATGTGTTTAGATGATAACTTTATCTTTTTATTTTTGTCAAAAACTGCCAATCGAAATTTGCAAATAGAATTGCACAAAAACTGGTTTTCCTTAATTCTGCAAAATAGTAGAAAATCATTTATATACTTGCAAAAACAAACCAATAATGGAGAATGTCGTCCAAAAAATAACCCTCGATAACTGGCTCATTTTTAAAAATATTGCAAAATTTTGTTGTAAAATATTCCAAAAAATATTATTTTGACTATAAGAGTCTAAATTTTTTCCACAAAATGCATCGTTTTAGATCATTTCTTTTTAGAAATTGAAAATTTACATATGATGAAAAAAAGAGAAAATATTTAAAAATTATTCAGTTCAGCACCCACTTTTATGTGTCAATATATGCAAACAAATTTCCTGATATATTTTATTTTATTTGCGAATCCAATATTCTACTAAAAATTTATTTTTTGCACTAAAAAAAACACATTGCAATTTTCCCTGATTTTTTATTTTGGAGATTGATTTTTTTATCTTTAATAAACTTTGAAAATGTCGTTATTCGTATAGTTTTTTGTTTGTTTTTGAGACGCCGTCATTTTTTGATTTATAATTCAACCCCTTATTAAGTCTTCTTGAACTCTAAAACAATAATTGGTATTTGGGTATAAAATGAGCTTCGAAAATCGGGGCCCCATGTGGGCCTGACCAGGCTCAAAAGCGGAACCCATGCAAAATTTAAGCTTCCTATGACCAAGGGCGTGTGCATCAATAGTGGACACACACACAAACTCTATTTCCTATATATTTACAGATCCCCAAGAAAATATATCAAAGAATGAGCATCATTTACAAAAAAGAACATAAATATCAACTGTGTTTCTTTTCTAATCGTAAAACTAGTACTTTATCTCTGTGTGTTACCGATCTCTAATTGTTGTAAATAGTGGGACATAAGATATGTCTCATTTTTTATGAGAGTAATTAACAGTGATCAGAAGTAGAAGTATATCATTTTATAATATAGAACTGTGTCAATAATTACTGGGTAGTGCCAAAAATGCCTATGAACCAGTTAGTTACTATTTGAATATACTTTTGTATTATTTTTCTTTATTTTTTTTTTCATTTGATCAAATAATATTTTCTAACTGAAATCAATAAAAATATATCCTATGTATAATAAATATATTTTCTAGAAAAATAAAAAACCACACAAATAATTGCAAGGCCAATCACTCCCTCTATAGAAATTCACCATTGATATTTCCCCTCACATCCTCTTTTTCTCCTCAACCAACCAACTAAACACCATCATTATTCTCAAGGGCTATAAAATCATATTGCTTTTAATAAAATATGTTTTCTTTCTTTCTTTTTTTTCCATATACTATTTCAGGACATGAGAAAGTAAGAAAATAAGTCATTTCAATTCAAAGTGGAGTAATAAAAATAGAAATTATATGAGTATAAATAAAAAGTGCTTCTTTCATTCATTTCTTCCTCTTATTCCCTAATAATTCTGCATAGAAGATGAAAATAGACAGTCATGCCTTGGATAAAGAGCATCACTCACTAATTAAAAATGATCGATATTTGGGATAACTAAAAATATAAATTGATACTATATACATATTTATATATACAGGGTGCACAAGCTATCTATGCCGCAAATTTGGCGCACTCTCTTAGACAAACGCAGGCACTAAAACAGCTGGGTTTTTTAGATAACTTGTTCAAACCTGTACCAGTTAAAAAAATGGAATCAATTGACGATTTCGTGTCCAAAATTTGGAGTGGCATAGTTCCCCTTAGAATCTGCACGAGGAGTGAAACTTAGAAATTGCTCAAACTCTGGCACTCAGTGAGACATTCATTCGCGAGGTTAGGAGGAAACTTGAGGCCTCTAAATGACTAGCCTCCCTGCAACACATTACAAAAAGTATCAATGGCTCCAATGACTATTTCATCTCGTGGAACTTTTGGCCTCTCAACTCGCTGGATCTAAATCGGATGATTTTTTTTTTTTTTTTGTGTTGGGTACAATCGAACAACATACTAACTAAATACATACTCATCAGTCGTATCAAAAAGGAGTTTCAGGATTTGCCAGGGAAAATGTTTTCGCTTTCGGCCTTATATACAGACTGTAATGAAGGATGGATGTAATTTTATTAAATACAATATATTTGAATCCATCAAGATTTCAGAATCTCGTTTTATTTTTTTAATTTGATTATTGGTTGGAGAGAAAAATGTGTTTTGAAAAAAATCATTTTCGTGGTGCAAATAGTTTGCGCACTTTGTATATGTATATGACCTGTGCAATGTTTTTAAAACTTTTCATTTAGCATAACAACGTTAATTTTGTCAAATTTTGTTTTATTATCCTTTAGTTCCCTCTCTGTCACATTTCCTGCCCTCTCCGTCACACTTAGTGTCGGCTCTATTCTGTCAAAAAAAAAAATATATATTTGTCTAAATTTGAGTTAGACAAAAAATTAAGATACAAAATTCATTTCTTTTCGTAACGTCAAGAAAAAAAAATCGTTTTTAATGTTTTAAAAAAATATTTTTTTGGTGACCTATATAAAAGATATCATAGAGCTTATATGTTTTACCAAATTTATTTAATTAATGCCATTTTTTAAATTTTGGGCTCATCACGTCATAATAAAAATAAAATGGGGTTACATATATAAATTGTAAATCCTAAACATTTTATATTGTGCGAATGTTTGGGTTGTTGGGAACCTGAAAAGTATTAATTATCATTGCATCAAGCTCTTATCATTATTTTTTCATGTTTGACGAGAGAACATCGAGGTATGGAGTAACTACGTGTGAGTGAACTCATAAACAAATTACAGTAATATCGATGATTTTTTTGAGGAGCTATTTTCTATATTATTCAAGAACATTTTGTCTGTTAGCCAACGTCGAATTACTCGAGGCAATTTTCATTATTTTGTACTGACGCATCACGTATGTAGGAGTATTTTTGTTTGTCATAATCTGAGGTTTCACTGTACAATCGTAACTCTGCTTTATACTTGGATATATTTATTCAAATCAGTCTATGTATGAATATATGTTGTATGTATGTATATTCTTTTTTATAAAACTTTGTCCAATATCGATTTTCCGTTTCTTTCTTTACTCATTCAAGAACTGATTTATATTAATGTAATGCTATGTCTCCATTTTAAGTTTCTTTTTGTTGTTGTTTTTTTCTTTTATTATTATTTCCACTTTAGTTTGAATAGAAATAATTTTGTCTTCTTTCATTTTATGCCTATGAACTACATTTGTGTATATCCATTGACAAGATATATGTATATTGATCATCCATAGATTCTTCGAATTGATTTTCGTTATTTGTGTGTTTCTGCGTGCTATCGTAGAACACGTAATATAGTGTGGTTAGTTCCAATTATTAATGTAAAAAAATAATAACATAAAATAATTAACGAGACAATTTTTTAAATTGTTTCATATGTCTCATATTCCTGGGCAGAGCATATAGTTTGTCAAAAAAATTAGTTTTTTGAAAAAAGAGTTTTTGAAACATTGTTCTATGTTATTTAAGTTTGAACGAATGCCACCTGTTGAGCTTGTTTTAAATCATTTTAATGTTGTGTTCTCGGCTTTTCTATATTGTGATTCTTATTTGTGACTTCATCTACTGTGTTCGACAAAAAATGGGGTCCAAGAAAGACATAGTAGAAACGGGTAACTTTAGTACGGTTATACTAAAGTTGTTAGGATACAAACTTGATGGTTGAGAATGAATATATCCGTTTCCAGTTAGTTCTGAAGAGTAAATTTGACTCAGAACTTGACTACATATCTTCTCGACGCTCCTTCCCTGAGAAAATTTATTCAAATTACGATATATAATTTAATTTTTTCAATTAATTTTGAAGTAGCGAAGATTATATGTAACTAACTTAGCTATATGCTAAGATGAAACTGTGGCATTATTTCTGTCGGATCAAGGTTTTGATAAATATAAATGTTAAATATTGTATTACAATTGACCTTAGATGTTGATATTATTAATAAAAAAAAGGGGTAAAAAATAATATTTTTATACAAAGAACGTAAAAATGACTAAACCTCTCTACACATGAATAATTAATTATTTAAATACAAAAACTCTTCAAAAATTTATTAAATTTTTCCATATGAAATATACTAGTAAATTATAGACAATTCAATGTAAATATGTTGTTCAAATTTGATCGATATTACGATATTACTTGAGATGGGATTTGTGTGGAAAAGAATGATCACACGCATCAACCTTTTCCCTTTTCTAATCGTTATAAATTTGACAATAACAAATAACCTTTTTTAATTGATGTTTATAAAAATAGACATTTCATTTTTCACGATAAATACTGTCTTTCTTCAAAATATTTGTATTTTTAGTTACATTAATTAAATTTTTATATTCTACATACCCTTTACTTCAGCTGAAATATCCTTAGATATATGAGGAGAAGGGTCCTACCGCCCTGCACCAACCACACTCTCTAAAGGTGAACGCCCTTCAAATGAATATTTAAAAGAATCAAAATGCAACATTGGAGGAGAATAAAATCATTTTTATTTGTTTTTTGATATCAAGAGCAGGGATAAAATTGAATTTTATCTACAAACAAGACTCTCTATATTTTCTTCTCAACTATGTAATAAACATAACTATCTACTACTTCTGTGTACATAGTAAATAGTATTTCTATATATATATATTGTTTTTTTTCTTATTTAGGAACGTATTTATTTTAACAATGATAAGTGTAGTACTATTTATTTATGACAATATTATGTGATTTATGACTTATATACATAAATGTGTACATAATAAGCTCATATTATATTAAGATGAAAATAAAATGTATATATATATATATAGAGTATGTGAATGAATGTATATATCTGTTCTTTCAACTTTATTCACGTTCTGACTCATAATCTTAATATATGTATTTTTTCATTTGCATACATCGTTTTTTTTTCTCTACCATATTGATGCATAAAGGTACTTGCTTCTACTAAGTACATAGAGATATGAGCACATTCTAATGAAGTACAAACTTACACAAATAGTTAAAAAAATATTATTATTATTAAATACATCGGTTATATTAGATTGTTATTCTTATTTTTTTGTCAGCTGTGGATCAGTGAATTCTTGTTATTTATTAGTGTGTCTTCAACGTTGAAGCAGTGAACATATTCTTATTAATAATTTAGAAAAGTGTCCAACAAATGGAAAGAATGAGGATATGGGCCAATTATGAATTGATTTTGCGCCCAGTTTCCCTTTACCTATTAGAAGGAAAGGTTGTGAGATGATCTCCTTGTAATGCAACGGTAAATTTTGTTGTTGTTTTTTTTTTTTTTTTTAATTCAAGCAGTATATAAATATTTCTTTCATTCTTGTGGTTATGTTGCTTGAACCAAGGTATCTTAACTGGTCTCACATTCGGACCTCCATTTGTTCATGGTACAAAGAAGTGCTATGAACATTTTTGAAATCCTTGTAATCGTAAAATTAATTGCACACGTTGGCAGCATAACCACCATACTAATATATGACTAAACCCAAAGCTATAAATCAAGTTTTGAAACGAACACCAAAAGACCAATATTTGTACAAGATAGTTGTCGTAGCTTTTTTTGTCTGCTATATATTGAGTATTACTCTATAATTAACAATTACCCTCCATGAATTCACTCTTTTAACTGAATTTACAAGGTAAATTCAGCGAAGAAATACAAATTAGCATACAGCTATTGAATTCTAGACATATAGAATAATCACTCACGCTATTTTTCTATTCATCAATTTTTCAAAAAAAATGTAGTAAAGATAAGGGTGTTCCTCTTCTTCTCTTTTTTTTTAAACCACATCCATCCTTTTTTGTTCTCCTCATGAGGGAATAAAAATACTACCTGATTACTCCACCTCTCTATGATTGGGTAATATGACGATAAGGAAGAATTAGAAGAAATTATAAAGTAACATCATTTGTAGTATCATTACTAGCGAAATTTTGCTTGGGAAACACAATATCACCTAACCATGTTCCTCCTAAAGCTAACAGGCGCGTTTTAGTAGACTTATTATAAACCTTAGTTCTCTTTTCTTTTATTAACGTTCGAACTTTCAAATGGAGAAGAACAATTAAAATTGAAGAATAGTCCTGCAGGTTACATATAAACTTCTTTTTTTTAAATTTACACTTGTGACGATTTTGACAATTTCCACATTTCTAGTGTTTAAGCTGTAACTCATATTTATTGTCTTTTAATCTAGGACAAAACACATTATTTTATACTTTTTCCCTGCTCTATCACAGGGCCAGCAAGGGGAGAATCGCCATTTGCTAAGGTTTCCTGTACTAAGTTCTAGATTTTGGGTGAAAAGATTCTAAGTTATTCCATTTTTCCGAGTCAAGATACTAATTGACCCCATGTTATTGGACTGCTGGACTCCTTCTCCATAGTCTGTATTATTTACACCCAATAACATATTTTAAATATTTACTGTGATTTTAAAAAGTCAATAGATTTAGTTTTTTAAATATATCTTTCATCGAAGTTGCCAATTGTGCACTTTTATTACCAAAAATGAAAGTTTAATCTGTTCGTAGAGTTAATTAGTGGAGCTCAAGTTGGTTCCTGGTCAGCTGTGAACAATTTGTGAACAGTTGAAAAATTAGAGTACTTAACAATATTTTTTAATTTTTATATTTAAAAAAAAGCTTGGCAGGTTCAATAATGCTAATAACGTGATAACCTTACACAACTAAACTGTAAATTCTTGTCTACCTTCAAATCTAAATGTTCAGCTGGAATATCTGTAAACATTTTCCGGTGAAAATAAATTTCTTTCAATACCACCTCATCAAGATTTTATATCATTTCAGAATCTAAGGCCGGGTCTTTGCAACTCTATCTATCAATTAAGATATCCCTTCTCCTAATTAAACGTAGATTTTTGTAAAGGTTCCTTAATATCTAGAAGTAAAAGACTTATTATACTTAATGTTTGATCAGAAGTATCATTGTATAGTCATTATTCTGTAAATTTGAGGGATTATTGTATTTATAAAGGATAGAACCCACTAATCAGGTATATATGTATGTGGAGAAAAATAAAAGCATTTAATACCCTCAATGTTTTAACTTTTGAATGATGATCAAATATGTTAGCTACAACTTAGAGCTATTAATGTTTATTTTTTGTTTTAATTATCATCTTCAATGACTTACCACGTTAATAATTGCCATCCAACGACACCTAAGCTCATTTTCCTATAATTATACTTATCAATTTATTCCAAACATACATTTAATAATTAATGTTATTTAAAAAGAATACAATAAACAATACAGAATTAAAAGAAAACAAATGAACTTGAAATATTAGAGTCGTTTCAATTTCTACATAAAAGGGAAGATATTGAGTCTTCTCTGGAAACTCTATAACTTTATATTCTTCATATTATTTCCCATAAGGTATGGCGTTAAATTGTATATCAACATCTCTATATCTTTCATTTACTCATTCTTCTCACTTACGAGTATCAGCGTTTTTTAAATGTAGAGGAGCTTCCTTCCAATCGTCACTTTAGGCCCATCTCGGGTGGCCTTAACAGGAGTGTACATGTTTTTTCTTCTCATTCCAATTTATAACGCAATCCTCAACACCATCATATTTACTTCTTCAGTTTTGATTTACTCAGAAAAACATGCAATTGAAATCTATTTTTCTGCAACCTCACCGCCTTCACATACAATAGTTACAAGAAAGCATTGACTATCATTGTAGATTAATACTCAGTCACTAATATTACTATGTTGACTAAAACAATGATCCATTTGAAATAATTTGATGATTTTATATGAGATTCATAGTGTGAGTCTATTTTCAAATTTCAAAAAAACCCTATTAATGTTCAAATTTTGTTAAATTTTTTGAGGCTCTGCCCAATGGATTTTCTAAGCAATTATATTTTCTAATGAGATTATTCTAATCTTTAAAGAGACAGACTAAACATATACTACAGTTTTGTAACAGAATTGCATGATCCCCTTGTTACTAAAACATAGTAATATTATTTGAAAAGTGGCTAAGCTTAAAACTAAGTTGTATTTCAATTAATACAAATTAATAAATTGACAGTGAGCATTCCTGAATACTTAATTACTTTTCCTTTTCTAATTTATCAATTTTTACCGAGATTAAACAAGGCACAAATGTTGCATTGAAATAAAGTTATTAATGAAGATACTTTCAACAAAATCATTACCAGATTCTGTGTACACTAACAACATTTAAACAAATTATATACTTTACTCTAATAGGTATTGCAATAAACAAGTATATAACTTTAAAACAGATGCAGTTATGCATGCCTGTAGTTAGCAATATTGTTATACCGGAATAATATTAGCACTATATGCTTTCTTTTATACAAAAGTAGATGAGGTTAACCAATAAACACATAGGTAAGTATTGCTTAGAGCGATACTCGTATAATTTATACACAAAAATACATGTTTTTGAAATGAGTTTATCAATAGTTATGATACTCCATCCATTTACTCGAAAATACTTGCAAATTTTATAAGCTATTAATTATTGAACATTCTATAATAATCAATAGCTAATTTCGCTTGGCTTAGCTTCAAAGAAGTTAACAATTATTTTTTCTTAAATCCAATCTTAAAAGAAAGAAAGTATCATAGAAGAGGAAATTTAGATTTACTCTTTATTTGCAAATATTTTTTTGCTATATTTTACTTACTTTTATTTGCTAATATTTTTGTACATGCAATAATCAAATATTAAACTTAAAAGAAGTATATATATATATGTATTTAGGTATATTATATTCTTAAAAATATTGAAGAATAGTATTTTAAAGTTAAATGCTGAAACTTCAATAGTTCTTTCAAAACGAATCTAATAAAAAAATTAATGACTAAAATATCCATTTTTTAAAATATCTTTATTTAAATATCATTAACTTTTGTCCTTCTAAAAATTATTGAAAAGTTGAATTAGAGTATTAATTTGAAATTTAACATGCATTACAATCTTATCATAAATTTTGTCAGCTATTAATATATATATATATGCAAACTAAGTATTGCCTTTTCAATGAGAAACAAGATGGAGAATATATCCAACTTTAGGTTTTTTTTTATCTGAAGATATCGGTGCATTACTTCATGTGAACTAAGCCATCCGTCAGGATTACATTTAATTAGATGAAAAGGAAGACTACATACAGAAGGACTCCGATCCAAACAAAAAAATCATTTCAGCTTCAGCATATCTCACAAATAAAAAGATTTGAGTACCAATATCCAGATTTAATCTAATAACTATATAACTGCTGGATCTGAATATCTAGAGTACAGATCTAGAGCAGTAATCTTTCTATTAAAAAGTAATTATTTAAAATTTGCAATGATGAATGAAAAATATGGATGTAAGTAGGTGTTAAAACTTAATATGAGGAAATAAAAGACAACTTAGGATAGTCATCAAGGTCATGACTACGTCGTATTAACTCAATTGTGTTTTGATTTTGTTGTTGTTTTACACTCCGGGTACATCCCACATTATTCAAGGAATTAATTTTTTTATTCCAGTAGGTTTGGCCTTACAAGCCTATTTTAAATCTTACGGTTTTTTTAAAATATAATTTCGATTGAGAGACATATTTCGAAATGAAATAGGTATATAGATGAAAACTTATAGTTATAAAAATTGATAAAAAAAACATTTTAACAGTTAAAAGATAAATTATTTTTTAAAGTATCTTAAACCATGTTCTTACAACAATGTGATTAATCACACAAAATCCAGTAAAAATGGATTTGAGCATATATAGAAGCTAACATTTTTTTCCATTGCTTTATATTATAGCTACAACTAGAGAATAAACTTTATATTTCAACTTAAAAATATTTCCTGTTAAAAATAGTTCGATTTTAATTAATTTTTTCAGTTGAACTTTTAATTTTCTTATCAAATATTTTAAAAATGAGCAATATGAGGTTGCGTAAGAATATTTTCTAATTAACCTGATTTAACTCAATTATTTGACTGATTTTTTTAGTATTTTAGAAACAAGAAGATTTAAAATTTAAATATTTTCATATCCATTGTATTTGATTAGTATTTATTGATTTACATTTAAAATATTCATTACTTCTTACAATTAAAAAAAATGTATTATTAAATTTACTTAGAATAAAAGTAAAATAAAAAATGAATATTTTTGGTATCTTTGATTATGATAATACTAGTTTTCATAATTAAATATTCAATATAATTATCACATTACTTTTATAAAACTTAAAGTTACATCTTAAAAGATTACATTACCTTCGAGCTATTTATTTGACCATACGTAGTAAAAAAGGTATATTTCTCTCATTTTCATTAAAAATGCTTTAATATTTAATTATTAGTGAGATCTGAGGTACCATAAGGGTCAAGAGTAAGAATACTGTTGTAATTAAATTTACCAAATAACCTATTAAATATATATATTGTTTGAATGAAAATTGTAGATATGTTACACGGAGTCAAAAATATTCCATTACAGGTCTATAATCATAGTCATAATATGTATTTTCTTTACGTTTTTCGAATAATCTCACTCAAAACAAATCAATGAGGTACAAACGGATAAATTGTCACTTTTTGAGGAGTAATCATTTACTTTATTCGCCTTTCTGTTAATGTTTGATTAGATCACGCCATTCTAGTCATATATTATTCATTTTGACAACATTTACCGGAAAAATAATTTTATAAACTAAATATTACCTTAGTCTGAATAAATAATGCTTCCCTCATCTATGATGGTTTTAATATATTTTTTTAGAATAATATAACTTTTTAAATATTTAAGAGAAATTATTTAAAATTATAAAACTTAGTAGAAAAAAAATGAAAAATTGTAATTGTATTGTTTTGATTTAAATCAGCAGTAGTGAGAGATAAACAAACCACGATAATTTTCAAAAATTCTTTACAATATAAAAATTATAAAAATATTCTTAATTTTATAATTAAAAAAATCTAATACCCACAATATCCATTTAAAGTTTAGTAAAAATTATGACACTTGAAGAGAACAACTTTTAAAGTGCCTTCTATGTAAGTAACATGACTACTTATTGTTGGAAATGGGGAAAACATACGGTAAAAAGATTCAATATCTTATTAGATTAAGCAATGATTAATAATTAAGCCATGACGTTCTTCATTGTCCTGATTTAATTTATAAGCTAATAAGTTATTTCAATTCTTTTAAAACGTTTTGTAAATTTCATCAAAATTAGAATATCATTGATACATTATTAATAAAATTAAAAACTGCAAAAAAATGGCATTTACATCTTAAAAAATATCAACATACATAAACCATGTTTAATGCACATATTATGTTTGATAAATAGAACAGCAGCTTACCCAAATTATTTCATTTTACCATTTCTAATCTTATTTATGTCATTTTTTATTGTCACATAAAAGTCTGTTATTTTTTTTCTACTTTGTTCTGCTTCATATTTAAAATACTGCATGATTCTGTTATGGTAGATGTGTGTAACTATTTCTACTTCTTAAAAACTCATATATTGAAAAATAATAGCGTAATGAAACATTTTTTGGTAAACTATTTAATTTATTTCACTTTTTCTAGAAATTTGGGATTAAAAAAAAAATAATTGACAACATATCCGAAAAAATTGAATATCGTAACTTTTTAGTTTTGTCGAATAATAATTGAATAATCGATTTACATCAAATAATTATACAAAACAAGCAAAGTTTGCCCTAAATTCAACCAAATCTGATAAAATTAATGACTTTATCTTATGTCATCTTTGTGCCAAAGAAAATATTGCTAAGTATATGACACCATGCCTCCTTGTAATTCCTCCTATCTCTCTATATCTTTCTAATATATATCTAATACTATTTTTTACGAATACATTGCATATATAAAAGATTAAGCTATGTTTAGAAGATACCATAAAAATATCGTAGTGATGGGCTGCCAACGCACAAATGACGTAATTACGATTGGTATATATTTTTTCCATTTCACGCAAACTTTTATTCTAAAAATTAAATTCCATATTCATAGATCGAATTGATTATATGAATATAAAAAGCCAGGATTTGAATATTCATTAGTCGTTTAGCATATTATATACTCCAACACCCTATGAACGAGCTTCTCTTTTTTTTTTAGAAAATGTAGTAAATATATGTAGTGATGTAAATCGTGTAAATTTTTTAGCAGGTCAGTTTTTTAGAATTGGTAATCTGAAGAATGAATGTTATTTTCTTTAGTTGTTATTATTATTTCGCTTTTGATTAGTGAAATTCCATTCCTACTATATTCAAACCTGATTCAACGTTCGTCTGTTCTAATAACAGATGAAGATTAATCTTGAGGATTCATTGAGGAGTTATAATTGTAAGTCCTTGATGGAATCAGAGTAGAATTAAAGGATTGACATCACAGTGGTTTTTGCCAATATTCTTGTTTATTTCCTTCTTCTCCCTTCCTTAATTTTAGTTGATCAAATAAAGCTTCATGTCAACTAAGCAACTCTCCTCCAAAATATTCTTCAAATTGTCAGGATTACCAGGTTGATTTCTGGTTTTTTTTTAACATGCCCAATATACACATGATTTTAATTGCTATATACCTATATCCAAATTATTAAAAAATCAAAAGGATTAAATATCCAAACTTGTATAATTTTTTCTTCAACATTTTTTTGAACAAATATAGTTCGATTTTACAATAAAACGACGGTGAGGTCATTTTGATACAATTTTGACCTAGCATTAAATGTTCAACCCCCAGAATATCAAAAAAAATTATATTTTTTTTTAATCAATACATTTAGACAAAATTTTGGATCTATAAACTTTCTAAATTTATCCCAAATACATTTATGCCACCCAAAAACGGACGGTGAATCATTTTTCTACTATCAATTTTTACTTTTTCAAAAGGAATTAATTCTATTGATGTTTAGAAACAAATTAAATACTGAAACATAATTATTTTGTTGACTAGCATAGTTTTGAAACTTTGCTGGGATCATTTTTGATTCTGGAAGACTGGTGTGTGAAGTGCTAAACCACTGTACGTTGTTTGAGTATATATATAAGTCTATTTGTTAAAAAACTTTGGAGTGTTCCTTTAGCACAACATTCAATTTAAAATTAATTTTGTAAGCAAATAGTTACTGTCATTATTGAACCCTGCAGTCTGCAAAGTTGGAAGCAATACACCACTGTCGTTATTGTGTCAATACATAAACAAATCTTTATCAAAGAGGTTAAATTCCATCTGTAAAAGAAAAGGATTGAGATAAGTGTAATAACTTGTAGTTGTATATATTAATGCATACACAATTACAAATATTTGTATGGCTAAAGGTACATAAATTCTTTGATAGAACCTTTTATGGGTCATAAAAAACATTGTTACTATGAGAGTGTAATAAGAGAAGAGTAAATAACTTTAGAGTAAATAACTTTTAATAAAATCAATATTGACTAAGTATAGTATACATTTATTTACCATCATAGATCAAGAAAAGTTGATTTTATATTACCCCCCCCAATCATTACATTCTTTGGGTATTTGGAAAACTAATTTTTTGTTCACTTATTTTTTTGTTTCCACTTTCAACATAAATTATAGTATTGGGTTTCGATATGGAAATCTTAGACCGGTACGATACCGTTGTAATTTTGACTAGTTTGGTAAAAATTTGGTCTAGACCAACCTTGTAGTAGAATTCAAATGACAAAAATGTTAAAATAAAAAAAAAGTACCAAAAAAGCATACAGAATGACCGAACGAATGTGAGAGAACTCGTGGAGGTATAAGATTTGATACTATATTATATAAAATAATAAGTCTTATAATATTGTCCCATCCACTTAGCCATAGACATCAGTTCAGGAGATCTATAGTTAGAAATATAAAAGTACCAAGTGTCATAAATAAATAACACGTTAAAACTTAAAAGTAAAATCTCTTCCATTTAGCTTATGACAAAATTATGGACATTCTAGAGTTAGGAGCAAACTGAAAAAAAATTAAACAGAACATGCAGAAGGGAGGGAGGTAATGACTGCAGAAATTTTAATAAATTTAAAATTTATTTAAAAATTTGGAAATTTTCATATGTTTAAAAAAATGTACTTTTTTCGATATAAAAATTAAAGTTAAAGACTCTATCTTAAATAATATCTATATACGGACACATGAATATAAATTCAATTCCATTGAAAACATGGAATTCATTACTGTGTAAATTATTTTTTATTTTAGTTTTATGAAAAATTAAAGATATGAAGGTTAAAATGTGTTACTTTTGATTAAAAAAATGTGATTGACGAAACTTTAATCATCTTTATCCATATTTAGAGGTTATCTTTTTGGCTTTAAAATTTCAGTTTTATTTAAAAAAAAAAAACTTTATTTGGTTTCAGTATAATTCATAAAAGACACATGACAGCTTTTTAGTTTAAACTCATTATGCCCTGAATTCAATTTCATATGAAAATATTTTTTTTTAATTCTTGAAAATTAATTATTGGTGTGTGCATAGGTCCTAATTGCTTTTCTTTTTCCTTCTTTCGACTTTATAAAAGCAAAATTGTCAGTTGGTACCGCAGATGTGACTAAAAAAGTCCCACCAATAAAAACTGTTGTATTTGTCTTAATCTCAACTAATACTCCGTTTTAGTGACATAAATGGATACTTTCCTAAACGTAGATGATTGTTTACTATTACTTAGCGTACCCAGAAATTTGTCTATCCAGTAAAATTAAACGAATGTGAAGGAGAACTGTAATGCATTAACAAAGTTTTTGTTTTGACTGAAAAGTGGTGCGCTTTTCTGATGCATAACTAACTTAAAACGTAAACAAAACCTCATTTTACCTGCCACGTTCTGTTTCTAATCTCTACTTCTTTATATATGTATTTTTATAGTATCACGAATTAGTCACGTACAGTTATAAAGGGTTAAATTAACAAAATTAGTTCAATAAAATGCTGTCAAATTTGTATAATTAATTATAATAATTAAATAACTAGTCCAAATAAGTCATCAAAGTTAGAATCAATAAAACTATCCTATTTTTAAAGCACATGGAGCTTTTCATTAATATAGTTCTGCCAAATCAAATAATATTTTTCATCAAAAGAAACGATTTTAAAAATCTTTGCTTAATTGATATAGAAGATAATTCCCCCAGAAATCGTCTTTTTTCCTTTATGTTTTTCATGAGCACATTCATATGTAATTACTCAACATTTAAATGTTCTCTCCTCAAGAATGAAATAATAATGACAACAGTTTCATGGGACAAAATATATTTTTAAGTTGCTAACAACAACAAAATTTGTAACCTCAACATACCTAGGATTTACCTCATAAAAGAGATAAATTGCTCTTTCCACGACTCCATTGATACTACAAAAGATCTTGCATCTATTGGAACGGGCATCATATATGGCTAGCTGCATTTCACTTATTAATATAGGGTAGTTCAGGTAAATCTTTAACTACATCCGGAACATTAAG
The DNA here is from genome assembly GCF_016086655.4 of Lepeophtheirus salmonis. Taxonomy (NCBI): domain Eukaryota; kingdom Metazoa; phylum Arthropoda; class Copepoda; order Siphonostomatoida; family Caligidae; genus Lepeophtheirus; species Lepeophtheirus salmonis. The sequence continues at coordinate 41,571,851 of NC_052134.2, forward strand.
GAAAGCATTTCAATCTGATATTTCAATTTTAAAGTGATAGTTTAAACTTTATGTAAGTTTCGCAACTTTTGATTCAATACAAGTATTTATGATGGAGGTAACCCAGAAGAACATCGAATCGGCTGGAGCAGTACAAAGTCTAGTATACCTTAAGAATATGCTCGGGTATTCAAAAAACTGAGTATACGACGTCTAAAATTGGTGGAAGGAGGAGAGGGCATATAAAAGAAAAGCCAACTAGTCTCTGAGGGATAAAAAACGCACAGACAGATTCATCGTAGGCCTGAAACAATCCGTGATGGCGTCTCCTGGGACTCCGATTAACGTTCATGCCAAAAAGTGCCAAGTAAACCGTGCAACAGTCTCCAGCGTCATAAACACTGACCTGTGGATGAAGTCATACCCCTCTACAAAAGACATATGCTTACAAACAAAATGTAGGCCACCCGGGTTTCTCAGGTAAGAAAATTGCTAAAAAATTTAGAGTTCTATAGTAACAGAATCATCATTTATTATGATGAGAAACAATGGACTGTCAACAGAAACCACAACAACGAGAACGACAGATGGTTGGCCACAAAGAGAATTAATATTCCTATTTCTTTAAAATAAAGTTTTAAGCCAGCATTATGACCTGTGTGGTCATTGAAGCAATAGCGGTTTAATCCCTCCCATCTTCTTTGAGCCAAAAAAGAGAAAGTGGGTGCCGATAGTTACTTTGATCTCCTGTCTAACCTACTGATACCTTGGATGAAATCTGAGGCCATTCTGTCGAGCTCCTATTTCAACAATATTTGGCCCCCAAAACTTTTGCAAACTTTTTTGCCCTCAAGACCCAAAACTTGTTGAAAGAAGAGAATGTGCCATTTTAAGCGCAAAACCTGGCCCTCTAACTCTCTAAACATGAATTCAATGCATTACTCCTTTTAGGGGCAGTTAGAGAGTTATTTCACACAATAGCATCAACTCACTGAAGGCCTCCATCATCAAGTACTGGGACAAAATCTGCTGCAGACTTGGTCAAGGCCTGCAAATCCTTTAGGCCTTGTGCCGAGTGAAAAATTAGTGAAGGTGGCGGAGACATTAAATGCATATTTTTTTTCTTATTATTTGAACTTTTAAATAAAATTTTAAACGTCTATTTACTTTTTATTAATAAATATGCAGTTGTCTGGATTTACCTTACTCCACCATAAACATGGAAACGTTTAAAAAATCTTCAATAGAAACTAACTTCTCTATATTTATTATCATATCATAAAAATAAATTCCAGTAAGTTCCTAAGCCTTTTAAACCCCCATCGATCGTAAACCAGTCAAGGCACATCACCCTAATGTTCATACTAGCCCGGTAATAGAAACTGAAAGAACATTTTATAATTACTTAAACTGTATATGAATCTTGAATATTTATTTAAGAAAAAATATCTTTTCGAAGATCAAGATAAGACTATTGTGCTGGGGTGCTGAAAATCCTAAAATAATTTTTTTGTTAGATTTGATTGAAAGTACATTTAAATTTTTTTTTTGTTCAGATTATCAAATAAAACAAGATTATTTTATAAAATATTTATTTCCACGTAATTATAGTTTGTTTATGAGTATATAAGTTGAATTATATATATTAATTGAACTCAAGAGAATTTTTTATTTACATTTTTACACATCTGTTATTACTAATTAGCCAATAATAGCATATTTAAAACTGTTAAGCTTTTACCATTTTGTATGTAACATGCTTCAATGTAAACGTGTTTTTTTCTACTTTTTTTTAAAGAAAATTGGAGCCTCATTGTTTGTGCAGAATTAACAGCAAGACCTACTTTAAACTAAGCTTATAATTCTTGAATACATTTTCATAAACTTTTTTATCAAAATATTTTCTAATGACTTTTCAAGCATTACCTTTAACGTTCAGAAAACAAAATTGTGGAACCTTAAACGATTTGTATATGGACTTTGAAACTTACTTTGAGAACACGGATTTCGCAAAATGTAGTTATATTATGTCAAATATTACAATATAGAACCTAACTGTCAGAATTATATAATTTCGAATTGTTGGTATTTCAATGACTGAAAAAATATGAATATTGGACTTAATGTTGAACACAGCTATTTTAGATTTATGAATATTTCTGAAAATTTTATTGGAAAAATATTAAATACTACTCTAATATAAAATTTTCAAGTTTACAATTTATTATAAAATGCTAAATTTTGAAAACTAAATAATTTACTACTAAATTTATTCTTCCTTTAAGCTTTTTTTATCACTGAACACACTAAAAAATTTCAATTTTTTTTATATGTGGAGAAAAACAAACTAGGATGTAAAAGTTGTTAACATGTGTAACATCATAATAGAAAAAAATTATTTTTAAATTTCATGTTTGAGATTTATTTCCTGATTTTTTTAATCTATTTTTTTCCAAACAATTTAATATTTGATATATAAATTTAAAATTTTTTTAAGAGTATTTCGGAAGTTTTTTGAAATTTTTTTTTGAAATTTTTTCCCAAAAAATTTATTTTTCATATTTTGAAATATAATAATATTTGAAGTAAATTTATTGAAATTTTTTCCCAACATTTAATTTTACAAATTAACTTTTGGAAAACATTAATTTCGAAATTTTTTACAAAAAAACCCTGTCAGACTTAATAATTTTGGGCTTACAAGCTCAAATTCATGAGTAAATAAAGTGTGCCAAATTTAATGACATAATTTTTTTAGTCGGTCATGAGATATACTCATACGGCCGCTGGTGTTTCTCGTATATTTTTGGATCCAAAAAAATATAATTCTTGAAATTTGGAACTTAAAAAATATATATAAAATTCATGAGGAAGTACTTGATCAAGAATTTAAAAAATGCACTACTCTAATGAAGGTGAGACTTTAGAAACATACTTACATATGTGAGGGCATTACTGTGCCAAAAATCTACATGTGTACACTTTTTTAAGGAATTATTACAAACAATAAATTACAATTAATAATAATATTGAGCATTATACTTTCCTAAACCTTTTGTATAAATCCATAATAATTTATCTATTTATTTTTTAGGTAAAGGACCCATCAACAATTCCCACTTCAGAATAGTTCGTAAAGAAATAAATTTTTAAATAAAAAATGAAAAAATATTGGATATCATGAAGAAAATATTACTATTAATTATCTTCAATTACATCAGTATAGGTAAGATTATTTACTTATATGAACATACATTAAAATGTAAGGGTTTCATAAAGAAAAAAAATTTTTTTTTTAAGAAGAACCACTGAATTAAAATGTAGTAATATAACTTCTACTGCATTTTTTCGAAGCATATTATGATTTTTTTTTATAAATTATATTTTGTTGTCAAAACTTTAATTTATTTAGAATTCAAAAAATAATTATGTTCATTTAATCTCTCATGTACATATATTCATTCACAAAAATAATTAATGTCTTGGAAGAAATTAAACAACTTGTATAAAAATTTAATTCATAACAAAACTTTTGTTCATTCCAATATTTCAAAACTTTTTATATTGATGTACATAGTTCCTTCCAAGGCAGGGGGAGTGAGAATGTACAAGAAGTTTCTACAGAAATGAAAAAAAGGGGAAAGTAGTACTATCATTTAAGGGGATATAAAGGAATCTTGTTCATATATGAGATAATATACATAAATAGTCACAAGCCTATTTATTAGACGCACCAAGTTCTTCATTCATTTTAGTCTGAATGAAGTCTAGTGAACTCGGACAAACATAAAAAAGAAGATTTAATTAATATATATATATTCAGCAAGATTATTTGTGATCTTATCCCCTATTGGTGCCAACTACAGCCTCCCAACAGGACCATTTGTCTTTGCAAATATGCGAGATATAGGTGACCCTCATTTTCTTTCACTGCATATTCATGGAGGATTTGAAGTCAGTAATTTACTTGTGCTGGAATCAGCAGGCTTTAATCTCCACTTGCTACCAGATGCTGTGGTCTAGGTGGTTGAGGTCTGGGCTTTGGGGTGGCCAAAATTTGGGAAGAGTCCTGCTATGCTCCATAAGAAATTTTTAATGGTATGTGTTAAAAATGGTATCCTCTCAAATATGTTTGACTTCTCTCCAGTAGTCTTGACCATCTTTGACAAGGTAGATCGGTCTAGAGATTTATTTTTTCCAAATATAGATATTGTCTTAAAAAAGAGTATCTGACAGCTTAGCTTGACTAGCCTACCACTTTGAGGATCCTTGAGACCGGAACCATCTTCCAGGGCCTGGCAAACGAGTTAAATTGGTTGGCAATGACCAAAGTGTCATGGCCGGGACGGATAAAAGTTGCAATCTCCATCATTTTGTTTCCAACTTTCTCAAAAAGTGAGATACATTTGTCTGCAATATCTCTTTTGAATGATAATATCAACAGCGTTACATTAATTTCTACAAATTTATGATTGAAGCTCTATATATCTCTACAGATAAAAAGGTGCTTTAAAATAATTATTCATTATCCGGATTCTGCTAATAATTAAATGTCAAATATAATAAAATAATAGTTCAGCCAATAGTTAATTAATGGCTAAATAATATTGACCTATATAAATACGTGTAAAAAGGCTGTGCATACATGCTAGCTTATAGCCCATATTATACTCGGTATGTATAGCATTAAAAATTTTGTGGTTTTTGTTGCTACAACCTGTAAATTTGTCGGAGATGAATCTGACAAATGTGTCATAGAGTTTATGAAAGGGGAGAGAGAGAACTTAAATTGTATCCTCGAAACATTACAAGTTCCCATTTATTTGTCAGATGTCAATTATCATTGTTCCTTATAATAGTATTCTGGACATAAATTTGTATAAAGTGAATTTAATCTTGTTGGCACTGAACATATTCCCTCTATTCAATAAATAATATTAGGGGAGAATAACGTAATTTTAACTACCAATTAATTTCGGCCACTTTTTCTTTCGCTTCTTAATAAAACTTTGAGAGTTACAATGAGGAACAATTTCTTTACGATGTTTATATATTTCTAAATAATGATTCATTGATAATGTTTTTATTTGTCAAGTAAAAAAAATAATTGTTTCCCATTATATTTTAATTTTGTTCAAATAGGCTTAAAAACAAAAATAACAAAACCATCTCTTGCAGTGGTATAATGAATATATACATTGTACTATAAACACCAAAATGTGCTTCATTTGTGATGCATCAAAATTAACGACATATTAGGCAAATTAGGGGGGTAGTATAATCTAATTATGCAGTAATTTCACTATAATTTGATGCATCTCAAAAAAATTAATATCCTAGTGACAATATTCTTTAATGAATTTGGGTCCGTGTTTATTTTACTCTCAAAACGTTTTATGCAAAAAAAAAAAAAAAAAAAAGAAGTGTTGTCCATGCACTAATACAAGATTGTAGGATAAAAAGACCGGGAACATTTGTAGCAGTCACTTTTCTCGAAGATAAAGAAATACTGTCTTTAAATTTGCATTACAATTTTATAATATAATACAGATTATTGTGAAAAAATAAACCATTTCTTCTCTACTTTTTTGTTATATTGGATAAAAACAGTTTTAAAAAAGGTTAAAGCACTTTTTGTTGAGGTTATTTGTTTAAAAAAATTATAATGTCAATTTTTATTGTTTTTGGAGTACTAAATATAATTTGAATAATGGATTATATTGATGTCAATTTATCTAGTTTTATGAACATTCAAAACTCACTCAATGAGGAGGAATTTGACAAATTATAATGCTGACTTACTATAAATTGGTTGCAACTATATTTTTCTTTGATTTCTTATGTAACACTTTACAGCCTGCTCAGTTTGAAGGAACTGAATTTTTACGACCTATAATACTGATGAGAGATTGATAATAGAAATATTATTACATTTTAATATATATTATAAATAGAGAGAAAAATAGTCATTCAGTAACATTAATGTCTAGATACTTATTCTTCAAAAAATATTATAAAGTCAATTTTTATTTAAATTTGAACCTTATCTTTTTTAAATTGTTGCAACCGTCCCTGGCTACAAAGGTATTTGCAATATTAGACGGATGGTGTTCAATTGCAGTTTGTTGAAAAACAATAGGGAAGTATGGTTTCTTAGTAGACTAGAAATATGTGTAGCCATGGTTATTCTGGTGTAACTAATACTCTCAGGATGATTGAACCAAAAATAAAAATTGTTTTATGCAGGCCCTTGTCTCCTTTAGTAATTTTGAGGATATTGTAATATATAAAACATTCTTTTCATAGATTGGAGAGAACAAAATAAAAAAGGACATTTGCTTTTTTGGAAAAAATTGCAGTTAATATATGGTTTTTAAGTATTAATACATACAAATTGACTAAATGACTAAATTATTAAAGATTAACATTTTTTTTAAACATTATTGTATTTTAAGTAATTTACCAAAAGTAGAGCTCCTTATCTCAAAGGATATTATCCATAAGTACATACAAATTAGATATTAACAAAAAATGTAAGTATTAAACAATAGATGGTTTACATATGACGTCATTAGTCTGTAAGTCAGCCAATTTTTATTTTAAACAAAAACAACTATACAACCCTCACACTTTTCCTTTTATTTTTCAAATATTTCTCCATTTTCTTTAATAGCTCTACCAACAAGTCTAACAAGGTATAGCTTTCGGATAGTATGCTTTAAGAAGGACTTGAAAGAGCAAAAAACCTCGTTTTTATATAATAATAATAGAGAAACCGCAAGAGAAGTGCAAAAAAATATTTTGAACATTTAGTTTTTGTTGAATCCCCTAATTCTATTTGTAATTTTATTTCTAATTATAATTTTGATTAGTTTTTTAATTTGGATATAAAAAATAAAACCAATGATTTTTTTTTTCTGGAAATGATGAAAACTTCCGAATAAACCCCCCTGTAAAGCTAAATTTTTGTAGTGGAGCGGTGTTTTTACTCACATTTGTAACTAACATCACATATTTTACTTAAAAGTATGTATATTTCTGTATGACTGCTTGAAATTTTGAAAGAAAAAAAACAAAAACAATTACAGATTATAATTTGAGGCTTAATTATAATGAAAGCATTTTTTTGTTGTGAGTAATGCTCTAAAATTATTAAATTCAAAATATACTTTGGGTGATCAATTAACTATTACATAAATTTGTCCTTAATCTATTGTGATAATTGTCTGACGTCTATTACAAAATTTTACTCTTATTTATAAACTAAAAAAACTCAAGCATTGCAAACCTCAAGACCAGGCTGGAATATAGTCAAATACTAAAGTATATCTTTTATAGAAGTAGTAATATATGTGAGATTATTCAAACAAAGAATATTTATAATACAAACACATTTAAAGATTGCCTGTGAGAAAAAGCTTAAAAACTTATCATTGGATTGATGGATCGCTATGTTAGATTGAATATATTCAATGATCCATTTATTTAGCTTTTATAGATCTAACACAAACAAACTATATATGTACAACTAAACACTCTCAATGATTGAGTTGATACTTTTTTTATATTTAAGGTGATCAGCTTTGAAAAAATATATATGAGTTTTTATATCATGTTATATCTGGAAATTAAAAGAAGGAATCATAATTTGACTAGTACCGAGTGCGGCAAAACAAATCCTTACACTTTCAATCTATAACTTTATCAAGATGTATTTCAGCAACTAGTTGTGATAGGGTATATCAATAAAATAAAAATAAATAATATGATGTCTTGGCTACCTTAGTGATCGAAGCAGCAATTATGGCTTCCGGACGGCCACGGAAGGCCTCGCACCATTTGCAGAGGAAGTAATCAAACATATCATCCCAGTCCTGGTTGACAGTGTGCTTGAGGTTGTTGATATTTGGGTGACGGACAGTGCAGGTCTTTGACTCAACATAGATCCAAAAAGTAGAGTCCAATGGTTTGGCATCTGGTGTGTATGGGACCTCATTCACAAAAACCTAGATTTATGTAGTAAAAGGAAGTGTAAAGTTTTTTCGCCGAACCTTTGTAGATATTTACAGAAAAGTGAAAAACGAAGAAAAAGAGAGGAAATGAGTTTTCTTAAGACTGTGTATCATAATATTGTATTTTTTTTAATTTATTACATGTATATTGGCTGAAAAGTTTGGGGATTCACGAATAGATGGTGCTATTTTTCAATTCACCTCATTTTCACTTATACCAATGTTCAAAAGACAGCTGTCCCAGTTTTACGACAATTTTTTCTTACTTTGTGAGTTATTGTGCTAAATGTGACGCTACTTTTGTTCCTTCCAAAAACAATGGACGATTTTTTTTTTTTACCTTAATTTAACACTACTTCTTTATGAGGAAAAATAATATTTATACTAAGCAATGGCTTGAAAAGTATTATGGGGACTCCACTCCACTACAAAAACAATTCAACGTTGATTTGCTGATTGCAAACGTGGTCATGAAGACACCAATGATGTAGAGCTTAGAAATACACATTATAATTCAAGAATGTACCGACCCAGCGCAATACCGTCAAAAAGCGTTTGTAGTATACACTTACACCTTAAAACATAGCTATGGTATGATCCAATTAGGCCAAGATATACTTAATTTGTTAAAAAAATACCAAATTCCTTACCCCACCTATTGTATAGAGTTATTAGAGCGTTTGAAGTACGATATCATAAAAAAACGGCCCATTTGAAGAAGAAGATAGTGCTTCTTCACCCGAACAACGCACCGTGTCACAGGTCAATAAAAAAATGGCAAACTTTTGAGTTGCTTCCGTATCCACCTTACTCTTCAGATTTGGCTCCCAGTGAATGCTAGTTGTTTGCAGATCAAAATAAAATACTTGCCAGTAAAAAATTTGCGCCAATGAAGAGATTATAGCAGAAACAGAGGACTATTTTGAGGCAAAAAATAAAGTGCTTTATAAAAGTTTTAGAGCGGCTCTGGAATGATTGTGTTGCTCTTGAGATTTGAAATTAGAGATTATATTGATTAATCAAAAATAAAAAATTTAATCCCGGGACTTTTAAGCTAGTATGTTATGCATATACATTGTGTAAACTCTTTTAAATTAGGTATAAATGTTGGACAATTTCCTATCGAGCAACTTGCCTAGTAGATCATTTGTGGTGAGGCAACATTTTTGTACTGGTCTTCAAATGTACAATCTATCTATTGATCCTTATTATCCTAAACACAAATTGATTATTTTTTACATGTTTAACGAATTGTATCTGCATCAATTGTATTTAACAAGCCGATTCCAAATCCTGTTTTATCATGTACCTTAATGACATTCATACAATATCAATGAAAAGTATATTCACACATATATATGTATATGTTTGAGCTAGCTATTGAATGCGTTAATTTTAAATGCAGTTTCACCTTATACAATATATAAGATTAAATATTCCCTTTAACTTTAAATTAAATCAAAAAAAGTTTTAGCAATATATATATATATATATATGCCTGTATATAAATAAAGCAAACTCTATAATCACGAGTATAATCCATATCTCGTTAAGGAAAACTTAGATAAAGTTTGCTTATAAAAATATGTAAATTGTAATTACGATATTAATGTGTCTAGTCAATAGAAGTTAAACAGCTTTTTACAAAAGTGTTGGTGTCAATTATGACATGACTTATACACATGATTTTAACATCATATAAGTTCAAAAATGAAGTATAAATTTTCAATAGTATCTTGATATAATCGATAAAGTTTTTATAAATAGAAAAAATTCTGAAATTTCATTTATTAATGAGATGGTTTTTTGGTAAGAGGGCGAGGAGAAGGCTGGACTTATGGTTTCACTGAATTAACACCTATGTTACTATCAGCTGCAAGGTTTGCCTTTTTTGGTGTAGCTGGAGTCAAAAGTCGGGAAATTTGTACCGACACCGGCTCCAAAAATTATTATAATTTATATAAATAAAACTTATTTCTAATCTAATGCTTAAATTAAGTGTTCGTAATTTTTTTTTCTGATTATACTTATTTAAGACAATTACTTTATGAAAATTGAAAATAATTTGAATAAATTAATGTTTAATACCACAAAATTTCTAACGTATTTTATTCGTGCTTTACAATAAATACTAGCACCATTCAGAACATATCTACCGTCTAAATTAGTATGTTTGCGCAGGGCTTACCTACTAGCCATGCAAGTCTCTTACTTAATATCTTGAATAGACAATTTTATCCGTGTAATGTGGCAGTGATAAGCTGTTTGGATTTTTTCCCCTTGGTTCCGAGTTCATAAATTATATTAAGAAACTTAGGAATGTATCAGCAATAGATATAAGGTTTTGATCTATTTTATTTGACGTTCATCATGTTAAATATCTTAAATTCCGAATATTTTCTAAATACCTAGCACATTTATTTACTACATATAACTAATAGCTATGAATTAAATCTATATTTATATTCTTCACACTCAAATGACTCCATAGTACTATTAGGCTATAAATTATAGTATTATAAAATTGTATGTTGTAATCGGAGTCGAAGTAGGACATTTTTAGTAGCAACTCCACAGCCCTGATCAGCTGCTTATTAAATGATATTTGAGAAATGAAATGAATTTCTGCTTCAAAGAGAAGAACTTTCTACATTTCAAATAGCATTAGTGCAGAGAAAATATTATAACTATAATTTAGTTTTATATAAGTATATAGATTTTATTTTGTATTTTCTAAATAAATTTCCACTAAAGATTAGTGAGAATTCTTCTTTTAGAGGGAAATGTTAAAACACCCACTACTTCCTAAATGATGAACAAAAAAGAAACAAAAAACACACGCATCAACCGTTTTTAGTTTTATAATCAGTAAGCATCGTTTTTTCTTTAAACACATCCCTTCCATAAACGTAGCTATATTTACGTGACACAATCGTAAGTAGTTTTGAAGTCACATATACTCTTTATACAAAACGTATTCAAAACTTGCTCTTTAAAATTTAAACAATGGGGGTTTTGGAGAATTTAAAACAAGGAGTTTAAATGGAATTAGAAAGCAATTATAAAAAACTAAATGATAGCTTGTTCATAAATAAATAAGTTGACAATCATTCAAAACATCTTGTAAATGTTTCTAACATCAGGGCCTCATAAAACTTTGTGTTTTAGATTTTTTTTAGAGTGACTAATGTTAGGAAACTTACTAGCAATCCACAATCATTACAGAGTAAGAACCCAAAACCTTGTTGTAACTAAGTAAAACGTAACTTTCATGAAATCTAGAAAAGACAACTCATAATCAAGATGAAATATTTTAATATAGTACATTTAGACATACTTTTTGTTCAATATGTCCTCCTTTCAAGTAATAAGAGCCAGAGCAGAGATTGGCAGCGTTTGATTATGAAGATTGTTTCCATGGCATACCATTCTGTTATGATGCCTGCTCGGAACGTATCAAAATTTAGGCAAGAGGTACCTAAAATATGTTTCCTAACCTCTAAGCCTATAGGGTCCAGGGGATTGAGCTCAGAACTGGAGGAGGGCTACATGGAGGCAGGCCAGAAGTCATGAAATATTTTGGATGCAAAAGTTTTTGCTCATCCTGGCGGTATGAGGCTATAATTGACTTTTTGATGTTGTATATAGTCCAAAAGGAGAGACCAGCTGATCTATAGCCTTTTTGGAACTTACACCGAGGTAGAGGAGATCGCACACGCGTTAATTTTTTGTATTTGCTCCGACATTTTTACGTGTTTATTTTTGTTTCAGCTGTCATGTGGTTGCCCAATGAAACCTCATAATTAAAAGTAAGAGTGAAAATTAAGTCCTATAGCAAGTTTTAGGTTCCCACTCTGTATAAAATTAAAAATTGGGATTCAATTCGAGATGTAGGAAAAAGTTCTTATACTGTAAGTCCAACGCTAATCCAAACATTCTTTGAATATTTACATCGACTCCAGTTTGAATCCTGAAATTATTTTGGAGCTCATTTCAAATCAATAGTTAGTTCATATGGTCTAAGAGTTTTAAAGCTCAGTATAAATTAAATTCTGATTCCAAGTTGAGTCGCGTATTCTTAGTTAGTGAGTACATGACAAGTGTTTATAGTGAGAATTGGTCGAGGTTCAAGGTTTTTAGTCAAAGTCATCATATCTGCTTAGCTCTAAATACTCGTAAATTGAGGTATTACTGTGATTTATTAATGAATTATATATAACTAGATTTTACAATCAAATATGTTCACCAGTGGGGTTTTACCTACCTATACCATTTTACCAGGTATGTACATAATAGATTAAAATCGGAACGAGAATTTTTTTTTTTTTTTTTTTTTTTTTGACGCAGTGTCCAATTTTCTTTTTCTTTAGATTTCCTCCACTTCTTTTGATTAAAGAATTAACTGATTTATAGTCAAATATTATTTACATTTCAAGTTTTTCTTTTTAAGTCTTCTCTTCTTCACCTTGAAGAGTCAATATGAAAAAAATATATAAATATTATTATTTTCTATATATCAAAAGTAATGAATGTAAATATTCATATAGAGAAAAAAACTTTTTTAGGATCTTTTATTTTTTCCAGGATGAAAAAATATATTTTTAAACAAATCTATATTTGCATAAATCTATAGATGTGAAAAAGTAAATCTGAGTGTCGCTATTTTTCTTTGTGATATTAATTTTCATATTCTATTCTTTAACCTTCATATATGCCTGCATAAATATGTATATTTCATTTAAAATAGTTCATAACTATTCATCACGTACTTAAAAAATATGCAAAGTTACTTTTTTACTTCATGTTATGTCAAAACATAAAGTAAGAGTATTACAATATCAAACTATAAAAAAACTTTATAATTATTCGTCATTACAATGTACATACTGGGCATACATTTAATTTTGACACACGTCAGATTAAGAAATTTTTTTTTGGTACTTATATCTGAAATATGTAATACTAAACACATGATGTTTTAACATAGGATACAAAGAACATTAAACTAATATTTTATTAAATATGAACAAGCTTTTTGACTTTAAAAACTCGTATCCACCGGTTGCAAAGTTAGAAATAGAAATATAATGCGTGGTTCAAGTTTTGTCAATCTCTAAGATATATGTTCCTTAAGTAAATTCAAATTTGGTAAGGTTTGCTAAAAGCTTATGTCTTAATACGCGTGCATATGCTGTGTGTCCATTCAAGCAACCCAAGTTGGGTTTATCAGCAATGTTTTTCATCTCGAAAATCCGTGTGTTATGAATTACAATAATTTAAGAGAATAACTGATTACCGTGTGTTACAACGAAGACTGTTTTAATTTATATTCTATTATAGTATTCTTGCAATACAGACTACTTCCAAGTTCCTATCTTTACATAAGATGACGCTTTATTTGATTTACATTTCACCAGGATATGTTTGATTCCTTACAAATTTCACGCACTTTGGCTTTGGTGTACAACATTTCCGAGATTTTAAGGTGGATTTCGTTGGGCATCTCGAAAATGTGATGGGATTTTTGAAAAATATACTTTTTTTATAATGTAGTGCATTAACAGCTTAATCATTATTATTTATCAGACATGTATATAGAGATTCATCATATATTTTAAAAGTGTGTCATAATTAAATTGACACACAAGATATCTGCTGACAGAGATATCTATAAAACTAAAAAGTGATCCTTACTCACAAACACGTTTTGAATTTTCAAATTAGGGATAATTTGTAACTACAAGTACTAATATCTTTTCATATTACGAACATATACTTTTTTGTTTTAAATATATGGACACAAGGATTTCGACAATTTTCATATCCTAACTTAAAATGTTATCCTTTTTGTTATGGAGGGGACCTAAGAGTTAGTTCCACCAAGTCTAATCCCATATTCAGTTATGCTTATCAGTTGCACTTTTTTAGCTGACTCATTTATTTGATATTGACAACTTGAAGAGTAAATCCTATTTTCTCTAAGCTGTTATTAATATTATTAAATTTTTGAGGCGTCAACTTCCTTTTCCACTACAATCAAACTATCATTGATAAATGTATAACCGTATTAAACATTTGTGTATGCTCATATATGACGGAGAGTAGGGCTGAGGATTTGTTTTGGAGTTGTAATTGTAAGTCCTTATTGGACTCAAAGTAGAATTGAAGACCGACATCAGAGTAATTATTGCCCATGTCTTTATTTATTTCCTTCTCCCCTCGTCACAGATGCTTGTAGGTGATCTAATGAAACATTATGATAGCTGAATTACTCTCCTTCAAATTGTCGAGACTGCCATCTTCATTTTTGGTTTCTTTATTTAATGCACATATTCTTCATTAACTTAATTCATTTTATTACTCATAAAATCTAGTTAAGACTTATTATTGATTATTTCATTGTTCGGGTGAATATAGCTTTTTCTAAAGACATCTTCGGTCACTCTCATTTCTTGACATCAACACGGCATCAACTTCCTTGTTGCTGTTATTATTATTGTTATGTAGTATAAAGATGTGTGTGCTTCCTATAAGAGTAAACATAGATGTATGCTTCCTGTATGAGTAAAAAAAAGGGTAATAAAATAGAGTTTAGCCCAATTTTAAAGGAAAGTAGATAAAAATCTAACATTCATGTTCAACCAAAAACAAAAAAAAAATTATTATTTCTCAAAAGTACTTAAAGTAAACATTTCTTGATTCATTTCATTTTCAATTTATTTATCTTTTTATTTTATTAAGTGATCAACTCATAATTAGCACTTGAAAATTTTCTTTTGTAAAACTCTAAATCTATAGTAAGACTTGATTAATTCATTTGATACAAGAGGAAGTTTACTTTTTAGGTCTCACAGCGCTCTCATGTCTACCAAAATTTTTAATATTATTATTTTTTCATAATGAATTTTATAATGAATAATTTCAAAATGGACTTTTCTTTAGTTGTCATGGCCGAGTCTTCTATCCTAAAAGCATCCTATCAGATTTTGAACAATTTTTGATTTTTGCTTTTTTTATCTCTGGACCAGGTTCCAGGAGCCTTTCAATAGCTCACAGATACTTTTCCGGACGAACTACGAGTCGTTGCAGACTATTTTGAAGAAACATACATAGGTAGACCGTACGGTTTAGCCAAAAGAGTTGCTAGGCATCCACCAGCTCTCTGGAATATATACGATAGAGTGGCTCAGGGATTACCAAGGACAAATAATTCTGTTGAGTCTTTGGATATGGATTTGTAGTATTTAAAATATAAATATTTGTAGCTAAAAAACAAGAGGAAGTTCAAAAATAGCGCACCTAACATTTTGAACTTAGTGTAATCATATATAATATAATACTAGAAGCCAGTAAGTGCCCCTTAAAAATGGGGTAAATGAACTGAGAAATTTCGCCAATGACATAGCATTTGTCATATTTTTATGAGGAAAAATAGTTTATATTAGATTAAAATAGTCAAATATATACCTATATAAAAAATGAGGTCAGTGAAATTCAAAGAGCACAGTTTTTATGATAATATTAAATTCCAAGATCAAGCCTTACACAACCCTCTTTTTTTAAGTACAAGTAGACATTCGACTATTTAAATCTAATAAATTGCTATATTTCCATACAAGTAGGACAAATTGTTGACAAAAGACCTAGTGAATATATCATTTTAGTTATTTCTCAGTTTTTTTACACCATTTGTAGTGGGTGTGCTTGAGCCTTCCCTAAGAGGTTTCTAGTATTAAGGATGCGAGGACACTTTTGAGTTTTATCTTATTTATTAGAATATATAGGAAGAGAATCAAGGGGATTTTTTTAATACTTTCAATATAAGGGAGGGTTTATCAATTTTTTTATTGTTTGGACAATAATTCAAGAGTCTGTTTGGTAATCTTTTTTCATGCATATCTTAATATATTTGTTAATACTTAATTGTTCAGCAATAGTCAGAAAATATATGTACACATTTTGAGGCTTGTAACATCAAATTTTGTTGGATCACCGGACAATGTAGAAGTATGCCTCATAACCTAATAACCCTTAACCTGTATCGTTTTCTGCCCAGTTTTTATGTAGATTATTAGTGGAGTATCGGGAAGAGAGGCAAAGTATAACTATAAAATCATACTCCACAAAATCCACGAACAACAATACGAATAGTAGGGAAGGGTCCATATCGCAATGGGGCATCTGCTCTACCTTGCCAGCTGCTCTTCTAAAAAAAATTATATTCCTTTTTTTTTATTTAAAAAAATATCCTTTTATAGAAGGGTAATGGGTTCAAATTCGGAATTTTTTTCCTAAGTTCAGGTCTCAATGGGATATCGAATCGAATCATATTTTGTTTTCTTCATTTTATGTCCGAAATGGTTCTAGCATATATATGTATACTGTTTATTATACATATATATAATCAGTAAAACATAATTGTATTTATTTAAGCCATATATGTACATGCATACTAGATTAAATAAAATGGAGGACTTATTGTCCTCAATAAATAAGCATGTGCACTTTTTTTAGTTGAAAAAAAAAAGTCTATTTGAACAATTCTATTTCACAAATTTAAATTTCTTTATTTTTGCTTCGCTACAAGGCACATTTATATATAAATTATTTATACTTTGTAATACTAAATTTACATTTCCGTACATTATATGTATGTATGTATTGTAATGTTCATTAAAGTTTAATGTTCGTTCCTTTCCCTATTTATATTTTCTTCTAATTTGATGTTAATTTATATTTTATGCTATTATTATTTAGTTGGTAAAATATATGTATTTTTGATTGTTATATTACATATAAATGAATGGAAATTGTAAATTCTAGAAATTTAAAAAAGGTCATTTTTGCAGAGTCTGTTATGTCACAAAATACATATCCAAGAATAAAATTGGATTTTTTCTTTCATCAAATAATTATATACTTTATCAATAGCAGTGGCCGCGATAAAACATAATATTAGCATAAGTGTGCTTTTCATCGATAAGTGCTTTTGTTTATTTATACTTATAAAAATATATATTTGTAGAGGGATTGTTTATCGCGTGGAGAGTGTCTCATTCCTATGCATGACAAAATATATACAGAGTGGTCAGCTGACTCTTGCAGTAGCATTGAATTTGTTAAAACCAAATTCCATTTTAGTCCAGCTTTTCAGATGAAAAATGATTTTTGAAGGACTCTAAAAAAAAAAAAAAATCCGCCCACCCCCTCTACCCCAAAAATTAGAAGAAACTCAAAAGTTTCAGTCTTCAAGTGGACTAAATAAGTCAGAATTAATTGTATTGTACCATGAAATAGGGGTTTTGAGCTGATTGTATATTTACATTGAACATCCTCACTCATAATTAATCTTGGTGTAATTTGGAAAGTAAATTTATATATATAGCTACATCAATCCAAAAATATCCAAAATATACATTACGAATATTAAAAATACTCCTTATGGTAATTGCATTTAATTTTGAAACCCTTTTGCAGTATCGAATTATTTCCTGCGACATTAATTTTGTATTTCTTCTCTTACTGCATAAACTGTTTCCTTTATTATCCGTTGTCCAACTATGTGTATATTTGTTTTTGGCACTCCACATAACAGTAATTTCTATTGCTGAGATTACTCAATTACTAAAATTTTAAAAACATAATTTTTTCATTATATTACAACAATAGATCAAAGTAACAGGTCACCCTAAAAATTGGATACCCTTGAACACATGTTAAAATAAAAATTTAGAAGAAGTTGACCTTTTTGTGACCTCTAACCTTTTTTATGACCTTAAATATGAACTTTATCAATTTAAAATGTTAGATAACTATTGTTTTAAGTATGAAAATACTTTAATGAGTACGTCATTCACGAGTTTCTTCTTATTTATTTGAAAATAAATTATAATAATACGCATTTAATGGGTGAAAAAGTAATTTTGGGTGTAGAGGGGGGGGGGAGAGGGGGGGGCAGTAATTTTTATTATTCTTTTTTTTAACAGTGTTTAAAAAATCATGTTGCATCCTAAAACTTGAGCTAAAATTGAATTTGCTCATTTTCATGAATTAATATCCCCCTAATTGAATTACGATTTTATCCCCGTTACTTCTAATTGCAAGGATTTATTACACAACCAAGGGGACATTTGAAACAATAATAAACAAGTTATGTTTTTATGCCATGTTACTATGTTTTAAAATGTCAAAGCATCAATAAAAGAGACAACCCACGTGCGATCTCCTCTACACCAGGGTCAGTACTGAGAAAGCAGCAAAAATTGTTGGCATCTCCATCCCAACTGCCTACAATATCAAAAAGTCCATTATAGTCCCATAAAAACCAAGAAGAGCTAATACTTCTGCAGCAACAATATGACTGACTTCTATCATGCCTCTATATGGCCTCCTATAGCTCCGGCCTCAATCCCCTGAACATTGCCGTTTAGGGCGTCTGCCGCTCCTCTAATTAAAATTTGGATTCTCTCAGAGCTTCCATCATGTCAGCGTGACACAATCTTCATCACCAAGAGCTGTCAATCTGTTCACCGGTGTGAATCAGGCGGTTACTGTTACTTAAATAGGACATATTGAATGAAAAATATAGCTAAACATAGTATGTCAACAAATCACAAATTGGTTTTGAGTAGTATATTCTTGATTCCATACAAATCACGTTTTTAGTATTTTTTGTCATATTACTGAAAGTTTTGGGTCCCCACTCTGTACAAGACAACAACAATAAAAATATACCAGATGCATGTAATTCTGAAACACTTTTTTAATTTTTTGGTTGTATGATAAATCTAAAAATTCCTTAAATAACAATGAATCCGCAGTTATTTTTTAACGTTTATCAAAAGAAATCAAATATATCCCCCCTGTTTAAGATGCTCAACAAAAGCGACACATCAGATCTCAGGCATTCTGCGTACTCATGGCACAGTGGGCAAAATTTGTAAGGATTTTAAACACCCCTGCCTTGTTAACTGGTGGGAGTGGTTTTTAACCTGTATGGTGTTCCTACCCTAGTCTTAAGCAACCCAGGGGCTGGGATTCATTTGGAACCTTATAATTAATCTACAGTGTTAACTAGATAAGAGAACCCGATAAGTGTTTGCTTCTTTTATTTATTATCCAAGCCATATATGTTATAATCAAGAAGAAAGAGAAACAAAAAGGGAACCTAAGTCCCCATATTTAATGAACACTGGAGTAAGGAAATTTGATTAAGTATATATTACATATTTCTATGTTGAATAACCTTAACTAATACCTAAGTACATAGCACATTCCAATCGATAGACTTAACAATTTTCTTGCAAAGAATGCAACAAAAAATAATTATCTCAATATTAACACGTAATATCCTATATGCATGTACATTATATACATTTGTAGTTAAAAATCCAAGTATAATTAGTTTGCAGAATTAATGCATTCCAGTTGTTTCAAAATATGTATCTCAATGTTTTTCTATAAAAAATGAATTATACATATATGTTTTGGATAGTGCTTAGCCAGTTTTTAAAAGTGCCTGTTTTCAATTTTGATATCAAGCCAGGATTGTTAGATTTTTATTCTTGTTTCCTACAATTCAAAAAGTCTATCAATTGTCCACCAAAGACAAGGATAATGTTGCTATAACAATTCAACTTCTTGGTTCTACGCTCAAGGGATGTTTAGAACTCATTTATTGATGGGTGAAAGTAGAATCATAAACCTTTCACTTATTAAAGTCCAAGTCGAGTGACAAGTCACAGTTAAATTAAACTGGATTCTTCATCGAGGTTTACGATTCCCATGCTATACACATTGATAACTATCTTCTAATAAAAGTACTTTCATTTTTAGACACGAGTGTCTTATTCATGAATAACGAACACTCCTCAAGATTAAATCTTCATTACATTTCTTATATTTCTTTCTAAAAGAGAAAATAGAACAGAATTATCTATTATATATGTATTTATCCAATTACATCAGACACCCTTAATCAATTAAGTAATGTAAATTACCATAAAAATGAATAACACAATGTTTTTACGTATATATGTATTTAGGAAACAGAAATTATTTACTGTCATTTAAGTAAAAATAATATTTGGTAATGGATCATCTAGTATTTGGAACTGATTTTAAGTGCCATATTTAGAACTTTAGAAATATAGATGTAATATTTATTCAGTACTTAAGATTGTAAATATTTTGGAATGTATGTACAAGAACTGATTTAAAAAAGAAGAAATAAAGTTGAAAAACATAGTAAAGGACAGAACTTTATTAATATTAGGATTGCTACGCATGACTGAACTGGACCGGAGCAAGACTGTCATTGATGGGACAGTAGTCATCAGTCTTAAATAAGAACCAACACAGCACAAGTTATACCGGGTGCAGCGACAAAAAATTTACACTTTCAATCAAGAAATAAAGCTCTTTAATTATTGTAATAAAATAAAATATTTGTGATCTCTCATAATGTACTTTAATATGGTCTATTTTGCAGTAGGCATAATTCCCATATTCTAATTTATTCAATTAATAAGGTCATTTGGTGTACCAAAATATGTAAATTATCGACCAAAAAATTAATTTTTAGATGTATTTCAGCAACCAGTTATAATAGAGTATGTCGATAAATTAAAAAATAAAACTAATATGATGTCTTGGCTACCCTAATCATCAATATAGTCCCCCCCCCCCTTGGCAGCAATATGGCTTCCCGGTTGCCACGGAAAGCCTTGCACCCATTGCAGATGTAGTCCTCAAACATGGCATCTCAGTGGTTGACGATGTCCTTGAGGTTGGTGTTATTTGTGTGACGGACAGTGCAGACCTTGGACTCAACATACATCCAAAAAGTGAAGTCAAATGGGTTAGCATCTGGTGAGTAGGGGGGTCACATTTTCTTTGGCCAGAAAGGCAAGTTGTCCTTCAACAACTTCTGGGCCTTTTTGGACGTGTCTGCAGGCGTACCATCCTGCTGAAACACTATGTTCATGTCTGGGTAGTAGGTCTGGATACCCAACTGCTTTGCAATTTCCATTGGTTTCTTGCCAGCTTCTAAATGTGCGTGGACTTGACTTTAAACAATTTTTGAAGGGCTTCGTTTCAATCCTAGGAAATTCTCATTTAATGTAGTTTCGACTATAACTCTGGTAGGTATATAGTCTTATTTTTAAAAAAGAGTAACTGCGATATCGATATTTGTAACTTATAGATATTTTTTTCAGGGTAAGTTTGAAATTCATTCTCCATTCCCTGTATTTTGATAAAAAACTCATTAATCTATATAGTTCCATTCCTTAGAAATAAAATATTTTATACAAATATTTTTGCTATTCGTTTAAAAAAAATAAATATTGAAAACTCATAACATAATTTATTTTTTAACTAATAATCAATATTGGTTGATAACCAAATATTTCTATACATAAAGAAAAGAAAATTTAATTTTAAAAATAGGTAATATTATATAGTATTCAAAAAGACTTCAGTTAAAGAAGAATTAAATATATCATTTATAGAATACACATTTTAATCCGATTATAGCCTTAACAAAATAATTAAACTAGTCTTATTTTGAATATTTATAAATGGTTCCCCTACAACATCTACATGAAAACTTTTTAAGATTGTATCGGTTTTTAATATGAGAAAAGCAATCCTACAAATAAGGCCACGGCAATATTTCAAGGATATAACTCATTTTTGAATTAATTTCATAACGAAAGTCCATAAATATTCGTATGCCCGACTACAAGAGATAGAAACAAAGAGTGAGAAAAAGAAGAAGGATTTGCTCCGAGGACTCCCTTGAATGTCCATTTTTTGGAATCCCTTATTCACTGTGGATATACAACGAGTCCTCTTGTGTCCATGAAGCTTGAAATAATTTATTTATACAGTTTGAGACATGATGCTTAATGTTATAACAAATTGTGTAATATATCTTTTTTTTTTCCTTTTTCTTTTTCGCTCTCTTTGTTTCTATCTCTTTTTATTATGAAATCAATTCAAAAATTAGTTATATGCTTGAAATATTGTGGTGGCCTTATCTCAAATTGACAACAATATAGAGTGTTTTTGAAGAGGCTCATTTTTTTTTCAATCAAAGTTCATATTTTCAACTATCCAATGAGATTTTTTAAAACTTTTTGAATTAATTTGTCTTAAAGCTATGTGTCACTGAATAAAAATCACCTATTTTCCACTTTAAACAAAGATAATTCCAGTTAAAAGTATAGTGCAGCCATTTTAAAAATGGGTTTCAAAATTATTTAACATTCGGCTTTAAAATATATTAACATAATTTATCTCTATCTTCAACACTGAGGGCTTAAAACAGCTTTGACCCTTAAATATAGCCAAAATAACAAAAAAATGTATGGCCTTTTTTTGAAGTCCACAAGGCTATGAGAGAAAAAATAAGATCATATTTGGAATCAAACTGTACTAAGTTGAGCATATTCTATTCTTGTGCATAAAAAAAAGTCTGATTTTGTTGGATAGTGTTATTAATTAAGATAGCTAAAAGCTTATATTTCTTCAGTTTTTATCAAGATTAAAACTCATTTTTTGACAATTTTTTTTTCATATTAAGACTTAATTCGTTTGGAGAAGTTAAATATATACATAAATATTACATTTTATAATTAAATCCCTAAGCAAAAGTCAATACAACAGTTAATTAGCACGTTGAGTCAAAAGATTTTAAAAATACTCTGTAGTAGTTTATCATATTTAATAAAAATCTTCAATAAAATTAGTAAAATGATCTGGTAAAAATTATCAAAACTAAAATAGTAGGGTGGAGACAAAAATCAGAACATTTAAGCATTGGATGTACAATGAAAATGACAATGAAATGAGATCTGGTTTGAAAATCTACTATAAAAAAACCGTTGTATATGTGTTCTTCCATTTACCAATGGAGAAGTTTCAATCTACAAAAGAGGGTTGACTTCTATAATTTCCTAATTATTCCTAATGTACCATGTAAGGCAATAGCTATTCCCTGGCTCGTTCATATGGCAATTGAAGAAGAAAAGTCCTTGCTTAATAAGTCATTTCATAGGATATATTTAACTTCAACGAAACGACATAGATCTCTATTGAGAGGAGGATTTTCTCTGCTCCCAAAGTCTATCAAAAAGTGATAATTACCCTTTCAAGACATCCAGGTACTGAGTAGCAAGCTACTATTTCCTCACGCCCGGTGTACACATGGGTTATGCTGGGAACATATTTTATAAATGGTATTTTGGTGGAATTATCTCCATCTTCAGCGGCAGCACATAGGATTATTTGGAAATGAATTCCGTCATTTTCACTCACGTTCACCATTGATGAGGTGCGACAGAACTATAAAAAGAAGTTTTACTCTAAAAACCTCATGGAACCAAAACAATTAGAATGTTGTTGTTTTTTTTATCGAGGGTATTATCTCCTTTCACGATTTGAGCAGCAACTCCACGTTCAACTGTGAAAAAAAAAATTATTCACGAAAAAGAGAGCCACAGACAATCACATGATGCCCATTCCATGGTATTTGAGGATGTCTTTTGCATTAAATTATAAGGAGGAAGCTGACAAAATCTGTTAGAAGTTCTTAAAAATATTGCACCTACTTATATCGTGGTAGAAGAGAATCATGGAATCAATTTCTTAAGTAAAAGATGGAAAGCGAATTATTTCACTATTTCAAATATCTTTAGGATGTTTATTCTTCCATGCTCCTTGCAAAGACAGTGGAAAATTATGTAACAAAGCTATTCATGCTTTTGTGGACTGCCCAACACTACATATACTGCAAAAATTTATATTGCTTAACATAGCAAGAATAAGGGATAAATTTGTGACTGCTATTCTTTTATTCGGGCTCCCTTCAAATATTTCGAGTGATCCTACAAAAACTTGTGCTATAGAGTTAGCTCTCTCGAGCTGTGGAAGTAGAATAATAGAAAACCCAACGGATAGGTGACCCTACCCGAAATTAAGAATTTTGAGCTTCAGTTTTTATTGAATGAAAATATTTTATTTTCATTTAGTGGTTAAATGTAATTGTAATGTCTTGGTTTGAGTAGACATTGTAGTTAGGGATGGAGATCTTGTCTAAATTGCGATGAGTGTCAAAATCCTGCGGGCGATAATGTCAAAAATAAGGAAGTTTTTGCTGACAGAGATCACTATAAAACTATACTTTTCCTTGATTTATGATACGTTAGAATTCTCAAAATAAGAAGAAATAATATAAGAGTACTCATATTGTGTTTGTACTAAGATATACATGTTTTTTTTTATATTTACGCTCACCGCAATTTAGCCAATAATCACATTTCGAAATGTAGCACAACAATTAAACTAACTTAGCTAAAATATATTTTGAAAAAATTGCATTAATGCGTCACATATTTCCTTCTTTAAGAAAATTTTTTATTCAAACTCACGCGCACTGTTTTCAATATAATAACTTTTCCAATTCAGGTTAACAATTTTAAATGAAAATACATAACCCTAATCATCTATGAAGGGTATTTATATTCTATATTTTTGATCGAGGTTACGTGAATCCTGAACATAATTCATATACATAGTTTTTGTTTACTTTTTATTTCAGATATCTTGTCTCCTCTTTCCTTTTTAGCATCTTTAGCCTACCTTAGTCATTTATTTATTATTTAATACCACCAAAATGTATATAATCACATTAAATATGGAGTTATGCTTAAATTAGATCTCTCTAAAAACCATAAGTCATCGTTATTCTGCAAGTTAATTGGAATTATCTGTAAATATACCTATACATATTTAATTAATACTTATCAGAGCCATTATTGGTGAAATATATATAATTTTACCTGAATCGGTTGCCAATATATAAAAAAATTCAATAACTTACTTTTAACAACAGTACATGCTACAGCGACAATCCTATAAATCCAGTTAAAATAGTTATTTAACTTTTATTGGCTGTTTTATTTTTTGCAACAACTCTAAGAACAAAGAATGAGGGTTTCTCTTATCCTACATGATCTTCTTATATTATATTATATATATATGTGTAGGTAGTACTACAAAATAGATATTACATGTAATTACAATATGATATTATATATATATATGTTTTTATAGTTAGTCACTTCTGGTTTTTGTATATGTTTTCTTTTTGACACCATGTATAGTTGTAAATTTTCCATTTTTCCTTTCAAGATTATAAGGCGGATAATCTTTTGATAAAACACAGCCTTGTCTTTTCCTTGCAAGTCATAAATTTAATGTCATTACTTATATTTGATAAATACGTCATATAATATTTTTTTTTTTCTTAATGTTCTAAAATATATATATATATATATTATATTAAGGAGATGAGATGAGACAGCTCCCGTCTTATATATATTCTTTTCTATCCTTCTTCTTTAAGAATCCGGAGGAAAAAACAAACTTTAGTAGTACATTCAATCAATTATGTACTCTTATCTCAAATTCGGCCTCAAGTTTTTATGGACTTGGACTCGTCTTAGAACCAATAACCAAGTTGACTTGAAATCAGAACCCTATTGATTTCGACTTAGAACCATTTGAACTCAGAGTTGTAGTAATTTGGTCATTGTACGCAACTCTGATTTTTGAATATTTCTCATCATAAAACAGACATTTTGTGAGAAATTAATGCTTTATTAGATTATGATATTTTTCACATAAATACATATGTCTTAAATATTTTCTAAGGTATTCTAAGTTATTAATTATGTATGTACTACATGGTACCTTTTTATCTCTCGCCTGAACGACCAAAGACAAATTGAATAAATATCCTTGGGTTTTATTTAACTCGGTGGCAATCAAATTGAATATTATGTTAATAAAACTTTATGTACTTAGAGCTGTAATACTCGAATCGAGTATTAAAGTTATGTATAAAAGATCAATCTGAAAGATACTTAATAAAACTAAATTGACTACTATTCAACAGAAGGAAGCAAAGTTCCCAGCAGCAAATGAACTTTTTTTAGATGATTGATTATAACAAGAAAAATGGCAATGAAACATTACTGCATGTCCAAATTTAAAACAAGATTTCTTCATGACCAGTTTCAGAATATGCGAGCTCAGTTATATAAATGTGAATGGATTCTTGGTTATCTTAACTTATCCTACAAATTTGAGCATAAACACTATAATTAACCCCATAATATGTCTATGAAATATTGGGCTGTATTTATTTTTGACGTAAAAAAAGGGATTTCTCCTGTTCTTGATTTTTATACAAGATTTTTTTTTGTGTCAACGTACAAGAAATTTCATTATTCTTTTGATGTCTGTTTTGTCGATAAAAAGATTTTATTTTGGAAATAAAGATTTAATTAAGTACTTAAGTGGAGTTTTTGGAAGATCCAGCTTCCTTGACCCTCAAGATTATAAGAATACGTATATTTGAGCATATGTTCTTATAATTTGTCCCCCCCCCCTCTTAAACACATTAAAAACGCTTGATCCCCCTGTAATACACATCAAAAGCTAACTACTTTTCTAAGTACTCAAGTAAAATGTTTCCCATAGTATACATTATAACTGAAAAATATATTTATCAATATAAATTTTTACATACACTCATCTTTTATTATGTATTTTCTGACTAACTGTTTCTTAACATGGAAAAAAATCTTTATATTCGGGGAAAGGGAGTGTGTGGGAAATGTCTAAGGAGAGTTTAAGCAGTAGGGAATTTTGTCCACTGGGATTTTTGTTCGGCTACTGTTGTTTTCTTATACCTACAACCATTTAAGTTATTTTATAAACAAACCCACCTATTTTTGGAAGGTAAATTTTATTTTTTAGTTAAAAATATAGATAATCCTTCAAGCCATGTTTCTAGATTACTTCCCAAAGTAAGGCCGTAAATGCAACACCTCATCCCTGATTTTGCCCAAAGTTCGATATTTTCTAGCTAAATCTACCTTTAATTTTTACAGATCCACTTAAATAAGTAAAAAAGATGTTTTAATCTAACTATTTGCAGTTAAACAAAATATTAAGAAATATAGGAACATTGATAAGACAGAGTTAAAATGAAAATTGCTTGACGACTATCGTTCTATGACTATTTTTCAATTAATGCTCTTTACATTATGTACATATATAAGTCAATGTTTGACTTTAATTTGGTATCTAATATTATATGTATAATATTACTCATTTATTTCTGTGATAGTTATTTCAAAATATGTATAGAAGTGCAAACGTATATTTGATTGATAAATGAGATTTAGATTTATATGACAGTCAGAATAGGCAAATATACAACAAATAGAATTTGAGGGCGCTAATCAATCTTAAAATCATATTACCATATGTAGAGCTACACGACTTCCCAGCCTGCACTCCCTTTTAAAACAACCCTTTATTCCATCTAATAATTCTGTTTATGTTTTATATTATATCGACATCTGTTTTTTTGTCGAAATATAACAATTGTAGAGGTGCATCCTACAGCAGAAAAATATGATTATTGATTTTGAATCTAGAAGTGAAAGGAGCATTGAAGTAGCTTTAGGTTATTTAATTTATACATTCCACAAATTTAGAGTGTTTCATTACCTACAATACTATACTGTATAGTTATTTTCCATTTCTATACTTAAAAATAGTTTTGCCGGACTTTTTCATTAATTTCAGTCGTGTCAGGGTAAATAGTCATATTTGACATATCTAATTTGGGTCTATGTAGCACTGTGTTAGTTCTTATTGATTTGGTCCAATCCAGTCATAGGACCATTACTATCAGTCCTCGGGATCTGTCCTAAAAACTGTCAGTACTAAAATTGATAAATAAAGAAGAAGTAATGTTAAATGACTTCATCAAGGACTGAATTGGACAGGACGGACACAACACTATTTCTATGTACTTAAAAACTATAATATTATTTTACATATAAAATACTTTAAAGTTTTGAGGAAAAAAAAATGATTTTGTTAATATCGAGGAATAATATAAACTAATTTTTTTATTGACTGTATTTTTGGGTATTTGAATGAATTGACAAAATAAATAATAAAGTCAGGAGAAAGACCATTGTATCCCCAAAGTATCAACAATTTGTAGGTATTCTTGTGCCATCATGAGTAATGTGAAACAATTTCTTTCGTGGCGAGTGGCAATAACTTCAACTACCATGATAATCGGCTAGTTATATTATATATTTTTATAAAAACACATTTATTAAATAAATATATTGCGATATTACAAATGAGTTTTTTTAAAGTGCTTCAATCTAATGAAAGCTTAATAATCCGATATGTTTATTTCACTTATGACCTAAACTCTTATGTAAAGTGTGGGACCCAAAAAAACAAGATCTAAAATATTGCCTTTTATGTGAGTTGTTTCCAATTCAAATTGATTAAAAAATGCATCCTGAAAATATCGAATGTAGAGACTCTTGCCGTACTGGAGAATGATGTCTATGTTTTCTCATTTACAGAAGTTATCTTATAGTCCTCAAAGACAATGGTTGTCTGTCTTGCATTTTTCAAAACCTTTCAAAATACAATTTATGGGAAATTACGTATTACTTTGTTCTCGATACGATATTCTCAAATGGGATAAATATATACTGCTTTTGAACAAAACAGTTAAATAATAACAGCTTTTGCACTTCCTCTCATTAACACCATAGCATGTTATTAGCTGGCATATGTCTCTCAAAGGAATCATACTTTTATGACATCATTTAAGATGTTGTCTTTACAAACACATGGAATTGCAATTTTTTTATATCTTCACTTACAATACTTGATTCATATTTTTAACATCTCTATTTTTTTTTGTCTTTCTTGTTCATTCTTCATATTTTTCTCCCTTAATTATGATTATATTATATGTATGTACACTGAGCAGTCCTCGTTTTGTTAATGTTGTTTATCTAAAATTTATTGGGTCATTTAGCAAAGTCATTTGAGATAATAGAAAAACATTATTTATAAAAAAAGAATTATAGCCTTTAATTATGAACCAGTATATGTATTTATGTGTACACTGTATACATATATTTTCCATCTTTATCTTGTATGTATATATACATATCATATTAAAAGAGAAATAGTATGGGTGTAAATTGATTGCATAAAAGCTTTAAAAGATATGATATATAATAATGATGATGGGTTGACATGTGTTGGACAAAATGGTGATAAATAATTATAAAATAAGGTGTTTTTTTTTTGATAAATGGGATGTATGTGCAATGTACATAGTATACGATATTGAAGATTTTTGAAACTCCAACATATGATATAAGAAGATTTAATGATTGCACAACTGATAAACGTTTTTTACCTTTTAGCTATACTTATTAGGTATCACAAATTAAATAAGACAAACAGACAAACATATATTTCCATATTATGTTATCTTTATCTAACAGAGACGTACTAAAGGTCTTCAAAAAAAATTATCATGCACTATGACAAATTGAAAAGTTTAGAATTAGTTTCAATGTTTCTTGAAAAAAAATATCAAAAATTGTTCAGAAACTGCCGATTTTTCCAACGAAAATAATCACATATGTGTTTTTAAGAACATGTTAAATTTGAGCCCTTTTTCCTGGAATAATTTTAAAAAACCAAAAAGTTTTTTGGATAAGAATGTTTCTTCATCTCTCAACTATTTTATGTTTGTTTGAGAACAGAGATAAACTACTTACTGCATAAAAAAATGCTAAATTTATATACTTTTATCTTAGGAAGTAAAAAATATTTTCAGTCATTTTTCTACTATGAAAATATATTTATCCAGTAATTATTTCAATCTCTATTTTCGGAAATATAATTGGGATAATTTTTCCGTTGAGCATTTTACTAATATAAGCTGGAGGTAGTGTTGTATCGATCTTAGGGTTGTATTCTCTTTCAATGTTTTTTTTTCAATCGCTCCAGTCTCCATCATCATTCTTCAGTTGTAAGGATCGATTAGTTCGCCCTAAAGTCCCACGGTAATAGCTATCTTTTTATTTCCTTCACTCCTACCGGAGATTAAATAAAATGTAAACGATGAAAATAACTACTTGAGTATTATAGTTTCTAGAAAAACACCTGCTACTTTAAACTTTAGGCATACTTTCTTTTTAAACGTTGTTGTAGTTACCATAAAATAACAATAATTTCCAATCATAGGATTGAATTCTTACCAGTCCGGCTCTAATTCATTTTGTGAGTCACTGTATTTTCCTTAAACCAATCAAACACTGGCTGGAGGACAGGAGATGGTGCATGAAAAAAATAACTATGATAGGATTAAAGAAACAAGGATCATACTACTTTAAAATTATGGTAAAACACAAACCTCAGTCAAATAAAAAATAAGTTAGATCATGTACAAATTCCACTAGTGAAGGATATCATGAAATGCTTTTTTATATTAAATTTATTTTAATTAAAAAGTCTACATTGTATAAAAATACGTTAAGAACTTGCTTGAAATATTACAGAAATGATTTAATTATTTATAAATATCATATTAGTTTAACTCTATTATTATATTACAAAAAGCTCAAAAGTGTTTTCTTCGAATGAACTCTTGTTCTGTAGAGTAGATGATATCACTTTTAATTACAAATTCATATTTTAAAGTAACATTAAGTTTATCATAACTTTGATTTATATTAAAACGTTTTATATCAGTATTATTCTTAATGGGGTTTGAAAATCACTTTAAACTTCCAATATATACAAAAATATTAAAAATAAATAAAATGTTTATTATCAAAATATAGATAAGTAGTTGAACATTAAATATCTTAAAAACGCAACAACTTTTTTTGAAATTTGTTTATTTCTTGACGAAATACCTATGAAAAAGCATTAGTTCTTTATAAAAAAATGTTTTAAAGAGTATTCAACAATAGTTAAAAAAAAAATGGAGGGGGGACTTCACTTAAATCAGTTGAAATGAATGAATGCGAGAAACAAAATACATACACTGTTTCAAAAAAGAAAAAATAATTCATTAATTCAAAGAAAAGTAATGAATTAAATTAAAAAAGAAAAACAATAAAATATTTAAAGAATGGAATGATTTATATATTTTTGGTTTAAAATTAAGGAGGAAAAAAGATAAAAATAGCTGAAAGAGTCTAAGCTTTTATTTTACTATTTCAAACCCATAACGTGTATAAAAGTGATTTTTGTTGAATTTTAATTTTTTGGGGGGTCTTTTGGATCATACTAACATTATGCAAATTAATAAAAAATTCTGAATCATATAGTTCACCGATATAATTATGAGATACTAGTGTTCCCCTGGGTGTTTTTTGACCGTTAACAATTTAACTTTGATTATTCTTTTATTATGTATTCGAATACATTTATTTCATGTTTCACTAGACAAAACAATTAATATAGAGAATACAAGTATGTAGTAATTTGGCATAAAATGAAATATTTTACCTAATGTCTCTAATAATATACAAACAAAATTTGAACACAGTTTACCTCTTAGTTTTTAGTTGTGGCTGAGTTATGTATATGCCTCAGTTATAAGTGTATTTTTAATTTTAGAAAGTAATTTTAAACATTACATGTTATTTTTAGCTCTCACAATGTTTGCATATTTTTCTTTTTGTGTGTGTGTGTGTTTTTATTTAAAAGAATACAAAGTGGATGGTGATTTTTATTTTCGCATTCCCTCGTAATTTATTTTTTCATGATGTTATGTACGTTTGATATATATTTTTGTGAAATAAAGACCATAACAAAAATTACAAGTGATATTTTGTATTATTTAATAAATTACCACAAAAGTTAAGTTTTTATTTTTTCTTGCACAATGCACACATTTGGTCTGGACTTATTGTAAAGTTGTTGTAAGACCAACATTAATTTTAATCTTTAATTTATTAACTTCGTATTCCATCACAAATTTTTAATTCAACTGAAGATATTTAAGCATTATCACTGCAGTAATAGATATTACGCAGAAGAAATATATCATTTTAATATATCAGTTTATTATTTGTTCACACCAATGTCCCAAATAACTTTAACATGAATAACTTCAGGTGTATTAATTAGAACCTGACAATATATTGTACATAGATGTGTTGAATATATATATACATAAATTTGATTATTATAACTTTTTCAAAAATATCAAAGATAAAAAGATTTAAAACTTGTAAGTTTTATTAAAAAAATGGTAATATTCAAAAGCTTACAAAATATGGAAAATATAAGGCCAAAAAATTGTTAGTCGAACCTTTTTTTTACCCGTAACATACATCATGAAATATTTAAATAAAATTAATTGATTGGTTTGACCATGATTTCTGGACCCACCCATTGACACATTGCATTTAATATATAGATAAACAGTTACAAAATGAAAAACCACTTAAATCTAAAAAAAGTTTAAATTGTGTCACATAGTTTAATCAATTCAGAAAAAAGCATCTTTTTTAAATATACTTGATATACAAGCATTTCTCTGCCATGGATATTGCTTGAAATCTAGGTAATGACTATTCATATAGCTCCGTGGCTATCAACCTTTTATGAATAAGCACTAAAGATATATATATATAAATCCAGATCTATTATACAAAAAAAAACAAATTGGGATTGGATCAATACTTGAGTAGAAAAAAGAAACCGTTTTAGTAGAATGGAGGTAAATTAACTAAAAAAAAGTGCTTCATATTTTGTACAAAATTAGTAGAATACAGTAATTTATACGGCTTTTAAGGAGATAGAACAGCGAGGAATAATTTCAAAGTATCTAAGGTAATCTTATTATGATATAATCTTTGATTTATTATGAGGAGATGTTCTTCTCGTATGGAGCTTTGAAGAGATATTTATCTGTGTACCATAAATTAAAACCTTATTACATGATATTTTATTTTGTTTGTTTGGCTTTCACTTGTATTAATAAAACTGTATGATTATATTGTTTTCTTCCAGCTGCGGGACTAAGATGTTACATTTGCTTGGATTGTGAGGATGGCAAACTAAGGTACGAAGAACACGCAAAAGAATGCCCGGATGACTCTTATGTCAGTTGTATAAAAACACATACAAAATTTGCTCATCATAGAGGTAAATATACCAATATACATTGTACAAAAAAATGTGCTTTTAACAGACGTAATTGACATTTTGATTATTTTTATACTTCTCAAAGCCTAATTATTATCTAAAATATTATGAAAATTGAGGTGTTGTTAACAAAGTACGTACGCAAGTAGAATAGATTTTGAAATTGCGCACACAAATTATAATGTAATTACTTTATAAGAAGATGGGGTTAAAAAAATTGTACCAAATGATACAAAAGGAATTAAGGGGAAGCAAGAAATGTCAAAAATTTACATAATTTGTACACGCTCCAAACCCCTTTTATTGTCGGGAAAATCAGAAAATATATTAACGAAATAATAAAAACAATAATTAATGTGTATACTTTGGATGCCTACATTTATCTAAAACTCATCAATTTGTCCCATTAAGCAAGTTCTGTCGATAGCATAAGCAAATACAAAATGGGTAAATGTAGAAGAATATCATTTAACAAAGATCTTCAAAAAGATTTCACGCTGTGTTATAAAGCATTTAAACATGGTTAAATCTCAAGGTGTATATATACAGAGTCATGTATGTATAATATACATTGTATATAAATAGGATAAAGAGTTTTACGCTTATTCACTTTGTTTACAAAATGATTGTCCTGACAGTTTGATGGTGGATCGATCAATCCTCAGATCTCTTGAAATTTTTATAATCTGAATAGTATGCCATGCTGGTTCGATATGGTCAACTTTTTGTGATAAATATCAAAACAGAAAATAGACTCATATTCCCTATTTATCTCATTCATATTGTATACACTCTGTACACTCCTCATTAACAATGTCCTTTACTTTTTGGGTCATATGTTTTAATGTGAATCTATGTTTATTCTACAAAACATTTGCCAAGAGTTACTCAAAAATACTTTTTTTTATTATTTATATTTTACAACCAGACATAAAAATATTAACGTTGTTTCAGAGGCTTAAGGCATTCTATTAATGAAGATCAATATGACAATATACACTTTATATGGACATGCAAGTGTTTATTTGTTTCTTAGTTTCAGATTAAACTAGTTTTTTGATAACATTTTTTATAGTTTGATGTCATTGTATTTGCGCCTAAACAATATATTTTCTCAATAGCACCTACAAAGGGCGCAAGCTCTAGCTATCCAGTTTGTAGCTGATCCATTTGATGATTAAACAAAATTAAAAGTTAACTAACTTTTTATTATGTAATTATTTTTACATTTTTTATAAAATGGTTTAAAATATTTAAAATTTTAGTGACTTGTACTTGGGTACTTTAAGAAATGACTAAAATTTTTTGCAAACTTCCTAAAAGACTAGAAATGATGGTTTTGTCATATTACTAAATATAAATATAATTAACTGTAAAATAAATTTACAAATCTTATTTTATCAGGTTTATTATTAAATGAGTTCTTATTTCAACAAATAACAATCTGTCTTTACGAAGTATTTTTGATTTAGAGCACTTGCATCTATTTGCCTGACACTGGTTCTACTGCAATCACTACGGAAAAGTCCTTGGGCAACAGAAGTTCTTAGAATTCGACGAATTGTTCTTCAGGTAATTCTTAGGACATAGTTCGAATTATTTAAAGGAATATCATGTTTTTAAAACTTCAGTTTCCTCCGCAATACTATAAATACCATTTTCATTTCGATCAACAATGTCTACAATTAGACAACTGTTGGGCCAATTTTCCATATGACAATCATAGGAATGAAAACAGAAATGGTTTCTTCAGCTTCTCTTTCTTTTAAGTTATATTGGAACGTTTGACCATTATCTCTGCCTTTCATAACGGGAAATCACTTAATTTTCTTTGTTGATTGATTTTATCTTGAAGCTGCTTATCAGAGTAACTGACTTTGTGCAGGAAGCCTGTTATTATGTTCTAATTGAAAACTCATTTTCTTTGAAATATTGGATGATTCATTTTTTTGGATGAGTTTTCTTTTTGTAATTATGCAATCCCTTTTCATTGTTCTTATTTTAACTCATTTGAATTATTTTGCTATCAGCTCATAAATTAAATTAAACTTCAAAAGTAACTCAATGAGAAAAAAATTGTGCACAATACAATAGAAATTAATTATAGAAAACATTGATAGATCTAGTTATTTATTCATAAAAAATATTATTTTAATAATTTACTTCATTTCCGACTCAATTTGATTTTGAAAGCGGTTTTAACCATATTTTTAGCCTCATACAAACAGCCACTAAATCAATCTTTTTGTTGTGGATTCATTTTTTGAATTTCGAAGAAAAAATACGGGATAAAAGGCTCCACAACATAAATTTCGGCGTATTATTTTATTGTTATATCCACTTGAGGTCGATAATAAATATGTACGTCGGGGTCTGGTGGATTTGGTCTTACTAATGGAATCATTTGAGCTTGAAACCTTGCGGCCATATATTTGTTAACATAATTATAATAAAAATAGTTTATTTGAATTACATATTTTGATATATTCGTGAATAAAAATATCCGAAATTTCAGAAAACTGCAGTAAATAGGTGTTAAATGTACAGACTAGAGGCCAAAAGTTTGCAGTAGTATTTAATTAGGATTTTATATCCGTTATTTTTAATTACATTGTTTAGTCATGCGACATCTGAAACAAAGATAAACAAGCTTTGTTTTTATCTCATGTATCCAACGAGGTGTTGGAGAAGAATGTATGCCACATTTTTCTTCCAAATTTGAATTCGCTCCATGCTGTCATCATAACAGCGTGGTGCGCCATGGATAAGGCATTCATAGTCAATACCCTCCAGTTTGTTCACTGACATATCGAAGGTGTTATTGCATGTGAAGGAGACCATAATAAATAAAAAATATATTCGTGATAACTGTGATTCTTTATTAATTAAATGCGTATTTCAGCAATTGTAAACCTACTTATTTTTACCCTTAGTTTGTAAAGGAATAATGATATACCCAAATCTTATACCAAGAGTTAATAATTATATTTCAGTTGATTAACTATCAATTATGTATTCCTTGTTTCTAATATGATTCAGTAAGAAATCAGAAAGTTGTCATAAAAAAAAATGTTTGTAGTACTTAAAAAAATGGTACAATAGCGATGCACTAACTAAATATGAGAATAAAACAAAAAAGTTGATATAATCCCTAACACGCTCTCACAATTTTGCAATACATTATTTCCATCATATTTAATTTTTCCATTGCAAAAAAACAAAAAGTTTTTCTAATGACTTAAAGATTAAGAACTTTTTTTTTATAAAAAAACATAGAAAGTTAACAGTCACTTTGTTTTTTGGTTCCATTTATAGTATACATATTGTTGATAAAATTCCAGTAATGAACCACACCCTACTTTAGTTTCTATTTTTTATTGATAAGCAATTTCTTCGATACTTTGTATTTTTCTTCGTCTTTTCTTAAAACTTCATCTATATTTAAATAGCAATATATATATAAATATTGTATAGTTATCAATAAATGCTATTAAAAAAAGCACTAATAGAAAATAAAGCCTCATAACTCATAAAATATATTTTAAAGTATTTGAAATTTGTCAAACTTCACCGATATACTATTATATATTTATTTATAAGAAAAAACCCTTAATGCGTTTGAGAAATATCATCACCAAATATGATTTATCGAACATAATTTTATGTTATCCTTTTATATAAAGAAAAAAAATATATTAGTATATACATAAATATAAAATATTGACTTTATAAGAGTGAGAAAAAAAGACAATTCTTAGAGTCAAAAGAGTATTTTTTTTAAATACAACGACATCCCAAAATTCTTTTATTTATTTTTTTAAAAAGATTATTCTTGTATAAAACATTATAAGTTAATATATTTTTTGCGAAATAACTTCATGGAAAATGATATTGAATTTACAATACTCAACTAAGCTTACAGTAATTACATGTCCGAGTTTTAACCAGAATATAAAGCGATTTTCATTGCATTTATCAACCTTTCCTCACATAAAAAAAAAGTAAAAAAGGTAGCTAATAGCGTTGTCACTAAACCAATATTTTCATAGCGGCTTTAGTACTAATAAATGTATCTATATTTCGGTAGTTTTTTATAATTTTTCTAATAAAATAATAAAAATGCACTGAAGGAAATTCAAATGCTCTTACTGGGCGACTAGAGATTTTTTTTCTTAAGGGCTTTTCAAAAAGTTTGATGACTTTTGTAAACAATGATTTTTCGAATGTTCCTTTACTTAGTTATATGAAGATGCAGAGCTTAGGATTAAGTAAACATTGGAGTAATACAATGACTCCATCTGACCACCAAGTTGTCTTTGAAGTCCATATGGATAATGTACATTTCCTTTTCTAGTAGCAATCCTGAAAAGAAACTACATACGTTGAGCTCAAAATAATCACGTCACAATATCACACGTGCGTTGCCCATTGATCTCCATAGTTGATATTCTTTCTTTTTTATAAAGGATAACTTTCTTTGGAATGGGCCAGATATTTGAGGGGTTAAAGTATCAGCGGCCCATTTTTTTTTATCAAGTAGTGTATTTGTAAGTTGTGGTTCCTATATCAATTTAAAATGGTACCGTTTTAAATCCATATGTAAACCACTGTACAAAACATCAATAGTAGCCAACCAAAGTTGTCATTCTCTTCAAATTTTTTACTATTTATTTTGAATTATTTAATAGTAGGGATAGTATTTGGTCAACAAATAATAATATAGTTAAATGAGTCTATTTACAGAATTATAAAAAGCCTAATATCTTTGTCGTAATAACTTCGCTAAAATACAAATAATAACAAAAAATTTAATATGAAAAACAATGTAATTTGAAATTATTATGTTCCATTTGGCAAATAATTTTATCTTAAATATAGTATAGTTTCTGAGGCCAAAACCAATAAAAATAAAATAATTGAACTACTCTGTATTTTAGCATAAAAGTAAATAATGATGTGGACAAATAATTAAAAAAAAAGTTTTTTTGGCAAAAAATCTTAAGCCAACTTCTGCTGTAGGAAGAATTTGTATAAGTATCTAGCTTTATATATAATTATATTTTAATAGAGATGTTTACATTAAGGAGAAATGGGAAATATAGTTTACACGCTTTGATAAGACCTAATAATATGAAAAATCCCACAAATTGGTCAATTAATCAAAAAAGTGTTTTTATTCCAAATTTTTTACAAGTTCGTGATATGAATGAATGCATATAAAACATATGTTTTACTTTTGAAATATTATATATCATTATAAATTACTCTTACAATAAAAATTTTAAATTTAATTTTGGTAAAAATAAAAGCGATAATTACAAATCAGTAATTAGTTTTGTCCAATCAAATCTAACTTTTGTGTTTATTTTATTTTATCTTTCTGAATATCTTTACTATTATTTAAATATGATATGTCTACTTTTAAAAATGCTTATAATTTATATGAAGCTAATTAAATTCAAGTAAATTTTTCAAAATGAAAGCCTAATTAATTGCATTTAAAAAAATATATATATATTTTTTAAATGAAACACCAAGATAAAATTCATTCCCAAACACACAAAAACCTCATAAAAAAGATGATTTTTGCCTTTTTGTTTTGTATTTTATTTTCTTTGATTTGGATCATTCCCATAAATTATAAAAACCTATTATTTAATTAACATATATTTTAAGGTAAAAAAATATGTTGAAAATTACTTTTATTATGTTTTTTTACTTAAAGGTAAAACTTACAAAAAAAAAAAAAAAAAAAATACTAAACGTTAGATTTAAATCGAAAAAATCAATTTCGAAATTTTGATTTGCTCGTCAATACTATATAAAATAAGCATTAAATCAAAAATACTATTTGAAGTTGACAAATGTAACTTTTTTTATTTGCTTGCAAAATATTTTTAAGGATCCTCAAAAGATCTTTATTTTAATGGTATATTCTTTTTTCCCGTTTTTTTATGAGGCAACATCAGAGACAACTTAAATGATTCTATTATATCTGCAAATGTTTTTTGCTATGGATTATTTTGATGCATGATGAAAATAATTTTTTGCTTAATGGTGGAATGGTTATCTAACAAAACATTTTCCTATATTAAACCATTTTGATAAATTAGATTAAAAATGAATGAATTTAATAAGAATAATTATAATTAAATATTCACATAAGAATAAAAATAGTAATATAGAAAATTAAATGCAGAAATATACAATGTATAAATTATATTTGAATACATATATTGCTATAAAAATGCAAGAACCATATTATTATTCTTGTTATTTTTTGTCAAGAAGATTCACTGTTTGCCAATCTTGATTTCTCTTATGGTACTTTGTGAAATTTAGTTAAAACCATCCGTATTTTATTTGCAGACTTAGAATAAAAATTAACATTATCTATTAAAGACTATATTGTTAACATAAAATTATCATTGTATGGATGCAATCCAAGTTGTTATCTAGCCACTAATGTTTCTATGAATATATTTTGGTTGTTAAGAGTTAACATACATTTTTGGTGCTGTCAAATTATGTTTAATAATAGTTTATAACTGATATTTTATAAAGGCCTTTGATTTTATTTGCCTTGTAGTACGAAACCTCAAAAAGTTATAAGGAAATGTAAAACAATTCAGAAAACATTTGTATGAACAAAAATGGGAACTCGGTAGAGTGCAAACATCCTTCTATGATCAAATTCCTTAATAAAATATCATTTTTTCTCTATGTTAAATTTAAAATGTGTAATGGTGAATTTAATTAAACTTAATATCTATTGCATTCATCCTTCAATATGTGTTATATATGTATATATATATGCCACAAAGAGATGTTTTTTAGATCTGTATCTCAGATTTGTTCAAAAGAGATGGTCAATTATGCATTTAACCTTTAATATTGACCTTGGATATTTTTTATGTGAAACATCCTTATTTAACCTACATTATGGCACCAATTTGAGCTCTGTACTTCAGTATGTGGAAAAATTATTGCATTACTTTGATGCAGTTGCATTAAATTCGTTGCACAAATAGGTCAATGAAAACTTA
This sequence comes from Lepeophtheirus salmonis, assembly GCF_016086655.4. NCBI lineage: Eukaryota > Metazoa > Arthropoda > Copepoda > Siphonostomatoida > Caligidae > Lepeophtheirus > Lepeophtheirus salmonis. The sequence continues at coordinate 41,611,968 of NC_052134.2, forward strand.
CTAACTTATATGATTAACCATTATTGGTATATCCTTTACCTACGTACACATTTATATTACGCAGAATGAGCTTCAATACTGAAAACATGTTCCATTCAATTTTTTATGGCCCTCGTTTAAATTGAATGACTCAATATTATGCAGGTGAATTTTTTTTTGCAAGTTCTTTTGTCAAGAAACTAAGTTCTTTGCATAGGATTAATTAAGTATCGAATTATTTAACTCTGATGTTATTTTTCAAGTTTAAAAATATAAATTAGATAAGTTAACACAAAAGCAATCTTGAGCAAAGTCAAAACAAGGAAAAATGTCAAATGTATTTTTGACATTGTAGGTATACCTCATCTAGTCCAATATTTTTTAGAAGGATTTCTGTCAACAATTGACCTTGTATTCAAACTTAATAGAAAATATGAGATATCAAAGGATGTTAACTATAGTTTAAAAACTTTATGTGGATTTAAAAAAAGTATTGATTTCCATAAGGTTTTTTTTAATAAAACCTATCAATTTTTAATGCTTTTATTGTAACGATCAATTTTGGCTACTATAAATTCAATTTACAGCGCCTCCAAAGAATTAATAAGAATAATTTATTGAAGAGTACAAAATATAATCTATACTCCGTTTTAAGAAACATCATTTCTATCTTACTTTTGTGTTGACGGTAACATATGTAATATTGAATAAAATAAATGTACTCATAACCATTATATAACTAATAGCAATAAAAAAAGGATGTATGCAATCATTTGTTATACGTATGAGTCAGCATATAAAAAAAGAAATTAATTAAATAATTATTGTTTAGAATTTATAAATATATATATATATTTTTTTTTTTTTGCATGTATTTATTCATTTTTCTCAAATCGTTTCTTGTATGTATCAAATAGTTTTATTGTTAATAATAAATTTAAATACTATGGGGATTTTGAGTAATCCAAGATATAATATATCCATATAAATATCTTTTTTAACAAAGGCTACTTAAAAGCAAATCAATACAATTAAAAATCACAAATATAATCCATTGATATTATGGTATAATAAAAACTATCTACATAGGTCTCAATGCCAAAATCATTATAAAGGATCAAGACATAATAACTGTAAGTCAAGAGCAAGAGAAAAAGAGAGATTTCACTATTTATATTTATTGGCCCTACTAATGATGAATCTTTCATAGTAACTCCAATCAGGCATATACATTAAATGCAATAATTTTATGCTCAAAATCAAAAATAGAAAAAAATAACTTATTTTACGTCAACTGAACCTCTTTTTTTCTACAAAATATAATCTACAGAGAAAAATTGATTATCAAACTAACCCTAGAATTAGGATTAGATCGAGAAAACTTTTCCTTAAGCTGTTTTATAGCTGGAATAAATATCGTATGATGTTGTAAAGATTTTATTTACCTTGAAATTGTTCTAGAAACTGTTTTTAGTAGTTGGCTTGACTTTTTAAACTAGATTGAAACAACATATACAGAGTGTACTTAAGGTCGTTCAGGATATCTTCCCCGCAATATTTTATATTGTAAGAACTTTTTTTTGCATTATTGGGGAATTATTGGCTACATTGGGGGCACATAAGGACTAGTAATGCCGCAATTATTAGCAAAAAATTTGCAAAACGTTCGGTCGCTTGTTTAGTTTATCTTGATTGACCACTTAATGCAGGTTTGACTGTTTATATGGCAATTACTATAATGAATATTCTTATGGTAATCAATAGGAATGAATGGTCCTCTTCTCTTCTCCCCCACCTCAATTTTTTTTTTCTATTTTAAAACTACAATAGCAGATATTTAAAAAGCTATTATCTTAATCTTATTTTAAAAGAAACATTCAAAATAAATTTGTCACGTCTTAGGGGATAAAGATTCATAATAAATATGAATTTGATTTTTTATTCATTATTATTCATGTTCCATTTTTTGTCTTATCCATAAACATTAAGGGTGTTTTAAGGATTTTGATGAAGCATATATGTGTGTATGTATTTTATGTAGACGTTGTATGTATAAAAACATATATATTTATACATATATAAATATATGGTAGTATGTTATTATTACACGTGTGTAATTTTGATTAATGAATATAGTGGAGATTTCATTAATTAGTCATATTCTGTGAACAACATATGGTTTCTTATATTTTTTTCATTTTTTTGCTGTTTGAAACTTTATGTAGTAAATATATTATGTTTTTCAATTATGGTGTAAAATAGTTATGGTGGTATTTAAAAAACAAACAAAAACAGACGCTTATTTTACTGTTTGTACCTATAAAAATACGGATTATCAAACAAATTGGCCTCTTCAATAAAGTCCCTCAGAGGGAATTCCTTTTTAAATTGTCCAACATTGTTATAGAGAGTCGGTCGTTACAGTGGCCTAGATTCTAGTTGATGAATAGGATACAGTGTGTAGTGATCAATTCTACTGTCTCTTAGCCTTGTTACATCTCTTCATCTGTTCTGTAAGATAATGCACTTAGAACCACCCTCTTTGTTGTTTTCATAAAGAATTTAGTGGATATTTGTTAGGAAGAAATATTTTTATACGTTGATGATTTAAAAATCATCTGTTCTTATTTAAACATTGTCGGTGATATTTAAACTAGATGTCTTTACTGGAGTGTTACTTGGTGAATACCTATAAATGTTGGCAAATGTATCCTGCTTCCTTTCTCCAAAGAAGAGTTCATCCACCCAAGTCTTAAGGTGGTAGATGATTACTTAGCTTTAGGAATTTACATCTCATGGAAACTGAGATTTAAGCATATATATACTAAGTTATGAGGAAAGCTAATCGAAACTTGGGAATCATTGAAATAAATTTCAAAACTCAAACTCTTCATTCATTCTAAAACTTTATAAATTTTGTCCTCCTGATCTTAGTTTATGTATCTGAGATCTGGAATCATTTCAGAAACGGTACAAGGTAGAGTTGTGTCGTCTTTTTCCTTCATTGGGCGACAACAAAAACTATCAATACAAAGTCAAAAGACATCACTCTCTATCATAGACCAGAGCCATTAAAGATGGTATTAACCTCCAATGAATTTTAAACAAAAATATAAACTTATATACTACACCCAGGATAATAAACATAGGCCAACTCTTTCACGAAACGAAACTTTCTGACCACTAAAATATCTACTTCGCAAGACCGAATATAGACATTTTCAAGTGCAGTTTTTTTATATATATCAGCTATTCTCTGGAATTATATACCTCAATCCTTTCGTCAGGAAATGTGTCTGACCTCCAGTGATTTTTAATAAATTATTTTTTTGTTTGACATATTCAATATTTACATCTATACTATTTACATTTTGGATTTTTTTTTTTTTTTCACTTTTGAGTAATTTTTAAAATTTATACATTTTTACCTCACATGCATTAGTTTTATTCACAATGATAGTTCATATATTTTATAAATACTTACTATGAGTTGACTATTATAGCCTAGTACTTACTATTACCATCGGTTGAAATAAATATTTATCCCTCGAGTGTGAACTCCTCATTTAACTAACTTAACGATATGAATAGTTTAAGATTAAACCCATTTTTCTATTTGATTCACCTATTAAAGTAGTTGAAGAAAAGTTACTTGTCATTTAATGCCAAAAGGATCTTATTTTTGCTTTTCTGTTCTTATCTTATTGGGAGTTGAGATATTGGAGATTTTGATAAGTATTCAATAAAAAAACCATCGTCCAACATTCACTCTGAATGTAATCTAATATCATCATACTTCAAATGCGGTGACTAAATTGAAATTGTTTAGCTGAAAGGTTAAAACGGTAAAATTTAACTATTTGGTTCTTCAGTAAGTAGGTAACCAAGTATTTATGAGAAAACTAAGTCATGGTTAATCAGTTCTATGTTAATTCAAGTTTGATGATTTGCCATATGTTGAGTTTCTGTCTCAATTCCTCTCATCCTAGTCTATTTTTTACTCGAAATTCATGACGCCATATATGTAAGCGGAGATAAAAATGAATAAATAGCTTATCTTATGAACGTATGACGTTAACTATACACTTAATGTTCAAAGCAGAATCAATTTCAATTGAATATTTAATAAACATACAATGTACCAATTTAGAGCAAAATAGCCTCACTCCTATTTTTTTTAGACTACTTCAGAACTAATCAAATATTTTATAATAAAAAATAATACATTGGGGAAAATGAAATTTTGGTTTTTAGTCCCAAAAATAAGCCATACCAAATCTGCAAATATGTAATTTAGTTTTATAATTACCATTTCTTCATTCTAAAGTACTATTTTTCACATCACGAAAGACCGATTCTACTTAATTTTTTGTAGTCTGGAATTTGCGACTGAACAACAATCCTAGTCATAAATTAGGCCAACTCAAGACTAGGAGTTGCATCGGCTCGAACTCATATCTGCAAGAGGTAGCCAAGTGAACTCTCTTACAATATTACAATGGCATTAAATTTAAAATATTTTTATCTCTTAATCTCTAGAGGACAATTGAAGAATATTTTCTTGAATTTACATATAGAGTACCTTTTTTGCAATCTTGTACAACCCCAATTTTAAGCTTCGATATCTTACAAAAAATAACGATTTCATTGAAAAAATGGAAATTTCTGGAATTATTTTAATACTAAAATAAATTTTTATGTAATATAACATTTCGTTTTCGGCTTAGGACTAAATAAATAATTTCGTTTGCTGTATTCAAATAGTAAAATTATAGCTATATGTATATAGAATTGAGTAATTTTTTTGAAATGGTTGTGGAAATATCTATTTAAAATTATAAATATTTTTGTTTGGATTTTGTTTCTATGCTAAATGAACCACTTTAGAGCTTTCTGTAATAAGTATGTCTATATAAAAGTCTTTGAAAGCTCAACTTTTTGTGAAAGAATTAAAAGTTATTTAAATGGTTCTAAAGTTCTCCATCAGCCATCATTTATATTTTTATAAAGAAGCTTATCTTAGTAAATGAATCCACAAAACCTAAAATAAAAGGGATGTAGGAAAAATGTCTAAACTGAAGTTTATATAGATGGAAAAAAATATATGTCGCAACAATATCCGTACATTTTATATTTATTTCTATATTCTGGACAATTTTTGTTTTTTCATTTTCTTTATTTCGAAAGGGACAAAATTATTTTTGTAATGTTTTTCAGTCCATAAATTCAGTATTCAGTATATTAAACATTATTGGGCTTGGATTTTGAGGATGTGTCCTTATAATAATAAACTTTTTTCTAAAAGTGTATAATGTGACTGTTATGTTTACGTCAAAAAATTCATTATCCTTGTTTCAGATGTGGGTAAATTTGATACTCGATCGTTCCTACATAATGAGATATGTAGGGTGAGGGAGCATACGTGGACAGTTAGTTAATGTTTATTTTCTCATTACCATAAAAAAGTTTAATGATTATTTTTGATATTCAGTTTCCGCTGCCATTTTTGATAAACAAACTATACTAATCATTTAGTCATTTTATCATCATGAGCAAGCAATAAGCAAAAAGGCAGCGCATCTAAGATTCCCTATATGAGGCACTTTGGAGAAGGAAACCAACAAGACCTCACACCCAAATGTGGACTCACAAGTCCTCCATATTGGCTGCATGGGACAACTTGTCAGATGAGTTTTTCATCAACTCCTGCATGGCTTTTAGGCAACGTGTAAAGGCTATGACTGATAATGAAGGTGATCATATTGAGCGAAAAAAGTTTTTTTGTTATTTTTTTGCCTATTATTGAAACTATAAAATTATTGATAAATTTCTAAATCCATCTCTAAAGTCCACGTATTGCTCCTCTACACTGTACATACTCGTACAATATGTATATTTACTTCCATTTCCTATTTCTGATGGATTAACTGTAGCACAAAAATATCTTTTTATATTCAATCGATGCAAGTCAATCTCACCAATACGAATTTTAAAAATCGGGAAAAAGAATTATATCTCAATATGGGTACATTCGATTAACTGTCGCTCCTAGAGAAGGCAAAATATGTACATCATGTATATGGACTTCAAAGACAATTCCTAGGTCAGATGGAGTAATTGTAGTAATATAATGTTTACTTATACTTAATCCATGCAACTTCATCCGAAAAATTAAAAAAACATTAAAAAAGCAACTAAATGATTATTGCTATGGCTTTTAGTCCATAAATTCAGTATAATTGCACTTTGATTTTGAAGATGTGTCTCTCTAATAATTAACTGAAGTGAATGATGTGTCTTGTATGTATTTAATAGTAAAAAAATTCATGATTCTTGTCTGAGCAAAGAGAAATGTGTTATATTTTAAACTTTAAATCAGGACAAATCAATAAACTTTACTTTTGGAAAATGTAGTCTATTGAGAAATATAAGAAAATGTTTCATGTAAAAGTGGGATTCATTTATTTCATGTACCTAAAGATATATAATAATAATGTATGGGGTAGAGATAGGTATTTTAATAACAGGGCTTAAGTCCAAAGGAAAGAGTAAAAGTTGTGACTCGAGTCATAGAGACTCTATTAGGTGGACTCTCGAATCAAATATTTATCTGAATCGAAAATGAGACGGGATATATTTGCATATATGACTCAAAATAACTTAAATCATGAAATGTGACACAAATGTAGTTCTAAATTGTTTCAATTTTTTTACTCATTTGTAAATGTATTATATTTTATTCATTTATGTAAAAAGTTCATTTTACTTATGAAAAGATAAAAAACTCAGCGTTATTGAGGGGCTACGGTGACGGGGGACCAGAAGGACCATGCTACCCTCCCCTTGTATAGAAGTTTATTTACATATACTTATAAAGTCTCAATTATTATAGTAAGTGGATTAAATTTATTTTTCCCGCCCACTCTGCATACATTAAATCCAAACTATAAATCGTCTTAAAAGAGAGATTTCTGGCAGATGCAATCAGAACTTTTCGTTTTTAGGGTCAAAAGTAATTAACAAACATCTATTTTCCTGATTTTGATCTTATCCTTTTTGATATTATGAAAAGGAAACTGATATGAATATATATAAATCAAATGAGTATTTTTCAACAACTCTTTCCATTTTTTTTTCATATAGCCCTATTTTCCTTCATTATATGAAATTGTGTAAAGCTTACCAAATTGTAAAAAAAATTATTTTAAATGATATTAAAACTGACCTGATACAAAAATAATAAACTTTTAATTAAATATTGAGAAGATTTTATGTTTTTGGGAATTGGTGTAACTTATAAATTTTATTAAGTGTTTTTTTTATACTTCTATTTAACAAACAACATGATTTTTGATTTTTTTTTTTGAATGGGTTTTCTTCTAACCCGATTCTTCATTCGATTTTAATAAAAACAAATGCCGGATAAGGGCTGAATAAATAAAAAATATTATTATTTAATATAATCTCCTTTGGCGTTAATAACATCCTCCCCTTGATCTTGGAAACGGGAGCAGATCTAGATGATACTATGCTTTGACAGATTCTGGAATTCCTCCTAGATTTTATTTGGACATCAGCTCAGATTTTGTATTATTTGTATTAATCTGTTGGTGTGAATCTCAACTGCCCCCCACAAGGAAGTCCGTCGGTTTTGTGTTCTGGTGAGCTTTTAGGTCAAACACTGGGTCCAACAATACTAAAAATAAACTGGTACTGACAACCCTGTCAACGTTTTCTTAGGGGTGTACCTTGAAACAGAGTCATAATCACCTCAAGATTATTTCAGGTTCGTTCTGATTCTCAACACAAAGGAGCTTTGTAGGTTTAGGAAGTTTCAAATTTCCTCCTTGTCTCGTACTCCGTAGATTGTAACAAGGGCATTCAGCCTTTTCCACGATTGTGGAATAAATACTTCTTTGATCGATGTCACTTCTTTGAACTGACACTAAAAAAATTTGTGTAGCCCCCAAAACAACAAACAACGTACTACTTATGCATGAGCAGTTGTTGCAGGCTCTTAGAGTTTGTTGTTAAACAACAGTAGCACGCTGTATAAAATAGATTATAACAATGATAAAATGTTTACACATAAATTCTCCCATCTAGTTATAAGAAGTTGAATAAGGAGCACGTTAGTATCAGCAAAGTATGTAACTTTTTATTGTTTTGAAAATAAATAAAAGAATAAATTGATTGCAATAACAATATGTAACAAACAATAAAGTATTTATGACACTGCAACAAAAAAACCTTACGCATACATATATTAAGAATAATCCCTATGCACCAGAAATAAAACTTCAAAAGTAAACAACAAAGGTAAAATCGTGTGTTGCTATAATGGCCAACATCGATATATTTGTTTTTCTTTTTGAACCGATTTATTCTTATTTGTGTATCAATCCTTGAAAAAAATCCAATTTGAACTAATATTTTAATGAGTTGTACATGACTTCCATTGTGACTCTAATTAGCTAAAATTACTTCAAGGACGTCATACAAAGTTGTACAATTGTTAGTAAGTTCAAAGTGAACTGACCAATAAAAGTTTCAGTAAATAATTTGATAATTTTAAATAATATTAGACGATTAGAGAACAATTTAATTTTTGCTCCACGTTCATATGTTTTACCTTTTGATACTTTTGTCGAATAAAAATATCAAACAGAAATGTAATAACTAACAAATCATTAGTATATATTATTTATTTTGTATTACAATTTGATGACTTTTTTTTGTACCTATGTGAGAAGGTTTGTACTTTTTCTCTTCTTTAAATATCATTTACGTAAACTAGATAACGTAACACAAATTACTTAAGTATTTAAAAATATGAATATATATCACAGAGGAAAATTAAATGTTATAAAACTATTCTACAATAATTTACATCATTTGCCTATCTATTAAATATAAATTACTTAAATTTGATTCCTAAAATTTTATGAAACGTACAATCATCTCCTCCAGCCCTGCTGCTACATCTTAGATATACAGTTGTAGATAAACAAAACAAAAAAACAAAAGTATTGCCTCCACTTTGTATTCGACTTTTCCTCCAATAGTATGAGCGATAAACCAATCTATAATTGAGAGCTTGATCCCATTCCCTTCTGAGATTAGACTATCAACCATTTTTATAATCGGGTCAGTTTTAAGCTATATTAGAGAAGAAGAATTGAGGTTTCTGCAGATTTTTAAAAGTAAGCAGATAATGTTTTCAAATTTTAATTAATTTTGTATATAGAGAGGAGGTTCCAAGTCTATATTGGAACTATTTTTGCGGCCAAGTAGTGTAGTAGTTGGTATGATTGATATGAAAGCGTATTTCTTGTGAAATATTTCCGATCTTTTCTAGCTTTTCTGTCCTTTTACTAAAATGGCAAGCTCCGTCATTATCTTTCTTTGATTGCACCAATTCGAATTACTCTAAAAAATGGTAGGGATGGGCCAAATTCTTTGTCAATTATGTATATCGCAAAAACTTTGATTTATGCTCAGAGGGTTATTCGGTTGTTGATTCTCCCATATTCATTCGTAAGTCTGCCAACATAAATTATATTTCTTCCTTCGTAAAACTAACACTGAGTTCCGTATCAGGATTATGGATCATTGTCTTAATGGTGCTCAAGTTGACTAATACTGAGATATGGGATTTTTGTAAGATTGCAAGGAGAAGGCAGGAGTGAGACATATGGAGAACCTTCTACATTTAAAATTATATTAGTGCAAGGGAAATATTATAATTACATTTAAATTCAAATAAATTTTTTTAATAATGCTTTTTTAAATTAATATACACCAATGAATCTCGAGTAAGCTTACTTTAGAAGGAGAAGTTAACACCACGACGAACTATTAAATAATGAACAAAAAAGAAGAAAGAGGAGTACGCAAAAACCATTTTTCCATTTACGATCCCTAAACTTAGTTGTTTCCTTTCATAAATCTCTTCGTTACTAATAGTCCATCAATAGAACAATCACCAAAAAGTGAAGTTTGGTCCCGATATTAATCCAAACACTTTGGGAAATTAAACATTTCGCCAGGTTCCTCAAAAGTTATCGTAATTTAGTTAGGCTATTGTATTTTTCCTAGGTATTTTATGCAGGAGGGCTCGCCATCAGGGGATCAATATTATAATTAAGTAGTTACACTTCAAGTACCATTACAGTAGATATTTTTATAGTACCATTTTAAACACATCAGTACCCCAGTACCGGTATATCGAAAAATAATAATCTCGAGCAAAATATATTCATAAAAGAAAGAAATTATTAAAGAATGGACCTAATAAAATGAATCATGGACAGAGTATAAGCAAAACTAAGCACACACACACACACAAACTTTTTGAAATACATGTTTGACATTATATGTTACTTACTTAGAAAGGCCTCACAAGACAGACAGAGAAGGAAAATAAGAAAAAAAACAAAATATGTTTTAGCATACAATACATACATGAAGTAATTTATTTCCTCATATTCTGTGGGACTTTTTGTGTGTATGTGTGTTTACATATTCATATTTTGTTTATGAACTGTCAAAAATCCTGAAGGTTTTTTTTGTTTTTTTTCATAAGAACAAGAATATCTATTCCCAATTTATGTTTGAATTTTTTGACGTTATTTCTTTATCTTTAATATATTTTACTTCTACTACTTTAAACATTAAATGAAAGAGAAACATAATTCTTCTTTATTTAAATAGTTTTTTAAGTATTCAAAGGGATAGAGGGAAAATAGAAAGCCTAAAATGAAAAGAGAAGACAAACTTAAATATTTTATTTTAAATATAATATTATTCTGTGAATATGTTGTATATTTAAATAAAATTAATCACTGTTTTTATTAAAAATGTTAAAATATACAGTAATATTTTAAATAAGGAGCTGCCCATAATGTTAGAGCAGAGCGGTTTGTAATACAAAAATAATTATGAACGAAAACTGACTCCGAACATGCTTATTACACATAGACTTATTTTGCAACATTTCTTGTCACAAGTTCCTGAGTGGTCTCTATTGGTGGTCGTGCTTAAAGTGAAGTAGTATCCCTTTTTAGAAGAATGACCTAAGGAAGGAAACTAATGACTATTCATTCAATACATGAATTGTAAATTAAATCGAAAACCCTCACTGTAATGAATAAGGATCTTAATCAATCCAGTGTCCGGAAAGAGTTTTACAAAAGTGTTTAAATATACTGTTGCAGCCGAAGCGTTGTCAGGTAAGCGTTCCTCATCAAAAACGTAACATAACTGAGTTATTAATAATATGTGATACTTATGTACAAATATACCTAGAAAATATCTTGTTTTTGCTTCCATAAATAAATCAGACTCTTTGAGACACAACCCAATAAATTGTAAGTGTTACAAACTATCATTTTATAGCAAATTCTAATTTAAATTTTAGATTTTATTACTAAAACGTTTTTTTATAAAAACCTGTGGGGTATTATGAATGATCTCATCTGGACTAAATGGGGTATAGCAGTACAATCTTCAATGTATGTTTTGTACTTTTTTTAATTAGTAATACTTAAAAATAATTTAAATGTAGTTCCATTGTTTTATATTACAACACTAGTCAATATTTGCAAACAAGTCACCAGATAATATAATTAATATCATAAGAAAATTAATGGTGCCATTATTTAACTGAATTTTCTTCCTCTATTGGTAGATAATTTTTATTTGATTGAATTATCCTTGTAATTTGTACATATATCCTATACTATGAATAATAATAAAAAGAAAATATTTATTTTTGTATATATTTAGATATTATGGGCAGTGGGGTTTGCAAAAAAAAAATTGCAAACAGAAAAGGACTATTGCAATTTGCATATATTAACTTTTTTTGCTCTAAATGTTCTAGCATTTCATGTATTATACAATTTTTTTTTGCATTAACATTAATTCAATGTATAAAAAACCTTTAAGATTTCACAATACATGGTCTAACCTAATTGAACTATTGATGAATTAGTTATTCATTTTATACTGTAATTTAAAATAATAAATTCTATTTATAAATTGTAAATGCCTACTTAAATATTTTTTTAATGAAAGAAAAGAATTTTTATAAAAGAAAAAAATATTATACACACTTCAAACCCACAATATATATTATTAAACAAGATTGTTTTTTTTGCAATTCATTTACTCGTATACTGCAAAAAAAATGTCACCTCAAATGCTTATGTTTCAAACTTTCTACAAATATAATGTACAGGTACACCATTCAAAATGACGAAAAATGAACAAACTTTAAAACAAATGCAAAAGTAATTTTTTGTTTATAAATTTCATTTTGTTTTTGCCTATTGTATATATAAATTATAAATAACAAATTTTAACAAACGAACGAAAAATATTACACACAAAAATTAAATGAATGTATACTTTTTTGTGATAAGGCTTTTTGACGTCTTTTTAATATTTATAAATGTTTATTTTCTTCTATTGTTTGTATGGTATTTTTTTTTTCTTTTTTTTTTACATCTATAGATATAAAATTTATTTTAAAGTTGTTGTTTTTTTTCAATATATACAATGCAAAAATAAAAAACATTTGTAATATCTTCTTTTTTTTTTTTCCTAAATTCTTATTTTCAATAGTGGAAAAATAACTTACAAATATTTATATTCATTTAAAGGGTAATTAATTTTTTTTTTGACAATTTGAAAAAAAAAAAAAAAAAACCTATTATTCTTTCTAACTTCATTGTAGATTTTTTTTTGTATGATCCACCAAATAGATAAATTGTAAAATGAGTGACTTAGTCGTTGACACTAAATAATTAAAAAAATAGATATTATTTATGTAGTAAGAATTATTATCTGGACTTTTGAGATTTTTTCGTACTTTGATAGAGGAAAATTTTCAAGATTTCAACGTATTTCCAAATAAATTAAGGCATTTTTACTCTTTATGAGCAAAGTACAAATTTTTCTCTAAATTAGTCTTCAATCTTGCAATTTTTATTTCCCCAACTGTATTATATTTTTTGCTTGATTTAAATAAAACCCAACATATTGCCCTACAATCCCAGGAAGGAAACAATAACTTAAAACTGCAATATCTATAAGAGAGAACATATTAGAAAAGAGTATGGATGGATATTGTCTAACTGTAATAAATAGCCTGTCAAGACAAAAGCAAGCTAAAGAGATTTTTATCAACATTGAGTGTTGATCACATTTGTATTTTTCGAAAAATTATCAACAACTTCTATCAGGAAATTATTCTTATTATCTCTTTTGAGGTGCTGCAAATTGTACTTTAAGTATTAAAAATTCTGGGCTTCTTTTATCTTAACTCATTCCCTGAAATCGAATACAAACACTATAACGGATTTATATAATGTTATGAAATATTATACACTATGTATATATGTATGAACTGAAAAAATAATTTTGGGATCTTTCCCTAAAAGCTGTTTCTATGTTGACGCCCCCACATGTAAAATGATTTCAAATAACTAGTAGTTAATCTTATTTTCTAAGCTTTCTGTCAAATTAAAACCATGAAATCATCAAAGTAAGTTTTAATTCAAATTTTTTAAATTTTGATAACTTTTTTGGATTTTAAACATCTCATTTTATTTAAAAACTCATCAAGAATTGTTTCAATTAAAAAAATTAATGCATTAAAGACCTATGTGGCCATTATCTCTTGTGTATATTATTTTTTCCTCTTTCGTTTAAAAAACTATCAATATCCAAGATTTAAAAAAAAAATTATTATTACAATTTATCCCAACAACATCTAAGACACAATAATATAAACGTTATACATACAATTTTATATTTCACCCCTCCCCTTCCTCCAACGTAAGAAAAACGAAGAAGAAAAAATAAAAAAAATAAAAGGAGGGAGAGTTGATGAGCGAGCGCTCATCCCTTCCTTATGGATTTCCGGTTGAGCGTAGAGAGGCATTGTTAAAATAAGAATAAAAAACTATCCTTTTAAAAACCAACAATTAGTGAAAAGTAGAAAAACATATATACACAAAACACTTTAATAATATATTTTTTTTCTCGCCATCCATCCATCCTTTCCTATACACATTCGTCCGTCCATTCTCCCGATCCAAGCCAAGCTCCCCTATCTATGAAGTATCCAAGGATACGTATCGATTGCTGTATATATTTCTCGAACCCGCCTGGAATCCCCTTCCCCTTGCACCGGATCGCGTAGAGTATTAATAGGATGCTTACAACCAAACTCTCAATTTTTCTGCAGTTTGCATGCCAACTCGCATCGTTCGGACCCTGTACTTTGCAAAAATATTCCTCTCTACGGCCTCCCTAATACCTTGAATCCTTGAGCACTTGTAGAACATGTGTCAGCTGTCTGCTTGTCTCGGTTTCTAATCCAATGAAGGAGCAAATCTTCTTCGTTGCAATATCCAAGATGAATTAAAATTTAATTTACTCCTTGTTAATTTTTATGAAAAACTCGATCAAAATGAACCGAAACAACGAATAATCAAGAGTAACTTTAATAATATTCTTTTAAAAAGCTAGGAAAAACTGGATATAATGGAATGGAGATCAATCAGGAATTTGGGTTGAATTACAAGGAAAAAATCTTGTAAACAACAAAAGGTAGGCTAAAAAATTTAGCAATTTCTAAGTTCACAAGGAAAACTAGAGAGGACTAAAATATTTTAAAAACCTTACGTATATAAATATTAAATCGAAGATTTCTCATCCACATATTAATCATTACCAAAAACATTTTTTTGAATTCAAATCTGTTTCGATTGGCGTTAAAATTAGATTAGTTAAACTGTGCAAAATTAGTCATAATAATTAATTTATAGAGCACTTTGACTTTTCAGCATTTTGAAAGTCGGACATCTTCAAAAACGCATTAACAACACATAATTACAGCCTTAAATCAGTACAAAATATTAAAATATTTTCATAAATTGAATTAGATGAAGTTTTTTGATGTTTTTTAACAATATTTGTGCATTTTATTTGAAACTTTGCATAGCGACATCTTTTCTTGAAAATGTTTTCGGTTTACTATGAGTTCTTTAACGTCAATGTTTTATTTGGCTCCAAAGAACTTTTTTCATGGAATGTCAATTGTTAATGGGGCCTGTCAACACAAATGGAAGCCAGATCTTTCTCAAAATTGACTTTAAATTACATTTTTAGACTTTGACGAATTATCATCGATTTATATCAAGAAGTTATTCTCATAAACACCTCCTAAGTACCGCAAATAAAATTGTAAAAATTGATCATCACAATACAAGAATAAGATTTATTTAAAAGCCATATTTGGGTTAATATAATTATCTTAAGTGGAAAAAAAGGTTCTAATTTATAGTTATAATGATTGAGTATCTCTTGTCATACCGCAAATTTGAATACAAAGCCTATAATAGACTTATATTATTGGGCTGTATGTGTATATAAGTTTTGTTTAAAAATTGAGTTTTCTTCTTTTTTTGATTTTTTTCAAGATTACGTTTATGTTGATGTACCCCACATATACTTTTTCCTACGTATTTAAATAAATTTTAAAACTTTATTTCCATTAAAAAAATATATATGAATACATCTAATAGAGATAATAAAAAGGGAGAAAGGAGGGGGAGAGATAAGATTTTTTAAATTGGAAGACAGCACGAAATGAATTAATAAAATAAAAAGTTTGTAAATATTTATGAATAAATATCTTATATCCACATAAAAATTTCATTTATTGGTATTTTTATAACTATATATGTAGATAAATTATTTTAAAAAGATTTAATTTTTAATAAATTAAATTAATATCCCATAAGAATAAAAATTTAAAAACAATCCATTGATTTAAAAATCCACGCGTTTTACCTGGAAAAAAAAGGAAGAAGTGGGTCTTTGTTATGTCTCGTTACATATTTTATCTTAATGTCCATTCTTTCTTTCTTTTTTCAAAAATAAGAGAACAAGGTAATTAATCACTCAGTAGAATTCATCTATTTACTTTGTCACAATATAAAAGCTTTTTTTTTGTTTCGTTGACGGCATGAATGATTAAAGAAGAAGAACGGGACGGCATCAATTAAAAATGAGATAAAAAATGATTTCGTGTATTTCTTCTGAAAGCTTTTTACATAGTATATAGATATGCAGTACTATAAAAATAAAAGTGGCACTCTTTTATATGATATTCGCTTCTATACACAATCTCCAAATCTATTTGTTACAGTAAAATGAAAATTGATTTCCCCTAAATATGTACTATCTTGAATGACAATTTTGAACAAGGGTAAGTAAAATACTACAAACTTCAAACACTTCTATATTTTATCATATCATTTGCTTTTTTTCATATCACAAAATGTATTTTTATGCAATAAAAATGTGTAAATTGTTTTAATTTCCAGCATTTTCATCAAAAAGTTACATTATGAGGCCATTACCTTATTATTTGATCTTTGACTCTAATTTTTACGACACAAAACATCGCTTTCAATTAATTATTTTTATTGACCTATATACAAATTAAAAATGGGCAATTATGATTTTCTTACATATATTTATATAGTAAATAGCATATTCTAAATTTTTTTAAAGGTCAAAAAATATCCTTTAAGAATTTTTTAAAGTTTGGATCAAAAAAATAAAGTTGCATTTTTCCTGTCTCCTTATTTGAGCAAAGTTTGTTTCAGTGAGTGCCATTTAAGCTACATTCATTTTTTCGAGTATTTATTTGAGTAGGTTTATTATTAGTGATGTTAATTTCAGCAACATTTTCGTATAATAAATATTATAATATAAACGATGTCATTGTTTGACATAGTTACTCGCTAACGTTTGGTTTGAATTCAAATGGGAAAAGTCTGACAGAAGCCTCTGAGGTTTTTTTTCAGATTTTTAAGGAGTTGACTTTGTAAATTTTTGTGAAGGGAAGAATTTAAAAAACTCATTTAGTGTGATGTCGTTTAAGCACTTTGAGTATTGCTCTCCTTACAGGGAAATCTTGTATATTCTCCAATTATTATCGCAGTACATTTTATGAACATAAACCTTTGATTCACGGGCAAATTTGCTATGAAAATGCCGCTGAACTTAAACTCACTGATAATAAGGGCACCTAAGTGAATGTCGCTAAAATAACACTCGATGAAAATAGCTTTTCTCAAATTAATGAATTTCCTTATTTTCTTTTTTAAATAGAAGGTTTTGTGATTCTTAATGCAAACTTTTTTCGTCAATGCGATGTTCAAAAAAACTTATTTTTGAACATATGGTAAAAAAATATTTTATATATAAAAAAGTTGAAAGAGGATTATAAGTATTTCAATTGAAAATAATTCATATTAATTAAATATTTGGCACATCCACGGACTCAAATATATTTATAAATCATGGGGCTGTATCAATAAATGATTAAAAAACTATTTTCTTGATTTTTTTTTTGACGCACTACATATGTAACGCTTCATTGAATTTTTTTAGCGGGCTTCATAACTGTATATGCTAATCTTTTTTACATAATCGAGTTGTTTGATCTATATTATTGACACTAGATGTCGTAAAATGAAAAAAGTATAAAGTTTCAGTGTCTGATTGAGTAATAACAAATCAATTTATATCACTATATTCCAATATATTAACTGTCAAAATGACAGCTAGATGTTATAACAAGTTTATCGATACAAACACAAATTTTGGAGAAAATATTTAAATAATAGTATTCATTCAAAATTGAGTGTTGCCACATGATGTCCGTGTGTTTGATGTCACCCATATTAGAAGTATAAACAAACAAATGATATATAAATAAGGATGTTGAATAACTGCAGGGTATTTTGTTGTCAAATATGAATGACAAACTTAAGTACTTAAACCTTTACCGTTTATCTAAAAGCAATATCTCTCCAAACCCTTATTTGTATTAAAAATATGTTACTACAACAATACACAGTTATATTTACATAGAATAGAATCCAAGGATTATATATTTGCTTATAGTGTTCCTACTTTTTAATTATTTATCAAACTAAAATAATATGAATTACAAAGTCATTGTATGGTGATTCTCACGATCTATTTATTAAATTTATTTCGAATATAAATGTCTTTCTCGGGCATCAAGTTATATACAATACAAGTGTTTCTTTTTTTTTTTTTTTGTTAAGCAATTTGACGAAATTTCTTTAAACTTTTGTAGGAAATGTGTTTTTTTATATAAATATATCAACTCTATGCCTTCAATATGGCGTCAATTTCGGTTTATGAAACTATTAAAAAAATGGGAAAAGTCCCCAAGCATAAAAAACCAACACCAAACACTAGTCGATATATAAGGGGGGAATAGTTGAAATGATTGCTCGGTTGATCTTATATTAAAAGGGTGAAAAGGAGTCTTTAAAAGAATACAGCTTATTTATAACATTTCAAATTTGATTATTCTTATCTTCTAATTCTTAATTCAAATTGTCTTTTTTATTGCGAGGTCAACGATGCAAATAATAGAACAAGTCAACAAAAACTTACTTTTTCAAAAAAATTTACTTTCATAGAGTTATAAAAAAATGACTCAGACAAAAAAGGGTAAAAATACTAACAACAAAAAAATGGAAATTTTTTAGAAACCATACTTGATACGAAAAAACTAGTTACTAATTTGTTTGTCATGTACTATCAAAATTAAATGTTGAACTTCAAAACTTTTTAATGGACTTGTTTAATGTTATATTATTTGATATAAAAAGATAAACAAAGGTAACTTTAGATGTAAAATTACTTTAAAATGTCTTCAGGTTGTCATAGTATTTGTAATTAAATTATGTTTATTCTACGACTTGATACAATATATTTAAATACGTAGATCAAAGGTATTTGTCACTTTGAAGTTTATTTATATTATAATTTTTTCTGTAAAATTATATGATGCTACATATCTATATAATACAATTTAAAAATTATCTTCTTAAAAATTTATCTACATAAATATATCAACAACAAAATTTTGTCAAAAAAGGAAAGATTTTATAATTTTAAATAAAATAGAATAAAAACATTGTTCAAGAAGTCATTTCAATGTACAAAAAAGAATATTATTATAGTGTATTTTATTGAAACTAATGCACCATTCGAGCTTATGTCGAAATGAGAATAAACATCTTATTTGTTGTTGTTTTCCTCTATTTAATGAGTTGTAATAATCTAAATTTAGTATATAATTTTTAAGCCTTTTTATGACTATATCTATGTATATAATATATATATAAACAGATTTCGTATATTTTAATGCTATTTTTATATACATACATATTTGTAGGATTTGAGTCCTTTTTTAATAAGTAAAAAGTTATTTTAACAAATATCTATTTCATTATTCTCTATAAAGAATATGATCTTTAAAAAAGCTGTATTCTACGCAAGTAACAAAAATCAAATCACGGTAATACTTACAACGCTTACTACATATTAATGTTTCTCCACCAACATACTGAATGTTGTTTATTCTCAAGATTCTCATAATTTATATACCTACATATATCTACTCACATAATCATAAATAATATGTAACTTAATAAATATTGATGTGTTTAACCTCATAACATCATATACATATATATCCTCGTAAACCCTTCTTGGTATCATAATGTCTCTTTATATACCTGTAGTTTGGTCACGTTCTTATTGTATTTATAGTCTATTATTTAGAAATGATTAAAATTGTAATAAATATGACTTATAATTAGTTCGATATTTTTGTAGGGGCAATTTGATCTGATCTGTGTTTTTTATTTTCCATTTATTTATTATTTTCATTAATTATTTATGAAAATTTTGTTAAGAATTTCGTCCTGGAATTTACCATTGTGTCGTGATTATGCAACTTATCTTTATATTTGACTAAAAATATGGCTGTTACTCTAAGTTTTACTGTATTGTCATTCAAGCAAGTCAATTTTCTTATAATTTAATATTCAGTGACCTGTATTATTAGTCGTCTATTTAATATAATCTTGTCTACCATTAATATCTACTAGCAGATTCTGAGTGATAAATCTGGGCATATGAAGCTTAAAATTAAAATTTGTAATGATAAAAGCAAAAAGTTACATAATTAACTTATTAAACACCGTGTGGAATAACTTATTTTTGTTGAACTCTTAACTTATAGGACTACTTTCGATTTCTTACTTGTTATCTGCTTGTACAAGTTACATTGCCAAACTCTTTTTCTCCCCCAGATATCGTTTTCAAAGTCGATGACATTATTAGGAAATTATGTAATCATAAAATTTCGTAAGAGGAAATATACTTCATAAATTAAAACAAAATACTTATTTTCATGCCTTGAGCTTGTCATTCTTTCAATCATTCAGTCCTCTATTTAAAAAGTTTGGGATCCCTGCATTCCCTATTTTGAGTAGATGTATAAACTACAATATATTTAACTAACTGTTTTTAAATTTCTTCTCATTTAAATCAACCCTATTTCAACCACTTTTTATTTACAGTCATATTCGATTGAAATTAATTCGTATATGTAAAAAAATAAAGATTTCAAAATTCATAAATGATTTTGGTATAATGATAATTTAGCATTTAATTATAACTTATATGGCCATAAATACTTAAGATAGATGGAATAAAAGATAAATAGATATATCGAAGGTGTATGATATCTATAAATATCTACAAACTAATGCCTTTTTTTATTAAATAGTCGGATTTCTACTTATTTTTGTTCTCATTACTGTCCCAAACAATAATAGTCTGCACACAAATTATTAGAACTTATACTATGGACAATGAATTCCCTACTAATTATTGAAGAGTAAACTATTATAGTTTGGAGCCTTTTTTCCTCTGTTTTTGGGAGAAAAGTTGAGAGATACAATGAGGATTTATATATGTATGTTGTAGTGTAAGCCTATTTTTATTTTCGAATCTCTCACTTTTCAATGGATTTTATGAGTTTTTTCATTATTAAAATTGTGTCAAATTCTAATATAGAAAATGTAAAAATATCTTAAAGAAAAAGAACATCATAAATTCTCCAAAATCATTTTAAAAAAAATACGAATTCGGAGTTGTAATTAGAACTTTTTCCAAAAAGTAAATATATTGTTAGTTTGCTTACTTACTGATAATATATTTCTTGCTTTTTGCTTCAACTTTATCTAAATGTTCAATTCATCTACTTACTTGATCTAACTTAAATTAAAGTCATATACAGGAGCGTGCACTACAAATGGGACACACATAGACCTTATTTGGTGCATCACAATTGAATTTTTCCTGCTGATACATGAGGATAGGCAAATAATAAAATTAATTTCCTGTATTATTTTTGTATGTTGTCGAGATGGAAAAAACACGATCATTCATCAAGTAGTACTTTGCAAATTTGAAATTTCAAAATTCTTTGAACACTTAAAACTCCCGAATTGATTTAGCTAAAATACTATTCATAATTCATATTCAATTATTCTAAGTCGGTTCAGTTTGTCAAGACCGAGTAATTTGAACCAACTCTGGCACCATTAATCGACGATTAACATATTTCTTAATGAAGTAAAATGATTACAATTTTTTAACTTAATAAATTCATATAAATGCAAATATTGACATGTAAGGTTCAAATAAAATAATATTTCAGAAATACTATAGGTTCGAAATGGCATTAGACTGCCTTGTAAGGTTTTGAAATCTATTCCTTGAAAAAGTACAAGACAGAGATAAATGGAAATCTAGGCCAGATAATGCAAAAATAAAATGGGAAAATTGATGCAGGAATTAAGTCCCATGAAGATCATCATGAAAATTTAATATGATAATTTTGACTTCAAACAATTTTTCTACTAAGATATTTCAAATAAATTTTTAACGAATTTTAATGAGTTTTATTCGATATTTTAAATAATTATAACTATTTAATCAACGACTACTTTTTTAGTATTTGTGATTAATATTGATGTTTTATTAGTAATTTTCTTTAGTATTAGTAATGATCTAGTGAACATGTTACCAAGAGGAAAGAAGTTACTATTTTCCAATAAAGGAGCAACTTATTTTTACGTCTACTTTGTGCTTAAAACTTATATATAACAACGACTGGAATAATAATGATTCTACATTTTTTTTTGCTTCATTTTTTATGGCATAAAGAAGAGTTATTGGCCCTTTTATCAAAATGTTGGTTTTTTTTATGTATGTGTGTTAGTTATCTCGTTTTGATTTAAACAATGTGTTGTGTTTTATGAATAACTCATTTTTGATATTTAAAAAGGTATACACTACACTATACTCTAGGCATAACATAACAGAAATATTTTCTCCTTTGGTTAGAACGAATCTCAACTGCAAAAGAATTGATATTTTATTTCTCCGATATTTCAATATTACATTTAATGAAAATTAAATGGGTGGGATTCCAATAATAGAAAAAGTAGTAAAAAGATAAGAAAGTGTTCTATTTCACTCGAGGTGGAGTAAAAAAACGTATTTTTATTTATTCATACATATGTTTAAAGGTTTTTGAGGGGAATGGAGTAAAGTTTTTGTCGATTTTAAATTAAGTCTTCTTCTTTTTTCTTATAAACAGCTCCAATTTTTGTACAACATTATATACATAATATTTTATATTGGTAATTTACTGAAGTACATCAATGTTAATTAAATTAATTTATGTGTATTTGTTAACAAAAACTAATAAAAAGATAATTAAATTATTTTTCTTTTGTGATTGCCAATGTAATATGACGTAGTATATTATTAAATACAAACGTCAGATCAAATTGGCATTTTTTTATCTTTTTGAAGAAGGATGATTAATATATATTACCAATGTAAAAAAACTGATATAAAAAAAGATGTTTCATCATTCAACAATATTTTCTAATTAATTCAGCAATTTATTTTTATAATTATATATTGTGTTGTTATAAAATATATTTAACAATTAATTATCAGTTTTCTAATAAATAATTATCATTTACCTTGACTGGAGGGAAGGCTTTTCTATCACTTCATAACATTCTTCCAATATCAGGGTTACCATATGAATTTTATTTTTAGCATTACCTAAAATACACACAATTTTCATCGATTAAAAATACTTTGACAAATTTTGAAATAACTATGATGTTTATTGTCATAGAATAATAATGAAACCCTTCAGTCAAGAAAATATCTTTAAATGTTGCATTGTAAACAAATGAAAGAAGTTATAGTTGCATTAAAAAGTGTTCAAGCCACATTTAGACAACCTTTAGTAAATTATTATAATTTATTCATTCAAAGTTTTAATCCAATCCATTAATACAGATTCTTCTCTAAGTAGGAAGTGCACTCATGTATCAAGAAAAATATTGAGGGAACAATTTAATTATTATACAAAGCAATATCACATTTTTTTTTTTTTTTTGAATAACTCTTTGTTATTTTAAATTTAACATTGCAGTATCCCGTTTCGTTCATATGGATCAGTTTGGGTTTTGAATAGTGCAATTTTTTATATTAAGATCGTTTGAATAAAATCCCAATTAGCTATTAACATGTTATACTGGAAGTCCCAAACAATTTGATATTTTCGCAGAATGTTTAGGGAATTGTTGTGCTCTTACTAATAGTCCAGATAGACTTATGATGAATACAAGTTCCATTCTTTATTAATATAAACATGATTCAAGATACAAAAGCTAATCTTTTAAAATCCCAACAACTAAAGAAAAATGATACAAAAATGCAACTCATAAATCAAAACGGATATTCTATGCACATTCCAAATCTACATTTTCTAGTTTAATGAGCATGTTATTATATTATTTGAAAATGAAATAAAATGAACATTTACAAAAAAAAGTCAATTTGCACAGATGGTATTTAATTTTGCAGTATGAATTTAATTTACATAATTTTTATTTTACAATACATATATCATTGAAGTTGGAATACCATTCATTAATTTATTGATCAATTGGATTTTTTGGAGGAAAGAATTCAATAACTATTGATATTTTGTCCTTGAAACTATTAGTAACGTTTATGGAACAGTTCATCACGAACCTCTTAGGTGCAGTTGAACCAACTTAACTTAAATTTAAACTAAAAACTTATGAAGTAATTGCATATAAGCCAGTTTAGCTTTAAGCTGAGTTGATGCAACAGGACCTCATGGATCTTCCTTACATATTTCGACCTCTTTTTTGTTACATACAGAGGACGTTCCAAAACTTGCAGTATCATATAATTACGCTTTTAGTAACGTTATTTTTAATTATATAGCCAAACAACAGCTAATACAAACAAAAAAAATTGTTTTTATTCCATATATCTTAGTCAAAATGTCGAAGCAACCACAAAAAATGTAACGCTTGTGCAATATCCTCCGAGTCGATGTCAGTACCAAAAGGCTGACAGACCCTTGGTATCACCATTTGGACTGCCTAAAACATCAAGAAGTGCATTATAGGTCCATGAAGCCAAGAAAAACAATATGGCTTTCTTCTGGCCTGCCTCCAATAATACTTTTCTAGCACAGACCTCAACTCCCTGGACTTTGCAGTTTAGCGCGGCTTGGAGGAGAATATATGTTAGACCTCTCATTCAAACTTGGATTTGCTTCAAGCTCTCATCATGACAGTGTGGTACGTCATGGGCACAGAACTGTCAATCGGTTCGCCAGCGTATCGAGGGTGGTATTGTTTGTTAAGGAAGACATACTCAATAAAAAGTATAACTAAATATAGTATTTAAACATACATATTTTAAGTTGATTTAGTGTTGTTTTGTCTTGATTCTGCAAAAAATACGCTTTTCATAATAATGTCAGGCTAGTGCAAGTTTTAGGTCTCTACTCTTTAGATTTTAATTAATCCATAAATAATTTAGTAGTTACCCAATTTAATCCTCCTCTCAACTGTTGGATTAATCATAATTAAATGGTAGTGATATTGTCACTACAGAGGAAATATTAATTTGAGTTCAGCATGTAAACAAGAGTTGTTAATTGATATATTACTTAAAATCAGCCTCGTCCTACATTTCCTCCAACATAATTAATTCTTATTAATTGACAAATAATAATATGATGTTATTTATTTTATTACTAAGTTACTTTTAGCTCCTATTGTTAAGTTACATAGATATTTCCAAATGTTAGAATAAAGAACAATTGAAAAGAAATCATGTCAGGTTCTCGGATAATTAAATAACTGGTAACCTTTGCAATTAATTTTTTACGACTATAAAAATTATTTTTTTAAACTGAATACCAATATTCGTTATTACTCAACATAATATATACAGGGACTTCAAGGACAGTAAATTAAAAAATCAGTTTCATATGCTATCCGTGTAACAATTACATAGTCGAGAAGAAAGAAAGTAAATCCTTAAATGAATACATTAAGAAAAACAATTTATTTTCTATCTTCATGTAGGATATTTGAGTTAAAAAATTACAAGGGATATATTCATTGCTTTTAGTCAAATAAGGTAATTAGTAAATTGTTCTTCTTCAAAGAGGGAAAAAAATAAGGGAGAGAAAGGTTCATTAAGAAATGGTAATGACTTGTGAAATGGTCTTAGGTAGTAAAACTTCTCAAAAAGAGGTTAGTTTTACCTTTTAGAATTATTTTTTTTTGTAAACAACTTCTTTTATTGCTCTATCAAACAAAACAAATAGATGTAATAAGATTAAAAAATTAATTACAATAATTTTAAAATAATATTGTAGCAATTATTTATATCTATTAATTACTTATAAAATTTGATCTAAAACGTATTTAAAAATATTTTTCAAAGATTGTCTTGACTAGGCTTGTTTCATAATGCCACTTAGAGATATAAAGTTAAATATATAATTTTTGTATGGGAATTTGAGAACACTTATAGGAAAAATATTTTTTAAATACATTTAGCGTTCAAAGATAGCCATTAATTTGTATTTTTGGAGATCGGTTTATCTTTGGACCTTGTTAATAAAATATATATAATAATTATTTAAATTACTATTTTTCTTATAATATTCATGACTATTGCATTTTTTAATTTAAGAAGTTGTTTGTAGCCTATTACAAATTATTTCTTCACTATATCCAAGTATTGTAGAGAAGGATCGATCAGTAAAAGCCCATACCTGTAAGTTTGTCATTGACACTATATAATATGTTATTAATATTATTTGTCATCATTTAATGGTAATTATATTTTTTCCACATCAAGTATTACCCATTCTTGAATTGAGACATAAGATTTTTTTATTTATTTAATTTGAGAATAAATTTCCATTTATTAAAGAAAATAATAAAAATTTCTTAATTATTAATACATAGATTTGTAAAAAGATAGGAAAATATATACTTGTAGAAATTGAACTAAATATTTGTTAATTCATCAATGTAGTCTTATTATGGATCATATTATCTACAATAAACAAAGGCGCACTTTGCATTAAGTACAATAGATATTTCTTTTGATATATTATGATGTTATCTTTTCAAGAAATTACAAAATAGAGGAAAAAGAAAAATACATTATTTTTTTTTTTTGGCACATTTTTCTGCTATTTCTTTTTATTACTAAAAAGGGCTATGTATTGTTCTAAAGTATTATCATAAATATATTCACAGGAGTATATTGTATCGAATATTGTCCCAGGGATTTTTTTCAAGTATTACTTTAATTTAAAAAAAAAGAAAAAAACAATTATTGCATTGTTAAGGATTCATGGAATACTTGGTCATGATTCAGAAGCATCAAGCACATATTTGATTAATAAAGTAGAAACAAGCTCAATTGAGAATTTAAGTCAAATGATACTTATGCTTTATAATTAAGAAAATATTATCTGGCCATTTTAAAATTACTAAAGAAAGCAAAGTATAATTTTTTTGCTTCTTTTAATATTATGTTATGCTTGGTAAAAAAAAAAATTCCTAATTGGGACATTAATAAATTGATAAGAGCCAAAATTATAAATGTAATGAAAAAAACAACTGCATACAAATAAGCTGAATATGTAAAACTTTTCTTTCTTTTTACTACATTTGAT
Organism: Lepeophtheirus salmonis; assembly: GCF_016086655.4. Taxonomy (NCBI): domain Eukaryota; kingdom Metazoa; phylum Arthropoda; class Copepoda; order Siphonostomatoida; family Caligidae; genus Lepeophtheirus; species Lepeophtheirus salmonis. The sequence goes on from NC_052134.2 coordinate 41,638,984, forward strand.
ATATGAACCCTATAGCAGTGGTATTTCGATTTTTAATAAACTTATAGTTCTAGGGAACTCAAAATATAGGTTTAAAGGACTTACACTACCTAAGATCATCTTTATCCTAGTCAGTCAAATTATTGTGTTATTACTGTTATATTTTGAAAAGAAAATATAGCCAGTGTTTTGAGAGAACTCAATGTGTGCAGTTTCTTTATTGGTGGTCTTCCTAGTTTAGCACGATGCCAAACAATCGAAAGAATTTCAATAATTAATTTATTTTGATTGTAATTATATTTCTTACATTTAAAAAAAAAAGAATGGAATCCCCGTAGCTCATGGACAACACAATGCAATGGAAGTTGTTCTCTTAAATTCAATGTGTGTACGGTCGCACCCTTGTGATTCCTAGAGTAAGATATATACATTCTGTATATGGATTTCTCCAAAAGATTCCTAGGTTAGATGAAGTAAATGTAATACATTAATTTCTACTTATAATTTAACATATAAAACTGAAATTGGCACTTGGTAGAGAGTTAAATCTTTGTCTATAATCAAATTGAGTTATGTATCTCAATTTGCTCCAATGTTATAATTGATTTTGTATATTTTACGTTTTGTGTTACCTTGACCTCTCAAAATTTTATATCCTCTTACTGTGACCATATATAATCGATCAGCAACTTTTGCCGTGGTGACTAATAAACAAACACAGGCAAAAACATAATTAAACATAGCTCGCTACGTTGGCGGAGATAAAAATATACACTTTGGTATTTTATTATGGATACTATTGATAACACATCCCTCGAATCTCTAAAGTTGCAAATTGTTAGCACTTTCGGTATGTACAAAAAGGGGGTAAATGACATGATAATCCAGATAGGTTCAAGAAACTGTCAAAACAAAGTAGCTTATCAATCATAATTTTGAATTTCATTAGTTATAAACAGCTGGGAGAAAAGGGAAGAGTACAAACAAAATCTAATTTTTTCAAAAAATTAAATATTATGTAAATGGCCATAGATTTTTAAAAGATTTTCGAAAAATTTAATATTTGAATTTGAAATTTTTTACAACAAATATATGTATGAAATTTAATTTTAGAATTTTTTTTGTGAACAAATCTGGATTATTGTTGTTTTTTGAGAATATTTATAGATTTTTGAAATTTTTTCCATAAAAATTTATTTTTATGGAAAGCTGTGATTTTTGATTTTTTTCATATTTTTTCGAAAAATTGTAATTTTTTGAGGGTTTTTTTTCTCAAAAGAATCCCCCCCCCTCCCAATATAATCCTAAAGGCGCCCTGACTTTATATTTAGATGATCTATCTCCAATAGTGATAACATTATTGAAAAATTATTACGACTTTTCAGATTTCGAACAATTAAAAAAGCTCCCATACACGAAAATACTTAGAATTTACAACTCGACATTTATCAAATGAATGTGTTGAAAAGTTAGGGAAATAAAAAGACCTGCAATGTCTTCAAAATGTGTAACACAACAACGGTTCGTAACATTTCTAATAAAATCCTAACTGTACACAATAATAAATTCATTTAAAAAAAAAGAAATAAGTAAAAGTTTTATAATTTTTTTTCTTTTTCTTACTCTTTTGGAGAAGCATAAAAGATGAACAAGATGTTTAAAAAAACCTTCCAGGAAAAGAAAAAATTATGAAAAACTTATTTATTGCCCAATGGTAGTAGTAGTATGTACATAGTATAAAGAACGGTTGGCCAAATATATACTTACATTTTTTTTTATGAATATGTACATTTAAAGTTATTTTTCATATTTTTTTATTAGTATTTAAAATGTAAAAGAAGGGAACAAAGTGTGTTTATATATTCAAGAATTTTCATTTTTTCTTTTTAGTAAATTTTGAAATGAGAACTAAATATAAAAAAATGTGCTTTGAAACATTTTTACACATGGAATCTTTTACTACAACTACTTCTTTATTATTATTATCATGACGATGATGATTCTTCCCTTATCCCATATCTGAGTGAATAACTTTTTTTAAAAGGGTTTAGAAAGTACATTCATATGTTAGTATAACTACATGTATGTGACCCGTCAAAAAATTGTTTCAGGTAGTGTTTAGCTACCACAACACTTAAAGTGGATATATTGGCAAAAACTATATTTACATTTGATAGTTGCTACATAGGTAGGATACTCCTTTAAGGATCAGTGAACAAATTTCAAAATTGTACATAGGTTGCTAATTATATTTCTGGCAAAATAACGAGAAAAAAAATAGTTTTTTAGCAAAATTGGGTTAATTGCCTTTGAAAGTATTCTCCATGAAGATCAATACACTTTTGTATACGTTCGATCCATCTTTTGAAGAGTTTTTTTCTTCATTCTAATTGAGCTAATTCCAAACATAGAATTTTAATACATAAACAGCTTCTTCTATTCATGAAAATGGCATTCTACGTAATTCATTTATGATTTATAGGAATAGAAAGTCATTGGGAACTAAATTGGGGATGTTTGGCATTTCCTAGCACCCATCGACACAAGCCTTCTTTTGATCATTTGTCAGATTACGTGGGATCTCCCCTGAAAAAATATTATTTTCAGCCAAATTTTCATGCAATATAGATGCTCGTCATACTGATCCCCAAAAATACCTCGATCTTCCGTAAGTCACATGACGATCTGTTTTATCAACTTATACACAGCATCGATGTTTTCTGGCACAACAATCGATTTTGGACGACCTTCACGAAATTCGTCATAGATCCAACTTTGAACTCGCTTGAATTAGTTATTTTTGATTTTACTGTTAGATGGTGAATGATCGCCGCATAAGGAATTAAGTTTATCGATGCAGTATTGCTTTGATAATCTACGTCGAAAGTTATAAAAAATTAAGTTCATTCCATTTTATTTTTTTCTTATTTTATTTGACCACCTATGGTTATTTTTTATATTGTATTATACCAGGTGTTACGTTTAAATATGAACACTGAAAAATTCAATAATTAATGAAAGTTGAGCGAAATAAATTAATATTTCGATATATTAAAATATAAACAATTATTTACAAAACAAGAACCTTACGTCCAAGTCGAGAAAATGACACTGAATTATTATCAACGAATTTCCATTCACACACTCCATACAGGACCTCCGTCTACGCAGTCAACAAGTCCGAAACGTTGGAGATAAATAAGAGCTCTGTAAAAAAGACAAACTGGACCTCGATGAGTTAAAGAAAACAGCCCAGGCCAATCCCCCTAAGCCCATATGGTCCCATGCAAGGAATCTTGGGGTTTTACTCAATACTGTCCAAGGAGCTATCAAGCAAGTGGGTAGAAAGAGGTGTGAGATTGGATACTTTTGACAACAGTAATTAAAGAATCCCATCTCCTCCATTGCAAAACTCTTTCGAATTAATTTTTAACGAAGAGTCTTTTGCGTTCTTTTGAACTCTTTTTTTTTTTTTGTCCCAATCCTGGTATCAAAATTATATATGTGTTTTGATTATTTTTGATAATTTTTTAGTCTAAAGATGGCACAAGTGTTATTATTATTTAAGATATTGTACTAGAAAGGAAAAAAGTTTTCCCATGCACACAATTTTATAAGAAAAATAAATAATTCAATTGAAAATAATATCATTTTATAGCACACAAAAAAAACTTATTTATAACCGTAAAAATAAATTGATGCCATAAAGTTTTAACAATTAATATGAGTTACGTTCTTGTAATGATTAGTCTGTAGTTAATTAAATTAGGCTTTTTATTTTTGGGCCAATATTTTAAATACGTAATAGCATTAAAAGAATCAGTTAAATTATAACCTTTTTATAACATTATTTTTAATTTGTCAATATCTGGGTATCACTGTAGTATCGGCAAACCCAACAAAATAGATATAATAGAAGTATTTGGACTTTAAAAATAGTTCCTATGTGAAATAGGTAACTCTTAAATTATAATGTTTGCCTATACTGAATCAGAGAAAATCTGTATGATTAAGTAAAGGAACATGATAAAAAGTATAATTGTTCCTATTCTGATAATGTTGTTGAAATTTGCTTTTGTATAGACGGATTAGGTTTCTTATTCAAAACTTTTAGTCATATCAACTCCAAAATTTCCTATTAAAATTAAATTTTAAATAAGCTTATAAAAACAACTTTTTACAAAGAACAATGAAGATAAAGGTATTTACATTAAAAACTTTTCATTAAGTATGGTCAATTTAAATATGAAGTGTGTTCAAAAAGTGAGGTGACTTTTCAAATTTTAGAGGGGAAAGTAGAATTGTTATGGTGGATTCTTTTACGATAGTACCTTGAACATATATTTACTTTTTCAGCTATATAGTATGCTTAGTTTATTTGTGAGAGGGATAAAGGTTAGAAGTATTTCGAATGTTTGACAATTTTTTATTATTGAAAAACATGGATTAAAAACTTTGCAACAAATTTTGTGAAAAAAATGTAATGAAGTACTCCAAAACACTTGAAATGTTGACAACAACATACGGAAAAACTCTTCTGGGTAAAAAACAAACTCTTACAAACTCTTCCAAGATGGCCGGGAAGATGCCAATGGCGATGGACGCCCAGCACGTCAACAACAGCTGAAAATGTTTAAACAGTGAAAAAATTGTTTAAGAAACCCGTCGACTCATTATCAGAGAAGTTGCTGAAGATATTGACATAGCTTGTGCCATAACTTTTTTTCAAACATTTTTGGAATGAGACGAGTGCCAGCGAAGTTATTTCCGAAACTCTTTAATTTTCAATATAAGAATTGTCGAATTTTTTGGCCAAAAACAACACCACCATCATACCGGTATACATTATAAAATATTACCGGAGTTGGTCTCATGTGACTTTTTCTTGTTCCCAAAACTGAAGAGACAGATATTTGCTACTATTGAGGAGATAAAGACTACATCTCTGGGAGAGCTCAAGCCTTAAACAAAAAGTGCTCATAAGAAGTGCATTGAGGGTTGAAAAAACCGTTCGAACAAGTGCATTATACCTAGGGGGGGATTACTTTGAAGGGTACAATATTAATATTGATAATTATATAATTATTTTTTTCCTAAAAAAATAAAAAGTCACCTTACTTCTAGAAAAGACCTCGTATACTGTTTTTCTTTTTTTCTTCCATTTATGTTAGAAATTTAAAAGAAAAAGTATTAATACATTTTAATAGTATATCGTAGTGTCCCAATGGGGTATGCATACTTTGGATGAATAGTACTAATTGGTTTTATGTTATGAGTGTCAACTCATTCCGTCTTCATTTTGTGTCAATGAAAAACATTCCAACTTATAGTTGTTGATATTATGACAAGTTTGTTTAAGTTCTTTCTGTCACAATTCAATCTGTAATCTTAATCATTTCTTATTCATACATTTTTTTATCACCAAAAATACGTTTTTATTTATTTGTAAAAAAAAATCATCTTTGAAATTATATAGTTTAAGACAAAGGCATGTATTTGTAGGATCAAATAAGTTAATGTCATCGTTCATATTGCATTTATAGTTCTTCGTAGTTCTAAATCAATTGTTTCTTCTACATATTACAGTGCACTTATTATGACCCTATATTAACATAAAAAGGTCTTATTTACTCAACAAGCGAATATCTATAAATATTTCATTGAATTTATCAGTGTTTCTTGAGTTGTGTATAAAAAAAAGTATAACACCGGGCTTAAAATGACCGTAAGATAATCTTTATACACAAGTCCTTTCCAGCAAAAAATTAAACGATAAAGAATTATATATTTTTAATTTCCCTAATGTTGAGCTCTGTTTAAGAGAAGTCTAGATATTTCAATAACTAGAAAAAAATCAATGCTTTGTATTTTTCGTAGGTTACAGTTTAAACAAGTGATTTAGACTTATTTTTGAATTATGAATTTCCCTTAATCCATTTTTTCAAATTTAGAAAATGATTTATTTTTTTCAAAATACCTATAAACTACATTTTGTGTTTTTTCTGAGGTTTAGACATTATAGTTGAAAAATAAGTCAAAATCTTGCTGATGTCTTGAATTATAATGACAACTTTACACTCCATCTCAATATAATGAGGGAAACCAATTGAAACTATGTTTGCTAATTATATTTGTTATATATGTAACATATTATTAACTATCTTTGACAAATGATGTCATTTTTCATTTTGCACCAAGCACTTCAATTATGAATTTGGAATAGAATTCGTTAAAATAAGTTATTTCTTTCTTTTTAGTTATTCTTAATAATGCATCATCTACCACAAAAAGTTTTATTATCCCTTTAATATTATACATATATATGTATATACTATAAAAAGAATGAATTGATGGTATCACTAGCACAACATAGATGATATAAGAAAGTTATTATTTAAATTTATGCTTTATATCAAGATAAACATAAATTTTATATACGTATATATATAAATGAAGAAGAGAAGAAAAAGACCCGACGTCTTTTTAACTAATGGACATGGTATTAAAAAAAATTCTTAATCAAATTTTGAATGAAAACTGTCAGAGGCTTTAAACATTTATGTATTTATACATACATTGAAAGTCGTTGGAATATTAAGTATGAATATAAATATATATACATATTTAATGTGTCGAGAAAGATGAACTGAGGTACCTACATACTACATTTCAAAGTTAAATACAGTTCCTGCTAAGAATACGAAGCTTCCATTTGGATAACCCTTTACTATTACCACCACACCCAGAACTTCTCAACGATACACATCTCAATAAGGAGTTTTATTTAGAAAATATTGATATCCATATTAGTTTCCATTATTGAGTGTTATGTAATATAGTACAAAGATTTTATCAATAACTAATCCATTCATATATTAAGGCAATATTAGAGCATAACCCCATTATACCTCTACTAAATGACGATCACGTGATTATCTTTTTCCCAATTTACTTGGTTATGAGATGACATTTTTGTCCACTAGGGGAATGGAGTATAGCATGAATGAATCTAAATTACTAATTGCACAACCTCCACAAATTCACTATTTTAAATTAATTCAAAAGGCGAATGCTGCAACAAGAAAAAAATGCATGTAATATTTATGTAGGAAAAAGTTTTTTTTGTGACTAAAGAAATAACCTCAATCTAACAAGTGGATTTGTCACTTATTTTAACTTTGGTTGAACCTTATTCCGTTCCGATGAAGACGTGGATGTAAAGTCAATTTCTCTAAACTTTAAATATTTGCAGCTCTAATGTTTTTTTGTTTTTTTATTATTTAGTGTTAAAATCTTCACTTATTGTTTGTCAGTTTTCTCTTTTGGTTATATTATCGAGGCACAAGCTTTTTTTCATAGTTGAAGCAGCACAAATTAAGATTTAACTTCCACACGACTTATCAACTTCTAATCACTCAGCCTTACTTCTTATGCCTCTTACGCCACTTTCACAGTCTACCTATTTGTATCTTTAGCGGTAAATTCGTGACATTGGATCTATGAGGAATAAGATTATCAAAAAGAGTTGCTATCGTATTTATTATAACATCATCTCAGGCGTTTTTACGTTAACCGAGATTCCAGTAGTTATCAGATCACTACTAATAAGTTAAGATTCCTAATTAAAACTATTGTCTTTATTGATCAGCTTTGTTCAATGAATATTTCTAATAATGAGTATGTCTCGCATTAGGCTTATAATATAAAGTATAATAGTCTCTTCATTAAAACAAGCTTTTCATAGTTACTTATGACTTAAATTTCCAGTGTGATCTACATGAATGTTCTCAAACGTCAGGAATTTCATTTAGTCCCCATTTTAAAAGAAGAAAACGAGAATTTATGCACGTAATTTAGAATAATACTGTATCTATAATAAGTTTAGTTTCCCAGTCTATTTTACATCATCAACGCATTTGTCATATGTGGAGTTTTAAACAAAATAAACTGGAAATGAAAGATGATTTTTGAGGATGAGACAGCTTAGCTTTCATGGCGTTATATTATATTAGCTACAAGTAATTATGAGAAGGCGCAAATTGTCAAAAAATGAAGATAAGAAATGTCCTTTTATTACCTATGGATATAAACTACTAACATATAGTATTTTATCGGGAAATGGAATCATTTCTCACCTCCAGAAGAATTCATTAATTTTTATATATATACTATAATATAATATATGACATCATATCCATACATATGTATTTATTACAGTGTTTTGATTAGATTTGATTGGGATAAGAAAGCTAGTTCATACTAAAGGGAGGAAAAATGTTGCTCTATGGTTCTTACATATATATTACTAATAAAATACTTTAAATGATCTCAAAAGAAAAATAAGGGCTCTAATTGTACAATATAAAAATATTCAAACACTTGGACTTGTAGACAAAGACTTGAGAATCGATTTATAAATGAAGTAAAAAGACTTGTTCAAAAAACAAATGTCCATTTTTATAACGAACAATCATTGGGTTTTGCTCGTAATCTTCGGTATTACTATATAGGGTTTCAATCTACGTATATAATATGTGTATATACATACATACGTTTATAGTATATGTAAATTGAAGAACATCAAATAATGAGAGCAATAGTAGACAAGGAAGGTATGCCACAATAAACTGTTATATGTATGTACCTATATATAGAAAATGATGTGTAAAAAAAAGAAATTCTAAGGTTTTTGAAAAGGGAAGAGTAAAAAGAAACTAAAAATAAAATTAAACTTTTAGGAGGGTAAAATAAAAAAATAAAAGAAATAATACAAGTGAAATTTTCTAGAGTGAGAAAAAAGAAAGTTTCAAAGAATTATTTAAAAATCTATTTAGGCTTTTAAAAAGAGATTCTGATTTTTGTATGTGTATTTTTATAAATTATACTTCACATTTTATGGATTCAAATAAACTAAGTCTCATTCTACTCAAAAAATAGAAATTTTGTGAAAGAAAATAACCAATAATAACTTATATCAGATATTTCTAAATGTAATCAATGAAAAAAAAATGATCGTTTAAAGTACAACAATATTACAACGTTTTAAGGATCGTATATTCATCTCAAATTCATATACTTTATAAACTGCTCTATTTCCACTCATGTTGCTTATCATAAAATTGTAAAATTTACTTCTACAAGGGTATTATCGAATCTCTAAACATGAATTAATATGGATCAAATTATCTAAATAGTTTAATATCAAAAGATACATTTTGGCAACTTGTCTTTTTTTTCAAAAAAAAAATAAATAAAAAATTGAAGAACTAGCCTAAGGATAATAAATATGTATAAAGAATGGTTGTCCTTGAATTTCATATCTTTTCGTACAGATGTTTAACGTGTTGTCAAGAAAAGAAAATTAATTATTTAAAGTCACAAGCTTTTAGTGAGTGGTGTTATGTACGAATAATCATAGTAAGAATGTGAAGGTGACAAATTCTGTGTCCTCCAAATGTCACTTGAGGAGACGCAGGGAACCCCCTCTCCTCCCGGAAAAAGCTTCATCTCTGTCAAACCTTAAACAATCCCTAGCATCCGTCGTTCTAGATGAGAGGTGGTACAGGACCAATTAGTCGTATAAAACACGGTATACCATCATCTCGAAAGTAAGAGGATCTAGTTTCTTACTCTATAATAAGTGCTAGTCATTTATCGGAACAACTCAAGATGGCGTACCTGACTGACAAGAGTCTGAAAGACTTGATATGAAAATATAAGAAAAGAGTAAGTTGATTAAATATTTAAACACTCTGAGTGTCGAAGACAGTCTTGTATCAACATATTCAAAACTCTTGCGTTGAAGTCCTTACAGATAAATCAAAGGAATTAGCTCGTAGAAGAGGAGAGCTAGCCTTGAAGAAATGACCCTTCATTGAGATCAAAGTTACTGAAGAGTCAATATCGAAGAATAACAATGTGTCAAGTTGAATGAAAGCACTTGAAAAAGAAAAAACGTCCTGAGTTTAGAAAAGTGATATAAACTCTGAAAAGAATGCAATATTTTCGCAATGACCAATTTGTAATGCAAATCAGAGGTTAAAGGCTATATTGGTTAAAAAAATATGAAAATTAAAGATTGGACTCTTTTTCTAATTGGAATCTAAAAATGATTTTTTTATTGTCCAAACCTGTCATAATTGTTTTTTTATTATTGAAAAGTGAACAAATAAGAATAAAGTAATCACTTCTGCATGATAAACGAAAAGTTACATAAGTCTCTGTTGGACTATGATTATAATTGCATCGAAAAATTAGATAAAATCAACTTCAGATGTTATTTCTCCAATAGCATTTCTAAATCCATTAGATTTTAAAATAATATTAAAAGTAATATGAGAGCTGTTTGTCTCTTGATATCAAAATTAGAATTTGGTAATATCTTTTTGTCTTATATCTAATATCACTCTTCATTTCACTTTTTCAGAAAGTATATTTACCTTTTTTATAAATATAGCAGGATAAAAAATATTTTGGTTTTTAGTTGCGCAACATTTTTTACGTATTGACTTATATTATTACTTTCCGAACTTCCGAAGAAAGAGTCAACTCTGGTAAAATAAAAGTACCAAACAAAAATTCCTCAATTTTTTTTACAGAAAAACTTACTTAAATAAATGTTCTGGAAACTAAAAAGAAGTGTCAAAATTTCAAAAAAATTGTATAGGAATTTGATTAGATGGAAAATATGTAATTATTAAATAGCTTAATCTTTCTAATAACTAGTAATGTCAAATCAACCACATTATATATACATTTTACATGAATAGTAACAGATTTACAACTTTGAAGGCAATATTTTGGATCTTTATTATTTCATTTAATTAAAACATTATTTCCGCCAATTGGAAAGTTAGGGAAGTATCCACATGACAATACTTTTCCATAAAAACAAAATAAGAGCTAATTGATTCATGAATTTATTATAAAGTTTTGAAGTTTAAACCAGAAGAAATTGGCAATTTATTTATATTTGTTGATTTTTTATTGCACTTTTAATTCAATTTACGTTCATATGACTTTGAATGATATCTCCAAAGGCTGAATAATTATATTTAGTTATTGACATTTATGATAAAGGATGTTTTTATTGATATTTTATATTATTTGAACTAAAAATGTGCACACATGAAAAAAAATAGAATTCTCATTTCTCTATATTTTTTTGTTAAACCGCTTTTTAGAGATATGAGCAAATAAAATATTATGACATTTGATAAGTTACATAGACATCTAAAAACCTTCTGATGAACGTCAATCACAATCCCCCCTCCCCACATAAAAATATGACTAATTTAAGTCATTTTTTCCTCTTTCAAAACTTCTAGTATTTAGAAAGCTACCATATTGTCTAAAGGCACTTCATCATCATAGCAGTTTGCATGTTGTTCATAAATATTATTGTAAGACACTTGGTCAATGAGTTTTTTTATGCAATGTTTGCAAATAGAATAAAGATTTATTGACCAAAAAATGTATTATTAAAAAATATTCCGTTAAAATATGTTATATTTAAGGAATTTAATAACATTTTAGGAGAATCTTTAAAAAAGTGAAAGAGGTGCTTAAAGCTGTCCCTGTGTAAAATCCCAGCTTACGTTTCTCCACAAAGATACATCAAAGGCAGCAAAGAGCCTGAACACACTCTGCCTACAATTATATCTTGACCTAATAGTAACTTAGATTAAGGGAAATTGGATTTTCCATAATCTAAGTTCTTTAAAATTGCTTCTTATTTCCTTGAAACTATATTTTACCTTGACTCAAAATAGATGTAATTTTATTTTTGAAATTAATCGTAAATTTTGCAATTTATAATCAAGTTTTGGCGAGCTTATTTAATTTTCTTGGATTTAAGTTTTATGTCTCTAAAGGAGATCAGAAATTTATCTGGGAAAATTATCCATATTAAAAATTAAGATTTTTATCCCATCTGAAAGAGTTTTTTTACAACTCTGACATTCTCAGTCTCTATTGATCACTTTGAAATAATGAAAAACCTCTCAGATTATGCTGCTAACCCATGAAACTCTATCTGGAATATAGACAGAATGTTTCATTTTTCCCATATAGGTCAATATTTATTTATAAAGAAATAAAATGTGTTTGACAATTATAAAATGCCAATTTACAAATTTCAGTACAACTTTGTCTTCCGATCATTTTTTATTACAAAAAAAAATAATTTTACTCACTAATTGATGCAAAAAAACAATATATATATTTTTTTTTAAACAAAAAAATCATTACTCACCGCAAGTATGGGTAGTGCGTTTATTCCCAAAGAATTGGAAAGAGAAAATATATCTTATTACAAATCATATATTAAAAACTGTATTAGTATATGGTTTATAAAAGAAGAAAGGTCTTTAACTCAAGAGAGAACAAATTAAATAAAAATCAAATCCATAGATTTCATGTATATAGAATTTCATATCTAACCCAAGGTGCATAAATGTCTGTGTGTGTCTGAAATTCTTTTAATAAAAAAGTGATATATATATATAATATTCCTGATTAATGATTTATGCATATTTAATATGTTCATCAAATTATTTTCTTGTAGAATGGTAAAATACAGATGTATTAACCGATTTAAGGAAGTTTCTTAGAGTATCTTATTTTATAGCAATAGTTATGTATATACATATATTTATATAATTTCCTTATTTTCTCTGCAATATTTAATATATAGTTTACCCATAACTCAAAAATTAATGTTACTTGGAATATATATTATGTTTTAACAACAGTAGTCCATTTGTCATTGAAACTTCAAAGCTATTGAGTATTTTTAATAATAGATGTGAATGGACATGTAAAAAATGATAAATGAATAACGTTCCTGTCTTTATAAGACTTATGTCGTTTTTGATATACAAAAGCAGAAATTTTGTAGCTTGACATATAGTTATTCTTTTACTTTTATCCATGGAATACACAATAGAGGGATAAGGACAAGTGAAAATATTTTCTGCATTAAATACATTAGTCGTCATTGCGTTCCCTTCTTATTTTCTATAATTTGACATACTTACTCTTGGAATGTACTATTAACGAGTTTGTTTATATATTATTTACCTATATATGCCCAACCTACTATATATAGTAGTATATGTTTTTGAAGTTGTGGACAAATATATAACTAAATATTCGTTTTTACTTGTCTAAATATACATATTAACACTGTATTAACCAAATTGGACTAAAAAAATTGTTGTTAGATGTTAATCATATCATTTTTCCACATTATTTTATCGTTTTGGGAATTTTCATAATGGTCTCTAAGAAAAATTAAGGATAAATACCATGATTTTATATATATTTTTCATCATGTTCATTTGATCATATTTAGTTATCCTAAAAAATTATTGTTTTCCTTTCTTACAATTATATCTAAATTAGACATATTATTTTAAAAAACATAAATTGGCCATAAATTGAGTAAACGAATAAAGATATTTTATACATGCTGAAGGTATTAAAGATAATTGATTTTTGCTTGGTTGATAGTACACGAAAAATTAGACATTTTAGAGGAAGGAACAGAAGAATGAGATTGAATTTTTACTAATCCTTCTGATAATAATTCTGAATCGGATTGTAATTCAGTGGATGAACATAGTTGGGATTTAAGTCCACGTCAGCCTCAAAGTGAAGCTGAATATATATTGAAAAATGATTAAGATAGTAAGCGAGGTGAACAAAATCCGAAGGTTATTGAACATCCAAAGTTAATACAAAAAGGATAAATCTCTAAAGTATGATGGAAAAAATTATGCCAATTTCAATCAGCCGTTGTGCAAGAAAAATGAAACACTGAACATTCTGAAATCGATTTATCAGAATTAAGTCCTTATGAAGAGCTCTCTGCATCATCAGAAATCTTATATATAGTAGTTTATTTGTTAGCTATTTCTATGAAGACATTTGAAAAAATATATCCTCATAAAATTAATTGAAGATTCAGACAGGAATTAATCTTATTTTGCTACTACCACTACTCATCAAATCGACGTGGAAGACTTAATAATTATAATATATAAAAAAATCCAAATTCAATCATATCTTCTGTAACAAAGCAAACATTGTTGATGGAAAAATGTTTCTATATTTAAAGGAAATTTTGTTAGGGAATGTTTGGCAATATAATAAGTTGAAAAACTTTGATCAGAAGGATTTTACCACAAATCAATGAAAAATATCAAAATTGAATATATATTTTTTGGCATATTAAAAATAAGTCCAACATTATTTTTTAAAGTATTTTATACTAATGTTGTTTGCCTAGTTTTTACAGTCATTAGTTTATGTGTTACAAATTATTATCGATCTGTTTATCCCAAAAAAATTCTAAGTATCCAAATTTTGAAAAAGTTTACATAAGGTATTTATTGTGCTTTACTATATCTGTTATGACTATTAATGTATTTTTCTATTAGGGTTGTTCCACCTCTTTTTAGTGTATCCCATGCTTCTTTTATATCACTAAATTTACTGTATATTGCAACTTTTCTATCAAAAATATCTAAAAAAGAGAACCAAAATCAGTTGGTAGTTGGTTAATAGTCATTTAATATATAATTACAATAAGTATAAGATGTTGAGAATTGTTCACAACTTCACAAATCAGATTTAATTCAAATTCAACCAATTAAACTGATAAGGGGAAAGGATGCAGAAAAAAAATCATAAGTTTACAATCAAATACAGTGTAGGTTTTGTTTTTAGCGAGGTTACACCACGCTTTCCCATAAGGATGGAAATGTAAATTCGAAGTAATAAATTACTTTCAGTGTTATAGAAAGTTCCATTTTTTTTAAAAGATGAAAATTACAATTTAGTAATATTTTAGATTAGCACTACCAACAACCATGTGAGAAAAGTGATTCTTATACAAAACTGAATCAGAAGCTGTCTTTCTAATAACAAATATATCATGTATAACCATTTAATGGCAATGAGATGCTATCTATGCCTCTACTAACAAGAAGGTCATGAAAATAATGGTATAGTTGAACGATAGAGTGGTTAGTCTTTATTGAATGAGATGCTAAATTAAGATAACTTCACACTCATCCAGTGTTTCTTAATCGAATGGAGGGCTGATTTTGATTTTTAGGGAGGGAAGTGAGAGGATTTAGACTTGCTAATTTTATTTGCAAAATCATTTATCAGAAGTCAAAAGGAAAATTAAATACTTTCAGTTACAACAAAATATTGATAACAGTTTGGAGATGAGAAGAAGGCTTATATTGCTTCTTTCTAATTTAGGTTATTCAAAATAAATGTTAAGAACCATTTGTTTTAATCTAAGATATTAAACAAATTGAAACCCGACACAGGTAGTGATAAATGCGGGGTACTCCCGTTA
This sequence comes from Lepeophtheirus salmonis, assembly GCF_016086655.4. Lineage (NCBI taxonomy): Eukaryota > Metazoa > Arthropoda > Copepoda > Siphonostomatoida > Caligidae > Lepeophtheirus > Lepeophtheirus salmonis. Next base: position 41,654,336 of record NC_052134.2, read on the forward strand.
GTGATTTATTTTTTTAGGGAGGGAGGGCGGGATATTTAACCTCACTTCACTAACTACCTTAAAAAAGAATGTTTTCCATAATGTGAAAATGATAAATTAGTTTATCATTCTAAAACATAACAATGAAATAAATCCTTTAGAAGAAAGGGTGATATAATTTATATGTTGATACATTTATATATTACAAGGTGGTACAATATTTTCTCGTATCCTTCCAAATGGTCATCATATCCATCAAAAAATATTACACATATAGAATAAGTATTGCTTTGACAAAGGGATAATTTTCCTATAGAAAATTACCTTGTTTGAACAACAGAAGAATATTTGACAAAGAGTCTATTATTTACTGTCATGTCGTACTTTGTTGGTGCATATCTGGCAGGTAATATGCATATATTAACTCAACGCTCATAATCAATGAACACATAATACTTTATATGTACTACATCGATACTTGATTGTATGCATAATCTAAGTATTCTTGTTTATTTTTTGTATAGAGATTCATCATGACAATATGTAAGGAGAAGAATTGTCTTCATTATTATAAAAATATATCTATGCAACAAACTTTCTTATTAAAAAATGAGTATATTCAAGATAAATGTATATTCTATATACTAATGATGAGACGATTTTTAAAAAAATCCCAATTTCAATACGTTTCTAAAAAAAAATTCCAATGCAGATTCATTAATATCTTAAAAATTCGTTTAAAAATACCATTTTTCAACCAAAAGTGTCCACAATATTATGTATATATATATATTGGGGAGGAGGGGCTAATTTCTTTGAACTTTTTGGAAAAAAAATCAGAAAATTACTATTTTTTCCATAACTAAGAAAAGTAATAAATAGTTACTACCTGTAATAAAAAAGAATCGAAATTGTAAATTAAAAATTATTTTCCAAATACCAACCCCGATTCCAATTCCAGAAAAAGCACCCTACTCTCCGATTCCGAATAATTATCCCATCATTACTATATACAATGTAGGTATTTGCAGCTATATTGTAAATTATATTAACTACAGCGCACTTAACAAAAATGTTATTTCGTATCTAGATAAATATTTGTAAACATTTATATTCATATATTTCGAAAACCATTTTGACATATCATATGATGGATTAGAAATATATATGTTCATTAAAATGATGTAGTTATCTTGAAAGAAAAACTTGGAAATTTGTTCTTGAACCATAAAAATTTTACGACAGATATAAATAACTAATAAGGTTTCTTGCTGGAATTCTCGTTTTCCCGGGATTTTACACTTACATAAAATTCTTATACACTTTTTTTTTTTTTTTTGTATTTCTCACCTCTTTTTTAACTAAGTATATCCTGTTCATTATTGGCCACAGAGTGTGGTAAAGGTGTGAGTGTATACTACAAATGCTTTGTTATAGTATTCCACAAGGATAATTCAGTTTTGAATTATCTTACATCGAGTATGGAGGTATCAAAGGTAGAAATTCGCCATATTTTACATTTTTTACTAACTAAAAGAGAAAAATGCTACAAAAGCTACCAAGAAAATTTGCGATGTATACTCTTCCTGATCGCATTGCTCGATAATGGTTCGAGCGAGAAAAAAAAACAATTCTGTCATCTATTGTGAACAACTCTACCGTTTGAAGCTGGTGATCGAATAGAAGTGGTCAGCATTGATATATAGGAGACAACAAGACATTATTTAGACAAAACTAGACTGCATAAATATTTGATAACGCGGCAGAAGCTCTGGAAACTCGGAAGAACAGTTTTTATGCATCCATCTTACAGTCCAGACGTGGACCCAAGTGTCTTGTCTATGACCAACGCAATGGGGGGTACAAATTGGGACTCAATAGAGGCTCGAGAAAATGGGTTGTCCGAGTTTTTTGCCAGTAGGGACAAGGGATTCTACGAGAAGGGCATTTTAAATTTGGATTCACTTTGGCAAAAAGTTATCAAACAGAACGGGGCATACTTGGCTTATATCAGATGAGTGTAACACTTCCTAAAAGCAAGAAATGCAGAATTACTTTTTTTCCAACCTATTATATTACATTCTTAGTAGTTTTTTGATCTAGGGTTTGTGAGTGATTGAGAATAATTGAGGTACTAATTGTATGAGTAGAACATACCATTAGTCAATTTGATATCATTAGAATGAACAGATTACATAATGTAAGAAAAATATTTTGTAAAACCTTTTTTTCAAGAACTATACAGCGACAATTCTGTTTCATCATTTTGGAAACATCAAAATTTTAAATAAATTCTAATATATGATCATCAAGAAATTCAAAGGCACATAATAAATCGAATTTTTATAGAGATTGTCCATAATTGAATCATAGATTTTAAAATATTCAATTTGAGTTTGTATAAATTCAAAGTTCTACTACATCATGATTCTTCTACATTTTAATTTTAATGCCAAAAGTTTAAATTTTAACAAAATGAAATTATTATATAAATTAAATGAAAATACATATCTTAATACGTTTTTTTTTTTTTTTGTACTGGTCAAATTAAAAACTATTTTGCTGACAATTTTATGATCTGACTTATATAGATTGCAACATTTATGAAATTATAAATAGAAACCTCTTTGATTATTTGTAATTATTCTCATATTTCTATTTTAGCAACGAGCCGAGGCTGTACACAAGCCCCCTCTATGGCCGAACTTGGATGTTCAACACATTTGGTCAACATAATGCGTGCAACAGTTTGTCTCTGCTCTACCTCCCTGTGCAATGGGAGAACACCGAATTTAACTGAGTCCGGCTCCGTTTCCTCGGACTTCTCCATCTTTTCTAAAAACCATCTTCCGTCCAGTCAACTAATTGATGGTAAAAGAGACTCTTCTGCAGATTCCTGCCGAGTTCCGAGGACTTTATTGATTGTCATCATCTCTGTGCTGATTGCATTTAATCGTTCATTACTACTAAGGATAGAATCATGAGCTTTTGCACAATGAGTTCTTCTTCAGTACATAACATACATACATCTGTATTCCTACCTAATTTTGATTTTATTTTTTGCACAATTATATTATTGACTTAATCAATAAGAAATACATTTCACATAGGAAAATAAAAACATGCAAATATTTTATTTTATTTGATCTTATTTGACTTTGTACATGTTATGTATTAGGTGGAATAAAAAGTGTGAAAATAAGTCAACCAGTCATTGAAATATATGTATTTGAGTATTGTATAAATTTAGGTAAATCGTCATATTTTTAAAATGGTAAATATTTCCTTCTTTGTTAAGCAAGCAAAGTATTTACTAGTATTGGCTTGGAGATGTATCTTGCATTTACTATTATAGTACTCTATAGAGTAGTGGTTCTTAATTATGGTTCAAACCGATTCTATAATTTCTTTTTATATTAAATATTTGTTTCTGTCTCACTTTTAGAGTATAGACTTGGAAAAAGTTCCAAAAAATAAATAAAAATATAACGATTTATGTTTTTGTTTTGATGTAAAGACATGATAATTCCTTCGCTCATGATCAAAATTGAATTGAGTATACAAATATATAAAGTTTCTTTATAAACACACCCTAAAATTTGACATCTTAGGATCGCTTTTGTAATATACGTAACCTGGAAGAGTTTTCCCCTATGGAAATAAGGATTTTATTCAAAGGTTGAGTGAGCATTCCTACAGAAGATTTGACGATATTTTCTTTCAAAATGAACATGAAGGGACTTCACAGGAACCAAAAAGTTAGCTATTACAGGCTTAATCTTTTCTAAGCATGCCTCAAGTACTTATAAATACTTGCCGTAAAATAAATTTGTCCGGAACCCCTTTTATGTTATGAGATGTTTCTATTGTAAAAAATATAAAGTAAACTTTCTTTTGTCATCAATAAAAAGTTTTACCTATTAAAAAAATGACTTTGTGTATGATGTAATATATTTTTTAAGTTAAATCTGTCAATTCTAAAGCACAATAAACTTCGTGTGTCCCTGTGTTTACTAAAGAAATAGACAAAATAAATCACTTATGAAACGCTGAAAATGCAAGAAATATATTATTTATTGTTCTGTACAAGTTTTGTATTTAATAATCTGGAAAGCATAAATGTTAAATATTAAAAATATTTCCTACCAATAATAATAATTATTATTAAACCCATGATATAGGTATATACCAAACCTGATACAAAGGCTTTTTTTAAATATCCTAAGCTTTTCTCTTGATATAAAGGTTCAAAATGTATCCGTGTATTTGATTGTATCTGTAAATCTTACAGGAAACATCTTAAATAAGTTTTACTGTCCTTTCCACCGATTGGAAATGACATTTATATTTCTTTAATTTCAAAAACTTATTCTTTGCTTTCATAAGTTAACGAATAATCCAAGATCGGAGGATCTCATATGATTGTCTCTGAATAATCAATCATAATCATAAAATGATTTGATCCATAGTTTCTTTCATTAAGAACTATGGGGGTCATCTGACATTTTTGCATTCAAGAATTGGTATAATGTACATAAATTTACAAACTGCTAATAATATGTTTGTATAGTGAGCAAAGAATAAATTTTTTAATTTTTGTTTTTTTTTTGTAAATAAGATCCAAACCTTAATCAATATCTTTACATTGTGAAATTGAAAGCTTAAAATGCTTTGAAGCTTGATATTTTTTTTTAATGTAATTCAAAATGGCATTATAGCTTAAAGTTTGTATAAATACTATCATTTTCTAAAAAAAAAATAGACAGTTTTTTATAAGGTCCAAAATATCGCAAAATTTTAGTTAGCCTCGCGTAAAGTTCCTGGTTACTTAAGAGACCACTAGGAACCAAGAAGAATTTTTTCTGACAGAATAACAAATGGCGTTGGTTTTACTTAAATCCACCAAATAATATATTCTTTCATATATTTAACTTTTCCTACAAAAGTATCGGAATGGAAGATTGGCATTTTTCCTAAGTATTCATTTATACATTTTGCTATTGACCCTTATGCTTACTTCGTCCTTACTGCCCGCCATCAACTTGATTGAATACCCCCTTCAATGTCAATTAATTAAGGTCTCCTTGCTCAAATTATTTACAAGCGCTGAAGAAAAAGTAGATTTATTATGGATCATAAGTCCAATGAATTCGACTATTTTCCAAGTAGACAAGTATAATCCCAAAAATGACGTTTTCAATGCTTTTTTTTAAACTTCATTTTTGGTATTATAAAACGAAACCGGAGGGTTTTTCAGGGAATTCCTGTTTCCGCTGAATATATCATTCTAATGGAATTTAAAAAAAGAAATAGATATTGGATTTAATTTGACTGAAAAAGAAGGTGGAGAATCCGGACAACCTTGCCTGTTGCTTTTACCCAACTTTATGGGTTCACTCTGGGATCCATCTAACAAGAAAAATTTAAGTCCCATTGAACAAAACGGAACGAATAGGGTTAAAGCGACGTCTTGGTAACTTTTTTTCACGGCCTATAGGATAACCTTGTGACTGATAAAATCAAAAGCTTTTCTTAAGTCAAATGAGATGATTGATCCGTAGTTGTTGCTCAATCTTGTAAAGTCAATGACAGTCTGCATATTCTTTGAAATATCCACTGTATGTCTCTTTTTGATGAATCCATTTTGTTATTGAACAATATTTCTATCCGTTCAATTTGCATAATCGATACTCCGGAACAAAATAATCAATGTTTCCCTTAGAACGGCTAATGTTCTCCTATGGTTTATGCTTGTTCCATTACCTTTTTTATGATTCAACTCTGTATAAGAACAGTAGAGAGCTTACCCTTTGTCTCCATATTAGCTCCAAATCTCAATACGTGTGGAATAGTGTCTTCGGGGCATAAAGTGAATATATTTTCTTTGATGTTATCCAAATAAACAGCACAGTTATTCACCTTATTTGGCCCCTTAATTTTTTGATAATATTTGAGAATTCACTTTATTTCTGTTAGCACTTCCTTTTCAATTACTATTTTCTTAAATCCTTGATTGGATAGTACATTTTTATACTTTTTGTATGGGTTTCCTTTGATCATAAATGTTTTGTCATTTCTTCATCCCAAACATTAGAAATTCCTATAATGTTTTAAGATGCCCCACGTTATGCCTTGAATAAACAAGGATCCATTCTTCTTTATGTCTCTGCATTTTCATTTCTATAGAGTTTATTGGAGGATAGCGTAGAGTAAAAAAATCTTTTCATAATTTCAATTCATAATTGTCTGGGGCTATAACCAAACATTGGCTCTAAATCTTTCGCTGTAAAGTTTGGTATAAAATTCCAAGTCGATCAATTTGTGATGAGATGAAGGTTCGAATCTACTCTCGAAGAAACTTTTCAAGGCTGGGCCTGATTAATTCTAGACAAATTCCCGCATGATATCTGCTAAACATTTTCACTTTGGGAAATTTAAACTTCTACTTGATTCGCGAATATAGGAAAAATATGGTTTGATTTATAGACAGATTGCCTTAGGCTTATGATTTACGGAAATTCAAACAAGCAATGATAAAAGAGATTCAAAAATATTCTTTTTGTTTTCGAAAAGTTCACTGGATTTATTTTGTAAAACTTAAGTTATATTATCCCTATGGGTGACTGGCATCCTCCGTTAGATTTGAAGATAGGTATCCGTCTGATAGCAGTCTAGTTTGAAAAGGGGGATTCTTGTCAATCACTAACCATTCAATAAACACATATATTTTTTAACCCGGAAATATATAATATATATTTAATATTCCACATTGAAACCCCCAAACTGACAATGATTGAAGAAAATGTATCGTTTCTAATTCTTAGATGACCATTCAAACCGCAGACATATAACAAAGTTTTATATTTGTACATTAGTTATCCTCCTGCCTCTGGTATAATTTAGACCTAATTTCACTTAATTAACTTAAATTTAAACTATAGATTTATGATACTACATAATTTTAATGACTTAAGCTAAAGTCACTCTGGGGCAAACGGACCTTTGTGGATGCATGTTTGTAACAAATATATGTAATATTTGTTAAAGAGTTGGCTTATTGAACATATTTGTAAATCTAAAAATACAATTTTAATTCTTGTTGCCTTTACATTTTGACATTACCATATCTTTAAGCCCTTTGAATTCATTGAAAGGTAGTTAATCTTCCTCCTTCCAGACTGTAAAGAGTTAAATGTTTTTTTCATTTCCTTAAAGTGATATAAATTCAGCATTTCAAGTATAAAAAGTTTTGACCAACTATATATCCATTAAATAGCATATATCAATTTAAAAATGGTTAAAGCTTTCAAGATACCATTAATATAATATAATTCACAAGGAACCTTATTTCCCAAAAATATTGTATACTCTTAGGATCCTCGTTTTGATCTTCATAATTAAACTCCACAACCTTTTTTTTTTTTTCTTTATTATTTCTCTTTCCAAAAATATAATCCTTTTCTTTCCACCTTAATAACAAAGGATAATAGAGTTTATACTTCCAACCCCTTCTAAATATCTTATAAAGAGGTTATTTATACAATATGTTAATTTTCATACGATATCATCATAGTCCATTTAATTTTTATAATGTATGGATATGAATATTCAAAAGTATAAAATTTATAAGTAAATTTTAGATAAGGCCATTTTTAATTTGTTCAGAGAAGAAAACCAGACTCAGTTTCTTTCTCCATTTTATCCCAATTAAAAAACGTCAAATACCACTGAATTGGATGGGACAATGGATAACCCTATAAAGAATTTCTACAGACAACAATTCCGAACCCCGTAAACTCTTTCATTTAATTCCAATAAAGCCATAAAAAGTAACCCTATTTTATGGATTTTCGTTGAAATTATACAAGAACTAACCGCTTCAATGAGCCGTTGTTCAAATTATCGAGTTTTTTCAATATTAGTATACCAAAATTCTATAGGAACACTATTAATAAATCTCATAAAATATATTCCTCATACCATCATTATTGAAATGGTCATTTCGAAACAACTGTAAATCCTCAATCCAGTAGAGAAAATTAAATATTTAACGAGACATTATCATTTTTTTATTAATTCGACCAGTGTCAATAAATGACCATGATTGTTCCCTATGACGACTAAAATTTATAGAAAATTTGAATTCATAAAAATAAATATGTAGAAGTACAGCTTTAATGAGCTAAATCGACTTATAAAATTAAAAAGACTAAATAAAATATATAAGCAATATACTACAAATATAAAAACTTATAAAATAGGAGCGAGAGGTAATAATAATAATAAAAACAAAATATAAATGCAGGTCTAAAATTTTAATTTTCTAAAATATATTTTCAATAAAGACCTTCAAACGCTTTTCATTTTATTATTTCTTATACGCTGTGGGATACAATTCTAATATTTCATTACCCTCAAGAAAAAGTTTTTCTGATTGAATCATTTATTGATTAGAAGAGGCTCTATTGTACATTTACAGGATGTTCCAATCATGTAAATAGTTTGAGCTATCATTATTTGAGATCCAACAAGCACATTGATACAAAACTTCCCAATTAATAAACGATAGAACGTTAAAATGGTATTTGCAGTCCTTTGTGCTTTAAGGTTTATAATGCCAACTTTTCTGAGATTTTCTTCGTAGGAGTCTCATTGTATATTAGTCGTACAAATCTACTCTAAGCTGTCTCAATTGTATTAATTGGGTTAAAATAAGTAGAACATATATACAATACAATCTGGTCAGAGTAACTGGGCAGCGCAGTTTAAGGATGACTCCTAGTACTTTTTTAGTTTTCTGGATGACATTTTGTATGTTCTATGAGAATTTAAAGTAACCAGACATCAAGAATCCAATGTTACTACATTCATGTACTATTTAAAGCCCGTTGAAAAAAAAGAGGTGTTCTTGTGAACGAAATTGCACAGCTTTTTTTCAAAATTGATAGGTAGCTTCTAAGTTTCTGTCCAAGAAATGAATCTATGAAACGCTTCACAGGCTTCATTTACGTTGGAACAGATTCTCTTGGTGTCATAAAAATTTACAAAATTTGGGAGGGTAGAGCTATATCGTTGATAAAGATTATGACACTTTGAGTGCTGTGTCAATGCCATGCTTTAATCCACCGACTTTTCCACTTTTTTAGATTATCTGTATTATGTAAATTCATAGCTATTATGATAATTTTGTTGTTGACTTATACCATCAGTCAAATACATTGCAAGACAAATTCATCAAAAAAAAAAAAAAACTCTAAAATTAATTATCCTTAAGGCTATGTTCATCAAAGAAGCTTTTTCTTTAACAACTTCAAAGAAAAAGTACAATATCTCACAAGATATACTATTTATTTACATAAATATTACTGCTGAGACTAACACCTTTTTTTCAGTATGTGATTTTTTCTTGGTCGATTTTTCAGTCCAGACACTGTCCTAGATTGTGAACCAACATTCCTCGGTCTCAATCTTTGGACTAGTTTTTTTCGGTCTCATATATCAAAAGACCGAATTTCTTTCTTTCTTTTTTTCTAGATCCAACGTCATTGATTTTTTCATTATACTAAACAAAGATCTTAAATAGATTATAAATATTTGGATAACTTTGAAAATCTAAAAAGTACACAATCTGTTCTGAACTAAATACTATATCCATGTAACATTCATAATCTGTTTCTCCATTTATTACAATATGAAATTATAACCATAAAGCTAAAATATATATAATAATTTGAAATCTAGATTTACTTTTAATTTGAGTATTGTTAAGAACAATAGTTATTCTTAATTCATTAATACCCGATGTAGTTTACTTGTTTTATGTCCAAGAGGTATAACTAAACTTAAAGGGAAACAAAGGAATATTTGTTCACCTTGATCATCCCTCACAAGAGATCTCTCAATTTAGAGTTCTGTATTCAATGAGGAACGACAAGATAAAAGTTTCTGCAAACTATCACTATTTAAACTTTGTTAAACATCATTGTACCATATTCCACATTAAAAAACACATATGAAATCATAAACAATTTATATGTAGAATTGGTATAGACTGAATTTTAGTTCAGAACACTTACTTTTTGGGGAGAAGGTGGGACAAACCTAGACTTAAATGTTCATTTGGACTGGTCAAGACCGATTTTACCTTTAGAACGTTCCAGAACGAGTTTTTCCTTCGGACTGTCCTAGACCGAATTTTACCTTTAGACCAATCTACACCAAATTCTTCTATCAGACCGGTCCAGCCCAATTTTTTTAAAGGACCAAATTAGTTCGACCCAACAAAAATCATAAGCCCTCTCAAACCGGTCATAGATTGTCCAACACTAATAATTTCCTAGAAAATAATATTGAATATATTTGGTTGAAAAAGATCATATAATGTTAATGCCAATTAATTATTTCTACTAAAGATGATGGAAAAATTTATCTATTCAATTTATGTAGTTTGTTTTTTTGCAAGTTAAAATAAAATCATTCCCCAATTTTCAACAATTGTCATTAATTTTGACCCATCCCCTTTCTTTGTTAGCATGTGTATAAAAGGAATGAACAAAAATTTTCTTTAACGTTTTGGAAAATTAGCATTCATACAGCATAAGAAGCACCCTATGGTTGTTGTTGTTTTTTTCTTCTTTAAACAAGGCTTGCTACGACCGGACAATTATTATTAGATGTAATATTTCAAACATGGAAGGGAAAGGGGGCAAAAAACAATATTTTTACGCCTCTTTGATTTTGCATTGTTCCCTCTCCCTCCCTGTGTACACAACAATTGACTCATATATTATTGCAACATAAGTGTGCAAAAAACATAAGTATTAATACACATATGTTAACTACTATTCAAATCTTTTTAGTTAAACATACATCATTAACTAAGGTACAAAGAGATGCAAATAAGAAGGAAGCTAAGTGATCATCCTTTTAATAACGCAATTATTGAAGTGCGTAAAGAACTAAACAAAATTATGAAATGTATGCATAACATTGACATATTAGGCAATTAAGACCTAAATTGGGGAAAACTATCTTTTCTACAATATTATGTTCGATGAAGTTATAATTAAAAAAAACTCATCGGTGTATAATACCTGCATATTATTATTTATAAGTTTAATTTACTTAAAAAAAGACCAGGGTTAGGCGGTATACTAAGCCCACTGTTTAGTACAAACCACAGTACCCCCTATGCCGTTAAGTACGGTATAATAGTAAAATATTTTTTTTTTTTTTTAAATAGAATTTAAATAGTTTTTTCCAGGGCTGTTTGATTTAAATCAGGTTGATTTAAATCATACTTCTATAATATGTACATAAAAAATAAGGAAAAACTTTAAAAATATGCAGAAATTTTGATGCAAAATAATAATTTTTTAATATAGCATAATTACATGTCTACTTATACAACTGAAATATTTATTTCTTGATTATAAATTAAGTATATTAAGTCCTGGTTAACTAAATTTCTTCTGAGTTTACTTATAGAACTGGAATAATTTCTACTTTATTGTAAACTAAAAATATTTTTTTCCTTTTAGATTTCATACACGACTTAAATTATTATTCTTTAATTAAAAATTAAAGATATTGTCCTTTTAGGTTAAATTTATTCTGGGCCTAACGGAATCGAACATATTTTTATGAAATATCCTCATATTGAGTTTATTCATGCAGACATTAATTCATCTGAAATTATTAAGCCCGTAAAACCTGCATGAAATTCCTACCATTCAATAGCTGAAATGGTCTTGGTCACGTGTACTGTAAAATTAAATGACTCAAAGGAGGTGATCTATCCTGAAATTTAATGTTGATAGGAACAAGTTCTGGATATTTCTCATTACCATATTCCATTGTCAAATTCATCTCTTCTTCATTAAGTTCCTTCCCCTGCATCAAAGGATCAACATTTGGCAAGGAGATGAGCTTTAGTAATGAACTGTTTATACCTTCTTCTCAACATTTTTTCCAATTGCTGGTTGTTTTTGAGGTGGTTACTCTTTAAAATATTTACTGCTTGAACATTACTGCAATTGTCCCTTTGTACCTGATTTAGATCCTTAGCTATTGGCTGAAATCGAGCCAATAGCTTCGCAGCAGAGCGTTTCAGTCCAATATTGCAAACCTTACTCCTTACAGCTAACTCAATCATTTCTCTGTCAACTTTGGAGATCTTCATTGGCCAGTTGTTTACATAAATCTTGAGGCATACTGACATAGTGTTCCATCTAGTATCTTAGGCATTATAAGACACTGACTACCTTCTTGACGGTATTTTGCACCTGTATAATGATTATTCATGTGCACTAGATTATGAATAGTACTTTATCAACTTCCTTTGTTTGGTGCATGAACCGAAATGAGCAAGAACAAACTTGTAGTTTTGTTAACGTAGGTATATAATGTAAAATAAAACAAAAATAATAGATTTGCTGTAACAGCCATGATTCTGTTGTTGTTTTATTCAAGGTTCCAGATCTCACAGCCTTATCTGGACTCGGACTAATGAGTTACCCAACAACTAGCGAGTCCGGGCTAAAGCCCCAACTCCGGGCGAGTTCGACCCCGACTCCGCAGCTCTAGTATCTAGTGGTGTGAATAACACTTGTTAATTAATTTCCAATTATACTTTGTATTACTGGTGTTAAGATTTGCTTCATAAAAATCGATTTTTATCAAAAAAAATCAACATACCTTGTTTTCCTAAATTTTATTCTTAAAAAATTTCTTAAATATACTTAACTTGACTATAAAAGCAAAGATTGGTATAAAATATACGCAAGTTAAATTATACTATTATTCAGGAATATATAAAAATGCAAACTTGTAAGTACGAGAGGAAAGTATATATATCTCCATATCAAATTCGTTATCCATATTTATTTGTTAGTTGATGATGCTTAAATGAAATCTTGTAAGAAAATACAGATTACTTCCAAACAACAAAAAACCAAATAATTCTGTAATAGTGGTTGCTTAAATATTTAAGACACAATAGATATTTATTACAAAAAATATATTTTCGGTTTTGTAAAAAATAATAACCAACACAATTGTTACGGTTTATTTATATATGTATTTTATATACAATATATAAACCAAAAAAAGAATGATAAAAAATATTAATTAAAATTATATAACATCAAAATATTTAAAATATGATTATATATATTTGTACCGCACCGAGGGTACAAACGTTCTGAATTGTAAGGGTTGTACTGAATCAAATTGCTCAAAAACGTCGTACTTTACCAGCCCAATTATGAATTCTGGCCATTTAAGGAATATTTTAGAGGAGAGTAGCTTAGCTGTCATGATGTTTCGTTAGATCTATGACGAGGAGGATATAAACAAGGATTTCGACAAGAGTTAATCTGATAATGATCTTCAATTCTACACTGAGCTAAACAAAGCCTTAACATTGTTACTCCGTTACAAATAATCAAAATCAAGGTTTTTTTCAGTTTTATAGGAACACAAACAAGTGTTCAATTTGGTTTCGAATATAATATAATGTAGTAGGAAAGGAAGTTCACTAGAGGTAAATAATATTGAAAACAACTAGGGAAAAGAAAATTCATTCTTTAGATTACAAATTCCAACAAAACGGCCAGCTAATAAATACACACGATTTACATCACTAATAATTAAACATGATTGTGATTCCTTTATATTAGTTTTCATTTTTAGTTTGATCGCGCCCTATTCCTTTATATTATTTATAAACAGAATAAACACATTGATATCATATAACGAAATATAAATATATTTTTTTGTTTTCTACTTTTTTTTTCATAGTTCATAAACAGTTCCTGAATTAAGTGTATCGACATCAAGAGGACCAAACTCTCTGATGATTAAAATTTAATTGTACAAAAAATAATTTGCTTTAACTTATCAATAAAAATTTACTTGTTAGAAATTAAGACAATCAAAATAGAGCATAAAGAATAGTGCAAAAAAATCACTCACATATATTACCATAACATTTGGGGCCCTGTTTGATTTTTTTTTACTTTACAAGCTATAAAGGGTAAAAAAAATTTAATTTCCAAAAAATATTCAAAAAAGTGAAAGGCTTAAGGGATGATTAAAAAGGATATGGCTACAAAAACTTCGCCTAGATTTAACAGCAAACAATTATTGTGCATTTAAACTCCCCCCAGTGCTTAGATAAATGAAATTTACTTAAAGTTTTATAAAAGTAATGAATTGTAAACTGAGAGATAATTTAAAGATATCCCCTAAAGATTTGGAAAGTTTTACAAGGACCAGTAATAAGAATAAGAGAGAACAAGACGTGCTGATATCCATTTCAAGTCCCATTTTAAGGACTGATACAGCTGTACTAGATATTGTGGTTATCCATGTTGACTAATGCTGCAAAGAAACATCTTTAAATACAGGTATACATATATGTGAAAACCTCCTGGGAAAAGAGCATGAACCTCATTAATTCACTTGAGACCTATAAAAAATGAAATAAAATTAATAGTAGGAGATTGAGATTAGTCCTTAAAGAAAATCAAAATTGTTATTTGAAAGATTCGTCCCTACATAATATCATTTTATAAAAAATTTGCCACAAATCATCCTCATCACACTTACTAGATGTGGTTTACAAAAACTAGACTCAAGTTGATGAATTGATAAATTGTGACTCCACTTGAATCAAAAATAAAATAAAATTTAGAATTGGTTGGTAGTTATTTAATTATTCCATTCTTTCTAAAAACATAGAATGTACTTGAGCTCACATTAATTTGTTCATAGCTAAATTAAAGGGAATAAGAATCCGGATCCCAATTTGTAAAGTATCTCATGATGGAGTCGAGCAGAATTAATATTTGTTTTTTCCTAATTTCAAATATTTTAGAATGTATCTCCTCTGAATATTCAATATCCAACAGGACTTTTTTAGATTTGAGTTTGACATAATTTAATTAATATAATCTTAAACAGTTTTAATGCTTAAATAATTGTAATTATATTACAATCACAAAAGTAGGCCATGCTCCGTTAATCCTTCACCCCCATACAAAAATGCATTCAAAACATTAAATGTTTCTCAATTCCTTCATTGAAATGAAACATTAGAGCTTTTTGGAATATCAATTTACTTAATTAAGATATTTTAGGTTCACTTATTTTTTACTGAGATATATTTAACATAAACTCATTAACTATCCTTCAAAATTTTATACATTCAGCATTCCTGTTCAAAGTTTTTCTTACACTTGAGATCAAAAAATCCTTAGGGTGCACCATTGGTAAAAATATTGATCTTATTTTTTTACAGCAGTAAAAATTTGGTATTACATATTGTTCATTTAAAAAAAAGAAGGGCATTGAATGCATTTAAGGAAGATCTCCCTTCATAAATAAAAACAGAAGAGTAGGAAAAAAGTAAAAACAAAACACAACTAAATAAGCCTTTAAAGTTAAAACTTAGTGCCCCATTTTTAGCACATATTCTAATTAAAATAATCCCTGATCTGTTTTTTTATGTATTAGGTATTTTTTATATAAAATATACATCAGCAATATAAATCAACATAATAATTGAATCTATTTCACTTCTCCAAAGATATTTAGTCATTACATTTTAACTTTCATTATGAACTCTTTTGGTTCTAAAAAAAATATTAACTAGCCTTCACTAGATAATAATACTAAAAGTAATATTTCAATACAAATCCAAACTCCAAACGAAACATAAATTCTTGAATTAGATGTTTTTGAAAATAAATAAATATTTGTGTTCAAACTGGATAAAAACTTACGTATACGGCCTACATTATTTATGATTTCTTAAACATAATTAGTCAGAACTAATGTTATCATGTAAGTGGTTTTATAATTGTAAAGTATTTTAATAAACCCACTATATTTTTTAGTAAGGAAATGTGTAATACACAAATACAATTACTTGTATGAACATATCATTTGTAAAATGTAGATAAATTACTCTTGAGTATATTAAATATTTATTCTTATTTGTAGGACGTTTAAAATATTGATAACTATGCTAATTATGCAGGCTAAAATTATATATCTTAGTTTGATTAGCCTTGAAAGGAATAATATTTGTTATAAAGTTAAGAGGGGAATCTATAATGACTTTTCTTTCAAATATATCTATCAAAACCAATAGTGTTTATGAAGTTTTTCAAGTTATTCGATATATAGCTGCTTCAGGATAAAAATGAACAGTCTTTCAAAATAATTTTTATTATTGTGGCTCTTATCAATGTATTAATGTCCTTTCTGGGAAATCTTATATTTACTATGCCATAATTTTTTTTTTAAATGTAATTTTATTTTAATTCTCCAGAACAATTTAAAAATTAGCCTAAATGGAACATTTTATGTTTGCTAATTAGGGTTGACCGATCATTTGATAATTGACAAACTTGCTTGATTATCAACACTGCGTACATATTTAATCACACTTGACACGTCAGCTTATTAAAAGAAAAAGATGATAATAATATGTAAAAAATAGTGGGAAGATTACAAAAATATATAAGTCTTCTAAGTCGATGAATGGAACCGGTAATACATATTTAAAATAAGTTTTCACATTAAATGTTAAGATTTCAAGAAATAAAATCAATCAAATTGTGTTAACGTAAGTATTTGAGCCAATATTTCTATTGAAATTCATGTTTTGTTCAATATACATGTTATTTAATAAATAATATTGATTAATTTCGAAGTAGATAAAATCATTCTTTCAAATAATTAAGCAATTGATGTTAAATTCCAATATCAATACAGAATTAACTCAATTTGTTCGGAATGAAAGAAACTATGATTTTGACTGATACTTTAGGATTTTTATAACGAAACTACTAACAATGGCTAGAAAGAGAAACATACTACAAGTTTTTATTTGGTACAATCCGATAACGCCTATATAAAACTAGAAATATTACTTTCTTTAAGAATTTGATATTTAAATTAATCATAGAAACCCCTTAATATAGCAACTACATATTAGAGACCTAACGATTATTGCTCCAATAGTTTTGATTTCCTGTTCATTTATAAATTATGTGGGTGTTTCCAAATCGAATCAATAACCCTCCCACCAAAAAATCCGTCCAATTATTTCATCATCATGGATACCATGCCAATGACGTCATCATCCTGATGAGATTGTAGGTATAAGCACATAATGATCATATTATTAATCAATACAAACCTTAATTAAGAACTTTATGTGTATTTAGTCTCGCCAAATGATTTAACAATGAATTATACATAAAGTTTTGTTGAACAAAGTCAACTTAAGTAATTTATTGTAATCAAAGGGAAAATGATGTTCCGAAGGGGTTTTTACGAATTTTGCAAGTTTTTCAAGGAGTGAAACTGAGAATCCTGTAGAAGGAGACTTTACAAGGTCGGCTTTAAGTCCCATATTAAGGGCTTACAATGATCAACTAAGTATTGTAATCATCCATATTTGACTAATGGCGGATTACCACATATATCATGCGTGTAGAATGTACTTCAACGGCCTCAAAGTTTGGGAAATTGTCCATATCTTCAGAAAAAATGATTTATTAAGGTTCAGGTTATATTCTTTAACTTTTTAAAGATCACTAAATTTACCATCAGAAATATGTGTGTTCCTTTGGGAAAGAAATATTCGTAATGATAATTATAGTATGAATTAGATGAAGATAAAACTAATACATTTGTAGAAGTAACTTATTGTGAATAATGTTTTCCCTTTTTTCCTCACAAAACATAAAAAAAATAAATTATGTAGTATTTTAATTTTGTTGAATTATTTAATTTTTAGATTGAAAATAAGATCCTTTTTCTTTAACAAACAATTGTTTAATTATTTTTCAAATTGAGTTATGTTTTGAGGCAGTGGCTCAACAGTTCTAAGAACTGATAATTTATAAAAAATATTTAATTAGTTCATAACTTTTTTAACATAAGATAATTTATATTAAAAAAATAATAGTTTTTTTCTGAATTATATGTCTGAACTACTGAAGTTTTGGAATTTTATGAGCATCAATTGTTTAAAGGGCTTTCTTATGACCATAGTTACTTGTCCACAATTTTGGATCGACTTTTAAAAACTCTTCTGGGATTTTCAGCTTCTGAATGATATTATTTTGTCTTGTTTCTAGAAAAGTGTTTTAATTTTAATTAATATATCGTTGTCTTAAATTTTGATCTTGTTTTCCCTTATTTTGCATTTAAAATAATATTTACTTTTCGGATACCAAACTGATTCGGCTGTCAAATAGATCCAACACAACAAACTCTTTAGATCAATACCATAACTTCTTCAAAAATGTTTCAAACTGCCATTTTTGATAGTACACTTTTTATTTTGTAATAATTTGGTAGTTATTTCATCGAATTCAAATAATTATATAAAGCATCTGAGGCTGTAGGAGAAGGTATCCATGCTTTCAAATATATTCAAATATATAATCTTTTTTTAGTTCATTTAACCTACGACTTAAATGATGAAATTTTTAAACTATACATCACTTTAGAAAAGCAAAAATTGTGTCGCATAGAACCGGATTACATAGACTTTGTTCCTGTTTTTTCATACTACCAAGAAATATTATTATGAGTTCCAAAAAATCTAACAAAATCATCTCTTGCAGGAATCCTTTGAAGATGTTCGTTGGCAAAATTGATAATTTATCATCGTATATTTCTCTATTTAAAATTCCAGACTCATACATAGTTGTATGTTTCGTTTGTCACCTTTTTTGGAGCAGAGCTATGCATTCATATTTTTTTCAACAATAAAATTTAATGATTCTGGGTAATCTTCTTTAATTCAAGATGATAATACAATAAAGGTCCCAAAGCTATTTGCGATAAAAACAATTCATTTCCAGTCAATTTGGTAACACATTTGCAAATAAGATATAACTTACTTTGAGATCGTGTTGATTTATCAATAGTGTCCTCTTTGCATTTTGAGTTTACACTACTTTTGTTGAATAAACTATGACTTTACTTATCTTTTCCGATATTAAAAAATATTCCAGTAATATATCTACTTTCGATCTTTGTTCAAACTAGTAACCGTGGTATTGAACTTGTAAGGAAAGTACAAAGGATTTGGTAGTGTTATTTGATACTAAATTTAGTATAACTATTATAATTAATAATTATAATACAAGGATTGCTCTAATCCGAATGGATTTAAATCGTAAACAAAAGTACTTCAAATCTGCATATGTATCAGAAATTATGCTTCATAGAGTGCAATTTGATATTTGGGGAAACTATAAAGGACCGATAAATGATACTTATTTTACATCCTAAATTAAGCTCAGATACAACCTAAACAAAGAATCAGTTTTTTGCAGAAGAAAAATTTAAAAAAATTGTACGCTACACGTTCAACATGTATTAGTTTGCTCTTCAACTATTTGCTTAGTAATTCACACAAAAAATATTTCTCTATCGGAATAATATGTCTCTTTCATAGAGTAAATAAAGTTATTTTAAAAATGTTATAACACTTAAAAAGTTGTATCGTAAACATTATTCAAAATAATTGGGAAATAAGTAACCTTTTTTGAAAAAATTGGCAATTTTCAAAACTTTGAGGCCATTGATCTACCTCTAAATATTGTTCAATTTCGGTCACACCTAGCCGATTGTAATTTTTTTATAAATAGAAAAGGATTTTCAACTGGCATTTTTTACCTTTCAACAAAACAAAAATATGACTGTGAACAGTGTAGAGTCTCTGGAAGGCAAAACGATATCTTAATATTCAAATGGTTGATCGACTTTTAAATCTCAGTAGTACGCCAACAAACTGTCAAATTGTTGGAAACATTATTTTTTTATTCAGCAGAGAAAAATAGCGATAGGATCGTATCAAAATTATGAATATAGTGATTATACTTTCTCAAAAATATATCTTTAATTACTCATATGTAAGTAATATTGGATTATGCCTATAAAAAACGTACTATACTCTATAATACTTTTATTTCATTGCCTATAAAAAAATAAAAATTGTTCATTTAAGAAAAAATACAACAATTTATCTCTTTTCCATTTGAAAAATAGTATTTACACAACTAGACTGAAGTTTATGTTATGATAACTTGTGACTCTATACGCAAAATACCGAAGAAAGTCTAATTTATAAACGAAAGAGTTTATTTTGTGTGATTTAAACAAAATATGCACTTTAAAAGACTCTTTTTGACCGAATTCTGGAGAAAAAACTGAAAATATGTACTTTCTTTGTCATTCTTTCAACAAACAAAAAAGACTATACTTCATTTTATAGTAAGTCTGTTCACAGCTCAATTTAAAAAAATCGAGTTTTGTCTTTCGTCCAGATAACATTTCGTAAAGTAGCTCACGATGAGATCCGAGCAGATTTACGTTTTAACATTTTCATATAATTTATTAGGTATCTCGTGAAAATATTCAATTTCAAAAAGGATTTTCTTGGATTTGAATTGGATTGGATTGGATTTCATTTAATTAATATCAATGTAAATCAATTTTTATTAAGGATACTTAAATAATAGCATTTATGTTAGACCTTTTAGTAAATAACGGTTTATGCTTAAATATATTAAAGAAATAAATTTAATAACTGAATCTTTCTTTATTATTGAATTAGTAAGAGTTCAGATTTCAATGGACCACCGGATAAGATATTTGTATATTGTCATTCATTAATACTTATTTTGTAAGCTTGAATTATTTGAAAGCTTTTTTTTAGTCCCTTTAAAAGTAATTATAATTTTGCGGTCATATTAATCTAAATTAGCTCGAAAATTATAAAATATGGACGTCTAATAAACATATAAAGTGTAAATATTGAAAAAATAAATAACTTAGAGATGAATCTATGACAATTTGAAGCAATATAGTGACTAAGCACCAATATGTTATTCAAAAGCATAGGTTTTGGTACCAAGAAACATCATTTCTAATCTTACTATCAAAGAATATCATTTTTTAATCGAAGATTTTAATAAATATTGGAGTATTCAACTTTTGTATGTTATTGAAGAAAAGGTGAATTGTGTATCAGTGAACGATAGGATAATGTTTGACAAAAAGTAAAGCGGGATAAAAAAATATAATATCAAATATATATACTTAATGAAACTTATAGAGTGTAAAATTCTAAAACATGTACTACATCTAATTATTTAAATAAAACCTCACAATTTTTGAACTGAAAAGTTATGGACCAAAAAATAAAATACACCAATTTGACCCCAAACTACTCAATTTGTTATGCTTATTCTCAAGAATTGACCTCATTGTTCCGAAAATCTATACAAAATAATCCTTGGTTGGTTGGTTGGACATTGAATAGTAACGACAGTATTAGAAAGCACTTTCACTTTGTACAATATTATTTATCACATTCTCCACCTCCTAGTCAATATCTTAATTAATCTGGAGATGTTTGATTTATTTTTGACCTTCTTAACACCGGAGTATATAAGGACTCAGATTATGTACTAAGGGGTTGTTTTTCTATTTTTCATTTTATTCTAGAGATCCTCCAATATCTTCCGTTTACATTTCATTAATTTCTTGCATGTAATTTTTCTGCAAAACCACGAGAAAGATCTACCGAGCTCTGTTAAAGTGGAGTTAAATCCTTTAAAGATACTGTTCTTGTATCACCTTCAGTACAGCACATGACATGATGTACAGCAATATAATTAGGGTTTGTTGAGATTAGACCTACTCTATCAACCAAAGGTTCGATCTTGCTTTGTCGCACATGTCTCTTCATATATACTTTTTCCGATTTAGTAACCAAGACGGAATTGTTGAGCCTTTTGTCGATTGACTTTGTTAGGAAAATATTCTTTCATGTGTTGTACAGTTGTCGTGGAGTTTAATAAATAACGTATTTTATGGAGAATATCTGGTAATACATACTAAATCCCAACAACCTTGATTTAATCCTCTCGTTCTTAACATAAAGGAACCCCTTTTCTAAATTATAACATTGTATATTTGAACTTGACCGTTTCTTGGGGGATAATAAGGAGTTGTTTTACTCATTTCAATTGCCTTTTCTAGTAAAAATTGTTTTAACTCTATAGACATGAACAATACTCCTTGGTCACTATGAATGTAAGACGGCATTCCAAACAGTGAAAATAATTCGGCAAGACGAATAATTACCGTAGAGGATGTCAAGTCTAGACATGGACATGCAAATGGATGTGTGAATATACATTAATGATTGTCAAAATGTATATCAGGGTCTGAGAATCACCGTGATTTGATAACTTTTGGTCGTCAATCAGGAGTTAAGTTTCTGACGAGAGTTGATAACAGGATTTTCATAGTAAAAAGACAAAATACCATTAGAAAATCGGTAGATAATTTTATCGATAAAAAATTGAAGGCTATTCTATGATAAGTAAAGCTTTAAATCTATCATTTTGTAATATTATAATGAATTTTTGTTTTAAAATCCGGAAAATTTTTTAAAGAGGCTATGCAAAATAAGTGTTTGGAATTATTAGCTTAAAAAGAGACTCAAAGGTAATTATAGATTTTTTGGATATAGCCCACAAATAAAGAATTTTTTTCCACCCAAAAAAGCATATTTTGGCAAAAATGAAGGCGTATACCTTATACAAGGAAAATCTTTTTGGATTCTCATGTTTCTTGGAAAAATAATAGCTTTTTATCAAAAAAAATATTCTATTAAGACTATGTAATTAATGTTGATGTTGCAATAATACTTTAAATTGGAAAATATTAGATTTGAAAGTATAATAAAACACCAAAGTATGTTTTGATCAGTGTAAAGCTAAAAATCACATAGTCTAAGTGAAGAGGGGCATTGTTCCTTTTTCCCGAAAAAAATAAAAGTTTTATTAGATCTGTTATATGCACTTACTTAAATTTCCATGTATGATCATTATCACCTTTATTATCTCCATTATCTCCAGTCCCAGGAATGCTTATTAATATTTCTTCTAAATATATTATCGATAAGTGGGCAACAAAGCATAACGTTGTATTCTTTTACCATTTAATGTTAGCTATCCAAAAACCCAACATTATCCGATACACTGTGAAAATAAAAAATCCAGGGCTCGAGGACAGATTCCGGTTATTTCTGTGAATTACAGCTACCCATTTGATTTTTCTATTTAGTCTTATCTTTCCTTAATCTATAAAAAGATAACTCTGATTTAAATACATATATATATTCGCGCAGTCGATTGCAGAACAGCTCTTTACACAGATATGTGTTTAAAAGCAAACTATGTGTTCTAAAATTAGTTCTTATTTAGTATTTTTGCCAACCAGAGGGAATAATCTTTTGAAAGGTTCCGTTTGTGACGTTAATTATATAATATTAATAAATATGATTTCATATAACATATTATTTGTTATAATTTAGATATATTATATACGTAAACATATTTACATGATGGCTTTAATGTACTTAGATATGTAAAAATATATATATATATATTATTTGCATTTCAAACGCTTAATCTTAATTATATTTTTCACTTTCTTTATGCATTTATTTTTGAAAATATATATTTATTTAATTCTTCAAAAAAAAAATATTTTGAAATCATTTCAATTTTACACATCTGCCTTGATAACTTTTTTAATATCTTAAAGCGAGTATATATAGGACATACATATAAGATATTAATAATAAATGTATTGAGTGTAAATACTTAACTTGCCTTTATATTTAAGCTTAGATTATGAAGTTTGATTGATTAATACCTAAGCAAAGAAAAGTTTAAATTTATTTTAAGCCTTCTTTATTTAAATAGAAATAATAATCTTAGTCTTCAATCAGGATATTATTAAGATTGAGTTGTTTTGATTAGCTATGCATAATATTTTCCTTCGGCTCTATTTAACAATAGTTTATTCACTTTAAATGAATAGTTCAAAACCCATTGAGCCTTATTCAATATTATGATATGGCTCTAAAAAATAAATATATAAAAGAAGGTAAATTATTAACTTTTTAATTCATTTTGCATCCATCATCTCAAAAAAAAAGCTTTGACAGTTTGTTGTAACAAAAAAAGTCTAAAAATTGTATTAATGAAGTTTATATACAATGTTGTTTTTTTGCATTTTATGAAGAATGAGGGAGGAAAATATTTTTTTTGCAAGTAGTGAATATGCTTTATGTTGCAAGAAACAGAGAAATAGTTTGTGATTTTGAAAATTAAAAGTTAGTTGG
This sequence comes from Lepeophtheirus salmonis, assembly GCF_016086655.4. Taxonomy (NCBI): domain Eukaryota; kingdom Metazoa; phylum Arthropoda; class Copepoda; order Siphonostomatoida; family Caligidae; genus Lepeophtheirus; species Lepeophtheirus salmonis. The sequence goes on from NC_052134.2 coordinate 41,678,550, forward strand.
TTGAAATAATATAAGCATTTTTTTTGTTATTGTCTGACATTGCAGATATGCTTCATGCTTCTTTTCAAGAGAAATAAAAACTGCCTGAAAGTAAATAGTTAATACGTTACCATCTAAAAGTAACTGGTTGTTACGTTACTATTCTTTCCATTGTAGCATGGGTATGTTTACTACTAACAATTTATACAACACTGCAAGGAAAAGGAAATTTGATTTCATATAAAAAAAAATGTAATTTCATCATGTTTAAAAGCATGTCACTATTTTCTCGTTTCAAAATTGATGACTATTTTCTTCGCAATGCTCTATCTTTATGCTATAGTAAGGCTACTTACATCAAATTCAGAAAAATAATTTAATGCTTAGGACAGTTAATGATATGGCTGAGAGAGCAGGTAAGTTGACGAAAGACTTTCATGGTTTAATTACAGCAGATGAGGAACAAGAGCAACTTCTACTACGTTGCTTTCATAAACACAAGAAAATATATACTGACTGTAAAATATAAACACTTAAAAGAAAATATATCCAATCACAGTAATTTATCGTGTTATTAAGTAAAAATTTACGTAATATAATAAATAGAGACTTGTTATTTATCAATTCTGAAAGATAAACTCAGTATCATCACTTTATATGGAGTAGGGTGGGATGAAAACACGTTTTATGAAATTACTTGGAGATACTTCAAATTCGAGAGACCAAAGTTTTACAATCATGGAATTGACTTTCAGCTTTCGTTGGCCCCTGTTATTGTTGTTTTAGATTATTTTGATTTGAGTAGCTGAGATCAAATTGGAAAAAAGGGGGGCGTATGAATTTTTGAAAAATTATTTTTGATTTTATGGGACACCTTAATAATATATGCTTACAACTAAGTAATATTTAACTTGACTTTGGTAAATCAATAATCAGTACAGCTTGTAGTTGATACTACATAAAGATTCTCTTACGAAAGGGGCACGACGGTTGAAATAATTATAGAACAAAAAAAACATGTTATTATAATCAACTCATCCACTCACAGAACCTTGATAAAAAAATATATTAGTAACTAAGGATGGTACAAAATAAAAATGTAATTTTCTTTTATAAAAATTCCAATGAATTGACACATAAGATGAGTTTAACACATTAAAAAAAAATTCAACTTATCGCAATACAAGATTAGAATTTGTTTTCCATTGATATGTATTTCGCCTCTTTCTTTGAAGTCTATAATTATTGATATACTGGGGATAACATTTTTTCAAAATGAAGGAAAAAAGGTTTAAGGTGTATAAACGAGTATGGCATTATCTAGATAATACTAAATGCTACTTTCTTATATTTTGTAACACTATGTGACGAAAGCTGACTTTCCGAATGTGCGATGAAGTTTCCTCAATGTGAAATATCCTTGCAGTGCATTTTGTATCGCAGTAAATGAAGTAGGATGAACTTTCCTCACCGTAAGATATCCTTTCTTTGCATTTTCATCACAGTCAAGGAAATAGAATGAATACTCTGACGGTGAAAAGAGGGAAATACATTGTCTAATGTAATTTTTGTATAAGCCATTCTTTCCTAAAATGTGAGTCAAGGTGAAATAGTGTGCTCCGGAGAATAATCCAAGGAGCCGGTAATTTCATGTGATTTACTTACATAATATTTAAAAATGACAAATTTTGTTAAATGATGGAGCCATATGTTTTTTATTTCATTATTGTGTACTGGGATGAAGGTTTTTGAGAAGCACTGGTGTACACATGTTAACACTCTGTACATAAGATTGAATAGAAAAGAAGACCAACCTTTCTCATATGAAACTCTGATTATAACCTAGATTAGTCACTATGAAAAAGCAAATTTCCTTGTTATACTCAAAGGTGGAATGGGTGGCTGTGAAGTTTTCGTACCACAGGTGTATTGAAAATATATTTACGTTATCAAAAAAAGGAAAATAAATAATATAGAATTAAAGTGTTGAGCATCTTTCTAGTTACAAAATAGAATTCACATAGCTCTAAAGATTATTTATTTTTTAAATTGTTTCTGCTTTCTAAACCTCCTACATTATTGTCATGTTTTATCTTTTAAGATAACAATTTGTTTTATTAAATGGGATTAAAAGATTTGGATTTTGTGTGTTTTGTCTGCCCTCTTTTTGTTTTTATTATTATTTTGCCTCCTTCAATATAGATGTTATATTCTTATATATTTTTGTTGTATATGTTACTACACCATTAATAAATAGATTAGATCAAAGTGTAGGGGTATAGATTTTTATTAATTTTATCAATTAATTAATTATTATTTTTGAAAAACAATATCTTTTTTTAATGGGGCACGGTGTTACCTCAGAACTTTTCAACAATTATTATAGAATGATTACACTGTTCGACAGCAAAAATAGATAAAGAACAGCATATGCTTCACTTAGTAGAATTTAGTCCCCTGATCCCAAATATGACCCCATTTTTTCTCTTTCGTGGCCTTCAGAAAAAGGCCATATATTTTTTGCTATTTTTGACTATTTTAAAGGTTCAATGCTTTTTTAAAAGATGAATGTAATGTGGGCCTCTGTATAAAATGCTTTCTTCCATTTCATCAAAAATAAATATTTATTGGACCACTGTGACTAAAAAGAATAAATTTATGAAGAAGAAAGGTGTATACCTTAATATGCCTGGATATGCCTATAAATCATATGTGACCTAGAAGTCAATGAATGACTATACACAATTCAAGGAATATTTTGTTTCCTTGGTATTTTATTGATTCATAACTAAAAATACTATGTTCATAATTATTTATACCTCTGTTTCCCCATATGTTTTGATAGCCAAAAGCATAGCCTTGGTTTTTTATAACTGCCTCTAAACGATTTTTGTACGATTCCACAAGCTTTGTGTATGTGGCCAGTAGAATATTGGCCCACTCTCCCTAGGTATAGGCCTCAAGCTGGGTTAGGTTGGTTGGTTTTCTAGAGATCACTCTTGTCTTCAAGTCTCGCCACAAATTCTCGTTAGGATTCAAGTCTGAACTTCATCTTCCTTCTTCATGATTCCTTGAACCTTGACGAGTTCCCTGTGCCACTGCAAGAGAAGCATCCCTGTAGAATTATGCTACCACCACCTTGTTTAATGGTGGGGCAGTTTTCTTTGGCTTGTATATTTCTCCTTTCTTCCTGCATACATACTGCATATCTGTATGGCCAAATAGCTCTAATTTCGTCTCATCAGAACAAAAGACGGTTAACCAAAAGCTAATATCTTGCTTCAAATAACCTCTAGCAAAGGCCAGGAGAGAGTTTTCATGTTTTTCCCTGTGCAGTGGTGTCTTCCGTGGCCTACATCCATGGATACATCCTCTGTGCAAGACTCACTCGATGGTGAACCATGACACTTTAGTTCCTGCCTAGCCAAACGTTTCCATTATAGTCTTAGTTGTTGTCCGGGGGTTCTTGTTGACCGTTCAGCTATAGTATTCTGGCAAGTTTGGTGGACAACTTGCGCTTCCTTCCACGCCCACTGAGGTTTCTAATAGTATTGAATCTCTTGTGCTTGTTAATTATGCTCTGGACGGTCGCCACAGGGACATCATACTGCATTAAAATGCCCTTGTAATCTTTTCCTTCAGTGTAGGCATTCACAAGATGCTGACGCAGGTCCTCAATAAGCTCCTTCATCTTGACCATGATGATCATAATTGGAGTCTGACGAGACAACTATATATTAGGTACACTATCTATACCTTTCTTTAAAGTTGCTATTTCTTATCTTATTTAACATTTGGCCATCAAAGGAGGTATTATTCTATTAAGATATCTTGAATGAACTAGAATACAAAGATAAACAGGTTATATAAGTTTTAATTTACGTTATTGTTGAGGGTGTTAATAATTTTGAACATAGCATCATTTTTTGGTTATCCCTCAATAAAATACCAATGAAATACATATAATTCATAAACAAACTTGACAAACATGCATTAGTTTCATCACAAAAATGAAAAATCACAAAAATTAAGAGGGGTATTAATAAGTTGGACAACTTTATGCAAATCCTATTGGCAGTAGTAAGCCATTTCCATGACTTATATTTCCTGGAGTATTAAAAGTAATATCATCCAAAACAAGACTTCCCGATAAAGCATGATGAGTGCTATATAAATACTTTTGAGCTGTACTCAATTATTGATAATCTGTTAATGCAAGAGAAACTGAAATTGAAAGAAAAGTTTCACATGTTACAAAAATTTTCCTACGGACCAACAAAAACCACGGGAATCAGTTTTTTTCCATCTATCTCTATAATTAAAATGTGCAGAGGAAGCTTCTTTGAATACATTGTACACATCAAACTAGTAGAGAGGTTTTTGGGGATATTCTTCCAAAAACTTTATAACTCTGCCTTTTTACCCTGTATTGACATTTGTACCATCACATCACAATATCTACAATTGAATTTAATGAAATGGTTGTTTTGCTTAAAAAGCTAATAGTTCAATCACATAAGCAACAAGCTTTTCTCCAGTATTTGGGGTAAAATGTCCTAAATATTTGCTATTCAATTCCAAAATCAAGGATTCGTGCTCTAGAATTTTTTTTTTTTGTAGAACTTATCAGCTACATTATTAAAAGATCCAGTATGCTTATTACTGACAAAGTAAAATAAAATCTAGTCTTACCATATCAATGTGTTACCTAACTAAAGAAGATAAAACTATTGAAAAGACATTCAGGAAAGGTGTAAATGAAAACATTGACGTCAAAAACTTCCTTTTTGGCCCGCCTTTGTGTATATGGATATTAAGGTTTTGAAGGTCTGATGAATTGTAATACTCGAATGTCAAATTATACCTAATCGATACAATTCCATCTGACCCATAAGGGAAGATGAATCTTACTTTCTAAAGATCCGGCAAATCTATTAGACGTATATGCTTTATCTATATAAACTAATTTGAAGTGGTAAACAGATGAGGAAACTAAAATATAAAATTTAACATTTGTGACTAAAATACATGATTTTATTGTTTGTTAATATATTTCTTTACCAGAAAACATTTTTTAGCTGAACTACTGTATTTATTCATAAAGGGCAAACAAGAAAGCATACATTAAAATATAAGTATGTCATAAAGAACAGATTAGTACTTTACTTCTACATACATGCATAACGTTAATATAATTAATTAAATAAGACAAATCTGTAAAAAAATAAAATGAAGAAAAGTTTGGGAGATAGAAAGAAAATAACCACCCATACAACCTATTAAATAAGGCAACTTATGATTAAGAAAAAAATCAATAATGCACATCAAAATTCATTTATTCTTTGCAAAAATATATTATGATTTCAAATGTATTCTTATATTTTTTATGTAATGATCTAATCCTGAGAAAAATGCAATTTAAAAGTAAAAAAAACTACCATATTTTCAAGATTTTTTTAAAACAAAATACAAATTTAGGTATAGAATAGTTTTTAGAAAAATTAACTTTATTTGGAGCATAAATAGTTAAAGGTTTATTGATAAAAGAGTGTTGGCATCGTTGTAGAGTAATATTATCTATTTTGTGAAAGTAACGGGTTATTTTTTTAGCTTCTTCTTTACTTAAGACTTGAGAAATTTAGTTAGCCATTTATAATGTCCTCATGATTGGTCTTATACAAAACTTGTGAAATACTAAATGATTTTTCTTTTTGGGTTCAAATTATCAAAAATAATAAAAAATATAACAAATAAATATTTTGTACCTAAACTATTTCTCAATAATTCATTGTTTTTTGATGAACTTATTTGAAAGATAAGCTTCTTTGAATTTCAGTTCTAATGTGAAACTAAATATTGCTTTAAATTCAGATTCATCAAAACAAGAAAAGACGGTTTTAGCATATATTCAAGGCATGGTTATGCAGTAAAACACACTGCAAAAAGAAATATGAATTCAAATGTAATTTTAACAAATAGTTCAGATTTACTTTGTGTATTAAACATCTAATTAATCTGAATGTTTAACAAACTTTCATTTTAACTTATTTGTTATCTTGAATCGATAATTCGGTTGATCATTTGACTAATGCATAATTTAAAATGTTGAGATCTTGTGTGCACAATGGGATGTACTGACTGTTATTTAGAAATCTTATTGAAACTACAAGATGTCCATTGTAAGAAAATTCGTAAATATTAAAATCTGGGAATATGGTCAATTTGTAATAATTTGGCTACAAATGTTTATGTACACAAAATACTTCGAACAATACTAAGTTTAAGACATTCATTGTTAATTGACATTTGTCAAGTTTTAAACTAAACAATAAAAAAGTTTGGTGAATATTTTTTTTATATGGAACATAACATACCTTAAGCGACGTTATTCAGAGTCTTTTATGGAATAATATTTGATATGCAACTTATAAAAAGAACCCTTTTTGTACAAAGTTTAAATAACAGTATTTAAAATCTCATATCATGATTTTGATTTTGGTATCAAATTATGTTTTTTGGGGTGAAGAGCTTGAATTTGATGGTAAAATCAGTGTAAAAGTAATAAAAAGGAATGATTGTTTATATCTTTACGTCTCAAGAAGCATATCTTTTGGGGCCCAATTCGAGGATGAAGAATTGCATGATTTTTTTTTCTTTTTTATTTCTTCAAGAGTTCCATATTCAACTAAAAAATGTACTTATGTTAGTTACTTCCTTCAACTTTAGTTCAATTAGTGTTAATTTAACATAAAAACATTGAAACCCATTGCTTTTTATTAGTTGTACACTGATTATACCAAAAATTCAAACTCCTCAACACAAAATACATTTAATTTGATAACAAAATCATACTTGTATCGTAAGTATGCCCCCTAAAATCAGTTTTTAAATATCTGAACGCCATCTAGCAGTTAAGATAGAAAAAAATGCCATATCTTGCTAACCGGTTGGCCAATTTTAAATATATTTTTTTGGGAATAGAAGTTTAACATAGGTATATTGCATATGTTGAAATATATCAAAAAATTAACATTAAATTTGCATGGTTGAATTAAAGTTGATGTAAGTAACTAACATAAATACACTTTTTAAGGAAATATGGAACACTTGAAGCAATCAAAATATTTTTTTATTCAAAATTTAGTAAAATCCTTCATCCTCAAATTGGGAGCCAAAGAAATGCCACTAAAACATAAAAATATTGAAGATAATTGCTTTTTCAAATTTTTACAGTAATTATAACACCAAATTCAAGCTCTGCGCACCAAAAACATATAATTTGATAACAAATCATACATCTATCATAAATATGACCTCTAAAGTCAGTGGTTAAAGTTTTCCAATATCTGAGCGCCACCTAATGGTTAAGTTTTAAAAAACAGCCATATCTTGCAAACCGGTTGGCCGATTTAAAATTTTTTTTTGGAACTGTAGGTTTAACTGCAAACAAGCCATTTTTAAATATTTTTTCCACATAATTCAAACATGGGTATATTGCATTTATTAAAATAAAATGGAAATACCATTTTGAACATTTTCTATAAAATAGGTATTAAACGCATAAAGCTTAATGGCATCATTGTTCCTAAACAAGCTAATATAAAAATTAGTTAAAAATAAATAAAAATACTTTTCACATAGTTTTACATTTCTGGAATACTTTGTTTGTTGAAATTAAACTATATATTTAGAAGATATTACAATTAAATTTTTGTGAACATCCCATTTTTTATTAAACTGCAAAAAAAAGAAACTCTCCCTATAATCTGATTGTAAAAATATACATTACAATTAGGCAACTAATAATTTACTAACATAATACATTTCAGAGATTTCAAAACTTTTGAGCCATTTAATCTAAAACAACTCAAAATAGAAGATACCATTAGATACCTATTTTTGTACTTCATATAAAATTTTATATTAGCGAAAACATACCTTACTTGATTCATAATCCACCTATATACATTTCCAACAATTTCATCATTTTAGATTTATGAACTGTTATCTACTTCCAATAATTTAAAAAGGAAAATAGTCTTCCTTTTTTTCATTTATTTTTCCTCTTTATATATTGTGTAATTTATGTTGAATTTGCATAAAGTTGAGTACAGAAAAACACATGAAAAAATATGTGAGCAGTAGGGGGTATCACGGGAGCCAAAAATTGAGCTATCACACATTCTGACTCCACAAAAGTTGTAAATGGTAAATAAAAATCTGTTTAATAAAAAAAATCCCTGAGAAAAAAATTACCCCCCCCCCCTTTTGGTCCGGAAAGGTTTCTATATGAAGTAAAAAAAAAATTATCAAATATTTTTTTTTCTTATTTATAAAAAAGCTTTATGTACTTTAAAAAATGATATTGCACGATATGTAATTTTTTACTCAAGTTAAATCCCTTGCTTCTACAGAGAAATAAACGTTGCACAGCTCCGGATTTAGTGCTATAATAGACGAAAAAGATAAAAATTACTTATGAAAAAGAGAAAATTCTGCCATACCAACTTTACCAATATCTTATTTAAAAAATTTCTATATAAGTTAGTGTATAATAACGTAGTGTATTAAGCAATTCATAATTCCTAATAAAATAAACTATGAGTCAAATCATTTCATAAATATGATTGATGGGTCTAAGATAGTAATTTCAGTTCCTCCAATCTCACAATATTGGTGAGATAAAGAATCTATGAAAGCAAAGAATGAGCCTTTGAAATTGGAGAAATATCCATGTCATTCCCAATCTGTAGAAAGGCAGTGAAACTAGTTTCAGAGGCTTCCTGTAAGGTTTACAGATATAACCAAAGACACGGATACATTTTGCCAACTTTAAAATCAAGAAATAAACTAAGGAAATTTAAAACTAGGTGTCAGTACCCAGTTTGATATATTTACATATAATATGTTTAAAAATAGCATTCAGCAAAGATTAAGGATAATTATCTACATTATTATATACTAACTTATATAGAAAAAGAAAAAAGATATTTCAATAAGTAATTTTTATCTTTTTCGTCTATTATCGCACTAAATCCGGAGGCACGCAACATTTATCTCGCTGTAGAAGTAACTTTAGCAAAAAATTACATATCTTGCAATATCATTTTTTAAAGAACATAAAGCTTTTTTATAAATAAGAAAAAAAAAGTTTCTTCATAATGATTTTTTTTACTTCATACAGAATCCTTTCGGACAAAAAAAAGGGGGCGGGAGGTTAAATTTCTTTCTCTTGTATTTTTTTATAGTAAAATGGATTTATATTTACCATTCGCAACTTTTGAGGGGTCAAAATGTGTGATAGCTCAATTTTGGGCTCCCGTGATACCCCCTAGTGAGCAGTGACATTATTAAAGTCTTCGAAATAGTCACTGAATTGATGAATTGATAAACATTATGATGAACCAAACTAACATTTATGCCCAACAAAAGGACCAAAGTTCACAATAAAAATGAGCAAAATGAATGTATTGTGCAAGAAAAGGATAAAAATATATAATCTATATTAAATGTACTATTTGTGATTTACATTTATTTAAAAGAAAAAAAGGGTACGTTTACTAAAAATCTGCCATCACCATTTTCTCTTTCCAATTATTATTCTTTCTCTCTCTCTCTTTCTATATCAAGAACTTTTTTTCCCTTGACTCAACTAGATATTAATCCTAAAGTAATATCATATATTAAAATGCATCTTTAGTAAACGTACCCGAAAAAAATTACTTCAATTTTACAAACCTTGTGTCATTTTTTTGTAGAATAAATGCTAAAATAATTTGTTGAGTATGCCAAAATACTACTGTGCAACAGTATCATCTATATATGTTTTTGTCAAATAGAATATATAATAAATTTACTCAAATATATATAAAATTTGAAAAAATAAATAGATAAAACTGAGCGACACACCCTAGAGTAAGAAAATGATAAAATATAACATAAAGAAGTTATGAACGATTTCAACATTTTGCATCTTACTTTAAACTTGAGATTATCACTTTTAAGTTATTAAAATTTAAGACAAAATGGCCTTTTTCTTTAGGAGTATACAATTTCCTAATGGTTTCTAATAATTATTATATTCTGTCTCTGAATGAAGACAAAAGCATTCACCTGTATTTTAATCTTAGAAAAGATATTACTTTAAAAGTTATTAGCTATTTGAAAAAGTTTGTTATATCATAAATCTGTTGAGGTTTTTTATATTATAAAACTAAATAATCCAAGGATAAAAAAATTCGTGTTTCTACCAGTTTTTAATTTTAAAACTTGAAATGTAGGGAATAACATTAATCACATACTAATTAATATTTCAAAATAAATCTTCATTTTTTTATTAATACTTGCTCCAGTTTCTTTAATCCCAAGATTATTTAAACATGATCTTTAAAACCTTCAAAGGATCCTTAATATTATATTTTTTTAAACGAAACTTCGAATGTATAAGTTTTGAAGCTTTTTTGGAAGTTTTCGTTCCCAACATGAAAAAACATTTTTTGATCCAGAGATATTTTTTTATTACTGTTATTTGCTTATATTCTTGATGTTGAAAATAAGTATCAGTTAATAAAATACACCAAAAAGATCAAAAATGAATCAGTAAACAACAAAAACAACATTTCATAACACGTAAAAACTTGTTAGAAATTTAAAAGTGCCAAAGTAAAACTTACGTAAACTATTTTTGATTTACCATTCCTCTGCCTTTATCTGCCTGTTATCCGAAAGGAACTTGTAGTAAAATCTATTTATCCCAAACTTTCAAATACTCTACAGGACAACCAATCTACTTGGAGAATTTATGGATAATAATCATAGAGAAAAGGATTTTCATTTATTTATTACATATAACACTAGGTAGGAAATAAAAGTCCTTCTTTATGGAATGGAAATAAACACAATTAATATGGTGTAATACATATACACTATACAAAATTGTTATTCATTATTTATGTGTCATATATAGTTTAGTTTATTGTGCTAAGTCCCTACCACAATTTCTCCATTCTCGAAGTTTTAAAGATCCTGAACTCTACGATGCAATTTTTTCTTCAACTTTTATTTCGTTTCCCTCACTCAAAACATCAACTCCCATTAACCCCAAAAAAGTTTTAATTACTCATTTGGATTAATTTACCCTTGTTCCCCGATCACTTCTCTACATGATTGAGCAATCCTATCGGGAAGTTAGTATTGTTCATAAATAAGCTTGAGCCTCTTATCAAATATGAATTTTGGGTATTTGAGGTTTTAGGGATATTATTATTTTTTTATTTACTTCAAATAAAATTCGATATTAATGAAAGTCTTTTGATTAGAACTATCTTTGTATATTCTTTCCCTTTAATCCTCGTAACTCTAAAATAGAGCCCCGAGCTAGATAAAGTATATTTAATATGTAAATATAGACAAGAAGAATGAATTTTTTTAAAAGAGCATACAAAAAATATACTTTATTTTCCACACAGTTTAAAAAAATGACCAAGAAATGTTTGATCTGATCTAAAAAAAAAAAAGGTCATATATGAAATAAAACAAATATTCATTTACTTTATTTGATAAAAAACAATACAAAACGAGATATTTTTATTTTCAAATCGAAGAGAGGGTAAAGGCACTGCAATTTTTGGAAAAATGAAAAAAATTTCAAATTTAAAAAAAAAGCACATTAAAACAAGCTCTGATATGGTCTAATGAAATATATGCCTTATAGAAACTTTGTAATGAAACATAAACACATATACTAAACATAAATGAAAGTTAATTAAATTTAGGAAAAATGATAAAAACACGTATTATAAAAAAATATACACGTAATATAAAAAAAACTATTTCATTAAATAATTTATTCTATAATATCAATTAGTTATAATCCTAAGAAAGGTGAATAAATCTGTAAAATCATTTTTTGTTTCTCTTACTATAGTCAATGTGAAAAAAATCTCCAGTTTTTACCTAAATTGTAATTTTGTTTTTTTCAGATATAAAAAAATTAACTTTCAATGAAATGTTGGATTCGTAAAAATAAAGTTTGTACAAATTTGTCTAGAGATTCGTTTGCATATAAATTAGACTCATAAAAATTGATGTGAATTGAAATATACATCTGGGAGGGCCCCACATGTAGGGTTCCCATGGAAGAGGGCGATACTAGAAGCTGAAGGTAAAAAGTATCCAGACCGTTTACAGTAGTCGCCGATGAGAGAAATGAATAGCGTTCCGAATAAATCACGAAAATCAAACTGACTAGCTATAGGCTTAGGGACCCCAATCGAAGGAAGTGAGCTGATTTCCATATATCCAACTGAAACATTTAAGAATAATTTATGGTTAGTAACAGTGGAAGATTTGTTAAATCCAAAAGAGGTTCATCCTCTATTAGTGATGCTGAAGTATCATCTCCAGCATTCAATCCAAAATGGAAAAAAAAGACAGGGACCCCTTCAAGGTGCCCACATGTACTATCATGGACAACAACTTTTGTCAAGACTACACAGACAAATTTGAAGAGACTGCGAGGGAGACAATAAGAGAACGTGTTTGGGATCTTATCCTTACACCAAAACAGATGTACTTGAAATATCGTATTTTGTCTTTTTCAAAGAATGGCTCTTCAAGGACGACAGGGCAATCTGGTCATAAAGCCGAGTAGAAATAAATACCAATTAAATTGAATGAATTAAACATACATCATTTAAAAAAAACTATTCCAAACTTTCAACAGGACTCTCCCAACTTGGTTTATGGGTAAATTTAGATCTCTATGTGACTCATTTATGATAATCTTGATCTTATAGCAGCAAAAAAATCATAAGCAAACCATTTCAAAAATTGCTAGAGAAGTAGATGTTGATAAATGGTGATAATTTTTATAGTCCTTAAAAACTATTAAATCTAGGAATATTATTATTCATTCTTATCAAATGAAATTTTTTAGTATAGAGGAGGCTTGGTTTCTCGAACAGTCCGGTATACTCGTGGAATCAATTACACGGAATATTTGATAGTTAAATCATAGGCTTATATATTAAATACATTGAATCACAGAGCTAGCCTAGTTTTAATAGTTTACTAACCATTCTTCATGTAATTATAGCAGTAGGTATCAAATACAAAATACTATATTTGACCTAATGGAAAACAGATCTTAAATTCACTTATTTACTTTTTAGTTAATTTGTAAAAATATATATTGTTTCAGCATAACGTTGACAAAAAATATGGTCCTTCATTGTATGTATGTATATTGTACATACAAAGACTGAAATGGTCAAAAATGATTGAAAAATGTTTTTTAATTTGATTTAATAGATGGTAAGAAGTAAATATTAAATCAAAAATATTTTGGACAATAAATAAATCTGTTACTTATAGTAGAGTAGCTATCATAAACCTCTTGTATAGAAAATAAATGTCAAACATATATCCTTTTAAGTAACATAAGTTTTATTACGAGTATGTTTTGATATTGAGAAAGACATTTTTTCACGAAATAGGAATGTTCTTTAAAGATGATTTTAAATGATTCTGTAGAAAAAATAAACACATATCAAATGTCTATAATGCTTCAATTAATCTTGGCACCACCTTGAGCTCAATCAAGATGTAAAGAGAGCTGGTAATTCTCCAATTTCCTCTTACTCAAATACAGTTTGAAACAGTTCATTAGTTAAATCAGATAAAATAGCATGAATGTATGTATTTTGGGAGGTGAAACAGTGAACATTGCAAAGTATCAGCTAATTTGGTGGTAACTTTATAGGTAGAAAAAAATGGTGTTCGTAGGAAATGAATCCGTGTCTTCTTTACTACTGGATACATTACATACAATTTATTGATATACTGTCACTTCCGATAGATAAAGAGTCCAAACAGTCGAAATTTTGTATCTTGTATTTTTTTAGAAATCTTATAATTAGTCATAAATTATGTCTCCTTTTTCAAAATATATCTTATTAACCTCATAACCCCCCTCCCGAGGCGATTGATTTTTTTTTCATAGAAAATCAAATCTTAAAGAACAAAATACTTGAAACTTCGCCGACTCCTCTAAGTTTTGGCTCCGGTAAAATATTTGTCAAATAATGGTCATGCACCACTTGGCCTTCCTGCCTATCTATAACTGTTTTGAAAGGAGATATCATGGTTGAAACCCCTTATCATATGATATTCAGCTTTCAGATAATTATTATAACAAAGATCCTTCATTAGGGTATTTTTAAAACATTTCTATGATCCAATAGCAATTTTACATAAATTATAATAAGGCGTTTTACCATTGAAGTAAACCATTATTCCTTGCTTTTTCAATTCTGAGTTAATGGAAAAGAACAACAGTGCCTATTCGATGGAATGATGATGAAAATAGATGTAGGTATATAAAAAAGAAACACGGGAGTACGTATGTATTTAAATAGGTAAACCATTTCAGGGGTGAGGATTTACATTTAAATAATCTCATTCACCATGAATAATTTAGATCTTGTAAAAAGGAAAAGAATCGAAAGTGATATATACATACATATAGGTATATGGTTCATAGATCTAATGTATTAAATGGGTTTGAGGAGGAGGTAATATATATTATACATATAAAGAGCGAAAATAATCTTTATATAACACCTTATTTTGAAAGTACATACACACATTTTCGTATATAAGTATATGTAGATAAGTGTTTAACAACTTAGAATAATAGAATATATCTATGTATGTTAGAAATTCTATAAACGAACAATGTTAAACGAGTTATCTCCAAGATAAAAATACGAACAAAGCTAACTTATACATATGTTGGGTTTTGTGTTTTTTTGGGGTGTTTTTTCTGACAATTGCTTACCTTTAATTTTATCTACATATATTCACACAATACCTATGTACATAGATATAAGAAAAGCATTCAAAATAATGATTTAAAATATTAAAATAAATGATATAAAAAAGCCATATGAGAGTTTCAAAGATGGTTAAATAGTGTTTATTATACTCCTTATTCAACACTGTATACGTTTATTTTTCTTATATCTTATATTTATAAATCCATAATACCGATTTTGTCTCTGGTTGGAACTCACTACATACATTGATGGGCAGACGTATCTGGATATATTTCAAATTACTTTTTTTTAAAAGTAGTGCATTTATTTTGCTAAGCTATACTTTAACCTGAAAGTAATCCTAAAAATTACAAAATATGCCTGGAGCACGCCTGTAAGCAACTGAAGCCAAGTAAGGGGATTTTCCATTTTTTATGTGGTTCACACAAAGCTAAAAAGTCGATTGGCCACTTCCGAGCTGTGCTCAAGAGGTCCATCAAAGCAAATCTTGGTATTAAAATGGTTTTCATGCTCGGAGGAGACCTATCAGTAGGAGAACGGTGAGTTGGACCATCAAGGACGACCGTGGCTAGAAGTGGTATATCGGGGGAAAGCTTAAACTTCTTACCAAGAAGATGAATGAAATCAGGTTGCAAAGAGTCAAGAAACTTCACCAAATTTGTAAATAAAATCCGGGCATCATTAAGCTAATCATTAATGAGTCAAAATTCACCTTTGACGCTACCAACAACTCAAATAATGACCACTGGCTGGCAAAGAACAGAGGTAAAGTTCCTTCTGTGATTAAGACCAAATTCCTCTACAAGATAATGGTGCTTGGCTTTCTCAACAGTGAGGGGAATCCATACCCGGCTCACATTTTTGACAACGGTCTCAAGTTGACCTCCTCAGTTAAATTGGACATTCCTAAGAATGTTGTGATAGCATGGGTGGAAGCCACATACCCTCCAGATACAAGGTTCATGTGGATTCAAGACTTAGAGGCTTGTGATATTGTCAAAACTGCTATACGTTACCTCTACAGCCAGTTCCACGTCGTTATCAAAGCTGATGAGTGGCCTACCAACAGCCCTTCCCTTAACCCGTGTGATTTCTAGTTTTAGTTGGAGATTAGAAAAAGGTAAACAAACATCCTATTGCTCCTTGAGATCCATGAAGCTCTCTGTCCTGCTTCAACAAGAAAGATGTAATAAAGGTCTGCTCAGCCTTTATGTCCCGTTTACAGTTGGTGGTCATATTGAGTTATACAACAACTAATTATTCAGATTAAATTTGATATGTTATAAATTTTGTTTTAAAATGCCATGTATTGTTATCTAAACTTACTTGAAAATATTGCTCAGATACTTCTGCCCACCATTTAAATGAGAGTTCGATAGTGTTAATTATTTACTTAGGTTATTTTTTTCAGTAATATATATATATGTATTTTTTAAATCAAATAAATAACACTTTAACCCTTTTGGCACAATAGGGACATGGGGTTCCACCAATTTAATTGGCTGTAACTTTTCTTGAAAATATTTTATTTTTATTACTTTAAAATGGCCAACTATATCCGTTCTTTTATTTAATTTATTGTCATATTGATCTTCTTAAAATAAATATCTCATTTAAACTGATTTTAGTCCTGGTAATTTTTTACAATTTGTACGATGAAGTTAAATTATTTATAATTAGACAGTTTTTACTAATTTAGAAGTTATTTTACGTTTTTTATATTAAACTATGTCTATTTAATCCACTGTGAAAGTTTCAAATTCATAAATTACTTTTTCTTCAACAAAGGGATGTGGGTGTCCCTATTGCCTGAAGGGTAAAACACGTTAGATTTAACAATATTTATTAATTACGATATCATGATAGAGAGTTTGTAAGAAATGTAGAAAAAATATGCACCTTTCTGAGAGTTAATCTCATGAAGTCAGTGATGAAGTTTCCTAATTTGAAATCTTATTGGAGCGTTGATAATTTTATTTTATCTAAGAGTATCAAAAATGCAATGGCCAAAGCTCGATATATGTCCCTTCTTCAAAACCTTCAATTCCCGAATAACTTAGCAGCATATAAATCGGACAAGAGCTTAAAAAAAAGGAGCAATTATTGACCATTTAAATGAATAATTTCTATCTCCCATGTCCAATACTCTAAAACAGTCAATTGTCGTACACATGACTAAATTAAAAGAAAAATTGTTCTAAAAGCAATATATGAAGAATAAACCCATAAATTGGGGATTCAAATGGTGCTATAGATGCTGTAGTAAAATGGAATATCTATATGAGTTAAATTATTCATTGGGAAGAAAGAAATAATGAAGATCTTCTTGAAGAAAGTGTTATGCTTGGAATGTCTCAGAAATTCAAGAGTCCTACTTTTCTTCAGTTCTCCCCAATTAGTTAATAAATTACATAAAAATTGGTTATATTGTATACTATGAAGAAAGATGAGTAGATGTGAAATCGAGCTAAAATATATAAATAATATTTATAGCAGTTAAGTGGTTTCACAGTCGTGGAAAAACTTTAATTGTCACGAGTTTGGAACGCAATAATTAAGTTTGTTGGTTCTAGGAAGAGAAAAAAGTGAAAATTCTAAAATAGTAGTCCCATGTCCACCTACTAAAAAAAATTACAACTCTGGTATCGGAGGTGTTGATATTCTGGATTAAAAGACTGCTACTTATAGATAAGCTCGAAAAACATGGGATGTTGTTATTATTTGAATACTTCAATACAGTAGACGAATGCAAAGATAAAAAACAATTCATGCATCATGCCAAAAAACCATTCTTCAATCCATTCCACTCCAACTACCAACAATTATATCGACCAGAGGTAAATGTAGAAACTGTAACAATAAAAAAAACAGAGAAAAAAACTCATATTCAATGTAATACATACTAAAAAAAATTATTTAATGATTCTAAACAAAAATCAAAGAATGGTTCCGTGATTATCATGCTCAAAAAGAATGTTATTTATAAAAGGTTATAAAATTAAATTCATATATTTTTATTTTAAATAAAAGAAAATGTTAGGAATTTTTAGGAAATAATTATAAGAATGAAATATACTTTTTTGTGTAAAGTTATTTATTCGTTTTTTTACCCTTCAGGGAGACCGGTGTTCCCAAAAATATCTCAAAACCTAGATAAATAATTATCTCAAATGTAACAAAAAATTGTTTTGTATGTCCCATTGAGTAAAAAATATCAAAAAATTGGAAAAAAATATCATATGGTCCAGAAAAGGGTAAATAATAACATAATTTTACGGTTCACTTTTTAAAATAAACAAAGTGAAAAATGTATTGTATTTTCTTTTATGCTCTTTTCATATATTTTGAATAGTATACTTTGGTATGATTTAAAGCAGTTAATTCTACGTATTATAAACTCAAAAAAGTATTACATAAGATTTTGATTTTGAAATGAATTTATATTAAATTAATAATAATTAATAGTTGGCAGCAATAAAAAAACAGAAGGCTTGCTATCATATGTTGTTGCTTTTTTTTAATTTTAACAATGGAAGTTGAGATTGGATGAAAAAGCTAGTCGTGCTTTTGGATGCATTTGAGAGCCTTTGAATAAAAAAAAATTATATGTGACATTGGCAAATGAATATTAGAAGCTCACTTACAAACCGATTATTGTGTTATGAGTAAAAATTAGCAAATTATATTAAATAAAGGATGAAGTAAAAGGTCAATTGTTTTATTTTATAAGAGGCTTCAGATAGTCTCGTAAGTCAATACATGATCATCTTTTATGAGTGTAGGAAAATATTTCAAACTTTATTTTAAAAGTACTACCATAGTACACACTAAATAATCCTCTCAAATCAGCATTATCATATCAGCATATAGATATTCAAATATAATTACAGTAAAAAGATTTAGAACGCATCTTATTATACACATTTTTTAAGTGTCATTTTTTACAATGTTTCGAAGATATCTTTTGCGCGGGATTGTCAAAGTAGGCCATCTGGGAGCAAACTGGGGCCTCAAGGAAGATGATTTACAACGTCTCCATGCGGTTGAAGGTTGGAAATGATCTCAGACACTTTCTAGGATAAGGCGGGAAATTCTCTATGTCCGACAAGTTGGCCTTCAAGAAAAAGCAGAATTCTTCAATTACTGACATGACCAGAAGATAAACAAGCCCCACAAGCTGTTTCCCAAGCTCTAAAAAAGGCAAGAGGAAACAGGGAACCTGTAGACTCATTGTGATCTTTTCTGATAAGAAGACCTTAACTATTGACCCCGTATTCAACAGGAAAAATGATGTTGTAAAGGAGCACCGATATGACTCCGCCAACAACCAACCTGCTTCAGTGATGATGTTAGGCCTGGTTGCATCCAACGGGAATCCCGTGTTTTTCCCTTAGGATCCATGCTGAAGGCTGATGAGTACGCCAAAATTCTAAACACCAAAGATCACCAAGACAAAAGATATTTGTCTTGATATTGTAACTCTATCTCACAAATATGGTTCATTCTTACATCATTTGTTTAAATTAATATGTTTGAATGCAAAATTTCAAGCCAATATCTTCATTAACAACAAAGATATGAGCGTTTTACCTTTTGAATAGACGGGACACCGCTGTTATATTTTCAATCATTTGCCAATGCATCATTTTTTATGATATTTAAGATATTTTTTAGCTTTTAGTAAGAGCGAAAGTAGATTTCTAAAATTTATCTTAAGTATTTCATTATAGGACCTGATATTTATGTTATATAAGTCTTCATACTATGTCATTTTTTGAGTTTGATAATATAACATTCTACTTAAAATATACTTTTCATGTATTTATAATTTTAATTTTTTATTTATAATTTAATATTTGCCTAGTATAAGGAATAAATCTTGAAAGTTTTGCAATATTTTGATGAAAAATGCAAAAGTTATGGCAGTTTAAGATTGTTGGGACACTGGTGTTCCTCTGGATTTAAAACGTTTTTGTTTTTTTTCATTTTATTAGATATAATAATTTGTTCAGGATCTTGGGTTTTTGTTCTTTTAGAGTATTCATAATAAATGACCCTTTTTTAGTAAACAGATTAAAAATTTAAATATGTACGTACATATATTTTATGAATACTTAATTATTAAATCTAGTGTTGTTCATAAACTAGATTATGTAATAAAAACTTTAATCTTTTTAGCAGCACTATTATTGACCAAATTGATATCATTTTAGACAAAGTACACAGTGGTGATGAAGAGGACATTGACAATTTATTAAACACAGAACAACTGCATAAGATGATGCTCTATTGACTTCTGAAACCAACATTATAGGTATGTGATACTTCGAGATTTTCACTTTTGATGATAATCACAAAGGTAATAAGAGTATAAACATGTAAAGTAAGACCACTGATAGTCTATTGGAACGAAAAGGTTCAAACAATTTATGTCCTACAATGGTAAAACAGTTCTCCCTGGCAAAAATTGAAAATAAAAGTTCAATTATTTAAATTATTTCTTTTTTGTGGGAGAGAAAATGCCACATTAGTGCTTCCAAAATACAATTAATAATGATATTCCACACCACCAAACAAGACTATTTCAAAGAGCACGACATTTCTTCATTTTAAAAGGTTATTTTTTTATTCTTAGATTTTAAAAACTATAATATTGATTTAGTTCTTAAAAATATATTGTTTGTACATGTGATAAATGTGGTAATCCATCTTTATACCCTCAGATTAAACATTTTATTGTGTGAATATAAATTTTGAAGCAGAAACAGTCCTTGTGTTGTTGTTTTTTTTAAATCTTAACCGTGTATACAGTATTTATGGTGGTTTTAAAAAAACCACAAGCATATAAGTATAAGAAGATAATTATAGTAAGTAATAAATCCACTCAGTATACTGTACATTAGAACGGTTTTATTTCCAATTTATTTCGAATTTCAATTAGGGCTGGTACAAAAAGGTTGTCATATAGTATGAAAATAACCTATGCAAAACAGCATTTTCCTACGTGGTCATCTTTAGGTCACACGTCTCCATCAAATTAGGAAAAAAGGTTAAAAGTCTATACTTAGTCAATATAGATATTAACAGTAAATTTTATGTTATTTTGCATAATAAAATTTTTATAGACATGTTTGTAGCCAATAAAAAGTGATTTAAAGAGGTTTTTTTTTCTAAAACTGTTCTATGGAACAAAAAAAAGGAGAAAAATGTTGTAAAATTTTGATAATCCGTGGAGTGCCTTTTTAATCAAACTTCACGTAACTCCCTATGATATTTCTCGTCCAGAATACGTTCAACCTCATCTTTGACCTCCATGCTTGTGAGCCCGGAAGTATAAACCATCATGTTGATTATTCTTTTTATCCTTTTGGAAGATGATGACCCATATGGGACTAATATGGATTTCTTCCCTCCTTTATTAGTGATATTCTCCTCACTAAAAGGAATAATATTAAAAACCTCACCCGGCAATACTGGCGCCATAAGACTCTATTTAACTTTGATATGATAAATCCCCCTTAATGCAAAATCAACTACAATTCTATAGAACCAGTTCTCAACATAGGAGGAACAGTGTTCCACGACAGTCACGGCTAAATTTGCCTCTTCCGTCTGAATCGACCCTGCTTGTTTTGGGACAGAGACAAGCCATGAAATTTGATTTCGAGGCATTTTTCAAATCAAGTTGGGGTCACCAATGTTAAGTATTTGAGGTTCAAATATCTACTAAGTATATTCAGTATTAACAATAATAACAAGAACATGAAAAAGGAGAAATGATCAAGTTGATCAAAATCAAACCGGAATATTTATATTATTTGAATTCTTGATTCCCAGTTCTTATTACTTATTTCAATGTAACAATAATAAAAACATGATTTTTATTGTAATAGGTTCGAATGACTCCTCTTCAATAATTACCGCAACAGTACCAAGAAACGCTAAAAAGTAGAAATGGAGTGAAACACTCAGAAGAAGTAAGAGTCTCACCTTCACTTCTTCCTATGAAGTATTCTTCATTTTTTCTATTCCCCCCCCCCCTTCATTTTACTTCATAAAAAATGAAAGGTTGCGTTAAATATAAATAAAATCGGTTAGGAGAAAAAATGTATACAACAAAAAGAGGAGAGGCGTAAACTTCATTGACCCCAAAAGTGAACCGACCACTAATAAACAAATTAAAATGGAAAGTAAACCTAGATTTATTATAAGATTTAAAAATTAGATTAATTAATAAAGGATCGGACGTTTAATATACAACCAATCTTTAAAATATCAAGATTTTACCTAATTTACTTCAACAACACAAGACATCCAAGTGTTTAGATAGATAACATATTTATATTAAGAATAATATCATATTTTTTTGAAAATTTCAATAAATAGTAGAAAGTAAAACTGTTCACTTAATAAACGAAGATAAATGTAAATTGTCTTAAGAATGTTTTATCCTTCATTCATCATTAAAAATAACATTCGATCATGAATTCTATAAAATCAATGATGCTATCTTCCTCATATTTTAAACTCCGCTCAATAACTTGCATGCAAGAACTTCACGTTGCTTTTATTCACTTTGGACTATCACAAAAATGGAAAAATATATCTTCGATCTTCGTTATTAGTCGCCTATGAGTTATAGTTGAAATTTTATACATGTTTTATAATACAAGAAATTGATAATCTATCCTTACTGCAAATAGAATATAAATGCAAACAAGATATATCACTAATATGTAATAATCATAATGAAGAGATAACTTGTAACTTAAAATTAAAATACTTATTGCCAGAAAAATCTGAAGAAAATTGACTTGTTATTTGATCTATAATTACAAAATGGTCCAAGCTTCGTTCTTTTTGAAATAATTCTTAGGTCGAATATTTTTAAATTTTGTATGTTCTGTTTAATATTATATTATGTTTATCTTTATGCATCAAAAACCAAAAAATAATATTCATATTTTTTCTAGAATAATTATTTTACTATGCAACAAAATGAAAGTCTTGGAACACCCACAGGCTGAAATCCACATTAATTATTGTTATTTAAGCCGTAGAACTCGAATATAACCTTTAAAACTTTCAATCTATAAGGGTTTGTCATTTCAAGTTGTTTTTTTTAAATCAAGTTTTTAGGGTATATCTAAGATTCAGCACCATATTTTGACATGAAAAAACGATATATCCGAAAATCAAAGTAAATAATAAATTAATAAAAACATTTCAGCATTTAAAAGATTAGTTATTTGTTATGTTATCTTGATTATATTTAATAAAAATGAATTTAACAATTCATGATTTTTCTTATTTGAGGACATGTAAACAGTCCAGCCTCTTTTTTGGATGGTGTTAGCTCAGGGAAACAAAATCATTGACGTACAGGAAGGCTTTAGACTTATCATCTAAAGTATTTTCGGTTTGGGAAGTATGGACTTTTTTTAAATCGGGCTTATGAAATCCATATATGTGGTATCATTACATTTTTAAGAAATTATTGGACTTGGAAATTTTGGAGGCTTTGGTACTGGAAACTCCGACGAGTGTGGTACTGGAGCAATGGATCACCTAATAAGTTTTGGATAAGTTTTGCCTCCACAGTACTTTGTATCCACAGTACAAAAATAGCAATTTGTTGAGTGATCCAGAGACTCCCTCCAAATTCTTGGGATCCATTTTTTTATTTTTACCCACGTACCAATCTAAATAAATACAAGTTAGAGTGAAAAGAGTAGAAGTTACAAAAATCGATGTATAATATTAATCAAAATAATGTTTGGAGCGACACAGACACTGAACATATATTAATATATTGTAATACACAGGAATGTCAATTGTATTTCCAAATAAAATAATAGTACTCATATATATGTTGGATAAGAAATTAACCAATGTCACTTAGGCGTATGTAAATTAACCTTATCATTTAAATTTGTTCTGCAAGGTTCACCTGCAAAATGAGGGGCCCATGCTTTGTCTTGGTCTCCCACCTGCATCCTAAAATAAGCGTGGTAGGCCGTACATAACTTGGAAGAAAAAGAGTATTTCCTTCTTTTTGTTCTAATAATTTTTCCACAGTCATGTCAAATCAACGAAAATATATAAAACCCAACCATCTCAGATTTGAATGATTTTTTACCCAGAAGCTTAAATTCATTTGTAGACTAAGTGTGCCAAATTTCATCACATAATTCTGAGTCGTTTCTGAGATATAGATACTCATCTCGTTATGATGACTTTGGTGTTAGATGTTCCTGGTCAATCTTTGCCACAGGTCTTGTGGCAAAGATTGACCAGGAACATCTAACGCCAAAGTCATCAAAATGGTGGCAAAGGTTCAGAAAAAGTTAACAGTTCTTATACTTACATGCACCACCATTAGAAATGTAATGTACTTACTATAGGGTCTTCAAAGTTTAAGATTTTTTTTTTTTTTTTTTGGGGGGTTAAACCCCTAAAAAGGAGTTATCGACGCTAATGTGATAACAGCAGCAGCAAGAGTGAAAGGACGACAGTTCAAAGTCTAAAATAAGAATGAACAAACTATTTTAACGTTATGTCCTTTAAATAAGTTTAAGATATAAAAACGTAAGTAAAAATGACCAAATTTCCAGAGAAAAGTAACCTAACTTTGAGATCCCGCCCTGGGAGCAATGATAAAAAAACCAACACGATTTTTGGAACAGTGATATCCCTATTTATGTACAACACACTCATTTTTGAGCTTATACCTTACACAAATTATTTTTTTACTAACACATAATTTTCCCCGATAACCCCCATTACAAATTGGAAAAAAAAAATATTCCTACCCCTTTAAAACGAGCTACTTTATATGAATGGTATATATAATATTAATTGAAAAAAATCATATCCTTACTAGAAACATACATTCAATAAATGATATCAATTCAGTAATTGCTAATCATTCAATAAAGTATGTACATTGTGCATACATACTAAATCTTCATTCATAACGAAATGAACAAACAACTAAGACAAAAATGCAAGAGGAAAAATGCAAGGAGAAAAATTATGTGCAAAAAAAAAAAAGAAAACGCCCAAAAGTAAATATTGAGCTAATAAATAAAATTTCAGTTTCTGATAATCACATAGAATTCAATTCTAAAATTAAGCGGGATGAACATTTTATTGAATTATGATCGAACTTTTGTCAATTTCTTTGACTCGCTTAATGTATTTTTTATTCAACTGTTTTCGCCATTTCATACATTTTGATTTGAAGAAGCTGACTCTAGAATAGAAAAGGTTATTAATACATCTTCTCGAAAGCTATAAACTAAGTGTCGAAATGAATGCAACGTAAGCAGTATTTGACCTAAGTACAAAATAGTAGGGAAACTTTTTTCCCCGCTACGAGCGTTGAGTATACTTGAGTATAACTGCATAACTAATCAGCCTCCATGAATTGACCCTTTTAACTGAATAAACAAAATTAATTCGGCAAAGAAAGAACAATAACAGAGAATTATAAAGTGACGTCATCTGTATTATAATTATAAGCGACATGTTGCATGTAAAAAAAAATATAGTAGTTTCGGCACTTTTTTTAAAAGCATTAATCTTCCCTTTTCCGAAGGTACCTTACTATGCCTAAACTATAAAATGCTACCATTTGATTGTCATAAATATTGGGATTGTTCCGTTGTTCATTATTTATATGATATGTATTACATAGGTAAATCATAAACATCGAGGGGGACCTTGTGTACGACCTTGTCCTCGGCCTCAAATTAACTCAGAGGTCTTCTTTTTTTTTTTTTTGTAACATTAGCTCCAATAAACTTTTATTTGCAATATTTTATTAAATTTTTTTTTTTGATTTATTTTATAAAACTTGGCTATATAGGTAGATTTTTTTTTCTCAAAAAAGGTTATCAAGGTTAAGGTAATCTAAATTGGCACTTTTTTTTTTTTCTTTTTTTGTTAATTTAAGTAAAAAAACGTATTTGTAATTTTTTGTAGATATCAATAGCCGCTCATTGACAGGCATTGAGATTGTACAGAAAAGGGAAAATTTTGGAGTTATAATTGCTGTTGACTTCAGCAAGGCTTTTGATTCACTTCTACGTGGTCATGTCATGAAAGCAGGAAAAAAACTCCTTCCTAATAAATACTTTAATCCTCCCAGAGCTCTTCTTTTCAATGGAACATCAGTTATATTTAATTTGTGATAGGAAGACTGACCCAATAGCTTTAAAAAAGAGTTGTCGGTAAGGCTGTCTTTCAGCTCTCTTACTATTCGTTGCTGCACATATCCATCTTGCAGGGTTTTTCTTTTTAAAGAAATTTACGGGTTTTGGAGCAGATTTTGAGAACTCAAAACATATATTTGATATGTGCACCGATGACGTAACATTAATTTTAGAGGCGAATTCTGAAAGACAATTAATAAACTGATTGAGATTCTAATGGGCTACATCAAAAAATATGAAAAGAGATCCGGTTTAAAAATCAACAATAAAAAAAAACACGATTTTTCTTATTGGTAATGGAATCCTGATAAAGATTCTCCAATTGCAGATTTTACTGCTAAGAGTGCAATTGAAATTTTTCGGATCGGATGGGATAGAAAAGGTGCCTGTTTTTCGAACTGAACGTTTCTGGATAAATATATTAACTAAGCAATATCCTCTTGGCGAAAATTTAAACTTCAGAAGATAATCGATCTGTATAACTTCTTAATAATTCCATTACAATTTACAAAGCAACAGATAATCCCTGGCTGGCTGAGAAAACAATCGGAATGGAACCTTGCATACTTAATCGATTGTTTCATAGATTTTATTTACCTTCAATCAAAAGACCTAAATTTCTCATTGGAGAAGAACTCTTCCTAAAATATACCATAAAGTTTGAACTTACACGACATCCGAACGTTAAGTAGCTATCAAGTCCGTGTTACCCTCGGCTTATGCTTAGAATGGATATCATAAATAATCATCTGGAGAAATGTTCTCCATCTGTACCAGTAATTTAAAGGATTTTATCGGAAGGGACACCTTCTTTTTCATCGTCCTCCACCATTGACGTGGTGAGACCAAATTGTAATAGAATATTTTATTTTAAAACCCTTGTAGCACCCAGAAAATTGGAAGGGTTGTCTATATCAAATAATATTGTTTCGATTAACGATTTAGGTAGCAACTTAATGTTCAAGTGTAGTAAAAAATTTACCACACATGAAAGCTGCACAATTACATAAAATCCCCATTCCATGGTGTTTGAGAATGTTGTTCGTTCGAATGAAATTTTAAAGAAGATGCTGAAGAAATATTCAGCAAGTTTTTAAAAGTTTTAAACCTACCAACATCCAATCTATTTCAAATATCCAAAGGATATTTATTTTTTACTGCTCCTTAGAAAGATTTTTGAGAAATTATTTAATACAGCAATACATGCTTTTGCGAACTGCCCTGCTATTTGTATGCTGAAGGAATTTATTTCCTTTAGCATATCTGGACTACGGGATATGTTCGTAACTCCTCTGCTATTATTCGGGGTCACATCAAATGTTGCCAAAACTCCAACAATGACACGTGCCTTGGAGTTTGCTCTCTCGAGCTGTAAAAGTAGAATAGCTGGGATTCAAGTGAAACAGTCAGAATGCAGGGAATCTTATTTACTACTACCCTTCAAGTTCGAATAAGAATAGGAATTTCTACTTCGCCTGATACGTATCCATAGACAGTTTAAAAAGTCATGCGCCTCAAAAGATCAATAGTTGTCTATTTTTATTGTCATTGAAACTTTAGCTTTGGTTTCTTTTTGTTTATTGTTAATATTTTAATATGAATTCTTAAGATTATTTTAATGTTTGTTTTATTCCTATGGACATATTTTATCAATCTTTTAGAGAAAATGCATTTTTTATGTACATTATCTGTTCACCATGTTTATGGTACTCATGTATTTATTGTTTAAGGATTTAATTATAAACTATAATATTTATTAATATATTTTTTGCGTATGTATTTTCCCAGACCAATAATGAGAAACGAAAAAAAAATCACGTATTTTCCAAAAATATGTAAAATTTCAAAACTTTAGGGCCATTGAGCTAAATTTAAATATTCATAAAATTGTTCAAACTTTTTCAATTGTATTATTATATTAAAAAGATCGAATTTGAACCCTCATTTTTTTTTTTACTTTTTCACAAAAAAATGATTTGATTGGCACTCTGATCCCTTGATGGCTGACTCCAAAAATCTCATAGACCCGTAAGGCTTTTTGAAGGGAGCTCAAATGACCTTAAAGTTTAAGAAATAGTCCAAAGGATTAACGTTGGGGAGCTAGGAGCCCATATGTTCTTGGAGCAAAAGCTTCTTTTTAACCTCCAAAACCTCCTTTTTGGGTATTTTGGCTCGTGTGGCCTGGAGCTCCATCTTGTTGGAACACTATTTTAACCCCCTTGTCTTCTTCTTCATCCAAGGAACTATTTGTTCCCAAAACAGTACTATTCAGAGGTGACCTTCTTCTTGTTCCCAATGAAAATGGGTAGACACTTCTTCACATCGTACCCGAAGACTCCCACAGCAATTAGTGAGACAACATGCTTTGTTTTAAATGTGAATTTCACTTTTGCTTGTACTTGATTCACTTTGAAGCCCAAAATGTAATGCTCTGTTTGGCTATTGACGCCATGTCAACTCTTAACAACTTCTGGTTCGAAAAGATGATGACGAGGGGCTTGTGATAGAGTACATTCATAAAAAGCTGGAATTTGAATTTATATATATTAGTATATTATATTAATGTACATATATCAGTACATATATGTAGTCATTCTAAAAATAGTTTTAATAAATTCCCTCAATTGAAAGACCCCTACTTTTAACAAAAAAAAGAAAAAGTTTTTTCATAAAAATGGGTAATAGGCGCATAATACGATGATTAAAAATTATAAAGGGGTTCCTGGTGATAATTTTTTGAAGATTTAATGATGACAATGGATATTATTTTACTTTTTTTTTTAAATCGAAAAATCTTTTCTTCTTAATTATTTTAAGAGATGAGTTAATTGTTTTTCAAGTTTATCATATGTGTGAGCATGTATGTGAGTACAATATGTTGTCTTGTTCAAGTATAAGAAGAGATTAAATTATTATTATAATTAACAAATTATAAGAGGAGGGGGGGGGGGATATACTCTACAATGTATAATAATTTTGATACATACTCAAAAGTTATATAAAGTAGTTTAATATGTAGATTTGATAGAATAGTGGTAGTATGAAAAATGTTCCGTAATTTCTTATTCGAAAAAATGATTTTAAATAGTGTTTTATTTTTTCTTCCTTTATACATCCTTAGGTAAAATGTATATTTTACATATATTAAGAAAAAAAAAATGTTTTTTACAGAAAAATGCATTAAATATGCAAGAATAAGGCACACGCATTTTAAAAAAAGTTAAAATTATAAGTATATCAAATTAATGTACTATGGTGTTGTTTGGTATTGAGGTACTCAATCAAATTAAATTAAATCAAATAGATATTGCAACTATTCTAATAAACCAAAAATCTTTTGTAAATAAAACTTAAATATTAACTACATATTAAACTACTTTATATAACTTTTGAGTATATATCAAAATTATTATACGTTGTAGAGTATAACCCCCCTTTTATAATTTGTTAATTATAATAATAATTTAATCTCTTTTTCTACTTGAACAAGACAACATATTGTACTCACATACATGCTTCAAATAAACTCTTTCGGCGTAAAAATTCTTCAAAAACACAGGTTATTTTCCGTTTCAAGGAAACCCCTTAAAGTAAAGGGATTTTCTTACCTTAAAACATCATTTTCCGATAACACATTTTTTGACAAAATGACCAATTAGACTAACTACAGATTATTTGCCAATGAATTGATGCATTACTAGTATATGTCACATGTGAAAATTCAATGAATCACTTTTTCATCATATTTTGTGACTATGGTTTTTGTATTGTCCCAATCAAAAAATTTGAAGTAACTATCAAAAAGATGTTAACAAGTTTTCGGAATGAGATGTCTAAATTAGCAATGTTGGGCTTCATGAATTTCCATAAAATAAAATATATCCAATACTGGTACATTTTCTTGAATTCAAAACACTTAACCTGACGTATTTTGAAGACTTAAAGAGAGATAAGGAAATAAAAATTAATAACTAAAAAACATATTGTTATGGGCCGAATGAAAACCTCTCACAGAACGATACTTGGTCACCACTACTCTAATAAATAAACATATAATTAAGTAAATATAAAAATATTTCAAAAATAGATAATTATTTAATAGTTCAAATAAAGTCAGTATCATCCTCGTTTTGTTTTTCAACTTCTTGAAAGTATTTAATATAACTTAGAGTCATTGACATAATATTTAATAGCATATGTATAAGGAATTTTCATGAAATGAAAAGCACATCAAACTTTGTTTCTCCATTTACACAAATGTTTTTGTATATTATTTTTAATATAATAAAATTTGATGATTATGTATCATATTAATGTTTTGTTAATATCTTATATCTCACTTTATTATATTAACACATTCCACATCCAGTCTCTTATTTTATTTTTATTCTTTTGGCTAAGATCAAAGTATAGTATCTGTTTTTTCAGATGATATCTTAAACGAAGACACTGTATCCTCCTCGATATTAAACTTATTTCTGTTAAAGGCGCTTGTGCTGTCTCCATTATAAGGGAACCTGGTATTATAGTACCTCCAGCAACAAAATTAACATACATAAGAAAGGAAAGAAAAATTACGCTCTTCCAATATTATAATATTTGTAGATGTTCAATGGCCATATTGTAGTGGTCTGGAAGAGGACGTATGAATAATTAAACATGACTATATTATCACTTATTAAAAGATTAATATTGATCACTTTGTAAATCCTCTATATCACCTATACTTTTAGCTAATAGGGTAGAAAAATGTATATAATAAACACAAGGATATCTCAGATATACTAATAGTAACACAATTTATAATTTGAAAAAGAGTACAGATATTTTAATATGCATATATATTATATATTTTTATTTAATAGTTTATGTTAAAAAATTTCTTTTATGATATTTTTTTGTATGATAAACTTCAGAACTTTTTATGCTCTAGCATATTCACATCCTATTTTCATTCCCAACGTTTTTCCATTACTATTAAATCTTGATAAAATTTTTCTTCCTTTCCATCACTTACATCTTCAAGATTAGCTGAAAACCTAACAAGATTGCTATGAATAAAATGAAGTTTGACACTAAGTTTAAATCCCATTGCTCTGTGGTCCTCTATTTGTATATACACTAACACATACTATTTAGTTGATTTGTAATTCTCCAGAAAGTTATCCACATATGTCAAAAAGAAAAACATGCATTACCTTCAAGATTCGTCATTTTATTGATTAACTCTTTATCAATGATTTATTAATTTTAAATATGGATATCATTCCTTGTATGAGCACTTTCTTTTTTATAATCGTAAAATTTTAAAACTTTGGAGCCGTTGACCAACTTTTAATTATTTTTTTTAACTGTTAAAAATTTGTATACGATGGTTTTTGCCTAAAAGGAAAAATTGGAAACCCTTGTGGCTCAAAATTTCAAAAACTTAAATATAGGGTCCACCCTAATGTAAAGTGTTACGTCATTACTTTAGCAAAAAATATAGTCCATTCATTGTATGTATGTTTATTGTACATACATTGAGTGAAATAATCTAAAATGATTATGCAAATTTATTTTAGTGAATCGGAATGGATCACGAAAACTAACACCAAATCAAAAAATATAATGGTAAAAATAAAGTGAATCGAATGAGTGTTATTTATATTTATATATATATATATATGATTTTATTGACTTTTGACTTGTGCCTTACATAGTCATTATTAACAGATAAAATTGATAAGCCCCGACTGGAATGGAAAATTTTTACGACTCTATTGCTTTTAATTATTTATTATTTGCCAATGAACTCCTATATTGAAAATTATTTAATTAAAAGTCGATTTTAAATTATGCTGGAGAAACCACTCTTACAATAGCCACAATTGGACAAAGATCTACTTTTTTGGCGGATCCTATAAGTAATATAATATCATGTCTCTACAAATTTTTAAGAGTTGATATCTTCACTTTCATATCATAATTTCTTATGTAAACGCAAAGCCTTTTTAGTGAGTTTATCTTCTATTACTACGAATTTTAAGACAATTTTTGTAGTGATTGTAATGGAAGGATATGTAATTGTATTTCTTATTATGGTTTTTTAGTAGTCGACGTTATATTTGTTTTATCTCACTGAATCTTATTCATAGCACATTGGGATGCTATATATTTCTCTTCTTCGTTCACTGTAGGGAAGTTTTCAACTGTAAGGCGTTTCACGTTTGATAAATAACAAAATGATAATTCTGTATAGCTACGTAATTTTGATATCTTAAATTTTATATGCTCTTTAAATTTCTGTTAGCTTAGCATTTTGCATTTGTATTCCGTACTAACTGATTTGTATATTACTGATGCTAATAATCCTTCCTTATTGAAAAAAATGTAACAAAGACAAAACTTAGAGCATAACATTTTTTGCTTAATAACACTTATTAAAAATAATAATGCGCAAACAATAGATATTTTCCAATTTTTATTGAAAACCGGATTTAACTTCAGTAAATATAACATCCAAACTATGCAAATGATTAGCAAGTTTGAAAGAGGTTAGGTCTGAAGGATTACCCTATTTCTCTCGTATATATATATATTATTGTATCGCTGTCATACAATAAACTGTTAAAAAAATAGTTCAATTGAATATTCAATTAAACTTTTAATTGAAGGAATTACATGAGGGAAGATCATATTATGAAATAATCAACTGCGAGATTTCCCCCCCCCAAAAAAAAAATATATTACAAGAAAACATATTATATAAACTCAAACTCCTTCTGGTTCTTGCAAAATGCAGACATATTTGTAGTATATACGTTAGACATGGGTTGATATATCGGAT
This sequence comes from Lepeophtheirus salmonis, assembly GCF_016086655.4. NCBI lineage: Eukaryota > Metazoa > Arthropoda > Copepoda > Siphonostomatoida > Caligidae > Lepeophtheirus > Lepeophtheirus salmonis. The sequence continues at coordinate 41,711,411 of NC_052134.2, forward strand.
CCAAATCGGAAAACCGATATATCAGGCAAAATAATCAATATTTGCATCGTATCAATATTGGAGAACATTCTTAGAAATTTTGATACTTTCTCCAATATTTTTTATGATGCAATCAGAAAAAAGGAGAGAATTGATTTTTTTAATAATTTATCCAAGGATTGCTTAGTTAGAGAAACAAATGAATATATGCATGTGTTATGACTTATGTACTTCTTAATAAGAGTGCGGCACAAAGAATGGCCATTACGTTAGGTAAAGAATCTAAGATAAAATTTATTCGTTACCAAGGCTTGTCAAGTTTGTCTTCCTTTAAAACCGCTCTCTTTTTAAAGTAAACATTACTACAGCGAGATTATTTTGATTTTTAGAGTACTTTAAACCTTTAATAATTTTTATTCAAATAAATTTGCGTTTCCCAACCCAGTTTTTTTGATCAATTAATGACCAACCAACAACATAAATGATTGCATAGTTGTAAATATATGACATAGGAAGAGTACGATAATTTTTGTAGCTCAAATCAAAACATATTCCAAAGCTATTAATTACGTCATTGTATTTGATGATACATCATTGGTTCTATTGGTGTATGGATTTTCTCCCCAAAAATAAGTACTCCCCTTACAAATCCCATATGGAGAAGTACTCCCCTCTGTGGAATAAGTACTCTTCTCTATATGTATATGTATGAAATTATATTTACAAATGAATTAACAAATGAGAAACAGCATTGAAAGTCAAAGTATGAGTGGGCATCGGGGAGTAACGGCCATGACGAATATATAAAACAAACAAAAATTTGGCGTACAATGGATTCTGATGTTAAAGAATATTACAAGCTCTGCTAGGTGTACCAAAAAATCAAAATATAAGTGGAGGCAAGAGAAACCTCCATTACATAATTTTCCTGTTCCAAAAGCAGTAACGGAACAGATTGGAGTTTATTTGGTATCACTTCCTGAATATGTGACGGATATCGTTACTTCATAATGGCCTGAGCATATCGTTTGCTATAATCGGGGTGCAGTCATTGCATATTAAAATTAATCAAACTATTGTTAGTCATATGATGATAAAAACAGAATAATTAAAGAACAGCTTTACTCCCATTAGGACTTATGTAAATCATGAAGTTGTGATTTAAAACTATTGATAAACTAAAGAATAAAAATATACAACATAAGATAACATATATATAAACTATAACCTCCTCTCCTTTTTTTTAATCCATATATGTACACAAGATTCTATTTCAAGACCATAATTTGCAAGGAAGTAGCCATTTATTCCTGGATGTGGCTAAATAAAGGAGAAGGGCTGTAGTTATTTCATTCAGAGAGAGTACTTGTTTCGTAGGCAGAGTACTTTTTTATGGTAGTACAAATTCCATAAATTCCATTCTACAGCAGTACATTAAAAAAAAGATATAACACAATTTTTGTTTGTGTGACCTTGTAATAGTTTATACTTACTATATTTTAAAAAAAAACAATAAATATGTATTTTTAGACTCCATTTAATATGTAGAATAAAGATTTATTGACATAAAAAATAGTTATTTACTCCAGATCAAATAATTTAAATATCTCTTGATGTATTTACTACAAGTATATTTAGTACAACATAATGTATAATTCATGGAGTATTAAGTCCAATAGAAAGTGGACATGTATTATATGTATAGGTGTTGATTTGTGGATTTTTTTTCTCTGCTAGTGTGTTGATATTTTCTTTGTTTGTTCTTTCTATTTGAGACAAAAAAAATTGCAAAAAAGTTGAATAGATTTTATATATCCAAAAATAAAATTTTAAAAATATAACAAATTAAATCATGAATACATTTATAATCCTCATTGTCACTACCTCATTAACTATATAAAGATACAAATAGAGGGAGAGGAAGAAAGCAAAAATATGGGTAAAGTAAGAGGGACTGGAAACAGTATCGATACTATTTGCTTTTGGGAAAAAGATTTAAATTTCGTTTTTTGACTTAAACCCTCAAAAATTTAACACAACATACCTATATATGTCTACCATTTTTTGCATGTAATTAAAAATGATACTATATGCTAGTTTTTCCAACATATTGTATTCGAATGCAACCGTTGAAATATTCCAACAGTAACTAGGGGTAGTTCCAACTGGTGTACAAACTGAACGTAGATATTACAATTCGAGGGTTGAATATGCCAAAATTATCAGGAATATGTCATATTATTAACTATGGACTTTTATGAAGCTAAATCAATTCTTTACACGTCAATACAATTGGGAAAAACTCATTTTAATTCTCCTTATAAAGTTAATATTTTTGCTATTGAGAATGAAGGATTAGGAACGTACAAGATATATATGTTTGATGGGGCGAACAGGTAAATTATGATTTCTAACGTTCTCAATCTATATATTCTTATTCTTAAATATTTATAGAAAACATGTAAGAAAGGGTTCAATTCTGTAGCATATCTTTTATGCTCTGAACTACAGAGTATAAGTCCAATTCTGCGTCTTGAAATTCAATGCAATAATTGTGGGTAAGAAAGTTTTAATAGGTTTTTTAATTTATCCACTTTCTACATTTGATTTTCCTTTACAGAGGCCAGAATAAAAATTACATTATAATGGCGTTTTTGGCATATACGGTTATTTGTGGTGCATTTGATGAAATTTATTTTCCCTTTCTTGCTAAAAAGCATTAAAACTTTTTGCCAGACCGCAGCTTTGGTGTCATTTCAAAATAATACTATAATCAGCAAAAAATTGTTGGTGTTGAAGATTTAGTGGAAGTAGTTGAAAATGTATCTACTAAATTTAGTGGGATATCTTCCCACTAACTCAGTGGCATAATTGGAAGACATTTTTAGACAAATATTTCTGCCCTCTAAAAGGAATTTAAAAAAAACCTTCACATCTGTTTTTTCTTGAGTCGTACATGTTAAAAAATGGTCCGATAGTACACTAGCTATTCCTATAAATTTATTAAAGCCAATAATTCCGTACTCTGATTTGCCATTATCTATTCATGAAGAATATATTTTGAAAAAAAAAAAAATTACCTGAGGAAAGAATGGAACATCTAATGAAAAATGTCGTTCCTTTGGTTTATTGTAATGAAAAAAAAGAGATTGTCTTAAAGTCTATAAAAAAGGAATCTAACTTGTCCGACACAAAATTAGTTAATATTCCTTACTCTTAAGATAACGATTTTGTGTTTCCATTTACTTCTTACCATAACAATTTCGTTCCTCTGTCAACTTCTTCTCATACAACATAAATTAATTTAACCGAATATCATCATCGTTGAGTAATTTATTAGGAGGTATAACTTATCATTTTCCGTTGCTTCATTTTAACATTTTAATCCTATTATTTTCTATTATAAGGCACATTAAGTAACGATGATTGTTCAAATACGGATTAAGCTACATCTTTTGATCCGGATCGAGAACGTCCAGATGTGTTTAAGCCACAAAAGATAAAAAAGAAGTGTTTTTCATGTGATGGATTTAATTTGCACAGTAAATATTTGAAAAAGGACATAAAAAATTTGTGAATATTGCATACATTAGATTAAAAAAAAGATAACAGAAAAAAATGTGCAAAAAATGTATTTGTACAAAATACAAGTCCATAATCTATACAATGAATTATAAAATTATCCTTAAAAGAGGATTTTTTGTTGTCTACCACCTGCATTCATAATAAAAAGTTATGGATAAGAACCCATTGTAAAAGTGTATGTTTATATTTACGTTATACTTGTATAATTAATTATAAATAATTGTTAATAACCCACATATTGATTTTTGTTTATTATTGAATTTATGAATAATTTTGTTTTAATGTTAATATATTATATATATTTATATGTAAATAAATAATTTTACTCAATATTTTAGTCTAGATCAATTTATTTATATACATAAAAAGTAGGGAACATTTTAACTAACAATCTTTATTTTTTGCATTCAATTCCTTAATATTTAATTTTGTAAATCAAAACCAAACGTGACACTACTTATTTTTAAAATAGAGCCAAAAAAATTTATTCACTAATTGATAATAATGAAATAATTATATTTTTCAAGCAAACAGCTAAATCAAATTAATAGAGAATATAATAGTGTATAATAATAAATATCGTATTATCTGAATTAAAAGTACATCATAATCTATGAGATTGATCACTTTTTCATTTCAAATTATAAGGTCATCTACTTCTAATATTCCCAATCCTTCCGCAATATGATCCTCCCATTTAACTAATATATACTGCAATTATATGATACAAGTTTAATTAACATTTTAGATGTGGTAAGTCAGTAAATTATATTTCAAAAAAGTAAGACATTAAACCAGATTAAATAACCATTATTCATTTGTAAGATATATAAAGGGAAAAAAAGATTATAAGTTTCAAAATTTGCTCTTAATCCAAATTCATAACTAATTAGGATCTCGTTATTTAAGTTAAAAAGCTATTCATCAAACATTACAAAATTTCATTTTCAGCTATCTATTTAAAAATTTATATATAACCCATGGAAGACAAAAATTACTAAAGAATTGAGCGCGATAAGTTGAATTAAATTTTAGAAGTAAGTAATGGCTATACGTAAATTTTACATGTTTTGAAAAACTACACATTTTAAACTAATTTTTGTAAATTCAATAGGAATAATTTCAAATCTTGGCCCAAACACATTGATTTATGGGAATTCCGTTACTATTACAATATTTATCAGAAATAAAATAAGTAATAAGTATAAAATGCACTAAGTTTGGGAACTGGATTAGAGATATTTATGGTTTTTGGTGGTTGTGATGTCATGTACCTACTTATCAATTTCCACATTAATATTTAAGTATTTATAATTCCTTCTGTTTCTAACTTGGTCGACTTTCCCTGATATTTTCATCAGAGGAGATAACTACTTGTCCAGATGACGACATAAGGTTCTTTAGTAGTCCTTATCAAAGTCGAAGATTACTTTATTTCAGTATATTTATTAATTAGGTTATTCTGATAATACAAAGTAAATAGGAGAATAAAAAATAATTTTTATAAGATATTAATTAAACAATTGTTTTAATTTACCTATACTTTTTATTACATAATACTATAGCTAAGGTAGCGTTAAAAGTGGATTGCATGGTTTCGTAAATAACAAAGTCATGAACAGTATATATTTTACGCTACAGATTATTGTCAAATCTATAAGTGTATGAATAGTTATGGTAATAGATTTTGCAAAGGTATTTAATAATCTATCACAATAATATATGATAAAAACTCTATACGAAAAAAGATTTAGAGATTTTATCATTCATATGCTTCCAGTTACCTCAACACGAACTGGTAAATTCATATAATACAGCCCATTCGAATATTTTCTGAACAATCGCGTGTTTGACAGGGAGATCTTTTATTTTCAACAGTTTTTATCATATGCCTTGATGGACTGGTATAGGACATAGATCACAATAGAAGGCTTTCAGTTGTCACACTCCAATTTAAAATGCCTATTTTATGAGTATAACTTAACAATGATATTTTGTGGGATACTTAAATCAATGAAAAGTACATTTGGGGTCTTATATTTATTCTCTAAATTATTTGTTCTGATGTTGAATGAAATATCTGAGATTATCAGTCCTTATAATAAGTTACATGGAAAAACTTGGCCTCATTTTACATATAAATCAACATTACACTACTTGGGATCCTGAATAAACAAAGAGAATTGTGAAATGAATGGGGAAGAGTCTTCCAAGAGAATAAAGAGAACAACACAAATTTCAGCAATAGTATTGCAAAAGAAATATCGATTAATAGAAAATTCCTGCTTGAAACTACTTACAAAAAATATAACAAAAGAGACCAAATTTGGAGCAACGCAGTATTTCAAAAAGTATCCAAGAAAGGCGTTCTAGAGCCAATTAAAAAAAAGTTCAGCTTTTAAAAGTGCTATTGAAATCTTAGTTGTTATTATTGTTTTTGTTTTTTTTGTGTTTTTTGCAATTTCAAAACTTATGCTACAATTGTCAACAATTTTCCAGCTACTTTTAGAATTCAAACACTAATATTTCAGTGAATATTGAACTGTTTAACTCCATTTAACTCCTAAACTAACCACAAATGATTTTATTTGCCTAGAACAAAAATGATTTAAGAATTTAAAGTAATACAAGAGTCTCCCAAAAACAATGTGTGAGGAAAAAAATAGTGAAATGTTCAGAAATTGAGTCACAAGGCAGAATCACCACCCTTAAAGACCCCTAGCTAATGCAACATTAACATCGTTATTCTAAGAAAGTTCTGATACACAACTCATAGAAAAATGTTAGAAATGGAGGAACACTGACTTGCCCCGTGCACCTAAGACATAACACTCTTAAAACGTATCTAAATTATTAATACAAATACTAGAAAAAGATTTTTTAAACTAAAACACTTACTTGACTACAAGCTTTTGTAGATAAAAATCCAAAGAATTAGTGTATAACGGCAATTCGATGTACTAATAAAATGGCATTTAGATCCGAAGTGAATTTAAACAAACATTCTTTTTGTTCAATTCCTATTTTGTGTGTCTCTTTTCAAGGAGTCATTTGTAACTATGATCTTGTTCTAATTTGTTTTGTATTTATGCTTTATTTCCATAAAATGACTTTATATTTACTGTTTTTTAACCTTTATATAGTCTAAAATAGTTCGTCTGCTTAAATAGATGGATCCAAAAAAATTATGAGACTGTCCCATTTTCTGTCAAAAGACATGTAGTAATTCAATTTAAGTGCCTAAAAGGCCGTAAAAACATCACATTGCATTCAAAATGTCTCGAAATTACAAATTTTACATTAGTCAACGAATCAATAGCAATATTGATAGTAAATGAAATAAAAAAAGAATTTGAAGATGAACAACAGAAAGTCACAAATGCCTTTGAAAAATTAGAAAAACATCTAAAAGCTTCATTGATAATTAAAAAACAAGTATATATTAAAAAAAATTCTCTAATTTTTTTACAACAGTAAATCAACTTAATATATGTTTTCTTCAAAATGATTATAGTCATTTTTTGTAATGAAGAGATAATATGGTTCAAAGGGTTAAGTAATTAAAAGGGTTTGACTGATAAATTTTATCCTAAGTTTTTTTTTCTACAATGTTATAATAAATAATTATTTTGTATATTTATAGGAATTGGTCTAGAATGAATTTGATTACTTTGATACTTGGGGACAAATCGCCGAATAAAATGCTTATTGGGAAGAGAGATTCCCCATATTCCAATGTAAGGAATTTTATTAATATGGGATTTAAGATAGGTCATCAATAGTTTGGTGAGTCGCCATGAATCATTTTAACTTTTGTCATATGAAGATATAGTGAAGACAAAATATGTCTTATGTCATGCAATTTATAATCCTAGGAAATCTTGTAACTCCTTCATGGTGCTCTGACCTATGCCTGAATGAGGGAACATCGACATTATTTTCTTACTTTGTTCTTCAGAAGGAAATTGAAAAAATATGGCAAAAATTTACCTATGAAGTATTTCAGACTATGTTAACTATAGATACAGACGTAAATAGTTCTCCCTCAAGAAATCAATACACTTATGAGGTCATTTTAGAAGACTTTTCGCCATTTTTATCCAAAAAAAGGTGCATAAATATTCAGACTGATGAATAAGACCTTTGTGTTTAAGAAAGGAATCCAGGAATACTTTTATAAATTGTAAGTTTTTTTCAATAGACCAATGAACTAGTATTATTGATAACGTATCCTTTCAAGTTTGCTTAAAAATGTTCAACAAGAGGATTTATGGGAATCTCTGCAACATTTATTATGGATACAAATGTAAAAAGAGTTATGACTGAATAGACAACTCAAGCTGATTCTCTCCTTGTTACAATTAAAGTCAAGAAAGAAGGCATATGCAATGCACACGTGTGCCCCATTAGTGTATTTTTTTGAGCTATGCAAACTCAAGAGTCAACAAAATATGGGTAATTTAAAAAAAAAATTGTACATCATTGGGATGGCTCCACTGCTCTTCAAAGATTTTTTATAAATTTACGACTTCACAGTTGAATAGCTCGTTCTTTAGTTACTATTGGAATCAAACCTTTTGTTTAAATATTTTTCATTTCTTTTTTAATCGCATTAATATAATTATAATTTAATTTCAAGTCCTTCTTGAAAAATAAAATAAATTTAATGACGTCATTTATAGTTGGTAGGTGCTGATCATCAAGTTTTTTGTAAAGTCCCAATATAAAACAAGTAGTTTCATTACGCCTCGAACTCATTACTTATAAGCCACAAAATTCACTTGCTGAAATTTTAAAACTGTACTTTCATGGCATAAACATTACTCTAGCAATTATAAAAACTATTCTGAGTAAGGTCATGAAATCCTCTCGATGAAATTTGCAGGTACAAACCTAACACTTGTGACACGTTACTTTAATAGCATAAAAAGTAATCTAGCAAGTATGAAAAATATCGTGATAAATTTATGAAAATACTCTAAACAAGTTTAACTTGAAGGGAATTTGCTGCTCTAAACTAGAAAAATTCGAAATTTCTAAGAACCACTGTTGTTTGCATATCAATTTGTCGTGTATCTCATCCATAAAAATATAATAAATTATATATTTATTTTGTTTAATAACAATAAATAAGAAGAATAATATATAATTAAAAAAAGAACTATTTTACTAAATTTTAAGTTTGTCGTAGATTATAATCACTACTTTGCTTATACTATTTTTCTATATTATGGATCATTAATTTTTATATTAAATTACTCTCAAAATTCATTTTTGTATTATTTATGTATGAGTAAAATTACGCAAAATTTGATACCTCTTGTGCTTACATAGCTCAAAAAATACATTAACGGGACACCTTAATGATCATGGCCATTATAAAGGTATATGTCAAACATTTTTTCCTATTAAAATGTATTCTAAAACACAATGCCTAAGCAGAAATGATTCTTTTAAAATAAATAATAGCACTACACAACTCTGGAAGATTATTTTGAGCTACCAACTGAGCACTGAGCTACTACATCACAGAGCAATCGTTAGCAAGCTCCAATCTAACGCATATTTACATTATTTTAATAACCAAAATCTTTGATAAGTTAATTGAAACAAAGACTATTGTTATCGCCAATTATGAGTTCCTAGGAAATCTATATAATTACTAAGGCATAAGTTTATAATTTTTGTTACAGTATTTATTTTTTATAACCTATAACCGCAATATCAATATTTTTAACAAGTACATTTAGGTTTATCCTTAAGTATATTTAGTTATTTCAAAATTAAAGACCGTTAAAACTATTTATCTCGTTTAACTCATCATTTTATAATGAAAAAAATATTGTGATTGATTGTTTCTATACTCAATAAATAAATGAGAATAGAAATAAATTTCAAAATATAAACTTATCTTTTTCATATTTCGAATAGGCTTTTTCGTGTAAATTATGACAAAATTAATTAGGATAAAATCATCAACCAACTTCACTTAGGTCATAAACTCATTCATATACTTAATAGAGCACAGTTGATAGATGATAGCTTCTGTTTGATTGGTACGGCTAATTAATAATAACATTACCTATGAAGACTAACTATTATTTAGTGAAGGAAGAGGACCCACTTCGTTGGGAAACATTTTTTAAATATTTACTAACATTTTAAAAAACATTATTCGTTACAACAGAAAATCTGCCTTTATAGTATTTTATAAGATTTTATATTTAATAACTCTACTCATTTTTATTATTTTTGGAAGAAATTTGTGAGTAATTAGACTTGCCCAATAAACAAATCATTTGACTATAGTGGAAAAATGGAAAAATATTACTTCAAATATGAAGGTTTAGTTGAGCGTAAATGTAGCTGGATAGGCTTGTTTATCAGGAAATCGTGCATGCAATCAAGGGCAATAGCAGCTTTTGATAAATAAAGAAATGCGACTGAATCCGGCAAACCACCAAGAGAAATGTAAAAAATCTTTTTAAATTTTATTTCAATCATCTTGTTTTTTTTTTTTAGAATCGTAGATAAGTTTCTCAGTAGCAACAGCAGATATACATTAGATTTTTTTTTTTCAACATGAAAATACGACTTATGATCATCAATCTGCAATTTCGTGCCTTCAAAAGGAAGAACAAGTTCATAGGTATGGAAATACATAAAATTAATTTAAATATAATTTGAATCTGTTTTTCAGGATTTCGAATAATAGAAAAAATTGATTAAAATTAGCTCTTCTGTGTTTATGAGGAAAATATATCGGGAGAGAAGTTTTACGCAAAGTACTTCGTAATATCACCGATGAAAAATGAGAATTGTAGGTAAACTTGTTGTTAATTATATATTCAAATAGGGTTTATTAACATATTATTAATTTCTCTTTCTTAGGTTGAACAGATATTCTATTGATCGATATTTAAGATTTACCTTGACAAATTCAAGAAATGAACAAGAATTAAATCATGTAAATAATAATATCATGGATTTTTATATATTTTTAACCTTTGTTTTTCTTATTAGACTGAAAGTTTATTATTGAGCTTTGTTGATCGGCCTCAGATTAATAACGCGACACATTATCCTTATTTTTATATTGATCCTATTCGGAAACGTAGAGAAAATATATGAAATAATTTGATAGCAAATGTAGAAATTGAGAAAAATGTTATGCATGCTCTTAAAAACATAATTTAACAAATTCTTTTAACTTAATATTATATCAATCAATCTATATATTAAATGCGAATGTGTCTTTTTCTGTGTGTTTGTGTCTGTTTTTCCAAACTGTCAACGAACTGATTTGGTGATATTTTTCATGTAGGTTTTTAAGGCTCACAAGATGGGTTCGGGTAACATTTTTTTGGCCTTTAAAAGCATTTTTCAAAAAAAAATGATTGCAAAAGTATATTTCATATGAAACGAAAAATAAAGAACGTAAAATTTTAAAAACTATTCTCTCTGGATGGTTTTATGTATATTTGCAGACTTTTTTTAAAGGAGATTATAAAGTTTAGAGAAGAGAGAATAAGACAAAGGATTTTTGACAATAATATGAAAGAGGAGCGAACGATAGTTCAACTTGAATATTATTTTCTCAGCCTTATAATTTTTTTTTTTTTAACAGACAAGTTCATAATAAATTTCTTAATGCCCAGGCAACGTCTGGCATGCTACTCTATCTCCTTTTAAAAAAGAGTACAAAGATACATAACAACACCAATATCCAGCGAGAATTATTATTAAAATTTTATTGTCTTTATTTTTTGTTTTGTATTAAGCAAAAGAGTTCTTAATTAATTTTAATTTCTAAATGTCACGGGCAACGCCAGGCAACCCAACTCTAGTTCTAATGAAAAATTAATTAGTTAATTAACTTTAAAGAGTGATTATAAATAAATATACTTACTTTAGCTCCACATGTATTTATTTTTTATTAATAATACCTACATATTTTTAAATATAAAAACAGAGGTATAGACTCGAGGCGTTAATTTGATGACTTGTGATTAAACTAAAAAGTAATCAGGAATTAAGAAGACCCGCAATAAATGTATTTTTTGACATTGCTTGTAAAAATGGCAGTTTTTTTATATTTTTACACTTTTGAAATGAAAATACAGTTCAATTAAAGACTGAAAAAAAGTTGTCCTCATTCAGTAATAGCTTGTGTGCATGCATACGGAGCAATAATTTATTCAAAAGCATAGGTTAATTTGTAACATGGAGCACCAGTTTCAATGTTAACCTGACGATCTAGGCCTTGTTAAGATTTCCCTCATCCTTCAATCTAATTGTTTCTTTATTTAATAATTGAATGATAATTTAGATATGTTTCAAACTATAAATTTATCTTCATCTGACTTAGGATAGGATTTTTCTTTTAAATTATGGCACACATAGTAGGACTATAATGATAGGTGAAGTAAAAAGTTTTGAGCTTCTTTTCGCTTTATTTGAGCAGCAACAAAAAAAAACGACCGCCTGCTCCTCCTTTTTACCAAGGTCGTAGTGATAAGTAGAATATATCGAATTTTTTTTTTTTTTATTTCCATTTTGAAACTGTCTAACACACAACTGGCTTCACCAAATACAAAACTTCAAATGAACATTTTTAAAATGTATGCTTAATCTTTAAGCATGTTTTAAGTTATTTTTTTATGCAATATATTAATTGTGAGATATAGCTCACTAAAGACATCTACCGAAAATGCTCAGAACTTTTTACTAAACCTAATAATTAAGCAACTTTACTTTGATCATAAACTAATAAATGTACTCAATCGAACACAGCTCATAGATGATAGCTTAAGTTTTGTTGGTTTTACCATTGAAAAATATACATTGCCCATGAGAATTAGCTCTTATTTAATAAAAAGGAGGCAGTCATTTAAATGCTACACATGTTTTTAACATTTAAAACCCCTGTATGATAAACCTATAAACAACAATACCAAATTTACCTCTTTTTTTTTTTTTTGTGAATGGGCTCGTCTAATTTACAATACAATTGTATATTGCCAAGTGGAACTTATTACTTCAAAGGTGAAAGCTTAGTTAAACGTAAAAGTAGCTAGATAGACTTTTTTATCAGGAAATTATGTTATGTATGCAAGCGTTGGGCAATAGAAACTTTTGCAATTGAATCAAACACACACCATCAAGAGAACAGGTAAAAAACTTTTTCATTTTTTTTATTATTATTCTTTTTTTTTAGAAATTATTGCTTGCTCTAATTAGCAAAAGCAGATACATTCAAAAATATTATTCAACAAGAAATAACAACTTTTAATAATGATGATTTTATGTGTTGGAACAAAAGAAAAATTGCAGAAGTACGGAGATAAATTAATTAATTTTACATCTAATATGAATTTATTTTTCAGAATTTCGGATAAAAAGAAGGATAGATTTTTTTTCATTCTTCCAGTTGTATTAAAAAGGCATATCGGGAAAATGGTTGCACAAAAACAACTTACATTACCAATGAACAAGGAATGTTTTACGTAAATTTTGTTCTTAATTTTATATTCATTCATGGTTCACTAATGTATTAGAAAGAATACAATCTTTAATTGTATTAAAAGTATTTCTATCGACTTATATTTAAGAATGACTTTGAAAAGTTCAATACAGAATAAGTATTGGGAAATGTAAATAATAACAAAACCATACAATTTTTATTCATTTATCTTTTTTTCTCTTATAAGACTGAAAGTTTATATTCAAAAACTGACTTATAAATATATAATCGGCCAAATGCATAAATTGTACAGTTGTATAAAATTATAAAAAAATTAATCTATAAAAAATGGAGTTTTCAACAGTTATTAAAACTCATGAAAGATTTAAAAGTTGTTAAAAGATGGGAAAAAGTTCCCTTTATACAATAAAAATATGAATTCTGTTTTAGGTTCAAAGTCCATTGAGTCCATATATATCACAATTGTTGTCTTCAGACCTGCAGGAAGAGGAGTCCTTTTGATCTGTAAGAATAAATTGTCGTTAGAGCCTTTGCAAATTCGCCTCCACTTTAGAGTCATTTTCTTCTGTCATTGCAACAGCAATTAGCCAATCTTCCGCCTTGACTTATACAAAACCTGTTATTAATGATAAGAATCTACATTATAGATAGTAGAGATCTTACTCGATCACAAAAATAAAATAAATGGAATGAAGATTCCACAGTTTATTCGCAGAAAAAACATTCACGATCCGCTTTATTTGACTTATTTATACATATCGAAGATGACACCAAACTGTAGCTTCTACGACCATATAGTGAAGAGATTTGAGTGTATTATTCTTAGATTGATCGCTTCTTGTTTTAAGGTTCTTCCAGCGCTTTTCCACCAACAAATTTTGTCTTCTTTTTTTTTTTTGTCATGATTTTTTTGTATTTTTTCCTTTTGACTGAGCTAGTTCCTACAAAGAATGGGATTGGTGGTTCTTGTTGTAGGACATTAGCAGCACAATACAAGAAAGTGGCCCCTGCATTAAGAATCCAATCAGATTTTTTTCTGATCGCATGTTGATGTCTTTTTATAGTACTGATCTACATTTACAGTGAAACGCGTATTTGTTTTTTATTTTGCCCAAATATCTTGCTTGTCATGAGTCTTTTTAGCAAACTAAGGCTTAGATTATCTCCCCAGACTTGGTATTTCTTGCGGCAATGTATTTTCCTGCATGTGTTTTTAAAAAATGGTGTGTATCTCAAGAGATGGATAATTTTGGGAAAACCCAGTTTGTCCCATATTCGGGGTTTTTGTAATATTCAGCAAAGTGTACTAGTTGACTTATATTGTCACTTTCTCACAATTTTGTCGTAATTATCTTTAATGGTATGTTTTAGGGATATTAAAGAGACTGCAACGCCAAGGAGAGTGCTTGAGGATGTCTACCAAAAGTTTGGACATGAAATTTCCCCCGAACAATTTTAAAAAGAGTACATACTAAAAAAAAACTAAAATTTCCTCATATTTTTGATTTATTTCTTTATTCAATCAATCATTATAATATGTGCCACTCATATAATAAGATAAATCCGTACTACTATGTATTGTACTAAAAAATTTAATAAAATTTTAAACTATGCATTTTTTTTTAACATTGAAAAAAGCTTTGTAAAAAATTTTAGATAATATTTCTATGAGAATTATTTTGAATGACTTCTTTTTTTTTTGATATATTTTAAAGAGAATGCAAAATGAAAGATTGTTTTCAAATCTCTTGTGATTTTATCTCAAAAAAAATACTTAACCTTGTCTCAATGGCTTTTTGGAGCAAAATTTTCAATTTAAAGTAACTAAGGTTTAATGATGAATGTTCTCAAATGATTTTAAATGATGCTGGAGAATGTTTATAATTACTTAGTGAATATTGATACCTACTTGAATTATATCAAAATATAAAGAGGCCTGATAATGATTCTTCCGTTTAATTTTACTCAAATACAGTTTAAAACAGTAAGTTAGCAAGTAACAATATCTTAAACAATATACTGCTGTATTACAAAGTATTAGCTAGTTTTATAGGTTTGTATCCATGTTGTGAATAAATTGTAATTTTAATTTCTGAAGTTTATTGAATGATTTTATAGTTATAGAAATTTAAAACTATTTCCTTGCGTTTAAATCACAATTTTGTATTCAGAACTTTATGAATGATCATTTTTATATATCACTCTCAAACTATAAATTTCTCTTCCTTGGACTTCTAGTAGCATTTTTACTGTAACTTATAACCAACATACTTATACTAAAATAATGAAGCAACTTCGTTTCGGTGAAAAACCTACAATATCAAACACAACTCATTGATTATAACTTCCGTTACGTTGGTCCTGTTACCGAAGAATATACATTGCCCATGAGGACTAGCTCTTGTATAGTGAAGGAAAGGTAACCACTTCCTAGGCAAACTTTTTTTAAACATTTGAAAACATTTAATGACACAATAGATATATTTAAATTTTCTTATAATTTAATATTATTGCTTTTTAAGTAATTGTTGGCGCTAAACTAGCAATAGCAGATGAAAAGTCCAACACATTATCTTTATTTTGTTATTAATGTTATGAATTAACGTATAGCAAAAATAAAAGTAAAATAAGAAATGGAAATAAACTCTGAGAAAAAGTAATTCAACCACTTATAAATATGAAATTTATCTACTGATTAAGTTTAACATTATAAGATTCATAATTAAAAATAAATAAATCATTTAAATTAAAAATACGATCACCAATAAATGTACTTACTTTAGTTCGATAATTATTTCTACATTTTATGTTTAAACAAAGGTATGTCCTCAAGCCTTCCTACGCTCTATCTTAATTTGATGACTTGCAACTGAATCAAAATGGCAAACAACTTAATCCCTTTGTGTTGATAAAACTTTCAAGAAATATATTCCACATTACATAAAGGCTTTAAATGGGCATCCAAAATCTTACAGTTGTACTTTTAGGACTTCTAAAAGTAAAAAAAAATCTTTTAAATAGTTTGTAACTAACACTTACAGTAGAAATGTCGTTATATGAGTGCAGATATCAATTTTTAGAAATTTGCAAATACACGATATTATATTACTTACAAGGTCTACCAAAAGTTTAGATCTGCATTCAAAGCTTCTAGCTATGGTATGATAAGCACATATTAACTAATTTGATATCATAAGAAAGAACAGATACTTTTATTTACGAAAATAGTAAATTTCTATTAAAATTTTATATAACAATTTTTTACATGAAGTGTTTGCTCGATACAGGAAAATTTCTGTATAACCTACTTGTTTAACGAAAATTTTTTAATAAAATATGATCTTTCCTTAATTCGAAAAAATAGAAAAATGGAATCTTATTGAAAATGTCTATCTTTCTGTAGGATAATTTTCTTGTTTTCTTAAAATTCCTGAAACTAAGGGAAGACAATAGCTAAATTCTTATCCATGTCCCTTTCTTGTCATTAAAGGCTGTTCTAGGCCTCCGCGTACAAATTTCCAATAAGTTATCGAACTTCTACATTCTTTTGGCTCGTATAACATCGGTGAGTTGTTGATGGTAACGTAACTTAAAAGGTTTTATACTTAAGTCATTCCAGACCAACCTAAACATTAAAAACTACTACATTACTAACTTTAGATTTTCGACGCCATTTTTGGACATTAATCGATTAAGGTTCGGATATTTTTTTTAATCGGACCTTACTTATTTTTTTTATTTATACTTTTAATTTTTTTTTAACAGACCATTATAGAAGATTAAAAAAGATATGGCAAAAATATTTACAACACATTTATATAATATCATAAATATCATTAGACAAAATAAGAGATTTTTGTCAACTTTTTTTTGACAAAAACAACAGTATTAATCAAATAGAGAAAAATTATAAGAACGCACAATATAAATGAACGCTAATTTATTAAATCAAAGAAGTATTATAATATATCATTTCATCTAGAATATCAATTACTTATTATTCAAAGAAAGTGGAATAAACTTTCGTGTCTTCGTTGCTTTTATCTATGTTACTATAGTCAATGTGAAAGAATATATTAAAAATATTAAATTATTAAATATCACTTTAAAATTGACTTCTCAAGAATATTGAAAACTATTGTAACATAACAGCTGATAGTATATTGACCTGAAAAAAATATCAAACATATGTTACACAAAATGAAATTGAAGAAGTTTTTCTTGAATATGCCACTTAGGATCATACGTAAAAAAATGCCTTTATATCTTATGCAATGGAGCTCATGATTGTAATTTTAATAGGGATCTAGGAAATTACTGTATTTTAGAAATATAAGCATATTTTATTAATAAGATTAGGTGATGTTATAACTGAATGGACAACTCAAGCTGGTTCTTTTCTTATTACGGTGAACCTTAACGATGCAGACATGTGCAAGACCGTTAAACATATATATTTAAGACAATTATTTCTGCTGAAATTTATTCAAAAACAAAATGCCCATATAGAAGTAATTCTTTCTAAATAATGAAAATAACTCTGGAAGATTCCTTTGAGTTAACAAGGGATAAACATCACGGAGCAAAAGTTCGTAGTTTCTAATCTAACGTATATTGACAATGTTAAAACAACAAAGATCTTTGATAAGTTAATCGGAACAAATTGTTATTGCCAATTTTGAGATCCTAGGTAATCCACATATACAATTCATAATTTTATAGTTTGAGTAACAGTATTGATTTTTACAACCCAAAACTCCAAAACCAATATTGTTAACAAGTAAATCCTTAAATTTCTTTAAAAATATTATAATTACAGATTTTTGAAACTATTTTCTTGCGTTTAACTCATAATTTTATTTTGAAAAAATGTTTTGATTGATTGGTTTATTTTAAACTATAAATTTATCTTTGTCATACTTCCAATAGGATTTTTTTGTGTAAATTATGACAAAGTTAGTGGGGGAAAAATCTTCAATCAACTTGAGCACACATCACAAACCTATTAATGTACTTAATCAAGCACATTTTATAGATAATAGATTCGTTTGGTTGGTACTTCTATTGAAAAATAACACTTGCCCATATGGATTAACTCTTATCTAGTGAAGGAGAAGTAGCCACGTTCCTGGCAATCATTTTTTAAATATTTACTACCATTTTATGATGATATTATTCGGTTCGTGGTATTTTGTAGGCTTTATATTTAACATTTCTCCTAATTTTTATTATTTTTGGAAGAATTTGGTGCGTGCATGAACTTTCCAAATCAATTGACAATAGCCAAATGGAAGAAAAAATACTTCAAATATGGGGGTTGAGTTAAGCGGGAATGTAGCTGGTGTTTTGGGAAATCAGGAATGCAACAAATGGGAATAGCAGCTTTCTGATAACTGGATAAATCCGATTTAATCTGGCAACCCATTAAGAAAAATGTAGTAAAGATACAAGGTCCTTAATGTTTGATGTATTTAATTAAAATATCGACAAATAAGTTCTGGAAACATAAAACAAATAATATAAAGAAAATTGCGTGAAAAATGAAACAAGGTTTTTGTTTTTTTTAAATAACCCCCATGTATTTTTGAGCATTGTTGATTGGCCTCAGATTAAAAAAGCCATATTTTAAAATTGAGGTTATTATAAAAATATAAGTAAATTGGAAAACAAATAAAAAAATTGTGAAAAAAAGTGATATTTTTCTCTTAAATATACTGATTTAGTTTTAGTCAAATCTGTTCCGAGTAATCTGTTTTATTGTAATCTTGTATCTGTTCCAAATTAACCCCTGTGTGTGCAAAAAATGTTAATGTAGTTATAAAAGATTTTTCATATTATGATAGTACGTAGTCCCTCTAAGTGTTTTAGGAAATGTTTCTCTGCAAATGGAAATATAAATATTCTTAATCAATTTTAAATAATTATTTAATATATCGCTCTTGTTTATTCTGGAGTCTATAATCCATACAATAGAATTAGAGAGACAATTTTTTTAAATGATAGCACAACTTGACAATTAATAAAAACATGGATATATGTCATTTTAAATGGTCAAGCTCTTATCCTGTATAAAATTACCCATTTTAAATCACTAAAATATATTTTGTAGTTATGGATAACTATAAATCCCTATGCACGTTAGGTTTAATATGGGTTTTAGTGTACAAGGTACACGGGCACTCTGAGTTGAAATAAATATTTTCAATCTTATAATGTATTCTAATAAGTGATAAAATATATATCTTAAAGTTAAATTTAATAAAAAGAAACAATGTGCATGCCTTTTTATAAACAGGGAAAAATATGTTTTGGTCTTTCCATATATCCAATGTTTGAGAGATTTTGACGGTCCTGTAATGTCCTATAAATTATATTTTATCGAAAATTAATGGTTCAACATCTTATTATAAAATAAAATGTGTCTAATTTTCTTAATTTCGAACTAAAATTTAATTTATTGTAATTGCTGCAATTGTTTTCAGCGGTTGTTGCAATCATAGAGATCATATGATCTTCCGGTATGCTTAAATAAAAGAAACTGAAATTACCATAGTAAGCCTGACAATTTGAAGTATGTTTTGGAGAAGAAGAGCTTAGCTGATATGACGTTCTATTAGGTCAGCTGTGAGGTGCTACTTGGAAGCCAATAAGCCCATATCTCACTCTGTATCTAGCAAACACATATGTAAGAGTTACTTTCAAGTTTATTTTCAATTCTACTCTTAGTCCAACAAGGACTTACACTTATAATTCAATAAGTGTGTTTTTCTCAGTCAGTTATGAGGAAACTCACTTATTATAATTTCATCATCATTTTTAAGAATATACAACAGATAGAATTAGAATAAGATTAAATTGTTCCTCTCCTCTCTATTTAGTCAACTCCTAATACATATACCCAATTCAGGATTTTGAGTTATAGTTCATCATTTCTGTTCCGCACAATATGATTACAGGATTTGCACTTAATTCACCAGTTAAAAATATAAATCCATAGACAAGTGTACAGGTTCTTTTTAAGAGGCTTGAAACTAGTCTATGCATTAAATAAATATATTCTATTTAAAATCAACTATTCCTAATAAGTTATGAGCCTTATATCTTTTTAGAGTATAATATATTGTAAATACCTTATATTAAAGTAAAGTGTTCGAAATATTTTGTGTTAAATTTAAATTTATTTTAAATATTTTTTTCATTATATCATTGCCAATAGTTATAGTCAGAAATGTCATACCTGGAGAAAATTGACTGGTATTTTGAAATATAATAATAAAATAATTCAAGTTTTTTTCTTATTGAAAAAAAAACTAGTACTATAAATCAAATTTTGTATTTTCTGTTCAAAATTGAGTTATTTTCATCTTTATTCATCAAGAACATAAAATAATATTTCAATTCTTTTAAGTATAAGTATTATTAATCATCATCACTACCAAATAAATAGTTACTTCTCATAAAAATAACTAAGAAAAAATAAGATAGTCATCTACACTAAAAGTAATCATTTATATATATATAAATACTGTAGTAGTATTTGAGAACCTCTCAAAATAAATCCTTCAAACTCATATTTTACACAGATTATTTTTATACATACAAACAACTTTTCCCGATAACCCGCTTTAAGTTCAAAAAAATTGATCAAACTCCTTCAGAATAAGGTACTCTAATATGCATGTTTCTAATCCCATAGGTTTAAATATAGAAGAAAAAAAATATCTTTACTTGGATCATACATGAAATGTATGATATCTATTCAATAATACCTAATCATTCAATAGAATATGTACATTGTACATACATACTAAATCATCATCGATAACCGAGTGAATAAATAACCATGACCAAAATGCAAGAGGAAAAAAACTATGTGCAAACAAAAATAACCGTCCAAAAGTCAATATTGAGCTAATAGATAATATTTCAGCATCCGATAATCAAATTGAATTCAATCATAAGATTAAAATGAACATTTTATCTAATTGAAATTGAACTTTCTTTGATTATTTTGACCCGTTTAGAGATAAATATACATTTTATTTAGCTCTTTTCCTCAATTGACACTTATTGATTTTAAGAAGCTGACTCTGTGTATTGGGAATTAAAAAGGGGTATTAATACATTTTATCTAAAGCTATAAAATAAGTCGTGAAACGAAGACCACGTGATCAGTATTTGTACAAAGTAGTGGTCGTAGCGAAACCTTCTTCCCGCTAGGAGCGTTGATTATACTTGAATATAACTGCATAACTAAACAGTCTCCATAAAAATACTGCGAATGAAAGAACCCTTGAATACGTCGTCAGGGAAATGACAGAAAATTAAAAAGTGACATCATCTGTAGTATCATAAAAAGCAACATCTTGCACGGGAAAAAATGATACCATTTGATTTTGTCGAATGTTTTCTCTTCTTTTATTAATTTTGACTTTGGAGTGAAAAAAGAAAGATAATCGGGTTCTGCCAATCTATTTGTATAACACTAATAAGAGTTATGAGTACTTACAAATACCAATTATGAAAAAAATTACCAAATTGTACTTTAAATCAAATCACGGTATAAATTACTACGTTTATTTTGTCGACTGTTTCCCCGTCCCTATTATATATTTTATTTGTACTTCTGAACCTTTTAATACAATATACATCGTCAATATTTCAAGAATTTTTTAACGATTATGGCATTATAACTTAATTATCTTGACTATATAGTCCCAGATCTAATGATAATGCAGAGATTACAGTTAAACAAATGAATACATTAGTCAATAAATTTTGACTTAACATAGGACTTGTGGAAGTTAAAATTTTGAAAAACTTCACGGATAACATTCACCCGCTCCGTTAATATTTTCAGGACAATAGGAGCTTTACTACCTTCGATTGTCTACAAGAAGACTTCACCAAAAATAATTGATTACACTCACACTAAATTACATTAAATGAAAAACAAAAGAAGAAACAGTTTTAATTTATATAAACGTTCACTGAATACATAAACCATTTCGGACAATATCGTATCGTATTGTAAAGAGTAATATAAAACTTCCAAGATTTTTTTCTTACTTTTAATAACAAAAAAGTTATTGAGAATAATTTCTGTCTAAAAATACCAGCAATAACTGGTTCATTTTTGCAAATATTGTAAAAAATATTTCATTAAATTTTCTGGAAGATAAAAATACTAAAATGTCATCTCTTAGTATATAATACATATTATATACAAAATTGATTTTTTGTACCATTTCTTCTTAGAAATTGAAAATAGACGCTTTATGAAAAAAAGTTGAAATATTATTGAGAAAATGACAGATATTTAGAATAGAAATGGGATAACAAACTGTGACAAGCTGTCCTACAATAACTGTTGGTGAGCTTAGGGAGAAAGTGAGTAAACAGTCCGGTTTGTCGTTAGATCAGAAAATAAATTAACTATTTCCTAGCAATTGCAAAATTAAGAGATCGATTTATCAAATCCCTTAGCTTCTAAATACGGGTACCTACAAGCCAAATTCTACCTCCGAAGTCAGTGCACCGGACTGGACCTGACACTAGCTGTTGTACAGATCAAATGCAAGAAATGGCACCTTAACTATGTAGATTGTCATAGAAATTCATTCTGTGAAGTTCTAAAGAGGTTGCCGGCTCTTCGTAGCGTGTACACAAACAAAACGAAGATCCATACTGTACAGTTTAGTTTGAATTTTATCCCTAATTCTTGACAGATTTGGTGATGATAGTTAAATTAACATCAGTTCAACTGATTGAACGAAACGAGTATTCAGGATAAAGTTTAATTTTTCGAACGGTTTAAGAAAGAACAATTAATACCTAGGATCCATTCACACCAACCTCTCTCAGAAAATTAACCAAGAAGACTCCAATCAAAATCTACTGTATTCAAATATATATATCTCTATGACTTCATCAAAGACAAGAAAGTATAAATAGACCCAAAAATAACGAAATAATAGAATTATGATTTACTCTTATGAGCGAGAAGGAGAAGAATGGGACAGTTTCTCCGATGTTTAAAAATCTACAAGAATCCATAGCTACATAGAATCAAATCTAAATGTACTCACTCTTGCGCTCTACCAGCTATTTATACCGTTTTAGACCTAAAAAATGCACATTTCTTTGAGGCGCACTCCAGTAAAAAACCATAATTGCAGTTTGTATATCGGTTTTTTTTTTTTTTTTTTGTTGACAAGGAAATTCACTAGAGTTTTTAAAAAATGAAAGAAATATCACAACTTTTCCAACAAAGGTATTATAAGATCAATATAAAGTCCTGAATTAATTTGAGCCACTACTTTCAGATGTAATTTTTTGAATCTAATGCACAGGACATCTTTAAACAAATTTATAACTTTGTTAAATATAACCTCTTTACAAACTGTGCTCCAGCCACTTTTTGATTTATAACTCAACCTCCTATCTTGTTTCCTTGATCTCCAAGAAGCAGTATTTATGTTTTGGGTACGGAATAAGCCCCCTCCTCTTATTTGACCCCCTTCCCCACAAACACACAAATTAGTACCATGTCTTAGCCATACCAAATTCAAAAGAGGCACCCATCCAAAGTTTTAGGTCCGAGGTCAAGCTGTGTAGGCATCCATAAAGGACACACACACAAGCTCTATTTTATATATTTATAATTTGCATAATATAAATTACTAGGAAAGGCTTGCCTGGCGTTGCTCTGGCCAAGGAGGAAGGAAGAAATCGCATTGGCAATGGCCAAAATAATTGAAAAAGTTGAAAAATCACATATAAACTACTTATTTATACTACATATACTAATAAATTTAATTGAATGTTTTGTTGTTGTCGAGAAAGATTGTGATAATTATAATTCTCTTACTTTAACATTAATGATGGAGCGGGAAATCGACTATACTTTAATACTAATCACACTATATTATCTGGTAAATTAAGGTAGACCACAGATTCTCATCCCCCAATACTCTTACTAACCCTGTGACTATTATTTATGATTATTTTTTTTTGAACAAATTTTTATAAACTTCAAATAACATACTAACATTTATGCATAAAAATTTGTTTAGATTCGAAGTCCATCTTTTATTTTTGTGAAAAAATTGTAACATCCAAAGAAAAAGAAAAAAAATTATAAACAAATTTCTACAAACTTTATTTTTTCTACGAATTCAATATTCCATTGTAAATCCATTTTTTTGGACCAGAAATAAAAGGAAATTTCAATTTTCTCAGATTTTTTTTTTTTTTTTTTTGGCCAATAAGTTTTTTGATTTTGAATTAATTTAGAAAACATCCGAATTAGTGTAGTTGTTTTTGAAACGCCAGTCACTTTTTAATTTATGACTCAATCCTCTATCTAGTCTCCTTGAGCTCCAAAAAAAACAGTTTTAGTGTTTTAGGTATAGAATAAGTACCCATTATTTGACTCCCAAAAAATCGACACCCCCGACTTAGCCTGACGGTTCAAAAGTGGCACTCTTGCAAAATTTCATCCTCCTAGGTTCAACAGTGTGTGCATCCATAAAGGACACAGACACACACGGGCGCACACAAACTCTATTATATATATACCGAATTTTTCCTGTAACATGTCCAAACGTTGTGTAGTTCAGCTCATTAAATCAAAAGTAACGTTTCTAAATCATATCTTTGTCTCTAAATGGGTGTTCTTTCAATACAAATAGCCTGAGTAATAAAAAATGCTTGTATAACAGTACAACAATTCTCCGGATAAAATTTTTCAACATAATGTTATATATACTTTATATATTAAGATGTGATTTCTTCAGAAACTTTTCTGGAAGGCAAAAACCAAATATAATAATAAACAGAATAAAAACGAGAAGGAAGAGATGACGATGATACAATAAGAAATTGAATGCTTTTAAGATATAATCTTTGTCACTCAATGAAATATATTTTTCTTCACATCGAAGATAATAAAAATAACTCAGAAGATATTGCTTTATAAATCTATAAATAGGCCAGGGAAATGGGAAATCAAATAGAAGAATCAGAATACATGTACATACATACATATATATATGTATATTGAACATAATATTTCTTTTCTACTCCTTAGAGCAATCGGAATTATGAAAAGGATCAGTGTATGTATATATACTCCTATGATATGTACAACGTATATAAATATAAATTCTGATTTGTTATACATATATATCGACTATCATCCATCCATTATATAAATGATCAGATATATTACGTACAATATGTTAGAATGGAAAATATCTTATAACATAAACTATGCATGATTTGCAATTCCTTATGCTATTCAGTCTACCTCCTAAAGTCCCTTCTCACTTGTCTCAGAATTTACATGTAGGTATGTTTAAAAAAATATAAATTTGTATTTTTTACATAATAATAACTATTATAAAATTTTTTCCTCAAAATGATACAAAAGTTACCTTACCTGGTTGGATATGTATAAAGGAAATTGCAATTTTTTTTGTCAAAAAATTAAACCTTTTATTACACACAATCGTTACAATTTCCATGAGTATTTGTTTGATTTGTCTATTTGAACAATAGATGGTACATCATCGAATTGAAAAACATCATCATAACAAACACAACAGCGCATACTTATTGATACTAAATATGTTGTGTTGCAGTTTACATTGACACTTTTGCAATCTGGTATAGTGTAGTTCCATTATATTTGAAAGAAATTCAAATAATTTTAAAACCACACTACGATGAAAATTTATTTTAATTATAATGTTGCATAGAGTCTCATTAAATATTTTGGAGATCCATATCTATGATATAAGTATGATTTTGATATCAAATTATAATATGTTTTTTAGGGTGAGGAGCTTGAACTGGGTGGTATGTATATTGTAAAACTAAGGGAATCTTTCCCTTATCATATATATATCAAGAATTATATAGTAGAGCTACTTAATCCGACAATAAATTTTTTTGTTATGGTGTCCACTACGTTTTTTACATACCTATAACTAAAGTTTAGTCCCTTGTCTAGAATTAAACGCCTCTCATTATCCTCATCTCATATCAAGAGTATGGATATTCATCTATAAAATCAAGTTAACGATGAATCCATCAAGTCAGACTTTAACATTGATCTCTCAAAGATGTTTATTGTATGTACCCTTTGCTAATCATCTACATATGTTCAAAAAAATTATGGAGAAATACACGGGTGTACCTATCCCTTCCCGAGGAACCATCAGTAAATTAATGGAGGATGTTGGTAATGATGTCATTTATAGAAATACTTCCATTGTAAATTGTGAAGTTGAGATAATTTTCTGCATGTTTTGAGTCATCCACAACAAATTACGATCAACGTTATCAGTAAAAAGTATAAAATATTTACTAATTTCGAAATGGAACTCTGAATTTTGTACAATCTAACAGTAAGTATTCATTTTTTTTAAATCTAACAATAAAATATGATTCTATTTTAGCTAAAAATATCAAGAATTATGATACACATCTCATTAAATGGCAAAAGCAACTGCTTAAATGGTAACAAAAACGGGGGTAGTTGCTTTGGATGGTTCGCAACTAGTTTGTCTGACACTAGAAGTTTCACTTAAAGACTTGGGTATGATCATTAGGTTTTCCAATATTACATAGTCAATAAATATTACTTTTTTATCCCTTAAGGATATGCTATGATTATAAGCTCCAAGAAATGGTGTTCAGAAAACTCATAAAAGGCAAAAACAACTGCTTAAATGGTCACAACAACGGAGGTAGTTGCATTGGATTTAGCATTATAATTAGCAATTGTGTGTGTCCTTCATTATAATAGTATGCTGTTATACGAGCATAAATAACGGGGGAGGGGGGAATCTTTTTTGATACCCTTAATAAGGAGTAATATCGCCGGACATTACTACATAATTAGCTTTTGCTATGTATTTAATTCTAACATTTTTTTATTAGTGTATTTATTGTCTAATTTCGTGATTTTGACATTTACTTTATTATTAATAATTAGTTAGATCTCATTGGTAGAGATATATCTATCCTGTGCACAATTGTATATAGCAACTTCCACATGAAGAAGAGGTCTCGCTTGTGTTTTGCAACCTAAAGTTATGACATATTTCACTGGATTCTGGTATCAGAACAAGAAAATATTATTTGGATCAATCTATTATTTCAATATTCTGTATATATAATTTATTATTATTAGTTATATGATTCTAATTGTTTAATTTAATATATATATTTAATATAAATGTATGATGGTTTATTTTTTAGTTTTTAGATTATTTTTAATTTAAGCCTTCTTTTTTAAACTTGGAACTTTACATGTATTTCGAAATACTCTACTTTGTTATTTCATTAGTTATTATTCTGAGAATGTGGTTCATAATTAATTATAACTTTTGTTATGAAGGGAAGTTACAGAGGTCTAAAAAGAGAAAATATTAGCAGGCCCGTAACTACAAGGAGAGGGGTGTAATACCTAAAGTTGATAATCCTGTAGAGAAAAACGCGTGCAAGGAGAAGGGGGGGGGAGACTTATGGTATCATTGTTTAAAATACTAATGTGATTATCAGTTGCCTGCTTTATTATGATTTCTGAGGGTATAACGAAAGTATTTATTAGCAAAAAGTTTAATGAAGACATACTACGTATAATTGACTTAGACAGTTTTTATCCGTTACATTAGATTTGATTACAATCACACTCCATGAAATTGTAATTCATTATGAACCATATTCTCAGAATAATGACAAATGAAACGGCAAAGTAGAGTATTTCGAAATATATTTGAAGTTCCAAGTTTAAAAGGAAGGCTTAAATTAAATATAATCTACAAGCTAAAAAATAAACCATCATACATTTATGATAAATATACAAAATTAAACAATTACAATCATAAAAACTAATAACAATAAGTTATAAATAGAGAATATTGAAATAATAGATTGATCCACATGATATTTTCTTGTTATGACATCGGAATTCAGTTAAATATGGCATAATTTTTAGTTGCTAAACACAAGCCAGACGTGGAGCTGAATCAAAAAGATAATTTCCCTTTCTTCCTAATGTGGAAGTTACAAAATACAATTGTGCACAGGATAGATATATCTCCATCGATGAGATCTAAATAATTATTAATAATAAAGTAAATTTCAAAATCAAGAAATTAGACAATAAATACACTAATAAAAAATGTTAGAATTAAATCCATCTTAAAAATTTAGTGCTAAAGCTAATTATGTAGTAATGTCCGGCAGTATTACTCCTTATTAAGGGCATCAAAAAAGATTTCCCCCCCCCCTTTATTTATGCTTGTATAATACTATACTATTATCATGAAGGATACGCACAATTGCTAATTATAATGCTACACCCAATGTAACTATCCCCGTTGTTGTAACTATTTAAGCAATGGTTTTGCCTTTTATGTGTTTTCTGAACACCATTTCTTGGAGCTTATTAACCATAGCTTATACTTAAGTGATAAAAAAAGTGACATTTATTGACTATGTAATATATGAAAACCTAATGATCATACCCAAGTCTTTAAGTGAAGAAAACTATTGTCAGAAAAACTAATTGCGAATCATCCAAAGTAACTACCCCCGTTGTAGTGACCATTTATTTAAGTACTAGTTTTTGCCATTTAATGATTTTATATCATAATTCTTGATAATTTTAGCTAAAATAGAATCATATTTGATGATTAGATTTTTAAAAAATGAATACTTACTGTAAGATGGTACAAAATTCAGAGTTCCATTTCGTAATTTGTTGTGGATAACTCTAAACATGCTGAAAATTATCTTAACTTCACAATTTACAATGGGGGTATTTCTATAAATTACATCATTACCAACATCCTCCATTGATTAATGATGGTTCCTCGGGAAGGGAAGAATTTACCCGTGTATTTCTCCATAAACTTTTTGAACGTAGGATGATTACATGCAATAAGCATATTTTGTGAGATCAACGTTAAAGTCTGACTTGATGTATTCATCGTTAACTTCATTTTATAGATGAATATCCATACTCTTGATATGATATGAGGATAATGAGTCGCGTGTAATTTTAGACAGGGGACTAAAGGCACATTTATATCCACAAATCCGACAGACCATCTGTTTCTCATCCGATAAGTATTTTCCAAATTTCTGGGCCTCCATTTTCAGAAATCCAGTTGGAAGTCGACGTTATTTTAGGCATTTTATTCAGTTCTCTATCGACTATCAGCATCTAATATTATATTAATATTGAATAATAATGGCGGGAATGATAACGTTCTTGATAGAAGAAGATGTATATTATTTAATCAATGATGCCATAAGTATTTTTCCCTTCTCCTCGCACGCTTTTGTATTCTTATCAAAATTATCAACCTTAGACTTATACCTCTTTGATTAAAATCTTGTTGTTCAATTTGTGAAGTAGATCACATTTTTTCTCAAAAATATAAATGTAGGTTTCCAAAATAAGTGTAGTTTATTTTATAATTTAAGATAAATAATATTCATTGCTGTTAATTTTTGTTACTGTATTAAAAAAAAGGTTATGTCAAAATATGATTTAAGTTTTATCAACTCCCTCCCTTTACCTTCAATGAAAAATCTTTGTATGAGCACTGCATATTTCCATTAGTAGAGAATCAAATACACCCTTTGTGCCTTCCTTAGTTATTCTGATGGCCCTGGTATATAGAGGTGTATAATTTCTGTCCTACCAATATGTAAAAATAGAATAAGCCGAAAATGAACGTGGTAATCCTGACAATTTGAAGAATATGTTGAAGGAGAGGAGCTAAGCTGTCATGATGTTTTATTAAACTATGCTACAAGAAGCCGTGAGAGGAAGAGTGAAATATACACAAATAGACAATACTCTGCATATAGCAGGAATGTTGCTTGGTAATTTTGCCTGTAACTATTTTGACTCAGGACATTTTACCTTAAAGCTATTTAAGGTCAATTATAATTTCGACTAAATCTATAAATAAATGAAGTTTATACATCGGTATTGTTTATTTTTGGTTGAAATCAAAATATGAAATAATTATTACTATAAGATGTATTAAATGTATGTTTTATGTTAGAATAATATTGGAATTATGATCCTGCCTCATATTATGTTTTTTCTTCAATTCATGAGTCTTTTCTAGTATGAATAATCCATCCTGTCTAATGATAATTACTAACGAAGAAATGATAAGCAATTCTTCGTTTCGAATCTTGGCTGTGTTTATCAATATTTGATTTCTTATTCTACTAATTTTATTACCTATTTTGTGTTTGTTTCGAATTCATTGCATAGTGAGATTTTGTGGCATGATTCCATCCTTTTTCCAACAGAGAACAACCATTTAATATGCTTTATAATGATACAAATAACATATTTTGATTAAAAATTCCAAGGGAATATCAATTTTAACAAAAAACAACGTATAAATCTCATTTATTTGTATATTAATACGAAATATCCTTTAGCCAAAATGTCTTTAAGGTCAAATGTCCTGAGGCAAAGTAACCTAGCGCCAGCTAGGCCGCATACCTAAGCAAGAATTATTCCATTGTTGATTCTCAATTTTACTCTGAATCCAAAAAAAGACATATACTTATAACTCCCGGCCAAATCTTCTTTGTTACTCTCCGTCACACGCACTAGTTATTACTTTATAGATTGATGTTCTCTCATCAAGAGTAAAATAATGATGATAACAGCTTTGAAGAAAAAAAAACTCTTCAGATGACCAACTGCACAAAAGTCTCTTTTACATTTGGGTCATAATTCATATAACTTTACTAATACATTTATAGATTAGTTTTTGTTTGTTATTTGTTTTTTGAAAAGTCGTGATTCTGCGTAATAATTTATTTGTCTACGTCATTTGTACCTAGACCTTTTTTTATTTAACTTCTTTAATGCTATTCTTCCCCTATTTAAAAAAAAAAGTTTTTAATTAAAAATGTCTTCTTTTTTTTTTGGGGGATTCTTGGGGGTTTCTTTTCATGTATACCACACTACGACTACTTCTATTATGTAGGTACTTCAATTTCTCCTCTTTCCCGCCTCTTTCTCTCCCGCCTTTGTGTCTTCTTATTTATTCTTCTCTTTCCAATTTCAAGAACCAAAAAATATGATCTCATTTATTCTTATTTCCTTCTTTATTTATTTTTTTATGCTTTTGTCCCTATTTGTCGTTTTCTTTTCTTTTTTTTCTTTTTGACTCACTTCATTCTTTTTGATCATTAGTATCAATGATAATGTTGTTGAAAGAAAAAATATAAAAAAATATATAAGGGAGCAAATAGACACCAAAAAGATTTTTTTATTTTTTTCTTAGACTATTTGTATTTATTACTTAAGATTTCCTTTAAGAATATAATCTTCAAGTATAAACAGTATATTTATGTATGTATATTTATATAGCAACACCTTTCTCCTCCTCCCTTTTACCTACACTCAAATATATCTTCAGTGAGGTCCAGAAATGAAGACAAATTTTGTTTTAATGCTATTTAATTTAAAGTATTGTGTTCAGAGTTCTCGTTACTAAAGTTGGAAATATTATGACAAGGTTTTGTCAGAAAAATTATTAAAGTGCAAGAATGGTGCAAACTCACCTTTTGCCTCCCTTTTCGCCTGATTTTGACCCTTTTAACTTTGAAATGTAGAAACTGGTTGAGGATTAGCCCTGTGCAGTTAAGACGGTACATGTTTTTTTGACGTCCAGCCAGAAGTATTTGGCGTTAGTTAAAAAATTGCATTGATTATCGAATTATTTATTCCACAATTCTGGAAAAGGCATTGTGTCCTTGTTGCAATCTGCGCTGGAAATGATGAGATTGCAAACTTCTTAAACCTGGACCAGTCCTTTCACTGGAGAATCAGAAAAGAAATGAAAGAGTATAGAGAAGACTATGAATCAATAGAAAAACGTTCTGATTACAAGATAAAGTCATTGCAAATTTGGCCTCCAAGCTCACCAGACCTCAAACCCATGGACTTGTTTGTGTGGGGCGTAGTTGAGCGACACACCAACAGATCGTCATGTAACAGAAAATTTGGGAAAAATTACAGAATTTACTAAAGGAAACTATCATCAAGACCTTTTCCTGTTGCGAGATCGAGGCAAGGCCAAACGCCAAATGGCGATAATATAGAAAAATGATTCAGTTTTCATTTGTTATTGGTTTCTATTAAAATCTTTAGAAGAAAATCTTTTTTTTAATCGTGTTGGTAGTTCAATAGAGGTCAACCCCTGTACACAGGACAATATTCAACTTATAAAAATTATTATTACATAGTCTAATACAAACCATATCATTCTGTGATTAATTTAATTTCTTTAATGGGACTCTAATTTTGAATCAACCTGTATATATCAAAAAAATCGCTTAACAGACTCAATTTGGTTCTTTTGTTTATGTTAATATTTTTTTCAAAAATAAAAATCCTTGGCTTAAAAGAAAAATAGAAAGCACACAAAAGAGTATCCTCATAATTCATAGCTATGTAAATAATAATAATAATCAGGGAAATGGTGGCCATAATTTAGTTGTAGAATGATAAATGTTCCACAAGAACATTGGTTGTCTCTTTTTGTGAAAAGGGAAATGTGGAGGAAGAATGAAATTCATTGTTAAGAAAAGCAACATCAACAATAACAAATATTGAAACATTTAATTTACAAATTGATTCCAGGATGAAAACTGTTTAATAAATGGATTAACGAGATTTTCTTCGGGAGCCCATTTTATCTATGTTGTATATTAGTGATGGGACGATTAAAAAAATCCCGATACCAATTCAGATGGGATTCCAGTAAAAATTACCGATACCGATTCTTTAATATTTTAAATCATAGTAAAAAATACAATTTTGTTATCAAGGGCCCTCACAAGATTTTATTTTTATGGGGAGGGGGGAGCCATAACTTAGAAAAGTAATAAATAGGTAAATATCAGTAATAAATAATAATCGGAATCGTAAATTAAACATTATTTATCCGATGCCGATTCTGATTCCAGAAAAAAAAAACGATTCTGTCATTTCCGATTCAGATTAATCGACCCAAAAACTATTGTATATGCATAGATATCTAAATAATAGGATTGGTACGATATGGGGTTGAACTGTGGATCTGTGGTACTGTTATATATATGTATAACTACATATTAAATATTTTGAAATTATCCTTTTTTTATTATTGGTTTGTATAAATATTATACATAAATACATTTAAAAATAAACTGGAGCAATGGATTTGATTATTATTTTTTTACAAAATCGAACATGCCTTATAAATATCTATTGAGCCTTAAATATCGATATGATGCCTATGACTCTGAGTCAAAAGAAATAAAACAATATCCAAAAGAAATAAAAAAAACGATAATGACTTACAAAATTATCAAATGCATCACAGTTGAAGAAAAAATTCCGTGGATGGATAATTGATATAAATTTCCCTATGTTTCCAAGTTAGTTTCACGATACTTTAAAACTAAAGGTACATTTGTATCAGGTGAAATTATTTTTTTGACAGCTGGTGATATTGTGAGTTCCAATCGTTCTTGATTATTACTGGAAAATGTAGACAAGCTCATCTTTTCCCAAAAGTTTTTATAAATTCAATAATAATAGTATTATATAATCCGTATATATTTTATATTAACTTTTGATATTTGGAAAAGTTAAGTATATTTAGAAATAGTTCATTGTTACCGAAAATAAATTATAAAGAACTAAAATATCCAAAAAAAACTTGAAAAACTCCATTAATTCCATTAAAAAACATTTTACTACTATACGGTACCGAACGGCGACCCGTAAAGAGTGTACCGGGGGTTAAACTGAGCCGTGGGTTTAGCGAACCGTCCCGGCCCTAATAAATAGGTACACCTAAATAGACTCTAAGGGAAGAGGTTAAAATTATATCTACAGGAGAAAATATTATCAGCTTGAATTGACAAGGTTTAAATGCTTACTGAACAAAAATTATTTATGGTCTTGTATCATTATAAGGAATATTATTTTTGAAGCGAAAAATTAGAGTTTTATTCTTCTCACGCAATAGAAAAGTCCCATTCCTACATTGGACCTATTGGAAACATGGAACCTGAAAAACAACGTTGTTGGTCAAGTATTTGACACAACAGCTAGCCATAGTGACATCAACAACGGTGCAGCAAAACTGATTGAACACAAACTTGGGCGAAAAGTTTTCTATTTCGCTCGCAGACATCATGTATAATTGGAGGAAGATGGGAGGCTATTTTTGGGAAGAGTCAGGGTCCGGACAATACAATATTTGATAAATTAAAAGAAGTTTGGCCCATGTTAGATAAGGACCATCCAAGAATTTTAGCCAATGTTGAAAAAAAAAATTGCACCATCATGAAGAAAAAAACAATTAATGCCATAAAAAACCTTCTAGAGAAGACATCTCCAAGAGCAGACTTCAGAGAAGTAACAGAGCTGTGCTTGATTATTCTCGGTAAGAAACCTAGTCGCGGTATTCATTGGACCAAGCCCGTTGGATGGCCAAGAATATATATGCTTTCAAAATTTTAATGATTTCAAGTGGACTAAAGTACGGAAAGGACACTACAATACATATCCTAGAAAGAATAAATAAACTCCTGGTTTTATTTTATAGAAAGCACTGGATAACAGCCAAATCTGCCGCTGATGCTCTTATCCACCATTTGCAATTGATTAACAACATGCTTCACTTTCAAGATATTGATAATGAACTTGCAACCTCTGTTCTGCAGAAAATGAGAAATCACGGTTGGTATCTGACTCAGGAAATTAGTACCATTTAACTTATTCAGTTGAGATAAGAGCATGACCACGCCTATAAAATAAAATCTGGCAATATTTTAGTATGTTATATTATATGATAATAATAACCTAGGAGAATACCTAAAAAAGACAGGGGAAAAAATATTAAAAACAAGCATTTTTTAATATCTGGAGTAAAATTTACTCATGGGCACAAATAAAGGGTTAATAAAAAATTATACAGATTGAAGCACAGTTTATTGGCTTTGATTTGATAACCATATCAATGCTATACGATAAGCCATTGCGAAGCTATAGTAAAAAGAATACACAAAGTCACTTTTTATTGCCCTTTTTTAGAGCCACCGACAGTAAATTTTCAAGACCCTTGTGGCAGGCATAGCCGCGCTCCAAAATCCAAATGACTCGTATATTTAGTTTCTACAGAACTTGGAGAACGGGAAAAAGTAAAAATATTAAGAGGTTTGAAAAAAAAGTTAAAATTTGAACAGATCTAATGTACACACGTACACTTTTGAGTATTTCTAATAATATCTACTATTGCTGTCTTCAATCTAAAACGATGTAACATAAACGAAACTAAAGTATTTCATTATGTGGCCATGAGATACAATTAAAGTGAATGAGTATATGCGTGTTTACAATAAAAAACAATGTAATTGTCGCAAAAACATTTTTAAGCAGTAACATTTAGAGAACTGAAGAGCCATCTAACGAATAAAAAATAAGATGTACCGATGTAACATTCGAATTTTTTTTCATTTTTTAATAGACATATTTATATAAAAATTATTGCATTAAGGACATATTTTTGAATGATCTTTTTTATGAAAGACCTATTTTTTAATCACCTTTTTAGCCATTTTTATAAATACTGGTAATTTTTCTGCTAATATCCCATTTATTCAGGCTTGTATTTTTGAATAGGGCTGACTGTACTTCCTCATCAAAAGGGGCAAGGTTCTTACCTTTGATTAATTAAGCTCAAACTATCTCTTGATAAGATGAGAAAAATTCTGTACTAAACAACTTTCCAATATGTGGCAAGAATGACGTCATGGACAACCTACCATCGGATTTTTTAACTATTTTCTTTTTAGATAAAAGGTCGGAAGATAAAATAATTATAACGATATAACGTCGTGATCAATGTAATTCAAATTATAAATTGCGAAATTCATACTATTAAATAAAGATATGTAATTGGAAAAATATTGTACAAATTTGACTAATTGATTTAAGTTGTTGTTTTTTTATATCTTTTGGAGGAAAAGTTGAGAGGTACAATGTAATATCTTCTCCTTTTTTTCATTTTTATGTTCTGTATAAATAAATCAAATACGGTACCTCATTACATTTCAGAAAATCAACTTTTTTAGGATCAAGGGATGAATGTAAATATACATACGAGCACATTGAAAAAAGATGGAGAAAGTATATTTTGTCTTTTGAGTGAGTACCCACCCAATCTTCTTCACACCCTTTTGAGATCCTTTAAAATTAATGATGAAATTTAATAGAATAAAATATATCATATATCATGTCACAAAAGACGGATATTTTATATATATTTATGTATAAGAATGACAAGTCCTATGTATAGTAATAATTTATTAATCATAGTGGGTTAGCTATTGATCTCCTCACTTCTCTCACTTTATTAGGTGGTTAGAGGGGTCTATAGAAGTGTCAGGAGAGAGGGATGGAGATTGCCTCAATTTCTAAAAGTTATGATTCATAGTGTCATAAAAGGGGACATTTTAAAATGAGTCATCAAAAGTTTTATATTTTATATACAGCAATACTTTGAATAGTATAAGTAAAAGGGTATGAGAAAACTAAAAAATATACCAATATGAATTAGAAAGCTCCCTCATAAGCGGGAAACACAAATCTCGAGATTCTTATCCATTATCCGCATTGCCAACTCCGCCTCGGTGGTAGCTGTGTTAACATCTCTATGTAAAAGAAGAATGATCACCAAAGGTTGGTCTAAATTGATTTAAAAATGCATAATAAAATATGTCTTGTTCCCGCCTCCTTCTCGCACTCTACAAAAATCCCATCTCTACATATAACTAAAGATTTAATTCAAGTCACGAAACGAGGACCCACGTTATCAATAATTGAAAAATGTACTAGTGCACATAAACTGTTTTTGTTCGATAGAGGCATTGTTTAGTTATTATTTGGTGATATAATTAGGAGTTGTGATGTTATTTAATAGGTTTTTTTTAGAAGATGCTAATCTGAGGTTTGAAAGACAGAAATAGAACTGTGGAGCATAAGCAGAAAGATATCATGGGCTGACTTGTACCTTTTCCGACTTCATTTTTGGGGTTTCATTCTGAAATTTGACACAAACTAGGAATAAAGAAAAATTCAAGTACACCACTAATCAAATTCCATGGGAAGACTTGGTACAGGAAAGAAAGATCAAAAAGATTTATTGGCAGAGAATGACAGGGAGTAGACTATTTCAATGAAACACGGTGGTCATAATTCACTTATATAAGCAGATGCGAAGGAATCGGAGTCTTTAATAATATTAATGATATTTTGAACTAATCACCCTTCAATAGCAGCGATACTGAAGTGGTTTCTTCATCTCTTGTTCAACCCGACCAAAATATCTAAGTCCATAAACGTTATTATGAATATTTCAAATCCAAATAAAATCCAAATTTTTTAAGGCTACAAAAAAATAGGAAAATACGGAAGATTATGTTATAACAATAAACTAATTATCCACGTTACTAAGAAAAATAACTGAGTGATGTCATAATAAAAGCGATATCTAGTAAAAAAAAATATTAAAAAGATGCACCATTGCATCTACTCAAGCTAATGGTCGTGTTTCGTTACCTTATTTTAATGCTTTACTTGTACCTAACATAAAACAAAATATGGTCTAGAAATAAATAAATAAATTCTTCTATGGTCTTCATATTTCAAAGGAAATTGTGGGCTGTTTAAAAATGGTTACTGAGGTTGATGTGGTTATTTATTCTCATGATAGAAAGTGGATATTGTATGTATCAGGGACAAATTACATGTTCTATGCTAATTAAAATAGTTCAAATAGGTTGTTCAACAAGAATGATATATCTAACTTTATTAATTTTGTACTATATATGATTAATATTTTTCTCAATGTGCTTCTCGCTTATGTTCATATTTGAAAAAGATAAAAAGTTAGTTCAAGAAGTTAAATGTGTAAGAATTTTTTAAATAAATACTTATAATATTCCAATCACTAACGTTCTTGCAGTGCATTAGATGGTGCACCATCCATGTTAGATCGTCGTTTCTGGAAAAACCGTGCCTAGTGTACTTGCAGTGCTTTGTGTAATCCACAGGCAGCGTCTGGTAGAATAAAAATCTAGACCCATGGGGCTCCAATAGTAACTGGTTAACTAATAAAACTATCCCTAGTATTGGTAGTATTTAAATATAAGAATAGGTATGTAATTTGGAGAAAATATTGTTATTGTTGAATGAAAAGTTAAATAAACATATTCAGAGAGGTAGACATTGTATTTACACAAATAAAATATCATGAAAAAAAAAAATATAATATAGTTATTATTATTTGAGACAATTATGGAAGCAATGTATATAGATGTAGTCCAATATTGCATCCTGGACACTCAAACTTTGCATTTTCCTTACGTATTAGACATTTACAACGTCTAAGCTAAAAAATAGACCTGATAAAGTGGATAACATTGTTGCCTTTTTTCAACTTTTTTTTGCTGTCTATTCCTCTCAGAAATAGATGAGTACTGTGTTTTTGTCTCTTTACTTTATGATTGATTAGCGTCTATTGTATTATATGACGAAGGAATTATAGATAAGTGCGATACACATTTGTTCTAGCTTTCATGGATCGCATGATTTGAACATCAGAATCCCTACTGACCATTTAAATATAGGCCACCGCTCTTTTTTCATATAAATATCCCATCGTACACAGCTGTTAATGCATCCAAGAGATCAACTACTCCTACGCCCTTTTTTATATTTCAAAACATAATTAAAAACTTTAAGGCTACCATGCTTCTTTTCAACCATATTCCACCTTCCTGCTTTAGATATATACTCCCCCCCTCGATAAACACATAAGTCTTTCATCCATTGTCGTTGTCTCCAATTTTGAGATAGAAAGAGAAAGTATAACGTGTAGGCAAACTCATACTATGTACACAAGAACTACAAAGTTTAGGAAACCACGTTCTAGACCATCATCGTTAACAAAAAAAAATCAAAATACATACATAAATATATTTATGGAGAAATTAATGGTTGTATTTAGTTTGAATACTGGGATGTTTAAACACACCATCGGTACTAATGGGTTAACTAAACATTTTAATATATAATATTATGAAAAAGTTATCTTGTTAATTTATCAAAGTTATTTCTTAAATGATTAATTATCGTATTAGATCATGGAAACTTACAGAAGATGAAAATATCCCCCAGAGGTGAATAATTGTACTTGAGGGATTAAAGTGTATCTATATAATATGTGTAACAAATGAGTCAATTAATAGTAAAATTATATCTAAATACTTATACATATATGCTACTTTCTTGACTGTCAAATGGCAAATTAACTCCATGTAATAAGGATAAACCAGTGTATGTAGGTCTACTAGTAGAAGAAATAGGGTTCGAATAACATAAATTGGACGATTTGTAGACGGTTTGAAAATTTTATAATCATATTGATTGAAACTTGAAACTTTGGAGTTGAGTGTTTTTGAGGAGAAAGCTCATGAAGCAAAAAAGTCAAACAAATATCTGCTACATAAATAAAAGAAAATAATATGTTTTTAGATGATGGATTACTAAAATTTTCTGAAGTGATCCATGACCTATCGGTCAGTCAATGAACAATGTAAATGCTTGATCTCACTCATATCTAAAATTATTGGCGATAATTTTTACGTACTAATAGTGTATGGCATTAGTGTGTCTTAGCAGGAATGTTGAACCTATCTTTCTATAGTCGGTTATTTACCTATTAGTTGATACTTTATTCCTGAAAGGAATAGGCTTGATAATATAATTTTGAAAGTAAAGTAAACTAGAATATGTATTTCATTATACTTTGATTACAGTATTTTTAAAAGGATAACCGATCCTTTATATAAGACATAAAATTGGTAGCATGCCGTCTGTCTTTTACATATGTTTTATATAGCACGACTTAAACATCTAATTCTATTAAATAGGAACTGTGAAAGTTATTAATTCAAGAGCTCTAATTCAGAACATATGTACGAGTTTTTTAAAAATTATATATTTTATTAAAATGGCAAATTATCTTTATATTTTATTTCTAATGATATTTTTACGGGAAAAAAATGAGTCAACACTCAACCCCATTTTTAAATGTACTATATTAGTTTAAAGACTGCAAGCATATTTCTAAGAATGAGTATTGTGAAATTTTATTTTTTTAAATTTTCTATTAAACCTAAAGAAAAAGTTGTCTTTGAAGCAACAAAAATTGTTTTTTCTCTTATTCGATAGAAACTACAATAAGAAAAAAAAGAGAAATTATTTTCCTAAATCAAACTAGTGAGAACTATAGCCTCTGAATGAAAACACCCAAAATAGTATTGGGTGTGTCGAATTGTAAACCTCAAACACAACGATATACCAAAGTCAATAAGTTATTGAACCACTTTAAAAAAAAATTCTCACTCTCCAAATCCAAATCTCCCATTGGAAAAGCCATATAAGAAAATCACTTCCAAAAATTGACTAAATTAACAAAATCTTTAGTTATGGATCTCCCTTCCTTTACTCACAAAGTGGAGCTGAGACGGCAAAGATACACATAACTTAAAATGAATTTGAGTCTATTAATACATATTTTTTAGGAGAGCACATGATGAAATAGTCTTCAGTAGCTAACTCTCTCTTCAAAGGATTAACATCCAAAGAACTTGACTGCAGCTTAACGACTGACTATATTTTAATTTTTAAATATCACAAGGGGAATCGGATTCATATATACTCAATAGTATATACTCTAGGCATTTACATATATATCTGAATTCAAGGTAAAACATATAACAAGCAGTGCTTAAATATTAGTTTGTAAAATTGAAGTAATTGTGCTCTATTAAATGATTAGATACATCAATACAATTTGTCAGTTTTAGTACCATCTTAAACTGTTTAAAATAATTCATAATCATAAAATAAAATGTATAAAATAGTTTTTGAGACATTTTCACTTAACTTTATTTCTTATACATTGTGCGTACTCAATAGTAAAAATATATCTCTGGTCTGCATTGAAGTTAACCCAGAATTATTCTGCTATATTACAAGTTACTAGAAGATTTTGCAAAAGATTAGGTTGTTATATATCCTAATCATCCCATATTTTAGAACATTTCGGTAATTTCTACCATAACAACCAGTAGTTTAAAATCATTCTTCCATTTCTATTGAAGTCATGAGACCATTTTGACTCCTTAAAAGAAGGGGCAGTTATTGTGAAGGATCACTAATTTACTGTTGTTGTTCAAAGCCATAGTCTCCAAATGCAACAAATTTATAATAGTGGAAAACTTTTCAAAGACATGAGGAAAGCAAAAAAATTCCCCCGAGTTGGATATACCATATATAGAACAATCAACCTAAGAGTCACAAAGAAGGGTATCATTTACGATTAAGAAAAGTTAAAGGAAATTATATTTAGAGTATTGTATCGTTCTGGGCCCCATAGTAGTTGTCCTAGAATGTCACCTTGTTACAAGAAAAAGTATCTCCAAAATCGTTTGTAGTTTGCAAGAGAACATTTCGATAAAGAAAACTTTTTTCGGGAGTAGAACTTTTTTGTGGTAATGGTCAACCTTATGTTTTTTTTTAAACGAAAAAAACAATCTAAAGAACACAGTTCCAACTGTGAAACATGGTGGAGGAAATATGAAATTTTGTGGTTGACGTTTATCCAGAGATATTTGTGACTTAGCCCGTATGTAAGAAATGGTTCTAGGTAATTTTGCCACGAACATTTTCACCACCAGTAATTTTGCCTCGAGGAAATTTTGGCACAGGACATATTTGCAGCTTTTTTATGTTTTATACTATCGGTTCGAACTTTACTGTTGTATCTCACTCAGATTAGTTATATAGCTAGGAGAAAAAGAAAAAAGGAAAATAATATCACTTTGATTGACTTATCAGTTATCAACCATTGATTTATGAATTTTTATAGTCAGTCATTTTCTTCTTTGATTTTGAATTGTATATATTCAGTCGATCCATCATTTTTTTAGATTTAAAATAACTATACCAAAATGGAAGAATTGCTTAAAATACCACTTGATATTAGTATGAAACTACAATTACAAAATTTGTATAAAATTCATATGAGTTGACCAACAGAAATTGTGCCCATTTTATAATTTTGAACAACGACAAAGACCGCCAATAATTTTAATCGTAAGTATATGTTAAAAGTATAGACATTATATGAACAAAAAAAGTGTTTAGAGTGGAAAAAATGCTAAGTCTAACTTCTAGAACACCATTTTTACTGTCAAGCGAGGTCGAAACATTATGTTTCTTGAGTGCTTCTCTGCTAATGGTAAAGGACGACTTCAACGCATCGAATGGAAAATGAACTGAGGTTTATCCTCCTGTAAATCTTGAATGAAAACTGCCTCCTTCAGGCCAGGGCAATGAAAATGGGTCTTACAGCACGCCAATGGTCGAAAGAATACGAACATGATAATAAAGGAGTGGCTCAAGAAGAAACACATATATAATCTGATATAAACATTTATTTCCTTCACTGTTTCGACTCGGACTGAATTCACTTAAAGACTCGAGCTTGAAGAGTTGAGACTTGTTTGGGACTTGAGTGTGGAGAATTACTTTAGCTATTTGACAAAAAAAAAACATGAAAAATTAATATTAGTGGTCATTATTTTATATCATGAATTCATGTTAATAACTATACTCGAATGGAATATAAGATTACTAAAAGGATTCTTTGGCAACTTTTTAGAGCATTAATAATGCATGGTCCAGATTTGTATCTTTTTCAGTTGTTCCTCTTTGTTCTCACTATTAAAAAAATGAAATATGTACTTACATATCCTTCTCGAATAATAAACATCCTTTAACGGATAAACCTAAAAAATGAAATAAGCAAGTAAAATGAAAAAATCTTACATATGTCAAAAAATATAAGGAAATTAGGAGATGTAAAAAGAAAAAAAAACTTTCTATTTTTTTAAAGGATTGGCATCTGACATTTGCTAACAAGTCTATTATATATTTCTTTAATACTTTTGTGCTTCATTATTGGTTATTGATTTATTACATTTTGTAAAAAAAAATAAAGAATAATAGTTTGATAATTTTTTTGAATATTCATTATAAGTTTCAAATATAGACATTTGAAAATCATGACTAACTCGACATCATTTCACTGGGGCGTTTATCCAACCCCAGAAAATAAAATATCCTTGTAGTATCTTATTTGCATCACAAGCTCTACCTTCTAATGTGAGTACAAATAAGTTATTCCTTTTGTAGGAAATGCTGCATTTTGTTTTCATTAGAAAAATAGTGTGGCCAATATATTTAGTTATCAACAAACATTGATGAAATTGAGTAAAGCATTGAAGCTTAAATGTTCCAATATGGCAATAAAAATGACAAAGTTATCCATCGGCAGGACAAAACTTAGCTATATGTTCCCAAAATTTTCAAGAAAAATTTGTAGCCGCTTTAATTGGATGTCCTATCTCACACACCATATTTACCAGACA
This sequence comes from Lepeophtheirus salmonis, assembly GCF_016086655.4. NCBI lineage: Eukaryota > Metazoa > Arthropoda > Copepoda > Siphonostomatoida > Caligidae > Lepeophtheirus > Lepeophtheirus salmonis. Next base: position 41,755,074 of record NC_052134.2, read on the forward strand.
TTCTTCTTTTCAACTACTACTTGTTTTAGTCGATGGCAATAGAGCCACAGTCTTTTAGAACACCTCCATTTACATTATTTATGTCAAAAATTACCAAGTCGAAACTAGTGAAGAAAATTTCAAAAATCTATTTTGTACCAATTTAGCAACAAAAAAAATGTAGTTAATAGCATTTATTGAAATTACAAAGATTTTTTCGTACTTGAAAAAAAATAATAATCATAACAACCCTAGATAACTGGTTAATTTTTGCAACTTTAGCAAACACTATATAATAAAATGTAGGAAATTGAAAATAAATAATTATACAGTCAGGGTTTCTAATTTTGTGTCCAAAATGCATCGTTTTGTGGCATTTCTTCTTAAATATCAAAAAATTACGTTTATAAAAAAAGGGAAACATTTAAAAACTCTTCGGAAAAGGACAGATATTGCAGTTAAACAACCATTTTTATTAAGTCCAATTTATATGCAAACGAATATCCAGACAAATTTCTACATAGTTTTATTTTAACTACAAATCCATCGCCTTTTCGTATTTTTTTTTTTTTTTTTTTAAACAAAAGTTCAAATTTCACCGATATCTTATTTTGGCCATAACTTTTTGATTTTAAATAAATTTAAAAAACTTATTTTCTCGTATAGTTGTTTTTTGAGACGGCACTCACTTTTTGATTTATAACTCAACCCCCTATCTAGTCTTGTTAAGTTCCAAAAAAATAATTTTCAAACAGGTTCAAAAGAGCACCCATGTAAATGTTCAGCCACCTAGGCCCAACGGTGTGGGCACCCATAAAGGACAACACGAACTGTATTTTATATACGATTATAAAGATTATTACGTTTATGATTATCTTTAGAAAGATCTTTAACTGAGATCTGCTTAGATTTTGAGTTGTAAATTTGGGTTCTAGGACAATTGGCCAAAAATATTTTTACCGAAGAGCAATTTGACGTTCAGACATTTCGAGAAAGAACTATTTGGAACAATTGACCCAAAATTACGTTTATTGATTTATACGATTGTATATTTTAATTCAATTTAAAATGATGGAATCATACATGGGTATTGTTGATATACTATAAATGTCATATCAGTAAATTAATGAGTGTTTTTTATAGAAAAATATTTTTATACTCATTACTTATCATTTTATAAACACAACACAATAGTATGTGTAGTTCGAAACTAATTTGCTACAATATATCCCAATAGGTGAGCTGCTGAGCCCTAGGTAGGTTAAATTCTTCCGCCCCAGCTTCCCTGAGCATCAAGGAACCCTCTTAATATACAAAAATACATGTCAGCCCTCAGGTTGTATATTTGAAGTTTAAACTCTACCGCTCCCGGAACTTTAAAGAACAATGATCCCTTCTAATATGCTAGAATACATCCGGCCCATGGGTTTTATATATGAACTGTTGCACCCCAAAGTGGGGTAAATTCTTCCAACGCCGCTTCTTTAGCATCAAGGAAGCCTTCATTTATCCAAAATACACACCTGGCATCCGGCTGTACAGGGGAAGTGCTGAGCCAAAAGGGACTTTAAAACTCTACCGCCACCGCGTTTTTAAGCACAAAGGACTTCTTCTAATATGCTATGATACACTTCATCATTCCAATGAATGATAACAAATACAAGTATAACATACACATATTATATTTCAAAATATAAAAATTTATAGCTTACACCAAACATCACATAAACATTGCGTAAAAGTAGAAGATGCACAACTCGTGGGCCGGGGATTTGTCATTTTTATATATTCCATTAACCAAATAGTAATTTGTTCTAAAGTGTCCATGCCGCCAGTAAGGGCCGCAGGATAATGAGCTCTCACTTCTTTGCAACTTATATAGTATTATAATATAAAAATAATATTTTTTAAATAGCTAATAGTAATACATAAACTATATTTTGGAACAGACAAAGGCTCCAACAAATAATAGTATCAAGTTCCTGACAACCTTTTTAAGTCAATGCTTGACTATAGCATTGCAAAACAGTTTAAGTATTGTATTATCAATATTTAGGTCCTGACTTTAGCTATAAATCATGGAATCAACTTATTTGAACATAATTTGGTGTTGGGGTTTACTGTTGTGCCGTGGTTTTGTACTTTTTTATTTATATTTTAATCTTCACCCAAGCTTGATTGCATTGTCGTTTGAGAATATATTTATTTAGTAGTAGATAAATGTTCGATACAATAAATTAATACTTAAAATGAAGGAACTTCATCTTGATTCAAATCAATAAATCCTAAATATTTCACAGGCACCCTCCAATTAATTCAAAACTTATATATGTAACTTTTCTTACTCTCCGAAAGATCTCCCAAGGATTTAATCGACAGAGGAAAGATGTTTTCTTTGATACTAATTTTTTTTCGATTTGAAGGTAAGTACTCTGGTTCTGATCGTTGGAGTATCCAAAGTAGTTCGTTAGGCTACAATTTCTTTTTCTTCAGAATTAAACGTCGGCACTATATTCTTCTGAATCAACTGAAGAAAGAAACTTGCATAACAAATTTGAAATTCAGTATCATAACTTTAAAATTGAAATCTCTGAATCCCTTTACAAAGTAGAGGAGTTCATTAAAAAAGACATTTTCAAATTACTATAGAGTTTAAAAAAACGGCTTTTAAAGACTTAAACTTTTCAAACATAACTTCTTCATCAATACATAACAGAAAATTAAATTAACAGATCACGCTAATAATGGGACACCTAGTACATACGTTAAAATATACATTTGCTTAAGTTGACATTTTTGGTGACCTTGGACCTTCGACATGATCTTAAAACTATACTTTAGTATAGCTATTGGTTCAACCATAAAAGAGATTTAATGATGGCAATATTTTCGAGTGCTTTCTCATTAATTTGAAAATCAGTTAAGAAACCACAAATTCAGTATTGAAAAAGTAATTTTCAGGGTAGAGAGTTTTTAGGGTCGATTTTATTTTTTTTGTACGACAATACTCCTAAGATATGAGGTTATTAGAAAAATTGGGCTAATATTGAATTTACTAATTTTCATTAATTAATCTCCCCCCCCCCCTATTGTAACTTGGTTACAACTAAAAAATATTTTGTATTTTACGAATGCAAAGTTTATCTAAATGGTTGTTTGCTGTAAAGAAATTTTTTATCAAAGAAAAAACCTTGTAGCTAATGCTTAAGAGTGTCATATATAAATTTTAGAAATATTCAAAAAATTTAAAAAAAAAACACGTTTTAAGCTAAGGATGTCATATTAAAAAAAAAAAGAGTACAAATCCATTGGTGTAAATCTTGTGTAATTTTTACCTGGCTGGTTTGTTTTTTTGAATTGGTAATCTGCAGAATGAATTTTCTTTTCCTTATCTATTGTCATTATTAATTAATATATTTAAGTCTGAGTAGTGAACTTCCTTTACCTAAATATTTTTACCTAAAAATTCAATTATATTCAAACCCTTATTGAACATTCCATTGCTCATAGAAGAGGGAGAGTAACCACGAGGATTTGTTTCGGAGTTATTACTATAAGTGCTTGTTGGACTCAGAGTAGAATTGGGGATCGAATTTAAATTAATTCTTTGATAATCTCCCTGTTTATTTACTTTTCCCCCTCCTCCCTTGTCACAGCTGATTGTAGCTGCTTCTGAAACATTCTTCAAATTGTCAGGGTTACCATCTTTTAAACACACGATGCTCAACACTATACATACTTATATCATATGAAAGGAAATAACAGCATCGACGCTTATAACTCCGAGCAACGTTGGGTACTCCCGCTAGTAAATAATAGTTCAACAAAAATTCATATTAGTTAACTCACTAGAATTTATCATCAAAAATATCCCACCCTTCACAAACACAACAACAACAACCAGATGCGTAATTATAGACTTCATCAGTTATTATTTGCCATAGAACAATTCCAAAAAATCCCTATACTGAATCCAAAGTGATTCCAATAAAAGTTGTCGATGCCGATTCCAATTTATTAATATAAAAAACAATAGTTGAAAATACCATTTTGCTATCAGATTAGATTCGGGGGAGGTGAAGGGCTTGGTTTTTGCCATTTTTTTGAAAAATTAAATTTCTTATATACATTTTTTTGAAAAAAATGTAATATTATATTTTTCGGAAAAAATTTAAAAAATACATAGATATTCAGACAAAAATAATTTTTTTGGAAAAAAAAATTTAAAAAAATTAAATTAAATTTGAAATATTAATTTTTTTTTATACGAAAATTTCAAATATTAAATTTTCTAGAAAAAAAACAAAAAATCCTTAATTTTGGGTGGGCTGTTTTTTTTTATTTTTTCTCATAACTTAGAAAAATCATAAATATTTCAATACTAGCAATAATATTAAACATAATTTTCCCGATTCCGTTTTATCGTCTCATCACTAGTTATTATTTTATTTTTGAAGGAATTATGATAAAAATCAATGAAAATCTGGTAAGAAATAAGAAATCAGCTACATTTACCGATAAAATCACAACTATCTTAAAAACTCATACTTTATGTATATTGTTCAGATTGTTTATTAGTTGAGCTCGTATTAGCTTTTGTTAAGCTGTGAAAAATTAATTATCAGCTATAATTGAAGAGCAATCCAGAAGTTAGGACGTATTGGCAAATTACTTACTGATTTTGAACATTTTCCCCTTATTTTTTTCAAAGAAAGGTTGAGAAATACAAGTGTATTTCACGATATCTGGTATATTTACATTATACCTACATTAACAAAAGAATCCTCAAAACATCAATTGTTTGGATCGTTTATTAATTGATCTCAAATGAGTAAATATCCTTCCAATTTAATAAAAACAGAGCCACAGTTAAGTAGGGAATGAAGGAATTATCTAACTACAAGTTCATTTCGAGTCTTTGTCATTCTCTTTTTGAAGAAAAGGTGAAGAGATACAATTAAAATTATATGGATGCACTCATTTTGTTTACTTAAACTTCGATCAAATTACAATCATGTGCCTATTGTAGACACGTAACAGTACCACCAAAATAATGGTTTTTACATTAGACGTAATTATTTACTACAAAAAACAGGAGCGTCCGTAGGTTTATATATTTATACATTTTAAAATCCCTAGTTGATCACAAAAAATTATTTTTTTTTGGAAAAAAATTTCAAAAATCTACAGTTGTTGTGAAAAAATTTCAAGAATTTAATTTCTAATATCAATTTTTTGAAAAAAAATCAAATATTAAATTTTTTGGAAAAAATTGAAAATGCAATAAATTTTCACATATTAAATTTTTTGATTAAAAAATTGAATATTAAATTTTCTAGTAAAAAGCAAAATTCCTTAATTTTTGGAGGAGGGGGCTACAGCCCCTACAAACCCCTCCCCCTGCCGCTCCCCTACAGACTATCCAGCAAAAGTTATTTTCAAGATGGAAAAATATAACATGAAACTGGATATATGAAAATATATCTAGTTTCCTTTGATCTACCATAAATTCCTAGAATTACTTTGAAAATTACAACTTAAAAGGAAGTAAAATATATTTATTTTATTTAAGATGGGCAGCGGCACCCCTGCATGCGTTTCTTATCCATTCAATATCAAAGGGAACTGCTATTCCCATTATTATTTCTATCATTATTCATTACTATTCGGGGGAAAAAATCAATCAATTTCTCTCTATATATAGGCAGGGAGCATTATAGAGAGTACTCCCTGATATAGGGTAGAATTTCTAAATTCTAAGCATTTCAAAATGAGTATATTTTCAAGAAATGAGATCAATAATAAGCTCAAGAGTGATTTGTAACAGATAAACAAATATAAATGACTCGGATAACGTTATTAATAGAAAATGTTTTATTTAATAATATTAGACTTATCTTTGATATACTAAAAAAAATTATAATGCATTTATAATTTTGATATGTTTCTTTGATCAGTAGTGCAATATTTCTTATCAAAGTTTTTCTTATTATTACTATCTCGAACATAATTCCTCCTTTTTATAACAGATTCCTTATATGTAAATACAGACAGAAAAGTTGTAATCATCATCAGGGCATAATAGGACATAAAATGAAAAAGAGATGTAATCTGCGTTATCATAAAAAGTGGCATGTAGAAAGCCATTTACAGCAATTACTCCGATATCCAACTAGGAATATACTCGTACAGTTATAACCCTACGACAAATCCTCAGGTTACTTTTCGTCCTTCATGAGCACAGGCATTATAAACTTATATGATCCAATAATGAAAAAAAAAATTATATAAGCATGGAAACATTGCCTAAATTGCGGTGAGCGTAAATTACAATTTTAAAAGAAGTATATCCAGGTAAGATGGATTACTTTGGATGATCATATTAACTATTTCTCCCTAATTTGAAATATATAATCTATCACCAAGCAACGAACATTACAGTTTTTTATTATTTCTGTCAGCAAATATGGGATTTCTCAAAGTTAGCATATTTTATATGACATTCTTTTGAGCGTGTTTTTCATGTTCAACACGATTTAGACAACATTCACATCCTTAAACAACTTTGGGGAAAAAACTGCCCAGATAACCAACTACAAATAAAATAAAAATCTTAGGATTAGATATTCTAGCCACGGCGTCAATATCATTTATCTCCCTACCACGAATATTTTATCGGGGCCAAATTATAAAAAAATATTTTTAAAACATAATTTTATAAGTCATTTGCGTAGGGGCGTTAAAATTTACACATTGTGATAGTCATGCCACTCAGTCATTGGTTGGTATAGACCGCTGGTGACGATTTCATTGTTTAACTACAGTACTAGTTCTGATCTCAAATAAGGTACTCGTAATTCTTATTATTTTAAATCTCATATTAAAATATAGGAGAATATCTAATTGGAAAATATTTGAGTTTAAGAAGTAAAAGCTGTGTAACTAATTTATGTATTTTGTCAACAAACTGAAGAAGTTACTCAAATTATTTATCGATAATCAAAAATAATTTGTGGAGAAAACTGCATGCCTTACATTTTGATAAAGATAGCAGACAATTTGATCGACAAAAATGAAAAATATCTTAGGAAAATGGATCAAATAGGTTCTAATTTTAGAAATATTGTATAATTAAAACAATCCCCTGAACTCCCAGTCTCCATCCAGGGGCGTACACAGAGAGAGGGCTAGAAGGTGTGTAGTACTTTTTGCCTTGGGGCAAGGGAAACATATCAATTAAAAATGCATGGGGCAAAACAAATTATTAAAGGATTTTTTTTTTAAAAAGGTCATTTGATCAAAATCAAGGGAACAAATAATTTAACTTTGTTTAAAAAAATAAAATTGCAAAAATAAAATCAGCATTAATAAAAAAGTACATGAACATAGGGAAGGCGCAATTTTAAGAAACACCTGCTCTAGTAAATTAAGACAAGCTGTGTTTGAAAGAAAGTTTTTCAAATTAGATGATGTGGTTCAGACAGGTAGAGCAATGGAGTCCGCTGAAGATAACTTGAGAGAAGTGGTGAAAAGTAAAATTATTTTCTCATCAGAATACATGGTACCTAAAGATATTTCGAAGCCAAAGTCAAAAGTTAGTAGAAAGATAAAACCTTTTAATGAACAAGAGTCTACGCCTAGAGAAGGAAAATGCATATTTTGTGGTAATGTTCACGTATTTCTAAAAAGCAAATGTATAACGTATGGTACAAAATGTAATAGTGAATCACCTTGCTCAGTTTTGTAAATACTACGTCAGTAATACCATTCAGGGTAATGTCTCTACAGCGATAACAAGTACGAGGGATAAACGGGCGTTTGCTAAACTCAGTGTCGATGGAAGAAGGATCAAGTTCTTACTTGATCTGGTTGCCAATATCAACAGTCTTCCAAGTTTTTTGGTATGCAAGTCTGTGGATCGTAAGAATGCTGGATCTATTAAAGTTTTTAAAGGCAGAGTAGTCCATACGAAAGGATCGATAACCCTTCTTGTTAAGTATAATGGATCTTCTAAAGACAGGTTACAATTTTTAGTACCAGACGTTGAACAACCAATTCTAGTTTTTAAATCTTGCATCAACCTCAGGTTAGTATCTGTTAATAATGGTAGTTCTCGTTTTAATTGCATGTCCACAACTTTACGAGAAACTTCGACAAATTAATCCAAGAATACTGATTTGATACCTTGCAAGCCGTCTTTCCATTCTTTGGATTCGGCTCATTACGTGCAGCCCATACATCTGATTGTCGATTGAACACTAGAGTGTAGTGATGGAGCATATTTCATTCATAGTCACATATTGTCTTAAAAAAATTCATATTCATTACTGTTTAATTTCGTTCAAAATTGCTAACAAAATCAGGAACACTTTGCCGTTACAAAGTCTGAAAAAAGTCCAAATATTAATTTGAAAATGTATTTTTACATTGTGTTGGGAGTGTCTCTTCCAATAAATACCTCAATTATTAAAATCTATTGGCTATTGACTGAGAAATCTGGAGATTCGTATCTATTAATTTGAAGGGTCATTTTTGGTCCAAAACGTCGAAGCTAATTCGGAGTTCATTTTAAGTTATTAACACTAGAACGACGAGGGTATCATTTTTGATACCCATTTGGGATTCAATGAAATATTGTGAGAAACTTCTTGATTGTATTTGTTTATAAGTTCATGAATTCTCCTAATTCATTTTATTAATCACAAAAAACTAAATTATAAATTAAAATTAGTATTTGTTTCGTTGGTACAGTGAACACTACCTAGACAGACTTGGGTATCATATTTGATACCCAATCATTTTAAACAATATGTTTGTTCTACTATTGTGTATGAACAGGCTCAAGCCTGTTTGAACAGGCTCAAGCAAGTTCAAACATGAATAAACTTCTCTAGATAGGAATCGTGTACATTTCTAGTATAAATATATAAACGTAAATTTTACTATCCATTCTGCTTCCACCTTTTATTGTGCAAGGATGTCCAAGAAAAAATTATCCATTGAAGAAATAACACATTATCTTGAGTGCACATCGTACTCCGATTCAGAAGGTGAGGATTTTGAATTGGAAAAAGATGAAGAATATGTCCAACCACCTCAATCAAGTTCTTCTGATTCTGATGACTATTCTGATGTTTTTGACAAGCCTGTCGGTAAGTAGGACGACTATTTTAGGAACTATGAATCGTGCTCGCAAAGAAATACCTGCTGAACTAAAAGCTACCAAACAAGCACTATTTTCAAGCTTAATCTTTGTAAATAGTGGCAAAACATTGACTTCTTATCAAGGGAAAAAAACCAAAATGTTTTAATTTTGAGCTCTGTTCACAAAAGTGTTAAAAAAGGTTACCAGAATCAATCCAGTAGGGGGTATTTAAGCAACGTATGTATGATACATACCGTTGTAGACAAAATCTTAAGATACACAATCTAGATTCGTAATTATATATTTCAAACAAAATATTTTTTAGTTTAATTCAAAATTATAATCGGTCAATCCATAATTTAATAAAGAGCATAATTAATGCTGAAGAATATTAAAGAAAAATGCTATATCAATCTAAAATATAATCAAAAATATATATAATTATAAACAATTGGTTGAAAGGGAAGTGAGGAAGTGATTATAAGCACCTTTTCTTAAGATAATCCATTGATATTATACAATAATTTTTTTGAATATCGAAACAGACTTCCTTTTTCCGATCATGGTTCTGTAATTTTAAAAAAATGGAATTTTAGTATTCGTTATTTTAAAAAATGCAAAAATTGAGGTCTGCTTTAACTCACACATCCTCATGCAACAAAATGTATGAAAACTCACCGATGGCGATAACCCTCTATTAAAATATAATTTTTAAATGCAGCAATGTATAAAAAAATATTGATTATAATATATCAATGATAATGTAATTTTATTAATTAACATATGAATTACCATCTTCAGTAAGATTTTTAGTTGCTCCTTGATTAACATTCTCATTTTTTTCTTCAAGAAGTGTCGTGTTAATTTTTTCAAGAATTTTATCAAAAGAAGCCGTACCCATATAGTCTGGACAACCCTTTTCCCAAGACAATCTGTTATCCTTTGGAGGTTCAACTATATGAACGTTTTGTGGTGCATTAAAGTATTGAATAGATGAGGATGAATCTTTGGCAAGAGATGGATTTTGAGTGGAAAAAGATCCAAGTAAGCTAACGTCCTAAAACGGAGTTTAAAAAAAAAATTAGAAAGGCTATAGAACAATAAATTGATGAAGTAAAATTATACGAAAATTTAAATATCTTCTGTTTTGATCACATGAAACAAACATTACTTGAGACGATGATGAATTATCCACATTCCGACCTTTTTCTTTTGATGAAGATATGGAAGAGGATAAAATGGGAGAACTAGGATGTGTAACACTAGCGGAATCATCCCATACATCTTGTTTTTTACTACTTATGACCGCAACAGTCTTATTGAGCGGTTCAGTCATTGAACTTATCGTATGGACGCATTGATTTGTTTTATATGAGGTAAAAAAGTAAGGAACTACTTGAGGAGGTTTGGCATTAGGGTACACATAAAGAGAGTTTAGCTGAAATTCAAAAGAAACACCAAGCATATGCTTCAAGTAATAATAAATCAAAAATGTTACACAATTAAGCAAAAATGAGAAACGTTGAATCAACGAACAGTCCGATTTTAAAAAATGAAACATCAACAAACAATCGTGTTAGATGGTGGCGTAAGATAATTTAAAGCAGTTTTTGATACATAATTGTTGCGATTAAATGTGCTCAACAAATTGACATTTCATATAATGTATCAACAAAAGCTATATAAACTCAATTATACTACAATTATTGGAGCCATTAAAGTAAATTAAATAGTACACACAGACACATGCGAATTAAATCACAACAAAGTCAAATGTCAAAAAAAAAAAAAAAATCATAAAAATAAAAGCAATCTAAGAGAAAATAAAACTCAAAAACACATACATGAGAAATAATGGGTTTAACATGGCTTTCATAGATGGACCACCATTTCTCAAGATGTTCATTGGCATGAGAATCTTCTACTCTAGAAATATGCCTCCCTGTTGATCCCTCAATACGTGCATCCCAAGGTTTCGACATGCCAATAAAATGAATAATTTTAACTGAATCACTAAATCTAGAATTACAAAAAATATATTTATGAATGAAAAATCGAATAGACTTCTTATAAAACAGTTTACTTTTTATATGCAGGAAGATAAGTATAAGTAGATGTGGCACACATGTTGTAAACAAAGGGCAAGTGTTTTTGAATGTCCTTTGTGGCCCAAGTATCAAAATAGCTGTTAAGAAGACCTTGATCACCACCATCAAAGGAGCCTTCGGTTTTGGCAAAACTGACTAAAGAGTTAAATCTTTCTAGAGAAGGTTTAAATACAAATACTCCAGAGTTAAAGCAATCCGGCCATCCAGCATCAGGAGCTGCAGAGAGTTCTTCGCGATCAAACAGTTCATCGCAAAATTGCATTACCTGTATTCAATATTAAATAGAGATTAATATGATTTCAATATAGTATAAAAATTATGAAATTATCGAAGAAAAAGTTTTCGTATAACTTTTTAACAGATAAATCATATTCATAAGATTTATGTGTCATTCATAATAATAAATACCCAAGGTCATTACTGCGATGAAAAACATTTGTAAGGCATCTGTTTATGCAAACTAACTGATGCAATTCAAAATTTGATACAAAAGATGTGATTATATATACATTATACATATAGTTTAGATTTCAAATATTCGATCAGTCAAAGAAGGGGAAATATATATAATTAAGCCGGTTAGTTACTTAAGTATGTATAAAGTAGAACAAGACCAAAATGATTTTTTCATTTTTTTTCCTTTAATGTGTCGGATGGAGTTGCACTAATTTAGTGTGAGTAAACATTATAGTAGATATTAGAATTACTCCATCTGACCATATATATAATCTGTGAATGAAAGATAAGTCATAGCAATGAAAAAATTGGTCAATCATAGCCTAAGACAACATTGAAAATTATTCTACCTATAGTAGAAACAGATAGATAAATAATATTCAAAAATAAAAATATTATATATAAATAGATAGATCTCAGCTTGGAACCCTTCCAGAATGTTTTAAGAGCATCACTTTTAAAGAATTAATGTCAATGAGAAATTTGCAAATACTCGTACATAAGAATAAGAGATGCAGAAATCGTTTTCATCTTATTTTTACACCCCATTAGTTTCTAATGCAATGCAACACGTTTTTGGTGTTTAGTGATAAATGCACATTAAAATTCAATCAATATACGTAACTAAAATAGGTTAACGAAAAAGTGTTTCATTTATTTAGTAATCGGTAAAAAAATATTGAAATATTTGGGTCGTATTTGAATTGCGTAGAATAATTAATATTATTCAAGGTCAGGAGATAAATCCTGGATTTGCATGATATTTACAAAAATGTTCCTAAGAGCTAGAAAGCTGAGGTTACATATGTAAATATGTATATGCTAATTCCCGCGACTTATTAAATTATTAATTTCATTTACCATTGTAAATGTAAATGAGAAATGATAATCAATTGTCTTCTTGAAATATACCCGTAATATATTGATTAAATAAGTTTATGTCATTTTTCAACTTGTAACACCAAGGCACAGCGACTTTTGCAAAGAGTTGCGGAGTACAAATTAATCAAAAAATTTAGTAATAAAATTTTATAATTAATCTATGTATCTCAATGGAGCATACTTTTCGAAAACAGGAATTGATTTTGCACGATAAATCCTCTAGTAAAAAAATTCTATTAAGATATTCAAATGGGCAAAGGAAAATAAATCAATGTGCAATTAGAGGACCACATTTTTGATATTCGAAAAAAGTAAAATCATTACTCTTAAAATGATACAATAAACTATGCACTTATAAAAAAATAGTTAAAAAGTTGTCAAGAAAGTGTGAAACAATTAATACATATGAATGTAATAATATAAAATATATTTTAAAAAGATACCGAGACATATTTCTTGCATGTGTATAATACGAGACTAGTTGTATTTACTTAGAAATTATATTAAAATAGTTTATCACGTCATAGACTCTTCTATAAATATACTTTGTTTAATGCAGTCTCATCTCCAATACATAATTTTTAATTATACTCATTTAATTAGATATTACTATTGAACCATAAATCCAAATTAGAATGCGTGATTATTTTACTATTATAACTGAACGGAAATTTTAAAATAGTCCAACTATTAAGTTCCTAATATTTTGCGCATATTTCAGTTTTTAATTTTTTAGAAAAGGATTTGAATAACAACGTCAATTTTTTAACGTTACATAATCAATTTACACGTTGAAAGTTTAGGAGAGACGGAATATTTTTTTCAAAAATTAGCTTCTCAACTTACAAAAGTATCGGCGTCAAGGAAAACACATTTCGAGTATTGTATAAGGCACCAGCAGTGAAGTTTCGTGAATGTAATCCCAAGTTCAGGTCGTTTGAGGAGTTCCAAATTCACAGCATCATAGCTGTCCATTTCTTCAACACATAGTACAGTGTCAAAGGTATCCTTCAAGGCCGTTCTACAAAACAAAAGAAAAAAAATCAAGACTCAAATGAATTGATAGAAAAAATAGCCTTTATTACCTCATAGTTTCGCTTTTAAGGGATTTCGTAACCAAGACTGCAAGTTTCTTTTTTGTTCCAACCATTTTTAGGGAATGTGCAAGGACTAAAGCCCCAATGGCGTAGGTTTCGTTCGTGGCCAGAGTAACCCATGCTTCTTCTCCATCTTGAAGCAAAGGAGTTGGATATTATTATTAACATTTGTTAATAAGATACTATAGAAATAAGAAACTCACCATTTTTTATTTCTTCTGTCATTTTGTACGTTCGTCTATTAGCTATTTTGTATCCCCCTTCTCTCCTGACCGGCTTCTCAGGCAAGACTGAATAATGTAAATTTATCAATATGAATATATTATTTAAAGAAATACAACGCAACACAATCGTTTTCTTTCTTTTTTATTCTTCCACTACCCATATTTCCACCCTCTGCGAAGAACTATTCAGTATATACGGAATAGCTAACTAGCTCTCTCCCATAAGCACAATATAGAAGGTCGTGTGCACATATAAGTTCTAATTCCCACCCTCGTTTCTGCAATATATTTTGCCAATGCCAAGGTCATCTTATTATAAAAAATGTATTTTCAACATCACTCTCAACAAATAGCAGTTAGTCACTTAAATTAGAAATAATTCTCTATTATGATGAAAATGGTTTCAGAGCTCTGTTACACTGACATGTATGGATTTTCCTTGTTTACAAGTGCCTACATTGATAAGACTTAGAAAGCTCGAATAAAAAGCGCACTCGTCTTGTGAAAGCACTCCTCTTCATACAACAGCTAAAGAAATTAAGAAAAAAAGAGTTACATCATTCATGACAATGAATTATTGATTGCTGACCATACCTTGATAATATTTCGATCACGCATAACATTAACTTCCACTCCTTCAAAGTTATAGTACTTATATATTGTAGCTTTAGTTCACAAGGCATGCGAGAGATAAAGAGAGAAAAGAGCAAAGGTCAGGCTCAAATCATGTGACAAATGATTTCATCATATTATTTCACTTTCCCATACACGATTATAACATTATTAACCAAGTTTTTAAAAATAACAGTTGTGTAAATGACGATCACTAGCTTCAAGATCGTTAGCCTCATGCAGAACAAAAATATAATCAGTGAAGAATTTAATATATATTATGTTGATGCATAATACAAATAAATAAAATAGCAGATCTGCTTTCTATGTTCTACCATCCTTTTGTCTTAAAAGCAAGTAAAGATGTTGATAAAATTTTTGATGATATTTACGGCAATAATTTATTTTTTCATTCACTAAAATTATAGCCTATTATCACACTTCTGCATTTAGTATTATTCAATAAAGATAGTTACAAAGTACATTTTTGTTTACATAGGTATAACATGGACATAAATAAGATATAATATCACAAAGAGATAATTAATCATTATAAAAAACTGACTGAATCTATATCTATGTATAACCAATTTAGTTTTTGGCCTTTTTGGCTCTTTTCTCCATAATCTTTGCATCTTCTGTTCCTTTTCTTTTCAATTTTCCTTCCATGATATCAACCCGGTTCTTTGCATTACTAATCATTGTTAAAGCATCAGGATCATCTGTAGAGGCCTCCAACTTATTATAAAATTCTTCCACCATCTCAGAGGTTTCTTCATGCTCAATCAATGCTCTAGCCATTTTGAGTACTGATCTCAGCATATTTTTACTCAGTGGATATTTAGTGCATAGCACACCCACAACAGTAAAGAGGATCTCCCTTCTCTTATATGAAAAGGACAAATTTTCAACTTCATACCTAGCAACACCAATTAATTTACCAATAAGTAGCATTGGATCCGTTGTTTTGGAGAAATAAATAAGAGCCACAGAGACCTTTTCAAATAAATCTTCGTCGCATATTGATAGATTTAATTTAAGAACTTCCATAAGATTTAATAAGATTTGGCGGAAGATTCCCTTATGACTTTCAATTGTAGATGTATCCATGACAGAAGGAACTTCACTCATAACACTTGATAACATTACAATTGCAGAACGTCTTAAAATACTTTTAGAGTTCATTATGTATTTATCCACGAGGGGTAAGAGCCATGTAAAAAATTCTGGAGATTTCTTCTTGCAAGTCCTATACACTGAAGTCAAATAGTCAACTTTGACATGTTCATATAATGTTCTAGTCAACGAGTCTAGTTTTGTATTGTCATCTTCAATGAAATTCTTCAAGTCCTCAGACACGTCTCTCACAATGTTGATTAATCGTTTATTTTCTGTTTTGGATATCTGAAGAATAGTTTTCGCACTGACAATTAAATGATCAGAATTAGAACCAGAGATCCAGGATTGTACAAGTTGGGATATTGTATTAATATCAGAGTCAGAGCATCTTAAGGAGTTAAAAACAGACCTAAGTGCATCAACACAAGACTTACTCTTTTCATCCGCTAAAATTTTAGCAGTCATTACAAATACACTTACTAAACTTATATTATTGTATTTAAATTTATCATCCCCCAAAATATCGGCAGCCATTTTAATTGCCCTTAAGCGACCTATGTATAAATTATAAATTGATTGATTAAGGTGTCATTAACGTACTAAGAATCTTACCATTTTCTCCTCCGTAATGGAACTGCTGAAGAAGAAATTTTATGGTCCAGTCACATGATTTTCCCGACTTCAAATAGTTCATTATAGCTGCGGCCAGAGTTTTTGTTAAATTCCCATCAGTTGTCTCAATAAAGTCTTTAGTTAATCTCTTCATGATACTTTCATTTAATGTAGATACTGAATCCCGTTTGATTACGGCTCCCAGAAGTTTGGTGGTTCTTGAACCGATAGATTTAGAGTCCAGAATGAACTGAAGGAAAAGTTTGATGCTATCTAAATCTTCATCTTTCAATTTACCTCCTTTCTCCAAAAAGACATTTAGAAATGACGAGGATAAATCTTGAAACTTGATTTTCTCTGGTTCTTTTGAGTATATACCTTCGACTATCAATGAACGTACAATAATACGAAATACATCATTCATAGGAACTAAGTCTCTAAATGACTCTGACATATGCACAAGTCGAGTAAAAATTGATACTGTTAAACTTATGACCTCTGTATCACGGATTTTATTGCATTTATCCAATATTAAAGGAACAAATGTAACAAAGTCACTTGAGTCTAAATTGGATACCCCATTTAAAATTCGTGATAGAATCAGGAGTGCAAATTCCACTAAAACAGTCGTTTGTCGGGATGTCAGATTAACCTCCTTTTCAGAAGAATTGAAGACTTTTTCGTTCAAAACCGCATGAACTATTGCTAAGAGGTCAAGAGTTTGAATACTTTCATTCACACAGAACCCATCCGAAATGTGCTTGAATAATTTTCGTAGATTTTCCAGAGCCTCAAAACTTTTAAATTCATAAAGGAATCCAGCGAATGGCTTAATAATATTCATAGATATGGATCTTGAGGCAAACTTGGACATGACTTCAACTAATGAATAACTTGATATTTTCTTGGCTTCTGGAGTTTTTGTACAAATTTTAGAAATCGATTTCTCTTCTTTTACGGATTCAAACAATTCAAGTCGCGTTAGTTTGAGTATAGTGGGAAGAAGTGAATCCAAATTGCCAGACTTAAAATTTTCTGAACAAAATATTATCATACTTTTGATAGAGTAAATAAGTACATGAAGTTCATAACCACGTTTTAAAGAAGATTCTAAAATACTGATAATGTATGCCAAATAGTTATGGCCAAGGAGATGAGCTATACTATTAAGGGTAGATCTAATTCGGTCCCTCGTGGTGAATTCCCTCATTCGTAATCCTTTGGCCAATTTTACAATAATTCTGGAAATATACTCATCCGTGGATTTTGATTTACTAACTTGAAGTAGTTTAATAATTGGGAGATACAAGACCTCATGGCTCGAATTCTCATATCCTTGATGGTTGGTAGAATCAATTATAACAAATATCTTAGAAAGAAGAAAATCTAAAGACTGAGACTCAAAATGAAAAGAGTCAATAACTCGTGCTATTAGTTTAATCCTTTGTTTTCTAAAAGCCGAAGAATTAGTTCCTTCAATGGATTTGTCCATACTCAAATAGTGCATAAGTATTTTCTTGTACCGATTGAAGTCACATCTTTTGGCTAGAGCTCCTATTAGATCCATAGCACTCTCAATAAGCTCAGAATACTTTGTGGTTTTTTCATTAAATAGAACAGAAGCACAAAGGGGGTAAATGTATTCAAATATAACCCGAGTATATCCATCATCTTGACTCAAGTCTTCCTCTAATTCAACTATTTTATTCGCCATTTTCTTTAGCGCCCTTGACCTTCGAATGCTTTGAAGATGCTTCATATTTGAATAGAAATCTTCATCAGGATCATGAATGTTGGTTAAATTAGATAGAATTTTTAGATCCTCAAAAGAGTCAGAGTAGTGCTTAATGAGAAATTGAAGAAGAGTTATCATTTCTGTAGTTGTCTCACTTGTTGATTTTCTATTGTTAAGGACTGAAACAATCTCAGGCAAGACATGCTCTGTTATAAGATCGACTTCTTTATGTTGAAGAAGTCCTATGATACAGTTAGAACCCATTCGCCTGTTAGCAAACTCAGATCTTTTCACTTCGGCCAAGGCATTATAAAATATAAATATCTTTAGAGAAGATGAGGCTCCACTTATAATTTTTTCGTAGTTTTGGCATATATCATAAGCAATATCGTAGCCCTTGAATTCTTTTTTGTCAGATAAAAGTGAATAGACAGTTTCAATATATCTCGACTTCTGATTAGGATCCTGAATTTTAGAAATCAACTTAAAAACACTAGTAGATAACTGATCCCTCTTCGAATTATCTAATTTCTTTAGGGTCATTAGTATTATTTTAATACATTCGCTTTGAAGTTCTATAGAACTAAAACGAACTCTCGAGGCCACATTATCACAGAACTTATCCAATTCTTCTTTGTTAAGCTGATAGTTTGGGAAAATTATCGTAAGTGCTCTCAATGCATCCAATCTCAGATTAATGTCCTCTATATTTGCTTTTAAGTTGATTGAACTTATAATTGGAAGGGCTAGTCTAGCATTTAAAAGAGGGGAATTGTTGGAAGCAAGAATTTTTACGGATTCCCCAAAACCCTCCTCTTCTTGCACAACTAAATGGCGAAGTACGTGGCAAAGAACATTCAAATTTAACCTATAAAAATCTGATCCATCATATTTTTTTTTATCATCAAAATCTTTCAAAATATAATCCAAAAGTGAAGAATCTTCAGAGGTTTTTATAATAACCCATTCTAATGAATTTTCTACAAGTGCCTTAAAAAAGAATTAGCGCATTTTTAGAAAGAACTCTTCGCTCATAAATATCGATAAACAGTGGAAGAATGCAAGTCTTCATGAATTTTTTTTGTCTCAAAAGGCCATAGATATTGATTTCTCAAAGTCTTAATTAACTTAGTGTAAACTTCGATGGCTTTGTATCGATCTTTTGATTTTTTAGAATCCTTGTTAATGTATGGAAGATTTACTTCAACAGTAGAAATTGCCCTCTTTGCTAAATTATCAGAGATTGAAAGATATTGACGCCCAATTAGAAGTATATCAAAGTTAAGCTCCCAATAATGAGTCGTGTCTATGTCGTCAAGGATATCGTTGAAAATATTATCAAAGTCTTTAAATTTAGAAATAATCTCCAATATAGTTTTACGATTACTCACTTGACTTGTATGTTTCAGATAACGCGTTTCTTTTAGCAAACCAGAGATAAACTTGTTAGTTATCCATGATACTGATGAATAAACTTCATTTTCTTCGTTGAACTTTTGAACAAAATCCCTCAAACTGGTCTTCCAGCCTTTTTTGTCTGTCAAGGCATTTAGAACATCCCTCTGATTTTGATTAATGCACTTGTTTTCTGATACCAAAATAAAATCTAATGCCATCTTCCGATTCTCTAAAAATGGATCCGAAAGTAAATTTTGAACAATAAATGCTCTTAAATCAACGTATCGGTATACTGAACGTAGATTAGACATTTTAGAGAAAATTTTCAAATGATGATTCAAGGATTTTGAGACGTTTTTGATCGCCTTAAAATACTTAGTTTCCGTCTTTTCTAGACTAAACTCTTCCATATTCTCACTTTCATTAACTTTAACTGAGTCAATTGCCATGACTTCAATGTCTTGACCATTCTCTATACAATTTAAGACATCTAAATTGCCATTTTCTTCATTTCCATCCATATTTTTTTCTTCTAATTCTTCATTCACATCGTCTTTACGCTTTCGATTAAATTCATTAATTAAAAAGATATCAAGGAAATTTGAAACAAAGTTTCTATTCCATTTCTGTAATTGCGTTCCAGGAAGTGATTCACACATTTTCAAAAGAAGATTTCTAAAGTTGACATAGTCCACATTATCCCCACAATCATCACTAGTTATATTTTGATATGCACTACTTAATATCTCAAAATATATCTTCCAAAATAAAGATTGATCTGACGAATTTTTCGGGAAAGATAAAATCAATTGAGCAATTGGTTCCCACAAAAGTGAGAAATTTAACATAAGATTAGAGCAGAGTACTCTTATTCTTACCTCTTCAAGAACAGATGATGACCTTAGAGTGTTTCCCTCATCATCAGGTCTCTTCTCAAGATAACTAAGCAAACGGATTCGCTCCTTATAATTACTTAAATCAATTTTAATCCGTTCTGCTTCAAGAGCATGTTTCATTATTGTGTTTTCCTCTTCGTTGGATTTAAGAGCAGCAAGAGAATTAAGAACACAGTGCCGAATCTTAGGCTGACCAGATGATAAATGAGGGACCAGAACATCAAATATTTCTTTAGCAGAAAGAAAGTTCTCTATGTTTGACGTGCATATTAGATTTAAATTCTGAAAGGGATATATCGCTGCTTTGGAGCTTTGAACTAATTTTAATAATTTATCCACTAATTTTAAATCTTCTGATAACTTTAAAAATTCAGATTTTGACATTAAGTCATGCAGAATATGCAAAACAAAATAGGACATCTCATCATCCTTAAAATCAAGTTCCACTAATAATCTTAATTTCTTTATAATGATTTTCTTATTCAAGGGTCTAACGCCCAAAAGAGCTTTAAGTGCACTTTCTCTTGTTTTTAAATCATCTATTAGTCTAATTATTCGATTGGGAAATGTATTAAGAGAGTTGGGTTGATCAGTAGAAAATTCGACGATTTTATATTGTGGTAGATTTGAATCTTGATCTGAATATGTTCCAGCAATTAAATTTCCCAAGGGTTCGACATAGGGCATAATATCTTCATCCATTTGAGTGCAACCACAAGCTTCAATAAATAAAGGCATTAATAGGTAATTGAACTTTTCATCATCAACGGATAAATGGGAAATAATTTGAGGTCTTTTCTTCAAAATATCTCTAACAAAATTCTTTAAATCGAATCTTTGAATTTTGTGTTCAGGTAAAGCGACTAAACTTGTGATAATAAGAGATCCTATTTCATACCCTTCATTAAATAATTCATCTGGTAGTCCATTTCTTAAAATTTTAGATATATAACCTCCAGGAATAAACTTTGCTTTCTTCCTCATAATCAATTTATTCAAAGAACGAGAAAATTTGCAAGGATCTGACATAAAAGCCGTGATAGTTAGTTTAACCAATGGTTCAAACTCTATTACAGAGGGATCCGAATTGATAATAAAATCATGCAATTCCTCTAGAATTACTGAATCGTTGATGGACTCAAGATAATTAGACCAAGCTTTCTCAGCACCAGTGAAAAAATTGGACCCGAAGTTTTTGATAGCACGACCCAGAACTTTAACAATCCCATCAACACACTCTGTTTTTAGAATAGAATGGAGTACTTCATCCCGATTAAATTTGTTCTTTCGGAGAATAGGAGCGAAAACCACAGAAATGAAGTCAATGACATAGTCGGGATATTTATTCGAGTCAAAAAGGTATATAAGTTTATCAGAGAGCTGCATTGTGGTGAGAGAAGAATTTTTTAACAATTCTTTGACGATACTCAGAAGAGATTGAAAGATGATCTGTAAATAAATTTAAGTATTTGAAGTATTTCATCGATTACTTTTTAATATAATATTTTGAAGCTTCATACCTGAACCACAGAGGCATCTGTTCGTTGACTCAAAGACGATTCAAACACTTTCATAAAGCCATCAAAATAGACTTCAATTTCCTTAGTTAGAGAAACATCTGCAAAGAATCCCACGGATATGTTATAGAGAGACCCCAGATCCGATGTCTCTTGTTTCTCTAAGCACTGAATAAGGGTTTGGTAAATGGATTCTCGGTTGTAGAGGAATATGGCGAGTGAATTGGAGCACTCTGTCAAATTTCTCATTCCTTTTTTCTTTTTTCCAGAATGGTTCCTAAAAGTGAAAACATCTTTTGTGAACTCTTGAAAGCTCCCAGAAAAATTTTCTTCTTGGGCCTCCCTAAGACGACGGAAAAATTCGGATTCATGGATCTCCAAGTCCGGATTTTGAGTCGCTGCTCCCTTGAGATTTAACTCAGAAACCTGAGAATAGAATCCACTCCATTTTGTTACAGTGTCTTTGAGTTTCAGTGGCTCCGAAGAGGTCCTCAATTTTCTTTTTTGAGGAAAAACCCTCCGTTTCTTTTTGCACTTGGATGCAATCGTCATTCCCTCTCCTATTAAAATCTTAATCTATCTAATTAAATATCTCTAGATCTTGAAGCAACGAATAAAATAAATATAAATATGATCATAAACATTGACCGCACGTGGACTTGTTGTTATTTGCTTAGTGTTTACTTAATCGATGTTACCAACTGTTGTTACCTTGTGTATTTTGTTGCAGCTGTCGAATCCTTCTTTTCCATTAATAAATCATGCCTATTTCATAATTCATTATTTTTGATAAATAAAAAAAGTAATCAGTCATTTAATACTTTTGTTGCATTTCCAAAATAACAGGAATAAAATTTATTGTTGATCCCTCGTTGTTTATATAATATATATATATTGGCCATTTTATTATAGAAATAGCCAAAATTTATTCATGGAAATAATATAATTGCTACTCTTTTAATAAAATATTACTAAGCAATATGCAGTATCGAATAAAATACTATGTAGATTCTGATAATATGTAATTTATTTATTAAATTGTGCAGATATAATATAACAGTAATAATCGGGGAGTTTATAACAGATAAATGGCAGTTGGTATGATTTACTTATTTGGCTAGTACCACATGATTTCAGGCCTTTTTTCTGATTATTTTTGGAGGAAGTGTTGCGTGATACAATAAAGGTAACCATTAGACATCTGTGGCTACACAACACAAACGTAAGCCTAACGGTGTGTGCATCATAACATTTGTATCCCTTGACGAAATATTGTCAATTTATATCAACATACTACACTTTCAGTACCCAAAATTGATTGTCACAATACAAGAATAAGAAACAGATGGGTTACTTTTTTAGGACAATATCGAGGATAATATTAGTCTTAAATCAACTTAAGGTTCTAAGATATGGCTAAAATTGTAAGGTATCTTGGCATCTTGACTCATTTGAAAACACAGTCTATGGTTTACTCAAATATGTCTGTAACTGTATGTAAATATTAAATAAGTAAAAACTCGGGATTTTCTCCTTTTCTTGATTTTTTTTCGGTTGTCTTGTTGTTAACACTACACATATTTAACTATGTAGCATGCAACTAAAATTGAAACAAAGGGTTAGATCCGGACTAAGACACTTAAACATGAGTTTGGATTAAGATTGCTATATGTCGAGCCATTGAAGGATTAAAACCAAGAGAGGAAAATAAATTTCGTTAAAGAAAATAAGTTCCAGTAGCTTTAGTCATGGGTATGAATCATAACCGTTGTTTCATAAATTATGATAAAAAACCCAGACGTACCATTAGAATCACTTGACTACTCCAATTATTATCGAACAATTTTTCGATAATCAACGATTTCCTAGTTTTCCGTTCATATACATATATACAACCAGTTGAAGCTGAACATTCATTGTATATATATATTAAAACTACGGTACTTTTTTTACTATATAATTGACTGAAGGACTCTTTATTTATTTAGTAACCATTCCTCTTTGTAAGCTTAAAGGAAATGCGCTCTCGTGAGGGTACTATGACCTTTTTATTGCGGTTTAGACTTGATACAAAAATATATATCTCTCTAATAATACACAACTATAATTCTTATCTTAAGACTAAATAAGCTTGACTTACCATCTTCCCTTTAAAGATTTGCTTCCACTTGGATCCAACTACAAAAATAAAATTTATACAAAAAGTACATAAGATTATCATTTAAAAAAATACACACTTCCACCATCACAACAATGCAAAACTTTAGATAAAAAAAGGTGTGGGAAAAGAAATGAGGTGAATGGACAGGAAGGTTTAAGAATAATATATCAAAAAATTATCAAGGAATAATTATTTAGAAAAATGAATGATTGTGTGATCAGAAGGACACATCATAGCATAATAACACACTATTCAATAATGAGATAATAATTATAAAAAAAAATTCTAAAAATAAAACAACAACTATTTTTAGCAAAGTAAAATGCAATTCAAGAAACAAATCATCACGGCTCCCTCTCTCTCTCTCTGTTGACTTTTTGAACCTAAGAATGAGAAAAAAAATTATCTATATTAGTAATGCAATATATACTTTTTAAAGGTGAATTGACCCATGGTGAATACTACATAGAATTAGTAGTAGTGGTCTCCTCTCTGAAATAAATTACTTCTATGATTAGAAAAATACTAATTTGGATATAAAAAATAACAACATAGAAGTGTACATTTGAAAAAAGAATTAATTAAAGCATTTAACAAAAATTATCCAGAATTTAAAATTACATTCTTAAGTAATAACACATTGATAATTAATTATCTATCACTATCTTAAATCCTATCATATCAAATCCTTGTTATAAAAGAAATCAAAACAAATAATTGTTCATAACATATTGAGTAAAAAAATACAGGAACAATGAGATACACATTTGATACCACATATAAATCTATCTTATTATCCAGGCTCAAAGCTTGGAAATATATATGTAAAAACCATCAAATGGGATACAGAAAATTAACAGTTTATTAAATGATAATAAAAAATACGTTTATGTATCAAAATCAAACAACCAATACGCGCCTCCTGGTCCTCTCAAATTATTTAAGTTAAAAGGTTTCTGGTTTAAAAAAAAAAAGAAGAAAGTTTGATGCTAAAATTGTCTCAAAATTCATAATAATACTTTAAAAGTCAATCTATGAAGTGATCATATGTTGTCATAAACATGATGGATAGCTTTTGAGTGTATGATACAAAATATTTTTAAAAAAATATCATAAAAAAACATGTTCAAAAGTTCCTATGATATAACAGATATAAAGTGCAACAAAATGAGCTATAAAATCAATAAGGAAAATGATGCTGATTTTAATAAAAAAACCTTTAGCATAAAAATGAATAGTTAAACAAAAATACCAACTAAATAATAATAATAATTTGTATAGGAAACAAGCAATGGTCCAACAATTCAATAAGAACCAAACATAAAAAAATAAGAGTTTACATCAAATGTAAGAATATTATCTAAAATGTTGACTACATATTTTTTTTTCTTTCATTCTTTCAAAACAACTCCTATAAATAAATAATTATAGAACTAATCAACAAAAAGAAAAAGGATGATTAACTTATCTTAAATGTAAATAAACAAAATTAAAGACAAGAGATAAGAAATGAAATAAAAATATATAGAAAGAAAAGAAATGAGAAAATGATTACCCATCATAGGGTTGCTAATGTTCTCATTTCAACTCTTTGCAAGATGAAATAAACAAAAAATATATACATATATATATATAATTAAGATTGATTTTCTATGCCTTAAGAGTTATGTTAAGTTAAATTAAGTTACGATTCAGTAAACAAATTATCTTTCAGGCGTGTAATCTCAATCTTACACAATCATAATATATACATATATATTAAAACACATTTTTAACCAAGTTTTAGAATGTATGACAAATTAAGATACATATTATAGTTAGAAGTTTTACACTAAAACCATCAATATTTTTCGAAAAATCAATCTCCCCTTTATAGTTTCCCCCACAAAGAAAATATGGATGCAATGTATTTCAAACATACATATACAGATATAGGTGATAGTACTTTATTTGATATACAATATAATGAAATTGACGCGAGTCAGAACGCGTAACTCAAAATAACGAAAAATTAATAATACAATTCAGACACGTATTATATTGTATAAACAAAAAACTAATAGAAGTAATCCATGTATTTTAATTAAAATAGTCGAATCTTCCCACATATAAAGCAATTTCTTTTTCCTTGGTTGAGTAAATAACGGAGGTTGAAGGATGTAGAGATGATGTCTTCTTATGTCCATGATTTGGGAAGTGTAAATTCAGATAAGGTAGTTTACTCGCAGAGATGTACCGAGATGTATTTTATCAAACACTTGCTTCATTGGAAAAAAAAATGTTGAAGAACTATATACAAAATAGGGCACGAGAAAAAATATATATAAGGGAATGATCTTAAAATTTTGAACGCTTAATGTCGAGATCTTTCGCGATCCTTTTCTCTTTCTGAAGATCTACGAGATTCTCCTCTTCCTCTATCTCCTGTATCACCGCTTCTATGATCCCTTTCCATATCTCGACCGGATCCACCACTCCTTTCTTTATAACGATCGTCATAATACTTGTCCTCCCTGTATCTATCCCTCTCTCTACTTCTGGATCTTTCTTTGTAGTACTCTCTATCCCGAGATCTATCTCGATAATCCCTCTCCCTTGAGTATGAGCGTCTTCTTCCACTACTAATTCCTGAGTTATGGTGACGGTGATGATGATGATGTGAAGGCCTTTCACGAGATCTACTCCTCTCCCTTCTTGATGCACCGTAACTTTTATTTTCAATTCCATGAAGGGTGTCTTGCAAAGAGCTGATAAGGATTTTACACCTATCATCAGACGCCACTTTACTTTGCTTAATGAGACTTATAGCTGTAACCAATGTTTCGATAGCAGAGGCATACTCTTGATTGGCAGCATCTTGCACTGCCCTTGCAATAGCGCTACTTGACACGGTTCTATTCCGTGACATAATTTCCTCAAATTCTATCTCCGACAAGCCATGATGAGCAGGCGGTGCTGGATAAGCGGTGTGATGAGGAGGAGGCTGTTGCGTTGGTGGAAAAAATGCTGGATTGACATGGGGTGCTGGAATAGGAGGAGGTGGGCCTCTAGGTGGTGGAATTGCAACCATTAATGATGAGGAAACTGCTTGTGGAGGAGGAGCTCGTAGGTTGGGAGGGGGAGGTAAGCGATTGGGAGTAGGTGGAGGAGGACGTTGATAGAGGGGGGTAGGAGGAAAGGGCGGCCGCACATTTCGCATCAGAAGACGAGGAGAATTTGTCTGTTGTGGAGGAATCGGGGGAGGCTTAGGGGGGGCCGTCCCATTGTTGGGGGGAGCTTGCGGCGTGGGCCTCGTTTTGGACTGAGCTTCAAATTGGTGAAGAGCCTGCTTTGTAGCGTACGTCACCACGGGGGCCTGTCCGTGAAGTTCCTGCAACACACATTCAAGACAACAAATTAGATTTATTAGATTGGACAAGGGGAGAAGAAACTCAAGCCTTACCTTTTTGGGCAATTTCTCCAAAAGAATCCGAGCCGAGGCTTCACTTCCCAGAGAGACGGCGCAAAATCCCTTGGATTGCCCATTAGCTCGGTTCTCGTAGAACTTCACTTCAATAAAATCAGGGACAATACTGCTCACTGCATCTGCCACATCCGCATCCGTTGTCCACCAAGTCAAGTTGCCCACATAGACTTGGTATTTCCTCCCAGGAATGTTGACCGACCCACCCGTGTGGTTACCGATCTTATTCAGAGAGCCCAGGGACGCCTCTTCCTTCATACTCGGCTTCAGACCTTCCTTGGAGGTCAGGACATCATCATAGAGATCCCCAGGAGGACCAGACTCACTTCCTTCCATTGAAGAACTTGGAAACTCATTCTCGACATCCGCATACAGATCGATATCATCCGGCTCCATCTTCGTCATTCAATTCACAAATCCACTACTTCAAACTCTCCTCTTCACTATTCAACTCAGTCACACACAAGTCTTTTTTCTTGCCTTACTAGCTGCCATCCAGCGCGCCCTCTCCACTCTGCCCTCTTTCTTCTCTTCCTACGCCTACACACACTCTCACAAACTTCTTCTTCCTATTACCCAGCCTTCTCTGCCTTCTTCTCCTCTTTCTCAAACAGCCTGTGCCTGCCTATACTCACTAATCAATGAAATAAATGCATTTCAACATGGCGTTTCTATTTCCCTCTTGTTTCCCCCTTTTTTCTCTTTTTTTCTCAGCATTCAATTAGCAACAAATAACTGTGGCAACATTTTTGTACTTGCTCGTAAATGAAGGCGTTTCAGACAGAATTACCAACCAGATTATATTATTTCTTAATATTTTTATATATTAGTTTGTTGGTTGGTATTGATGGCCACTGTTGTCATTTTACCTACATATAACGATCACGTGGAAAGCTAATTACGACAACATTATTTGTACAAGTGCCAGATACTTACATTTGTACAAAAGTAATAATTAGGTACCAATGCAAATTATGAGCCCTCAGTTTTATTTAAAAAATGGTAAGACTTGATGGTTATTTAATATTATATAGTGATAATAATCATTATTACAGACAAATATAATGTGTATTTCATGATTTAAAAATGTCTTTCAGATTCAGTATATGCTACTCTTCAGTCGTCAGGGGAAACTCCGTCTCCAGAAGTATTTTACTGCCCAAAGTGAAAAAAGCAAGAAAAAACTGAGTCGGGAATTGATTAATAACATCTTGTCTCGGAAGCCAAAGATGTCCTCCTTTTTGGAGTGGAAAGATCTTAAAATTGTTTACAAAAGGTAATCAATTATTTGGACTAGCTATAAGGAATGCGATGTAAAGATGTGTTACATAACTCATATTGGGCTCAAGTTGCCATTTGCTAGTTATTTAAAACTAACAGAGTCGCGTGTGGATCTAACTTAATTGCTATGGTGGCCCATGTTTTAATACGTTGCCATGAAACAGTTTCGAAAATGACTTATATCCTATTGTATTAACAGATGAATTTTTTTAAATCTTATTTCAATTCTTCCTTTTGACAACTCTTCAAAATATTTTTGACATTTTGAGTTTTGAGGGTATACAAGTTAATAGTTACTACCATCAGAAATGCCCCCGTCCGCAATTTTATGCGGGTTCAATGCTAAAGTGTATTAAGTCACTTTTTGAAGTTAATATTCTATTATAAATATCCACATTTGACAAACGCCTACTACGAGAAAATATTCAATCCATTTTGTAAAAATCTTCGTTACAATAGTTGTTCAAGACAAACCAAGATACTTTGCAATATTTAATACATATAAGCAGAGGATTAATCGAATTATAACTATTATGATGTATTTTTTGGGAGCACCTTTGATTCATTTTTTTACTCTGTTTTTCGACTTTGCTCTATTACGTAATTAAGGATCAAGTTATTTTAATATTTCATTTTATATTTTGATTTGGGTTTGAAGATACTATCAATGCTCACCTCAGAAGATATGTTCATTCTATAGTCACCTATTTATTTTTGTTTTTTAATTTATAGGATATTATAGGTGTACCTATGACTAAATTAACCACTTTTAATCAAACATTTTTATTTCAACAGGTATGCTAGTCTTTATTTTTGTTGTGCCATTGAGGAAGAAGACAATGAACTTGTCGTTTTAGAGATTATTCATCGTTATGTTGAGCTTTTAGACAAATACTTTGGAAGTGTTTGTGAATTGGATATAATATTTAATTTTGAAAAAGCATATTTTATGCTGGATGAGCTTCTACTTGGAGGAGAAATTCAAGAAACCTCAAAAAAGAACGTTTTAAAAGCCATCTCCGCCCAAGATTGTCTACAAGAGGTAAATATTATTAGATACATAACTATTATTAAGATGTAATTGGACCAAATATTTCTTTATTGTTGTAGGAAGAAACCCCACAAGGATTTTTCGAAGACTCTGGATTGGGTTAATTTGGGAAATATACGTTCCTTCACAATCATTTCTTTCTTCGAATCTATGCCAAACAGTAATCTCAATTGATATTTTAACAATCGTATCTATTTTAAGACTATCCGTGCCAAAGATCATTATTGACAACTATGATGCGTTAATAAATTATGATAAGAAATATATAAACCTTGAATTTTAATAACTGAGCACTTAATCTTTCAAACGAAAATAAATGAAAATATTTTTATCTCATCTAACTATTCTCTACAAATGGTATATTATAAAAAAAGACCTTAGCTCACGTAATCAATATATGTTCTATTTTTTATATTTCTCTATTTTGGAAACAATTTAGTTGAAATATCGTATTTTAATTTGTGGAATTATCATTCAGTGTTTTAATAATCAAAATTACATTAAATACTTTTTTTTGAATGTTTTATTAGAAACTACTTAATAAAAATTTATTTTATACTCTACTTTGTGTAATTTTAATTTTGATTACGCTTGTATGTATTTGTTGATATGTCAATGGTTTTATCGTTTGAATTCTTAAATAAATATATTCATACTTTGATGTATAGATACTTAATAAAGTAAAGTTAATAAATTGCATTCCTTATATTTTATGAAGAAAATGCATTTCAACATTTTTTTCATTTGCAATGGCGGGGAGTTAATGAAGAATTATTAGAATTAAATTAATATTAACATTATACAACGAAATCCAAGTCTTGGAGCGCCCGCTGGCTGAACCCCACATTTAATATTGTTATGTAAGCCATAAAACACAAAAATGACCATAACAACCTTCAACCGTCAAGGGTTTGTACTTGAAAGGTTCGTAAAAAAAATTGGAGGTGAAAAAACTAGATATATGGAAATATAAGTTAAAATTAATTGATAAAAAACATTACAACACATGAAAGATAAATTTTTATAAAGTTATCTTGATTACAATTCCAAAGAAATGTATATAATCATACAAAAATCGAGTGAAATAAAAGATTTTATTTGGAAGCTCATATATTTTTTTAAATTGCTTTATATTATTACTTAACTAAAGAATATAACTTATATTAAAACTTAAAAAGATTTGCTCTATAAAAAGATAAATTTTGATTGTTTTTCTCAATTTAACTTTAAATTTTCTTATAGAATACTTAATAAATAAGGTTGCAAAATTAAATATGATTAAGTCTGATAGGTCAGGGATTCCCTACCTTTTCTTAGTAATGTACCACTTGTAAAATATTTATTTAACCCAAGTACCCCCTTACCAGCAAAAACCATTTTTAGCTTTTGTAACAGGGATGTCCACTGGATTATATATATCTTTTTTTTGTTTTATTTTTTTTGCTTGGTCTTTGGATTTTTTTTAAAAGAAATTCCAAAATTAAATTTTTTGGAGAAAAATTTAAAAATCCATAGCTATTCACAGCAAATTAGATTAAATTTTTTAATTTTTTTGAAAAATGAATTTTTTAGTAATTAACAAAAATTTCTTAATATGGGGGAAGACTACAGCCTCTCCAGCCCTGGAGACGCCCCTGAGTTATGTACCACTTATAAAAAAATTCTTTCAAAATCTCAAGAACCCCCCTGGAGTGCCTCCAAGTATCCTAAGGGACACACATACCCCCATTTGAGAACCACTGTATTAGGTGACTTAATCTCTAATTAATACTTATCAAATATATTAGATGTGAAGCATATTTAAAGACACGGCTTGTTTTTAAAATTGATTTTTCATTGTTTTCAGTAGTGAAAGATAGCTAAGATACTATACTTATAGCTTCAGGATTCCTATAATGACTGTTAAGTTTAAGGTGATGGGACAGAAGTGCTGTTCCCCCGGATGCCGTCAAGGTTATGACGGGGCCCCCAAGAATCCTAAGATCTTATATCATAGTTTTCAAGTTTCAATGTGCCTCCTAATCTGGATCTTGAATTCAAATGAGAGAGGGCTGTTCCAAGACAAAAAGTGGACCTCAATGTGCCTGACTGCAGAAACTTTCTTGCAACGAAACACACATGTCTAGCTGTAGTAGATCTTGCCGAGTACTTAGTGATCAAAGAAGAGGATAACTTCGTATACATCATGCTTACAATGTTCCAGTCTGATAAGGTCGAGGAAAGGTTTGGCTGGTATAGACAGCTTAAGGGAGCAATCTATTATATTAGTGTTCGACAAATTCTAGAGGCAGAAAAGAAGATTAGGATCAAATCTCTAGTGAAATTTAATAAGATGACCATATTACAGGTCAAAGATGTGTTGGCAGATCTTGACGTAACAATATGGGATACCATTTTTACAGATTGGCAGCCTTCAGATGTTGAGACAATGCCCATTATAGTAGAAAACAATGCATTGTTTTTGTTGTGGGATATATTCTCTCAAGTAGAAAGTCAAATGTGCGTCATGCAGATCATTTTTAGCTGTTGACGATTATCCACTTGCCACTGGCATTAGGGTTGTGGTGGAATCTAACTATGTATCCTTGCTTAATTTGTAGTGGGGGATTACAGCCCTTCTAACCCTCCCCTGCGGACGCCTCTGTATTGTACATGTAATTATAATAATTACAAACGGGAGTGATTGTTTTTCTTGAGAAAACCAGAGTCGAAATTAAATGTTCTAAGCCTCTTTTTTTTTTAAATATATGATCGTTTTTGTTTTTTTTAAATAATTTCACTTTATAGACAATAAATAAATGCGGGCCCCTTTTTTAGAAAATGTCTATCCTTTTTATTTATGTTTTTTTTTATTTTTAAATATATTTTTAAAGGTAAATATAAATTTGGAAAAAAAAAAAAATAACATAGCCAGTCAAGAGCGAGGCCTAGATCAGGGGTTCCCAAACTTTTCAGCCTGCGACCCCCAAAAAATAACGGTGCCAGAGACTGGCGACCCCCAACAACACTGGAGGTGGATTATAATGTTGCGCACAGCCACGCGCACATGCACTATGCGTGCGTGCGTGCTTGTGCGTGTCTGTTCTCCCAGACAGCGCGCGCACACACAGGCCACGGGGCCCCGCTCACTCGACCAGAGGAAATAGGGTTGCGATTTGAGACGCACACAGTGAGATCAGAGCTCGTTCACGTGAAGCAGCCGATCAGTGACTGACTGCTTCTTAACAGTTGAAACAGTGAAAACACAGAGTCTCTCTGGTCACAGCTGCTCAGAGATCAGCGCCGCAGCTTCTTGAACAGAGCAGAAGCTACTGGTGGTTTGTACCGAGTTTCTGTGTCCGCCTCCAGTCCGACCTGCTCTCACGTTTAGTTTTAATATTTCGTCAACTAAAATATATCTTTTTAAGCTATTAGGCTGCAGCTATAAAATTTATATTACGGTGAAATATCCCTACAGTAAAATAGTTTTAGGTGAAATTTATCGAGCACGCCTTTTGAATTAATGCTTTATAGAAATCTGTCCATACTTTTCTATAAAGTTTCGAGTTTAATTAAAGTCGAATTTTCGGTTGAAATATTTTTGATAATACTCATTTTTAGATATTCAGTCAATAATTACATTTGTCTCATAATTCGTCATTAATCTATAAAATTTGTTATTAATAAAATTAATTATTTAAGTTTGTCTTTAGGTATTTAAATTTAAAGTCTTGTTGCTGTACAAAAGTGCAAATTTATTTCAGGGTAATATTTGCATGTATAATTTAAATTTTTTTTGTTTAAGTTTGATTTTATTTAAACAATACATAATAGATTAAAGATTTCTCTCGATTTTGATCTATAAGAAGCAAAGGATCTTAGATTAGTAATTTTGTTACTTCTTCCCCTGTAATGCGGCTTTTCTTCTTTATAATTGAATATCCTAATCAATCAACTTGTAATGTGATAACGCCGAATGCTACTCTTAAAAGATTCAATATTCATTATTGTAGCAAATTTATCGTAGCTTTATCACTGCAGGGTTGATTTCTTTGGTTTGATAATGATACAAAATGTTTAATTTATGGGATTGATTATTTTCTAACATTTCCGAGTTTTCAATTTCATTAATTCAATATAACTGAGGAAGATTTTGTTAATTAATGAACCTTTTGTAAAATGACTACAAAACTTTACAGTATTCATTTATACATACATAAAAATAGACAGAAACTTAAATAATTAATTTACTAATCTTTTTTGAATATGCTTTTGAAATTATATTATTTAAAAAATATAAATATCTTAAAATTAAATCAATAAGTATTTACAAATGTAATAAAAATTGCAATGAAACCAGACTTAAGCTAAATTATTTAGTCATAGTTCTAAATGTAAATGGACGATATGTGGTGCATCAACATATAAACAAACATGAACAAAAATTAGTGATGGGACGATTAAAAAAATCACGATGCCGATTCAAATGCGATTTTAGTAAAAAGCCCCGATGTCAATTCCGATTCTTTACTATTTTTTATAAAGTTAAGAAATACCATTTTGCTATCAGGGGCGTCCACAGGGTTATACTTTTTTTTTTTTTTGGGGGCGGGGGGGGCTGAGGGTTTGGATTGAAAAATGA
This sequence comes from Lepeophtheirus salmonis, assembly GCF_016086655.4. NCBI lineage: Eukaryota > Metazoa > Arthropoda > Copepoda > Siphonostomatoida > Caligidae > Lepeophtheirus > Lepeophtheirus salmonis. The sequence continues at coordinate 41,789,431 of NC_052134.2, forward strand.
AAACTTTTTTCGAAAACAATTTGAAAAATTAAATTTTTGGAAAAATAATCCAAATATTATATTTTTTAGCAAAAAAAAACTCGAATACACAATTTAATATGTAAAACTTTTTCAAAAATTCACAATTATTAAAAAAATTAAATTTTTGGAAATGATTTTTTTTTTAAATTTTAATATATATGTTTTTTTTCAAAAAATTAAAATAAAAAAAAAACCCTCCCAAGATGTCATCTCCAAAATCAAAGTTTAAATTGAAGGGAAGGATATATTTGTAGGTGTCATTAAACGTTAGGAAACATGCCTAAAAGCATCATATTACTATTTCAAGCACTTCGTAGTAATCAGGAATATTTAGATAGCATCCATCAAAAGATACCTTCTGTCATTAATGTGACGGAGATTATTAATGATGAATATATATTTGAAGAGCTAACAATCATTCATAATAATCTCCATCAAATTTCTGAGGCCATCACAGCTTTAAAAGGCAGGTTACCTCAACGTATTAGCATGAAAATCATAGAATTGTAACGACATAATATCAAGGTAAAGCCATTCCATGCTAAATTGACAAATTTCGTATCTGAAAACACGGCGTATTATGAGTTCCGAGATCTAGCAAGTGTTAAAGATTCAATTTATAGGAGCACTTTAATTGTAAATTGCGATGCATCCATATCAAATTGCAATCCAGGCGAACAGTAGAAAGTTTTAAAAATTTACAATTATCAAATTGAACTTTGAAATTTCCTGTTTGTAACAGTAAGTATTTATTTTTCAATAATTAATCATAAAATATGATTATATTTACATTAAATCAATATTACTTTTATACTTCTTCAGAATTAGTAATAGCTCATTAGCTTCAAAAAACTGTACTCAGAAAACTAAATAAAGGTAAGAACATCTACTTAAATGGTATCAACAATAGCTTTAAGCGTACCTATATAATTAACCATTGTTTTTTTTTATATTACAAACCTATATAGAGGTTGAATCACCTATCATAATGGTCTTAATAAGGAGTTCTATCTTCGGACGTAACTATATATATTTACTAATTGCTCAAGATCTCCACGATGACATTTATTAAAATTATATTAAGACAAGAATAAATACCTGAATTGTCACACGAGGGAGTCATAGTTTCGAATTTAAGATAAGTAAATAAGAATTAAAATTTGAATACATTAATTAACTTTTCTGTTTTTAGATGAACATACCTCATGTAAGAAATAAAAGTAGGATTCTAAAAGCTGTTATAATACAGATTATTAGAGGAGATGTACTTAATTATAATATTATTTTTCTATTAAAATACGAGTATTTAATATTCCATTCTGTATATTTATTATTTACTAATAATTTGGTTATGGATATTGTTTAACTTTTTGTATTTATAGTTTACAGTTATATTAATAATTATTTGGATTTGTATATTAAACTTAAATTTGTAATTAATAATTATATAATGATTTATTGTTAATTCCTTCCTTTTTAAGCTCGGAACAACAAATACTTTTCCAAATACTATCCTTTGTTATTTCATTTTTAATTTAGTAATACCATGGGAATAAGTATAATGTACTTTATACCTTAATTAAAGAAATATTAAACTGATTTATCAGCCTTGTGCGCCAATTTAACCATAGAGAAGATCCCTTTGAACCTCTCAAAGACTTCAAAGTTGAATGGAGACCAATTTGGTCTCTAGGAGGCCAAGAATCCTTATGAAAGAAAGCTGGGGTATTTTTCTTCATTACATTTTGGGTGTTGTTGGCTGTGTGAGGCCCAGACCCATCTTGTTGTCCGATACAAATACCTTATGTCTAAGAATCTCCATATACTTGCCACTATCCAGTCTATTTGTAGGGTAGAGACCGTCGTTTTTTCTGTTTTCTTAAAATTGCAGTCTCAACAGCACATACCCACTCACCCTTATTCTCTTGCGGACGTTATCCGTTGGGAAGGGTCTTACTTTTCATTTTTTCGAAAATCAAAAATGAGGGGTGTTTTTTTTTTCTTCATGTATTTTTGAATGGAGAATCCAAAAATGTAAAATTTTTAAAACTATTTGACAACTCTTAGCAACATCTGTTTTAGTATAAAGTATGTTTAATATTGCTATTTATGTATATTTTCTAATATAGCCTTTATAATACAATTAACATTCAATTCAATATAAAGAATTCAAGTTTTCTGGGAATTTATGTACAAAAATAAAAAATGAATTAATTTTATTCATGCGTAAACATTGTCAAGTTGCTCATGTCCTGTTTTGATTCATTTTTTGACATTGGCCTCATATTGGTCTCTCAAGCCCTAATCCCTCCATCTCTCTTTTCGTGCAGGAAGTAATTGGCGAAGGCTTCAGTCACCAATATTACAACTTTTTCGATGCATTATGTGTGGGCAAAGTCAGTTGAGTATCGTCATAGGGGTAACGATGAACTTTCTCACCTTTGAAGGGCTTAGAATACAGGCAAGGGTGTTTCTGATTCATCAATTTTTTGCTAGTATATTAAGTCACTAATCATATAAGCATCACAGTGATGTTGGATGTTCTCCTGCTCCCGACGGAGGAGTCCCCCAAGTGAATGCCTTGTTCCCCTTCTCCTCTGATAGTCAATATTATTTCTACCTCTTCAATTCTCTTTTTCCCATCCTCAGAGTACAAAATTGTCTGGATGAGTGATTCACTAGGTGCATACGAAGCATACCTTTTCACAGCAGGCATCACGATGGCCATCATCTTCTTCTACTTGAAATAGTCCGATTCAAACAGAATGTGCCTAGACCCTTGAACCAAAATTGATTAACCTTCACTTGGAACCAATATGGATCGTACACTCTAATGATGAAATAAACAACGAATTGCATATTTCTCAAGTTTTTTTAGTCTGTGTTACGACACCCGAAGCCTGAGAAGTATATTTGCAGTCGTAATTCAAGGGCTTTAGGCCACACGTACTATCTCTAACAGGCATATTCTTTCAGGAAGCACTCTGTCCCTTATGGAACAGATAATTGGATACCTACAGTATTGATCCCTTGAGAGATCTTGTAAGACAACTTTATTAAGTGAGCCAACAGATATTAGCGGAAACTTTTGATTGATATCCAATTAAGTAACAAAATCAAGAAGTTTTCCTATCGGCTCGGATAAGTTATTGTCTTTCTTCCCAATTTTGACATTTATAGAGTCTCCTCCAATGGTCCACAAGGTCTTATCAAAACTCATATTTTTCAACCAAAAAAACAAAAAACCTTTGCAATCTTTTCTGCATGATTGCGAAGGTCATATTAGAAGTGATATTAATTTACAATTACATATTTTCCTCTTCATTTAAATGAAACTTAATGGATCTAATTCTAAGTTTTTTCATAAATTAATATTTTCATTCTTCAAGTTTTCTTTCGACATTATGTCCATTCAACACTTTGTCTTTTCGACAATATCCCCTTCGACACATAGTATGGGCACTAAATTGTATAATGAAGCCTTGAGCTTAGAGAAAGTGCCCCAAATTTCCTCTCCTAAAACATAAACGGTTGTCTTGCTTCAATTCTGGATATAACGCCAAGTTTACCAGGAGTGCTATTAGTGCTGTATATGGTATACTTAAAGCTATTAACTGTGTGACATACGAGTACCAGACTTTTGAAGCATTGCACTTTAACAATATAATTTATGAATTAAGTTTATTTTCCGATTCCGTAGTTTTTTAAGAAAGCTTATATAAGTGATGGGACGATTAATCAGAATCGGAGAATCGGCTGTTTTTTTCCAGAATTGGGATCGGCCTCGAGAATATAATGTTTAATTTGCCATTCCGATTCTTATTTATTACTGGTATTTCACTATTTTTTGCTTTTCTGTTATAAAAAAAATAAAAAATAGCCCCGTCCAAAAATAAGTAATTTTTACATTTTATATTTCAATAATGTTAAATAATTTATAATTTTTTTCCTGGATTTGTGTAATATTAACATAATTTTCATATTTATTAAAATATGCTTAAATATTTGCTTTTCCGAGTAAACATAAGAAGTTCATCTTGGACTCCTGTGTCCCGTTTTAGAAATATTTTATACAGTAGAATACCTATGCTAATATAAGTAAGTGTTCTACTGGCTATTTTGATTATTTTATATCTAGAAGCATGCCCTAAAAATATTTTCTTTAGAAGAAGTTGTCCAAACACTTTCTACCTGACGACTTTTCTGATGATACCGACATAGAAGAGGACTTAGATGAGGAGGAATCAAATTTCGATATAAATTTAATACCTGAAATTCTTCCTTCAGTCGAAGAGACTATATCAAACAAGGTTCAAGATTCCTTCAATCCAAATGATGATATCTCAAATAATTCTCCTTTGACTCCTTCCGGCCTTTTGCAAGGTCCTGTTAAGGAATATTTCTCTGATTATATTGATGAGTTTGAAATTTTTGTTAAATTTGTTTATCTACATATTCCAGAATTTTTTTTGTTAAAAAAAAGCTATACATCAATCAAGAACAGAAAAATATATCATCCATAACTACAGAGGAATTATTTGCTTTTTTAGGAATATATTTATTGATGGGATACCATAAATTACCGTCCATAAAATAATATTGGTCTTTTGATATGAATGAAAGCGTTTTATTTGTTTCAAGATTCTTTTCAAGAAATAGGTTCTTTCAAATTTTACGATATTTACATATCAATGATATTTTAACTATGCCAAAGGATACTAAGGACAAGCTGTATAAAGTAAAGCCCTGTATCAATAAAATTAACCACAATTTTATGATCCACTTTCATGTTAGCGAGCATTTCAATATTGATGAAAAAATGAAATTTTTTAAAGGACGTAACTCACTAAAACAACATAATCCCACGAAACCAATCAAATCTGTGTATAAAATATGGGCTAAAGCTGATATGGAGGGTTATATTTCCAAATTTAGCATATATCAAGGCAAAAATGGCGATATTGAAAGCAGAAACATGTAAACGGACTTTGGCATGCTTGAAAATATTGTTATTTATCTTACCAATGATTTATTTGGAAAAAAAATCACAAAGTTTAGTTTAATAATTACATTTCATCAATACCTCTATTCGAATATCTCTAAAAAAATCAAGTTTTTTGGTGTGCAACAATTCGTCAAAACAGAAAGTATTTACCCACAACTTAAGAAAAGATAAAGAATTGCCAAGAGCTGACCTTTATTACAAAATTTTGAACAACCAAATGGATGGATAGTAAAAGAGTTCATTTGCTTTCAAACTTTCATGGGACTGAGAAGGAAACAATTACTAGAAAACAGCAAGACTGAAAAAACCCCGGTAGATTACCCAAAAGCTGTTTTTGACTATAAAAATACATATGACGCATAGACAAAGCAAATTTTTATTGTGCTATCTCTAGATTGGACTGAAAAAATATTAAGTGGTGGGACAGAATTTTTTTCGGAATCATTGATAGGTCATTGAAAAATTATTTTATTAAGTTTAAAAAATTAAAGTGTTCAAATATACATAACTAGTTTACACTTTAGAAGAAATGTTTCAGCAGGATTAATTACAATGGGGCGTCCACCAGAGATAGAGAAGCCCCTTAGTTCTCCAGTGGCCTTTAAAGCAAACAAAAGAAGAAAAATCAACTTCTCAATTGGCCAGAATATGTGCATACAAAATTGTGGTGAACATTGGATGGAATTTGGAAACAAAAGATCCCAATGTGAAGTCTGTCCAAAAAATAAAATAGAATCTAGGCCATTCAGTTTTTGTATTAAATGTAAAGTTTCACTTTGTTGTCAGAAAAATATTTTTTTTTTTTTTTTTGCAAAATATAATGGATTTTGAATTTAAAGGCTATTTTTAAATGCAAAAATATATTTAAAAATATAAATAATACCAATATACTTTATGAAAATACTATTAAAGAAGGAAAAAATCAATAAACAATTAACTTAAAGTTCTATCGAGACATGACCAGCCTTGTTTAAAGGTCACTTTATTGGTAGCTGATAAATTTAAGAAAAATTAAATAATCACTAAAGCTATATACAATTTGACAAAATTTTTTTATTAAATATCCATTTTATACTATTGGTGGATTCAAAATGGTTTTATAACCTTTTATGAAGAGTTTTAGTAAATAGTTATGCATGCAGACACAAGAAGAGGCAATTGGATCACAATTGTGTCGTGTATCTAAAGAGAGCTATTTTTAATACAAGTGATAGTCAAGTTTGCGTATTTAGCTCAAGTCAACGTTGAGTCGAGTCTGAAGTCGAAGTTTAAATGGCCTAAGTGAGAGTCGAGTCTATCAATGAAATCTAAAATCCATTTCATAATCCATACATTCATTTTCAAGATATTGAAGGATCAAAACTAAAATTGAACAAGATCTCGAGAACCAAATTACTGCTATGACATAACAGATATGGGACAGGTGGAATACAATTTGTTAAATTATAATGCTCATTGCATCTCTCAACCTTTCCTTCAGAAAGAGAAAGGAAGATAAGTTCCAAAATTAGTGTTTGTATTGTGCATGTATAACAAATATTAAACTTCATTGTCTCTCTCTCTACATTTTCTCCAAAAAGATAAAGGTCTAAATTATTCCGTAGTTAGCCAAAAAAATTTCAAATATAGGATTGTTTAATTTGTGTATAACCTCTCAACGTTCAGAGCATAAATAGTTAGGAGCAAGAGAAGTAGAAAATTGACAACTGAGAAATAAATATCTATGATTTCTTGATTATTTGTAGATATTATTCTGCAAATTAATAGTTTGGTGAAAAAGTAATTTCGTATTTATTTTGTGTTATTACAATGCTTTATAAGAAGTGGTACAATCATCCGATTTAAGCCAAATATTTCCTGTTCTGTTTGATAAATTGTTGCCAAAGAGAATCCAAATTCAGGATGCCCTTCTCGTAGAATGCTTTGTCTCTATTGAAAAAAAAACTCGGACAACCAATATTCACAGACATCTATTAATGCTAAATTTGTACCCCCCCCCCCCTAAACGGTCAAAACAGGTAGTAATCACTTGCTTCCAGGTCAGGACTATTCGGTTGGATGCCTGACAACTTCCCATCTGAGCTCCTGGAGCTTTTGGCGTGTCATCAAAGATGTGTGCAGCCTGTTTTTGTTTAGATTATGTATTATTCTCTCCTATTCAACAATGCTGGGCGCATCTGTTCGATCGCCAGTTTCAAACAGTTGAGTTGTTCACAGTAGAGAGAAGAATTGAGCGACAGAAGAAATTGCTCGAACCACTGTTGTGCAACAGGAACCGAAGCAATATAGGCCAAGTACACATCCTAAATTTTCTTGGTCGTTTTCGCTTTCACGTTGTAAGAACGTAAAATATGGCGAATTTCTTCCTTTAAGACCTCCATACTCAACGCACGATAATTCACGACTGAAATAGCCAAGCGCAATACTGTCGGAAAGAGGTTTGTATTATACACTCACACCTTTACAACGCTTTATAGTTTGATGCGATGTGGTAATAATGAACAAGATATACTTAGTTTAAAGAAAATAGGCGGGATATACGTAATTACTTTTTTCCCAACCTATTATTTAAAAAAAATGATATGACATCTGAAAATAAATGTTCCTCAAAATTAAGGAGTTTCACTATCTAATTCTTCAAAAAATAATCACTCGACTACACATATATGTAGAAATTGATGCATTGGCATTAACAGGCTTTATTTATTTCTCCATTCTTAGAATTTGCCTTATTTGTATTTACACATGCAAACATATACTTAGTTACATTTAATGCATCAAATAGTCTTAAAGTGTAAATTGTTTCTAAAATTATATACTTATGTATGTATGTAAGAAAAATTAGGGCATGGAACTTCTTTTTTTTAATGTCCCACTAACTTTTTGCAAACTATTCATCATAGGAGATACATGGGTCTCGTGGCCCTTCTATAGCTCTTGAAGGGCAGAGTGACTTAGACTTAAAGTAGATTAACGCAATGTACAAAATATATGGTACAGAATGAATGGGGTTTCAATTTGTGAGTGCAATCTTATTCTAGAGTTAATGCCATTGATTTAAAATCGGATGTAACAAAAATACATTCCACTCTGACTTCATCAATAAGTACAAAACGTAGAAAAAATCACGAAGACTTTGCAAAAATCATTTTTCAAGGTTTTTTTTTTTTTTTTGGTTACGCCCATTATATCTTCAAGCCTCACAAAAACGAAGTAATTAGGGACAATTCCCGTCAAATGAATTTAATCTTTAAAATACCTGTTATATACATTACTTTGTTGGTTGGAGTTAAAATCGTTATCGATCCTTAAAAACTGTCCCAAATTTTAAAATGGCCTCAATAAGGCATCGTTTTCACTAATACATTTTACGTTAAAGTACTTCAGTTTATCAATTGTCAAATTGAGTTAAGCGTGCCCACTTATTGAACATGATATTTGCATTGGGAAATTAGAAGAAAGGAAAATACCGGAAATTAGATGACCGGATAAAAATGAAGAAGAAGAAATTACTTAGCATCCCCTTTGATGTAAAGGCGAAAATGAATTGTGATAAAAAGCATAAAAATAAACTTACTAATCTCTAGGGAACATACCATTGTTTTTAAAGAAGGGAGCAAATGACCCTTTCGCCCCCTTCTTAAAAAACAATAGCATTTTTTCCGGGGAAGGGGGGGGATGTTAATTAATGAAAATGAGCAAATTCCATTTTAGCCCAACTTTTCCGATGGCCATATATCTTGTAAGTACTTTGCTGGGGGAAAAAATGGCCGCAAATTACTTTTTCAACGCTAAATGCGTGGATTTTTTTAAACCTATTTTTAAATTAATAAGAAAAAACTGACAATTCCTGTGATTGAATTCCTTTTATCTTGAATAAATAGCTTCATAATTTTAGATTAATAAAGTATTGTTTTAAGGTCATATTAAAGGTCGAATATCCGAAAAACTGAATACCTTCCAAATTTGTATCTTAGCGTTTGTACTAAAGTGTCCCATTGTTAGAGTAATCTTTAATTTTATTTTATGTTTTGTATTCATGAAAAAGTTACATTTGAAAATTTTCAGTCATTAAAGGCCGTAGAGTTATGTTGCTGAATTTAAAAAGTTTCATTAAAGTTCCTTTTCTCAAATGATGCATAAGAATATAATCCTTATCTTTCATTTTGAAGAAAAATCAAAATCCTGTAGCCCAAAGCTCAGTCCTAAATTTTATTGCCAATGGCTGACGTAATAGAAATTACTCTTATGTGGAGTGTCCAAATAAAATGTAAAGATAGCTGGAGAGCCGATTATAAGGGAAACTGATTATGAAATATGAGAAGAAATCAAAAATAAACTTGGTAAAAAGAGTTTTATATTGCTACAGGGTATCAAACTTCCATGAAAATACCATAAAAAGTATTTATAATATTCGTTATGTATATTCTGGAATTGATGTAGCTATTTATAAATTCATTTCTCAAATGGCATTTAGATTTATTATGACTAAAGGTGTAAATGTATATAGATAGGCTGCCAGAAACTCAATTCCATGCTATAATACCATGAATTCTAACTTGTACAGCATTGGAAGTAAATTGCTCAATATTAACAATTTAATAAAATATAAAACATGAACACAACCTGATCTGACACTCTCTATTTCAAAATAAGTCGTTATATAGTTACTAAAGTATACTCATGTATACTACTAGTCCGTATTGGTACACCAAAACGCTGATCAACTCCATTTTTAGAAATTTAGATAAATAATACCCATGTCTAGAACTTCCCTCTCTGTTATATCTTCTAAAAAGAATCCATCCCAGTGAAAAGTTAATGAAAAATTATGTTTAATGTCAGCTTTCAAATTTTCAGAGATTTTGTTACGATATTGTTATCTAGCATGTCTAATAATTTCAGGACTTATGTTAAAGGCTTCAAGACCAGGGTTTAAGTTACTTATAGTACGACTCAAAATTAATATTGATGTAAATTGTGTGGTTTTTTTAGTTTGTCCATTTTTTTGGAATTGGTAATCTGAAGACTGATTTTTTGTTCTCAGGCGTTTTCATAATTACTTAACTCCTGAGTAGCAAATTTCATTTCCCACTACATTCAATTATTAAAAAAATTTGATTGAACATTTGTCTGTGCTCATAAAAGAAGACGTAGAGTAATCTTGAAGATTTGTTGTGGAGTTATAATTGTAAATCCTTCTTTGGATTTAGAGTAGAATTGGGATCATAATAGTGGTAATTCTAGGAAATGTCGTTGTTTACATTCTTTTCTCCTTCTTCCCTTGTAATCACTGATTTTATTCTTTCCCATTTCCAAAACATTCTTCAAATTGTTACCATTAGACCAGTTTTGACTTTTTTCGAATTTCGATTATGTAAAGGCAGAAAAAGTTGCCTTGGGGTATGAAAATAAAGAGTAGAAAATTTCATCGCTCTAAGATTTCATCTTTAGTTGGTACATTTTGCTCAAAGTTTTTTGTCTATATTTTTTGGTAAGCACAATATTAAATAAAATATACAATTGTTAGATGTTAGTACATTCTAGATATAGTATTTAATAAAAAATTTCCTTAAATGATAGTTTCTTCTACAAAAAGGGGAAATTTATACAAAAATTTGGATGACTCGCGTAAACGTGCACCCTTTTTATGCATTTCAATGAATAAATCTTTTTATTGGACTCAAAGTTAAATTGAGGATCCACTTTGGAGTCCTTCTTACCAACGTCCTTTTTTATATCCTTCTCCACCACCTCCCACAGTTGATTGTAACTGATCTAATAAAACGTAATGACAGCTAACCTACTCTCCTCCAAAACATTCTTCAAATTGTTATGGCCACTATATTGATTACTTTTTTTTATCATACCCAAAATGCACACTATCAGCATCACTAAAAATTGAATCTTTGTAAACTGATTTTGAACATTATGACTTTAAATCTATATTAACTTACTTTTAAAGTATATATCTTCTAAAATCTAAAATGACCACTAGGAAAATTTGCTTTACGGTAGCTCCTACTAAATATGACTAGATTTATGAAGAAAATAGAATAATTAAAGCAATTAGAGGGGCCCATAAATATTTGAGATGATAGACATTTTAAAATCACCTAAATATATATATTATTTGTATATTTTCTTCTCTATGAGCGACCGGGTATCAAACCTACACGCCTAAAAATATTTTTACAATCAAAAAGTGTGTAATTACAGCAGCCATGGACATTGAATAGAAAAACGAACGACCCTCATTTTGACGTTCATTTTTTTATTGTTCATAAGAGGTGTCTGAAGATTACTACATCTTTTTTTTCTTGATTATGGGTATAATTATAATTATTATCTTTGATGGTGGCTAAAATAAAGTTTAGTTAGTCTAATTTTTCTCTCGATCTGTTGCTACGTTTAATTGCACCATTCCCTGGAAAATAAGTCATTTCCAGATAGCCTTTAAAATCACAAAAAAGGGGTAATGTAATGGATCAAATAAAAGGTTTAATGGACGTTAATGCATTTATTTATCTGATATTTTCTAAAGTTTTTATTCAATTTATTTATGCGAAGTACATAACCTTTAACCCGATATTAGCAAATTCAATATTTATTACTGGGCAATATCAAAGTATTTTGTCTTAATTTTTAAACTCTAATTTTTTTAAATATCTATCATTAATTGTCTGGAGAGTGTAGGAAGATATTCTTATTATACAATTTAATTGCAGGTATTTTAAAATATCAATTTTTTGCTCAATACTGTACTCTGTAATTCCTGAAAATTTTCTTCAATTCTCTTGATGTTTAAGAATGTTGTTTTGTTTTATTGAAATTTCAAATTTTATTAGTTCACAAATTTTGGTGTAGGAAATTCGAATATATATAAAAATCTTCCCACACTCTTTAGACAATAAATAAGAATTGTTGAAAAAAAAAAAAAAAAAGAAAAAAAAGAAGAGTTGAAAAAAAAAGAAAAAAAGAAGAGTTGAAAATTTAAGACAAAGTACTTTCATATTGTGTTGTGTTTATAAAGTTCGAAGGTGCTAATGTCGGGCGCAAATTTATGTACTTCGCATACAAGATTAAAGATAACACTTTACGAAATACTAGATAAGTAAATGCATTAACATCCATTAAATATTTTTTATTGATCTATTTCACCCAATTTGTGATTTTGAAGGCTATCTTGAGATGACTGATTGTCCAGCAAATGGCGCAATTAAACGAAGCAATAGATTGAAAAAAATTTAAACTATATAAAATATTAAGGATTTATCTACATTAAATATAATTGACATGAATTTGATTTCCCCATTTAAGTAATGAAAATCCAGCATTTCTATAATGCTAATTAATTTATTCGAGCTCAAAAACATTATGAAATCAAACCATCATATATTTGGGAAGTTGTACATCAATTATTTAGTAAAATGAGAAAAGTCATATTTTTTTAAAGCCCAGTAGAATGCACAACTTGATGAATGGTTCTAGCAAGCCGTGGATGATTTATTATTGCAATATTAAATTCAAATTATTTGTTTTAAACTATAATTTGCAGTTGAGTCTTTAAGTAAATAATTTTAGTCGATTTAATAGCTTTATTTTCGAGTTAGTTCGATTTAGTTACTCATTTGTAAGCCTCAGGCAATGCCATTTGAAAAATAAAAAAAAGGTGAATGGATGACCTTTGACGCTTCTCCCTACTCTTATTTTTGTATTTAAATTTCATTTATATGGTATTGTGATCAACCATTCAATGGAACAGAGCCAATCCGAACCAATTTGGCCAATGAAATATGTATGTATATTCAATATTATACTGTCACACAAAGCTGAATATATTAATTGCCTTAGGCATTTGTTATATCTGAGAATATATAAATACCTCTAATAATATAATAAATAAATGTAACATCCATAGCCAATGCAAAATATAAAATTGAACTATGTACAAAAAGAAAAATGTTGACAAGTGTTACAAAATAAAAATATTGCAACTGCATAAATATGTATTTAGTGTATACCGTTGATATGCACTTATTATTTTCATACTAAGAAATGTATTTATGAACTGGTCGGAGTAGAGCATTCAGGTAGGGTTGTAGCCGAAAATATAGACAAGCTATTCGGGACTAGTGGCAAGCACCCCCTCCACCCCAAAGTCTTGCATTAATGTCTCTAAAAATTAATAATAATTATAAAAAACAGAACACACCCAGTTGGAGAGGTTAACACTATAGACAAACTAAGACAAATATGGGTATATCGAGTTGAACTCAAAGTAGGAATTTACAAACTTTTGAAAAGCAATTAAAAATCAATCAGAGGCCTTTCCGAAAAAATTCAGCCCGGAAATAAAAAGATCAATTGTCAGGCCCGACTGGCCCTGACAATTGATGACCTACAAGAAGGCAACTTGGCCAAAACTATAATGTCGGAAAAATTGAGACCGGCCCGAAAGTGGGGTTTGGTTCGGGGTCATATTTTTTTTTCATGTACCCATTATGGCACCCCTAATTGAACGGCACACTAAGTATTTGCCTATATTGTCTATGCCACGGGAAAACATTTCCAGTAAATAAGGTAAAATATGCTGGTACAGCTATTTTATAAAGGAGAGACGCTGTTGAAAATAAATTAAAGGTTGTCTTGAATAAATATAATGCCTATATTTTGAGGCTATTAAAAAAAACAATTTGATGAAATTGTACACTATTTTATAAAAATTTAGACTATCATTTTAGGACCCTGGGATTGCCTGTTTTGCTTTTAGTAAGCTACGCCATTGAGGCTATTTTTTATGTATTACGAAACAAAAGGGGCTTTATATATTAATGAGTATATTTTTAGGTTCGAATTTTCATACTAGATAAATATTGAATGAATAAACAAAAATTCAAAAATGAACGAATGAACGGAAAACAAAATGAACGAATGAACAGCGAACAGAAAGTTTTTACAAAATGAACAATAGAACGGAAAATGGTGAAGGGGGACAAGCCTGAATTATGGTGACATCACTTTTATAAAAATGGGCTCTACTTTTGAATTTGACAAAAAAATCCTGTCCTAAGTCTTCTTCAACATTAGCCTTTCTACATGGAAATGGTTGGGAAATGATGTATGTCGAGTGGAAGGGAACAGGTTCGATACCATTCAGATATTTTATGAAAATTTGTCCATGATAAATATTTCACTTGTTTTTGGGTCAAAATATGCCATTTTCAGATACATTGTACAAGGGATAATCTATACTTGAAACATGCATCCTTGTTTCTTTTCCTTTTTTTGCCCTTAGTTGCTCAAAATAATGGCAATTTAAAAAAAAGTAGAATATTTATGAAATGAATGAAGGAGTTGAATTAAGATAATAAAGGAACATTCCTTACAAGATTGTTTTAATTTAATTCCTGCTTCCATTTCTATTCTATTAATAGAAGGTATCGGTCGTAGTTGGTCTGAAGAAAGGAAGGGAAAAAATGAGTGTATGTTTCAATCCATTTATTCCTTGCCTTTCATTATCACATCTTTAAAACAATGGGTCAAATATTGTAATTGTTTTTATAGGTCTTAATCTATCAAAAAATATATCTTAATTTCAAAACTTAAGATGTCAAAGAAGCGTACAATGTAGAATATGTTGCTTCAAATAAATCTTAATAAGACATAACATAAAATCCAAAAGTATTTACACAGAAAATAATCAAATTCGGAAATATGTCTTTGAAAACATTTCTTCTACAAATGCTATTATTCTTAATTATGGATTTCGTAATTTTACCCCTATAGCTTGAGATGGGGCGGAAAATTTTATTGCTATTAAACTTCCTGGAAAAACAAATGACTGGTAATATAGACTAAATATGCTTAAAGTTTAATTATGAACTTTAATAATAAATATCTTTGTACAGTACTCGTAGTGTGCAATTTTTTTAAAAATTGAGTTTGAGATGTATACTAGATAAGAAAATCATTTTTGTTAAAATTAAGGTGTTGCTACTATCCAGATTTGACTGTAGGGTAATAACATTATTTAATTATGAAGAAAATGAATTAATATTGTATTTGCACGAATTATTTAAGAGCGAGTTTTAGCTGGATTTCGAATAAGAGTCATATTTCGATTGAGACCCCCGGGTTATTCGGATTCGGCAGTATAATTTATTTATATATAGTTGAACATATTTTGTGATATTTTGAATAACTGTGGATTAATGAAAAACAATTTATGTTTCCCATTAGTTTGTCTTTGAACCTTGTTGTTTTAAACAAATTTCACCAACTATTAAACCGAAGAGGTACCTACAAATCCAGATGCTGAATGAATTCTCAATTTACATTATGTTTATATATTTAGAACTATCTTCTATTATTTCAAAACACCTGGCATTCATGAGTAAAGGAAAACATATCTACATACATATAAACGATGTTTAGTCTGGCTTTGACAAAGATAACACATGTTTTTAATTTAATTAATTTGTAAAATGAGTAGGATATAAAATCACAGCAAAAACAGAACACAAATCCTAGAGAGATGAGTGACCAGGATATAATAAATACATAGACGTTAAAGGAACATCTTTTTTCTTTTCTTTTTTGTTCAAAGAATTTAGAAAAAGAGCAAAGAGTTGAGCTGCAAGTATTTAGTTGTGATCCATATGTGCATTCAGTGACTTGTTCCTCTATAAGTAAAGTTTATTTTAAACAAAACTTGCAAAATATTATAATATGAAAGAATGATTGGAATTCCAATTCATTAAGCATTTTTAGCTATTTTTAAACATATCCCTAAAAATTCAAATTTGGCTTTCTTTTTTAAGGTAAAAAAATACTTTTTGAAAAAGTCGGTCAGTGAGGTTGAGTATCTCATTCTACATAAAGAGAAATAGCTGGATATTAGATTCACATAACATGTTGTAGAATAAATATATATACTTTATTATTTCAATACACAACATAGAGTTTCGATTATGGAACAATATCATGTTATATATCGGTGTCTGATAGCCGTACTATTGACTCTATCAGTGACTACTTCATTCAGTGGTGATGAAGAAAGGATAGGAGTCTCAGAAGACATTTTACTTCTTCCAGAGGATGAACAATTAATAATAGTAACTGAAGACTACGTTAGTGATTATGACGAAGGATATAGTGGATCTGGAGATGGAAGTGGCTCTGGAGATGAAAGCAGCTCTGGAGAGAATGATATCTCAGGAGATTTTTTCAGGATATCAGGGGAGAACGAAGACAACTTTTCAGGCTTTGAAAGTGGGGATGAGATGTCTACAACAACTCTAGGTCCTACAACGAGCCAATTATTTTCATCACCCACCCCTATCATCGAATCTACCACTACATCAACAACGACTTCAATGTCACTTTCAACAATAACAGACACACTAGAATCAACAACTTCATTGCAAGAATTAATCAGCACAACCGACTCACCACAACTTGTTGATTTAGATAATCCACACTGCTCTAACTTTACCTTTGGTTGCTGCCTTAATTCAACTCTTCCAGCACATAGTCTGAGTGGTCAAGGCTGTTGTCTAAATAGTTCAAAAGGTTGTTGTCCCGATTTTGAAATGACTATTTCCTCCGGACAAGAGTGTCATTGCTCACAAACTCGTAAAGGCTGTTGCAAAGATGGATTGAACTATGCCTCCTTAGGCTGTGGATGTATTGAAAGTGATTTTGGTTGTTGTCCGGATCAATATACAGCTGCTTCAGGGCCAAACTATGAGGGATGTGCCTGCACCACATTTCAATATGGATGTTGTAACGATGGGATAACTCCAAATGATGGAGATAAATCTTGTCAAAGTACTGGAAAGAGCTGCATTACTTCCGATTTTGGATGTTGTGATGATGGTCTCTCACATGCAAAGGGTAAAAACATGGAAGGATGCAGCTGTGAGACCAGTGAGTTTGGATGCTGTCCGGATGGAAAAAATCCAGCAAGAGGTGAGAACTTTGAAGAGTGTCAGAATAAACCAGCAGATATTTGTCATATGACAAAGGACTCTGGAGCTTGTCGAAACTATAACATAACACGACAATGGTACTTTAACATGGCATATGGAGGATGTTCTAGATTTTGGTTCGGAGGATGTGGGGAAATGGAAAT
This sequence comes from Lepeophtheirus salmonis, assembly GCF_016086655.4. Taxonomy (NCBI): domain Eukaryota; kingdom Metazoa; phylum Arthropoda; class Copepoda; order Siphonostomatoida; family Caligidae; genus Lepeophtheirus; species Lepeophtheirus salmonis. Next base: position 41,806,593 of record NC_052134.2, read on the forward strand.
CGTTTTGAGGGTAATATATTACAAAAACAAATTAATATAATTTATGTACGAGTATGATATATAAGATGTTGATTTATATAAAGTATTTTCACAGTGTAATTTCTCTTTGTTCACCAAGCCCAATTAAAAAATATTTAGAACAGTTTGTCTTTCTTTTTATAAATAGCATTATAACTATTTTTTAAATACTTACAGATCGAAATTCTTGTGAATCAATATGTATTAATCCTTCCGGCACGGTCAAATGCTACTTACCAAAGGTATCAGGACCTCCTTCTTGTACCAGCAAGCAGCCTCATTATTATTTTGATTCAAATACCAAAGAATGTCGTGAATTCATTTATAACGGTTGTCTTGGAAATGCAAATCGGTTCACTACTCAAGCCTCGTGTGAGGTTGAATGTATGAAGGCACTAAAGAAATCAGGAGATCAAGATCCCTGCAAGCAGCCTGTTGAACCTGGTCCATGCAATGGCTACTTTCCACGATGGTACTATGATTTTTTGAGAGGAACATGCTCTGAATTTGTTTACGGAGGGTGTAAAGGGAATGCAAATCAATTCGAAACTAAAGAATCTTGTCAAAATTCGTGCAAACATAAGGTAAAAATAACTTGTAGAAGCTGTTTATGATAAAATCCTTTCTTACATAGGGTTCATCAACATAAACTCTTCTTCTTACCTATATAATCAAATATCTTTATTTTTTTAATTATAGCAAATGTCTTTAAAAATCCAAAAACAATGTCGGAAGCCTCGACTCGTTCCAACTGATGGAAGGGATTGTCATGATTCAAATTCGGTTGTAGCCAAGTGGTATTTTGATGATAATACCCATTCCTGTACTCCTTTTTATTTGTCGAAGACTGATCATCTCAAATGTGGATCCATTATGGTTGAGGAAAACGCAAATGACACAATCTTTCATTCCTTGGAGGAGTGTATGTCTATTTGTCCAAATACTTATGCTCCAGTCATATCAATTACGTCACATGTAAGTTAAAAAATAGAATTATTTTGTCAATTTTAGCAACCATCCATTACTTAAATTTTGTAATTTTATGAATAATTTATTTAGAATATTTCTTAAATAAATATGTACTTACTCACAGTCCTGAAGTCAATCTTATAGCGTAATTATAAATGAATGAATAATACAAAATCGTAAAACAAATGTTAAAGGTGAAAATCATATGATTCTTTTGCTTTCTTTATAAGTGTTTATTTGTTTAGTTTGCAGTTAATTCAATTATGGAATATTTCATTTGTATCAAACCTTCATATATGTATCTTTATCAATGTTGTAATCAAATTTCAGGGCTACTTCTGAAGTTGAATACATACTTATGAGTGTAAACTGTTAAAAAATCAATTATTTGATGTTTCTTACTAATATATATATAGGTAGTCATTGTGAAAGAGGAACACACAGCTGTTTTACAAGTTCAAATAACCTCAAATCCCTCACCGACTATCATTTGGGAATTTAATGGAACTTTGATCAACTCAAACGACCCTCGTGTCTCAATAGATACACCAGGAACAATTAAAATAAATCCTGCAAGAACATCAGACACTGGTAAGTGGATAGTGAGTGCTACCAATGGAATTGGAATAGGGTCTAAAGAAGAAATAAATTTGACTGTAAATCCAACAGAGGCCCCAATTGAGGTTTGTTTTGTTATTTATTATCACATCAATAATTCATTCTAATTATTAGGCACTCTGCAACTATCAGATTAATAGTTATATTATTTATCAGAGTTTGATAATGAAGCACATTATTTTTTATTTTGATGGATACAATTCAATCTGTATAAACTATGATAATATGTAATTATATAAGTTTACAATTTCCTATCTAGGTAACTATTCAGCATGAGGGAGAAAGTCCTTATGAAATTGGTTCTACCATTATGCTAAGATGTGTTGTGACCGGCTTTCCTAAGCCCCAGGTAAACTGGTTCAAAAATAATGCTAGACTCCCGCATGTAGGTCGAGTACGTTGGAGTAAAGATACAAATGAATTATTTATTGATAATGCAAATTTAATTGACAATGGATATTATACCTGCAGGTGAGAACAGAAACCGAGCCTTTAGATACATAAACATGGAATATCCATTAAATTATTTTCATTTTTGTGTAGAGCATGGAATTTCCGGGAATCCTCACATGACTCGAGAAATGTTAAAGTGAAGAAAGCAGACAACAAAACTCAGTGTGTGGACAAACCCTGGTTAGCTCGTTGCCAGTTGATTGTGCAAGGAAAATTCTGCCTTAAAAATCCAATGTATTTTCAAATTTGTTGCAATTCCTGTACAGCAGCTGGTCAAATATATAATCCATGAGTATGAAGTCATATATCGTTCGAAATAAGTGAAATACATACATCTAATAAATTATATTTGGTTTTTTAAAACATAAATCTTTTGAACTTATAAAACTATAAGTCCATTTCCACTATCAAGGGCTGGTTAATAGTGTTCGTGGGGTCCTTGAGCAAAGATAAATGATTAGGCCATTTTCTTTTTTTTTTAATTTGATTTTAAAAAAATTACTTTTTCTGAAAATAAAAAAGGCTGGGACCTTTATTCAGAGGAAAAATTAACTTACTTCATGGAAGAACTTTTTTTTTAAATTATTTAATTTGAAAAAGGCACATTCTTTTTTATTACCTTATTTAAGTTAACTGTGTGTATATTTTATAGAATGCCTTACTTAAATTTTAAATAAAATATTCAGCACGGGTACCCTAGTAAAGACCGGGTCTGAGACAAATACCCTTTATGCCTCCTAAAATCAGGATCAGTTATATGACAACTCATTATATATTTTGCTACCTGTCTTTATTACATAATACGGTTATGACTTAAACTTATAACTTAAGTTGATTTGCATGTGCATGGACAAAATCTTCAAAAAAAACAACAACTACAAGCTTATTTTATAATATTTATTGATAAAATAAAAACGAATATCTTTATTAGGATACAGAGCAGCTATCTATTCAATGTAGCCGCCGTCTGCGGCCAAAAATCGCTCAATGCGGCTACGAAATCGAGAACAGGGATTTTGGATCTGCGCTGCTTCTATCTCACTGAATTTCTCCATGATGCAGGTGATGAGAGACTGCTTGGTGTTATGGGAGGAGCGGTTGGTCATGTTCTCCACGTAGTACCAGACAAAGCAGTCCCACCGGTAAAAATCCGGCGATGAGGTAGGCCAAGAGGAGAAAGGTACGAACGCAAAAGTATTGCTTTTCAGCCATTCTTGTGTCCGCTTAGCTTTGTGGGCCGGAGCCGAGTCCTGCTGCCACATCCATGGCCTGTCGCTGACAACAGACTTACCATGGCTCTCATGGAACGCTGGGGATCCTCGTCGATGATGTCCCTGACCTTGATGATGAAGGTGAAGTCCCGGACAATCCTGGTGCTCTTCTCCTCCTTCTTCTTCCTGTGAACAACGTCCATCAGGTCCGATGACTCCTCCAGCTGCTTCCTGGAACTTCTGAGCGTTCCAACTGACATTGAAAGAAGGCCAGAGATGACAGCATTGCTTAATTTCATGTGCTCACTAAGCATAATCTGAATAGCAGCGCACCTACGATCTCTCTCATTGAACATAATGACTTTTCTTGGCCACTTAAAATGATGCTATCGCTACAAGTGGTAAACAATAACTGAAGCCTATGATCCGGTAAAAATTTTAATACCAAAAACAGACGGACCAGGCATCAGCTGATGGAGTAATGTTGTCTTTAAAATGCAGCAGATTTTGTCCATGCACCCTGTATGTAGTATTGAATGTTCTTCGTTCGTTTTAGTGTTGAAAAGTGACTGATTATTAAAGAAAAACGTGACTAATACAGTATACTACCACATTTGGAGCTGTAAATATAAATAACAATTTGGAAAGCTAAAGAGGGCCACATTTGTTCACATCGTTACTCAAACTAAAGTATGTTATTCTATACAATATCTTTCATTCAATGAATCATACCTTTGAGCTCGAGTGTACTAAACTAGCTTGATTTCAAACAAAGAACTTATGACGCCACTTAATTTAACGTAACTTTAATTGATGTCAAGGATGTGAAATCCAAAGCTATCAACTATTAACCAAGTGGCGAAATGCGTTTGTTAGCTTGAGTATAGTCTTTGTGAAAACTTTTTCGCACGCAAGGTCCCTCATGATGTAATCTATCTAATGTCTATTGATATCTAATCTAATGAAGTATATTCAATTCGCCTAGTGAACAAAAACGTTGTTGCGTAGCTAAATATATTTGGGGATATATTCAGTGGCGTCCGCAGGGGGTGGGCTGGAGGGGCTGTACCCCCTCCCAAAAAAAAGTAATTGTTGCTTTTTACTAGAAAATTTAAAGTAATAACTTTTTTTTCCGAAAAATTTCATATTTAAAATTTAATTTTAGAATTTTTAGTTATCAGCTGTGGATTTTTAAATATTTTTAAAGTTTAATATTTGAATTTTGTTTCGAAAAAATTCCAAAAACCAAGAATTCCAAATGTCCCAACGGACACCTTTGATATTGATTACGTGACCTTCGTTTTCTAATTGCTTTATTGCTTTGGTGTATCCTGGGGTTAGTGTCACACTTATACTCAAACAGTGCACTCCGACACACTGTTACGCTCATGCGGATTGTGTTCCGAAACGTTCTAATCTTATTATAACCAGCAACTTTTCCTCAAAAAAATATAAAGGGGGAAAAGAAGCAGAAATGCTTTTCAGCTGACAACAAAATACAGTGTCAATTTTTATATTAGTGAAGCAATGCCTGTTCCTGAAAAGTTGTTTTCTTTTTTCAAATATACTTTATCTTTATTTAAAAAAAAAAAAAATCTTGTAAAGTGCGAACCAGCATTGCACCTTAGGATTAAATTTTTCAAAAGCACTGGTCTATTAAATTACAGAAAAACATTCTTATATGCAAACAAAATTTGTAAATAGGCTTATATTTGATCTTTTTTCCTATTATATTTAAATCCAATCTAGTTAGCTGTTAGCTCTGTAAGTTTTAAGTATTGCCTCAATTCTATTATTGTTTATTTCACTTACTTGCCAAAATAAATAATTTAAATGATTGAATATATGTAAATCTTTAAAAATATTAGTGTAGCTTTAAATTTATGTATTTTTGGCATGCTTTTCACTCATCATTCATACATTTTTCTCCTTTCCACATATATTTTCAATAATTTTGAAAATACTTTAGACACTACATACATACAAACTACGAACTTAATTTGAAGAGATGTGAATTGAGAAATCTGTTTAGGCCAAAACTAACTAAATTCAGGTATACATATCTAAAGAAAGCATTGAAATGTATTGCATGTACAGTTGAAGTAGTTGAAGCATTGAGCACAAATTAATGATTATCAAATAACAAAATAAATATTTAAATAATATGTACATTTGTTTCAATCAACATCAAATTTCTTACCTACGGACTGCAAAAGTAGTTGTAAGGATCTTTCACTATGTACTTATGATGTCATAAATCTTCATTTACCTTGAAAGATTGAATCAAATTGATACATACATATATCGTAACATAGGTACGATGTCACGTCGCTACGTTTGTTGTAACTCGCAAACTTTCATTAAAAAATGAACAGGAAAAAAAGGTCTGAGACCAATTTTGTTTAGGTTCTTTCTTACGTAATTTTTTTATTCACTAATCTGGACCTTTATTCAGTCCAAACAGCAGTCTGAACCGTGACACAAAATTTAACTAAATCTTGTCCTTTTTTATTTTTAGATCAATTTCCAATATTTCTAAGCAACCGAAATTTTACTACGAGACCGTTTCTGCCAGAGCGACATAATTCGATCTCATAAATATTATAACGGGTTTAGACGTGTCTAGAATTTCCAGACCGAACCCTAACACTATTAGTTTGTTCATTCATCTCAATTATGGAATTATAATTATTTGACTAATTGTAAGAAGTAATGAATATTAAGATTAATTTTTTTTAACTAGTTAATTTTTATTTATTTAACTTTAGAGTAATTTAATTAAATTAACTTAACCAACCTTGGTTAAGTTAAAGTTATTTTCATATATTAAAATATGGAATGCAATCGAAGTTTGCCTTGTATGATAACTACCGGAGGAGGCTAAAATACAAGTAAATATTTAATAATTAAAGTAATGCAAAGAATCAAAGTTTATACTAGTTTATCTTTACTCCTTTTGACTCAAAGATGAGATTATATGAAATAAAAAAATAATTACCCCAAGCACACATAGTAGTTATTACTCAAAACTTTCTTTTGGAGAACACATATGTAATAAAAGAGAAAAGGAAAATCAACAAAATATTTATAATTCCGTATAATATATATATTCTTTATCATAATATCATATTTAATTTCAAAAATAATAGTTCCTAAAAAAATGAGGGATTCAAACGGTTCTTTTTGTGGTTTTGATAATAAATATTCGTTCTGCAGGAGTCAGGGATGGAATCATAGTATTATATTTTATAATTATTTCTTTAACAGTAGAAAATAGATCTAATGATGAAGTTTTGGTAGACGAAGACTTAAAGGTGAGCTAAAATGGAGGGAATAAAATCAATTTCAATTTGATATACCATGAAGAATTCATACATGTATTTATAATTCTTTAAGACTATGGTCTATTCTGAATATTTGGAGGTACGATTTGGTGCATGACTTCAACTGTGTTCAGAGCAAGTATTATTATCTTTTTTTTTCTTATAAGGCTCCATCAGCTATCGTAGTTTCAATTCAAGCATAGTAAAAGATGATATGATTGAGTTAAATATGACTGTATTACTTGTTTTCAACTGAAAAAAATATCGATATCCTTGTTGGAGTTCTAGCAATTGTGCATCCACAAGACAAGAACACTTTCTCAATCTAGACTTCAAAAGATCTTGAAGTAGAAGTCTTGTCTCGAATAGAGTTGGAAGCAGCTGTCCTAACATGGTGTTTTCCTGACCCTGAAGAAAATCAAGTACCCCCACCACTCGAGACATGACTGCCGGCAACTCTTCAAGGAACTGTTTATCTTCCTCTTTGAGAGATGAGAGGTTTACAGCCTGGAACAAGTCATCGAAGAAGTCTTTGTGAGTTAGAAGTTCCAAATAAGAATTATTCAATGAATTCCATCATATTGAACAATGTTTATTCAGTTGTGTTTTATAACTTGGGTCATCTTTTCATTCGAAGAAGGTGATCGTCATTTGTTCCATAGTGCAATCCATTTTTGTTATGTAGAATAAAATACGCTCAACGACGTCTCTGCGGATTTTCACTTAATCAAGTTAAGTTAAAGCTAAGATAGGTTTAAAAAAGTTTAAAAAAATTAACTATTTAAGCTCAAAGTTAACTTTGATAAATTGACTAGTTAAGTTGAAGTTAAAATAAGACTATTTAAATAATGAAACAATTAAGTTAAAACTTAATTAACTTATCTCAGTTAAGCTATGTTAAATTAAAATCCCCAACTTTGGACCAAACCTACTGCGTTGAAAATTTTAATTATAATTTTGGTGTTTTATGGCTTAAATAACAATATTGAATGTGGTTTCAGGCTGCCTGGCGAAAATGCTGCCGCATTAAGTGTTATTATTCAGTAATTTTTTGAAATTGTTCGCAGAATAACAAGAGCTAATTTGAATTCAACTAATCAATACTTAAAACACGGATAAATAGAAAAGAAATATGAAAATGGATAGCTTCTTAACAAAATACTATTTAAGTATTAACGTTTGTGAGGTCTTCATGACTCACTTTTTGAAATAAACAAAGATATAGTGTATTTTCATTTCAGCTGTTTAATTAATTTTCGTAAGTTGACTTTTGAATTATTTAAAGCTCAAAAAAGGTATAATATAGGATCTTGATTTTTATATTAATTTATAGTAATCAAGGGCCTTTGTTTATAAATTGTGTCCTTTCATACCCACTCATTGATACTTACTTTGATAAAATTATCAATTCAATATATATAATAATTGATTCTAGGATGTTTCGCCCTGAATTTTCGTGCAGGTAACGTTCGCCTTGCAGAATTTTCGCCCTCATATATAAATATATTGGCAAAAATATATATTTTTACCCCCTAATTTAAAGTTTAAAATGCGTCTCGCTCCACTTGAAGTCATTTATAATGCACATTTGCATTCATTCTCAGATATACCTTGCTACCCAATGGAGAGAACTTATTCATATTCGAACATGGACAATTTGATGAGGATCATACATTAATTTTTTGAGCAGAAAGTGGGATTCTCAATCAGCTTTTTACAATAAGTGCCATTATAGGACAAACATGTATAACTAGTCTTTTCGCGTCACCTCCATATAAAATGCAGGAGATATACCACCGCCCTTTCCTAGGGTTCAAAGGACTACATGAGACTTTAGACCCAGAATCCTTAATGATTGTTCTTGAGAAGACTGTTGAATTCATTTGGTAATTTTGTCCATGTAAAAAAAATGAGTTACAAAAGACCCATTTTAAGGCAGAAAAAATAAGTGCAAAGATACATTTATACTAAAGTATGTATGAGGTCAAAAGTTCCTATGGCGAAAACTCTCAAGGTGAAAATTCCAAGGGCGAATGTTCCAGTCACCACAATAATTTAATAACTATTCTATAAATAATATAATTAGTAATTATTACGAATATGCGATTAATATTACTTGAGAAGATTTGGGAAGATTCTATTTGCCTTTTGTAATGTTAAAATTATACATACATATACGAGGGTCGTTTGAAAAATGTGTGCAATGTCCGAGAGATGGTACTACTGGCGTGTTTCGAGATTACGTTTAGTTAATAGCATCTTTTGGAAAAACAGACACCAATTTTCAGCCAGATTGTTCCATTTTTTCTGTTTGAAATTTGTTTGAATCGAGGAAGTGGAGGGATTTTCAAAAAATGGACAAAAAGAATTTCTTGTGTTGATTAAACATTACTGTATGAAAGTGTTGATAAAGCTTCTTTATAGTCTCCTAAGGCTTTTTGCATTTGCTCAATTTGGAAAACGTCGTTATTCGTATAGTTGTTTTTTTTTAGGCAAAAGTCACGTTTTGATTTATAACTCTATCCCTTATTTAGTCTCCTTAAACTTGAAAAAAAAAAAAACTTTTGTGTTTAGAATAAGTCCCCGCCCCCCGAATTTGCACCCCATCTTAACCTGACAAGTTCAGGTTTAAAAGAGTCACCCATGAAAAATTTCAGCCTCCTAAGTCCATCACTGTGGGCACGAATAAAGGCCACACACAGACAAACTCGATTTATATATACAGATATATAAGACGAGGGATTAATACAAGTATAAATATTGCATAGCTACTTACTTTGTTTATTTAACAAAAAGAATAAGTCATGAAATAGCCATGAAGTATCAAGGGAGACGAGGGCATCCATAACTGACAACAAAATACATAGGATAAGTTTATTTTAGCAAGGGTACACCGTGCGATGTGATGAATTCCAATTAGGTCTTGTTAAGTTGTGAACAATTCCAACAATTATTGAATAATTGAGATTAGATCCTAGGACTGATTCTTTAATCAGTCTCTCACACCCCTCTTCAGTTTTTACTGATCGTTCTGATATTTTTTAAGGATGAAACGGTCTAAGGACAGATTATTTTGTCCTAGGGTCCTAGTTATCTCTTTATTTTCTTCACTCCTAGCTAGAATTGAAGAATATAAAAACGAAGAAAATCATCACAGCTATTATAGTTACCATAAAAGGCCGATTAGATCCAGTCGTATGACTGACACATTTTGGACTGATAGGAATGTAGTCTTTTTAGTATTTTAATGCTTAAGACCTATCCAACACTAATGATAGAGTTTAAAAAAATTGCAAACTTCCAACTGATTTTGGGGTTTTTTTAATTTCTTTTGGGATGGTAGGTTGTGTAACAAAAAAGTTAATGATGCACTATGGCTTGAATCATAATAAAATTATATAATCAAGTTTTGAGCAATATAATATAGACAAAGGCCCATTATGTGTGGATTACTCATAAGACCGACCATGACCAGCAGGTTGTACAAGGTTGTACATATAGGTACATTACACGTTGCCTCTGATAATGATTTTCATTCAGTTTCTCAGAGCTTCTTTAAGTCGTAGATACTGAACTACGTGCCTCCTTTTAGAAAACTACATACTACATACATAGCATGTTTGCTTGTTGTTTTATAATATTTATTTATTGTCATTCCTGATTTGTAAAATTTTACAATATATCAGAAAAAATTGTTCAACTACGACAAAATAATTTATTAACTACTATGTACGTACATATAATTGTTAACAACAGCGGCATGGAGAACATACGTCATACATGATATTGTATAAATTACATACTAAATGAAATAATTATATTAATCTTACAATGTATATACGTGCAGCTATAAGAAATTACAAAGCCACTAATCTCTCAAAGATTAAGCGAAGTCATAGGAAGCATGGAGTTCTTATTAGCTATTATTCCCTACGTAATATATACATAGATCTTATGACAAAGAAAATAAAAATACGCACCATATATTCTCAATCATTAATCCTGCCTAGACTAGTGTTTACTTTACTTTAAAAATAGATTTAAAAAAAACAAAAAAACATGTGACACTTGTAAAAAGGAAACATTTTGTATCTCTCTATAATTTATTAGTATAAAGACTGACCAGATCACTAAATATGTTTGGAATACGATACAAGATATTTTTTCTTCTTCAATTAAGCAGAGATGTCTTATAAACCACATATATTGTTGGAACAGTTCAATTAATAGTAAATATGTCGTTCTACGGCCGACATATACGAACCACAAAATAGGCAACTCCAGAAATCAGAATATATGATTTACGGTGGCACCAGGATCACAAGGGCCAACTTTTTCAGAATTTTTATGGTTATCAAAACGGAAAAACTTCCGTTTGTCTAAAAAAATTTAAATATCGTAATTTTTGAGAAAGAATAAAAATCAATTTCTCATGTTTTTTTTATTTATTGTTATTCTTTCATATTTTGTCTCATCTGAAATTTAATAAAAAATAATTTGTGAAATTTGGAAATCTATAAAAAGACTAGACTTTTCAGTCAAAACTGTCAATAAAGCTCATCGACCCACCCTTCTACCAAAAAACATCCTGCAGACGCCAATGATTATGTTCTAAACAAGGCTCTTTAAAATATTAAGAGCAGCAGTCTCATAAGGGACTCATACAAACTTAGAAGCTAAAATTATACATCACCTTATTCTCCTATTGAAATTAAGGTTCGATGACGAAAAAATAAATGTGATTATCGAAGGATATTTTGTCCAGTCGATTTGATATTGAATGACAATTCATTTTATATCAAATCAACAAGTAAAACAATAGGATATGAACGTTCTTTACTTATTTGTAGTTTGTTCACATACCAAAGGATAATGGCGCCACCTTGTGTTAATAATTATTTATAGTAGTTTGTATATTTATTTGTTTATTATGACATCTGTGCCATCTTGCGGATATTGATGCTTTTTTAGTCTACTCATCCCATATTAAATACTTAATTAGTATGGAAAAAATACCAATTGGAAAATGTCAATTTTAGCCATAAAGTTTAGGTTATCAGCTTCACAGTACTTATGAACATGTACATGATGTCTTTATTGTACTTGCAACTGCTCTTCCCAAAGTTAAGGAGGAAATAAGTCTCAAAATTAGCATTAGTATCTAGCCAATTCATCGCAACAATATGATTATTCTTCCTTTAATTAAAGGCAAGAAATTTTCAACTAGTTGAAAATTTGAACAAATCAACGTACAGAAGCCTAACAAAGAAAAGGGAACTAGAATAATCAATCGCTGACGAAAAAATAAATAGTACATTTAAATTTTAGTTGTGAAATTATTAAAATGTTTCTACCAAAATTATACGAGTTCTAAAAGGATAATAAATCTTAAGAACAGGATTCAAAACCAGGGAATTTGGGATCTTACATGCTTTCTTTTGAGATATCTTTAAAATAAAAAATCATTATTTAATATAATCATCAATTAAGAAATTGATAATTCGGGGCTCCCATGTCTAAAATCTAACTCATTAAATCTGTGTTTCCCAACTTTTTCATCTCTGCAGAGCCCAATGACATTATTTATTATATTGCAGTATATAAAATATGTTTACCAGGATCTGTTATTTATGTCAAGGGCTCTCTTGAGTTCACCGGGAGCCCTAATTGGGAGCCACTACTTCAAGCCTTTTATGTATACATATATCTTATCAGTGATAATATTCAGGCAAGTGATTACTCCACTGATCCGTATACTTCATTTGACAGTTAATACTCTTTCAAACAATATTTCTAGACTTTATTTATGCTTATCTCTGATAATATTTAAGAATACCATTAAATAGCTTAGATATACATATTTACTAATGTCGTTGTTTGACTCCTTTTCCTTCTCTTAACAAAAACAATACAACAAACAATATATATTATTCAAAAATGGAAAGTTGATAGGTGAATCCATTAATAAAGGAAGGACAGACTTCCCTTAATACCTGGTTGATGGGATAGTATATAGTCTACTATTAATAATACACCACACTCACGCAGGTAATAATATCTCTATGAGTTTAAAAAAAATATCAACACTCCAAAAAGCTTATTTATAGGCAACCTGCTATCTCCAGAGTCAAGGGTCATATATTAAAATGAATTCTAAATATAAACATGTGTCAATCACCTGTTGTACTCCTATAATATATGTATTGCAAATATTATATATTTATTTGCAGGTACTTTAACTGAGAAATAAATAAGATAAAAAGGAATAATGTTCCAATAAATAATATTTGATTTGTGAATTATGCCATTCGGGGTTTTCTAATTAATTCTTTAGAGGAGATTTACTATCATTAATTAATTCAGTAGCACACCTTGTTGCTGGGAGGAAAGGAGATTAAGGTGTTAAATCATGGAGCCTTATCTTACATAATGATACTAATAATGAAACCTACTCTACGAATACTCCACAAATCGCCGATCAAGAGAGAAGTAATAAATAATATCTAATAAGACTAAGAGAAAATAAATAACTCCTTGAGAGCAAATGAATAATAAGGTAAGACTTTGGAAGAAAAGACGGGGCCGGCCCAAATGGCTTTCTTCCCCTCCTTTACTGGGAATTTAAAAAGACAATAAAAAAGGAAAACAACAGCAGACGTCACTCTTATTAGTTATTGTGATCAAATATGTAAAATAAATTGCCATCCTACTCATGTAAGTATGACTGAACCTTCAATTCCAGTTAGTCGACCAAAGACTCTTCCTTTACTTATTTGACGATATTACAATGTTATTAAAAAAATTATAAAAAAAAAAATTCTGGAAGAAAGAAGTCGAACCAGTTTTTCCCCTCCCTTTTTTTCAGTCCTCTTCTAGCTTCTCTCCCTCTCTTTGAGTTTGTTGATCTTTAAATCTAACATCATGTTGTGTTTTTTAATGTTTAAAAAGACGTCCTATTCAAAATAAAATAATAATAAAAAAGGGAAAAAAGAAACAGAAAGGCGAAATAATTTAGTAGTTCATATAAATATATATACATACTTTATAGTAGTTACAGTAAGTTGTACTAGTAGTAATAAAATACTAGCTAATAGAAATACTAATAGTAGTAGCGCCTACTACTATTTTGGACGACGACTTCTCTGGCAGTTCTTTTCTTCTTCTTTTTTCTTTTCTTTTCTCCCCTTGTCTGCCTTTTTTTTCTTCCTTTTATTATTTGTTCGGATATTTATTATCATTGTAAAATAAACACGCAGAACGAACTCTGAAGAGACGGAGACGAAGACAAAGACGAAGACATACCTACATAGGACGACAAGGACTCAAAGAGAAGAGGACTAATCCGATGCGAAAACCATTGGTAAGAGAAACAGCCTAATCCGGCACCACAGTATGGAGGAGGCTTCAAATGTCAGTGGCGAGGAGAATTACGTGGAGGATGGAGGGAATGGAAAGAAGAGGAAATATTGTGGAGCAGGTTCGAGCTCAGCTCCAGAGATCCTAAAGGAAGAGAACTCTTCCCTCCTCTTTAGCTCCCTCTTCAAATCCTATTCCTCCTCTTCTAAAAACGGGAAACGAACCCTCAAAATCCTGAATCAGCCCGAACAGCAACACCGCGCCCGATATCAAACGGAGGGCTCACGTGGATCTGTGAAGGATCGTGAAGGCTCCGGTTTCCCTACCATTCAATTCAAGGGCTACCATGGACCTGAAAAAAAGCTTCGTCTACAAGTGTTTATTGGCTCGGATCAAGGCCGCCCAGTTTTGCCTCATGTCTACTATCAAGCCTGTAAAGTGGCGGGGAAAAACTCCACTCCGAGTCAGGAGTGGCGTCAAGAAGGCACAGACATTATTTTGATGGACATGGAGGTAGATAAAGACTTCATTGTTAGGTGCGATTGTGTCGGTATTCTGAAAGAGCGCTATTCAGATATCGAAAGTAAGATACCTGCCCAGAAACAAAGGACCAATTGGAAAAAAAAGTCCACAAAGTGTCGTATGGTATTTCGTATTGAATTCGAAGAGGAAGACGGCTCCAAAGAGACATTGCAAGTTGTTTCGGATCCTATTTCTTGTTCTCAGCAACCCGGAACGCCAGAAATTCTCAAAATGTCCACTGATATTTCCTCTCTTCCAGGAGGCGGAGAGCTGTGGATGATCGGTAAAAACTTTCTCAAGGATGCTGTAGTCGTCTTTCTAGAGAACTTACCAAATTCTGAGGCGCTTCATCGAGCTCCTTGGAGACAAATTATTCATCCAGGCAATTAAAATATGTTTTTTTATATCACTTATGATTTTAAAACATTGCTTACTTCAAATACCTACTTGAATATATAAAAATAATTATTCCAATTTTAGCACGTAAAGAAATGTTTTATAATTCTCAACTTTTTATAAGTTCATTTTATAATTTTAATTGATAATTCCATTATTTTCTTTTGCAGATAAAGATTTTTTTAATAATTCTCATATGATCGTCACAATTCCACCTTATACCTTGGGACCAGGAGTAGAAAATAGATCTAGTTGTCCAATAGATGTTTCAGTTTTTGTAAAATGTGGTGAAAAGACTTCAGACTCTCATTCATTTACATATCGATTGAAGGAGACCACCAAAGACCATAATTCTTCAACAAGCTCATCACCCAAAAGTTTTTCTCCAATTAGATCCAATAGAAGTAATCCTTCATCAAGAATAACCATTTTAGAGCCCGTGGAAACGAGATATATGACAAAAGAAGAAATAGATTATTGTGAGGACACAGTTTTTGATCCAGAAAAAACGCAAGAGGACGTTAAAGGATCCTATGTGTATCACCGGAAATCCATTCAGGAAGAATCTAATTCCGTTAGCTTCTCTAATATTACAAATCACAACAACAATAATAATACGGATGAAGAACTCAAATCCGATCGTCTTACGACTTTTTCGAATCTCTTTCAAAAAGAAAAACCCTCTAATAACGTTTCACACTCCATAGGAGATTCTTCACTAGGCGTTATGGTGATTCCTAAAATATCATCAGATACTCTTAAAGCAGCTCAAAAGGAATTGCTTAAAAACGTGGGTGATGTGGCTGTAGAATCTAAAATCATGGTGAATGGGAATTCCAACGGAACTCTAACAAATCCTACTCAAGAATTTTTAGGTAAGTTAATCTTCTATCAATTTAATTTCTACATATTTTGCATATATCATTAATATTGGGATTGTAGTTAACATTAAAAAAAAATCGTAAATAGATCGTGTAATAGAATAGTCAGTGTATGTTAAAAAATTAATAGATCATCAGTTTTTTCAGAAAGTGAAATAAGAGAACGATAGTAATACTATAATCAACTTAAATTAATATTCAATGATATATTATCTTGTTGTTCGTATGTTAAATTTGTTCATACCGAAAGTTGTTTTGTTTTTTTGAAGAATCTTCTCCATCTTGAAAGAATAACGATCATATTTTCATGATTATCTGGAAGAATACTTCAGCATGTAGTATTCATCACTTTCAACCATACTTCTTAAAATTCAATTATTCCAAAAAGGTTCATTTTCATGCAGTAACCCCCCCTCTATTGTTTTCAAAGGTTTAGTGTTTCATTCTTCTACATTGTGTTGATATATTGCATTTTCCTTCTCTTTTTGTGTATGCATGGAGTTATTAACGACTTTCTTAATTACTTATCCTTTTTTTCATTTTAATTTAATTACTTACATAAAATAACTGAAGTAATATCAATATTTTTTAGATTAAATGAAGATTTAATTTGATGTAGTATACATAACTTTAGTTTTTGTTTTCTCCAATTCCTAGATCACACATCTTTTTTTTTTTTTTTTGCTTTTGCAAGAATATACATGTATTTTTTTGCCCTCATAAAATAAAAATAATGATAATAACAAGTCTGGCAATATTGGCAGTTTTTTTAATGAGAAAAAAGTTATGTAACTTGTTTTAAAATTTTGTGTCGTCGTTTGTATTGTTATAAAATCTTTTAAATTGGAAAATTGATTTACATATACACTGTTGTGCACAGGTTATAACTTGTACAAGTAGATTCTAAAGGTTGCTACTACGAAGAAAAAAAAGAGATGAAGAAGCAGTTTAAATTTACAATTTACTGATATGTACCTAATAAGTATATTGCAATGATTGAAATTTCATTAGATGTTTTGAACTATTAAGGTTGACTTTTTTGATGAAAATTACTAATTGATAAATATTATATGGCAAATTATTTAGTTAAGCGAATAATAATACTCGTAATTACTTAAAAATATGTAGTTTTGATAGATCAAAATGGAAGTGATAGCATCCATATAAAGTTATAATGTAAATACTTGGTGTTATAATTATGTAAGTAAGACCTTTTAATACGAAAAAATTGCAACTTGTACAATATGTTTGCACAAGTTGGACAAAATTCCAAATATAAGTGTTGAGATTCAGTTGGACTCGATATGATCTTGAGTGATTTTTTCGAGACTGATCTGAATTGTGGACCAAAATTAAAATCTTAGTCCGAAATTTCTTTATAAAAAAAGGTCAACAATAACATTTTTCTCTCTTTCTTTAAAAAACACCGTCTTTTTTGTGGGATTGGTCAACACTGATTTTTTTTCAGTAGACCGAATGAGTTAAAATTATAATTGTCTAGGATTTCCAGATCATAATCCGACACTAATATGTATTAGTGTTCTTCATTTTATTGTTTAGAAAACAAACTTGTTCGAATAAAAAAAATAGACGACTTAATTTTAAGATATGAATGTTACGTAGGTTTTTTTCTAGTCGTTGCGTAATAGATGATGATTTATGTATGTTAAATTTCTAGTTTGAAAGGACTAGGGGTGTGAATGTTGTCGAAATCCTCGTGAACATATATTTAAAAAAAAGTATTTGCTGGTTAACTGCAAGATATTAGTGCTCTTAGTAATTATTTCTACCTATTTTGAAAATTTAAACGTATTTGTGAGAAAGGATTAGTGCTTTTTCGATCCTTATGTATGACTCAAGACTGCAGTCCCTTCTAATTATTTTTTTTAATCATTTTTAGTACTGCCAGCCTTAAGGACTGGTCCTAATAAATTAGGAATGACACAACACCAGTAAAGGGCACTTTAGATTTTATTGTGATCTCTAAGAGATGTGAAAATTGTCGATATTCTTGAGACTTATTTAATTAATAAAGAAAATTATATGTTGGGCACTTTGATTGACGACATAATATCGGCCTACTGATATCATTATAGTGCTCCTTGCTGGTTAATACGTTTGAACTTTCAAAATAGGAAAAAATGATTGATAAAAACACTAATATCTTGCAGGTTACTAATAACTACATTTTTTAAATAAATGTATGCTCACGAGTAGTGCTGTGTCAGTTCTTATTTATTCGGTCCACTCCAGTCTTAAGACCAGTACACTCGGTCCTTGGGACTGCCGGTACTAGAACAGATTAAACAAAAAGAAATAAAGGTGAGTGACGTCATCAAGGACCGATTTTTTTAAGTTTTTAGGACTGATATGCAGGACTGAACTATACCAGAGTGAGACTAAACCGGAAGGACTACAGTCTCCACTCCCAAATAAGACTGCTCACGAGGATTTCGATAATTTTCCCATCCCTTGTCATCTCTGTCCCAGATATGTTGTTGCTATCCAATGGATTAATCAGAATAATATATTAATAGAATTGAAAATTATACTTAATCTTTAATTGAAGAAATCAAATGATACGCAGACTCATTTCTTATGATACAAATCATCCTCGCTTGGTTTTGTGTTGACGGACCACATATACATGACGTAAGCAGGAGCAGAAGCTTAAATTTTCGAAAGCAAATCTTCTTTCAGCGTTGCTTGGCAAATGAACTTAACCTTGAATTTCAACTAGAACGTTTCGACATATATTTGTACATTTTTACATATTTTCTGCTTTCTTTCTTTTATTTTTCACGGATGTATGTTGAACAGTTCTTCTTACATGAACAAAGTGTGTCTACACACATTTTTATAAGTTCATTGACTCAAGTCCTGTATTATGTATTATATTATATTATTTTATTTTTTGGCAAATTTTCTTAAATTATTATCTTATAAATATATTCACTTCCTTAGAAAGCCAATTGAATTATTCCTCCCATGACAGGCCTCCTCCTCCTCTTTTACTTCCCATAGACTTTAAAAGTAAAATTTATAATTTAAAAACTTTTGGTTTTACCTACAAACAAACTATGTACATACTAAGTAACTAAACAAACAAAAACACAGAAGACACCATATTGATTCCTTCTCTCCTGTACGAAAAATGTGGGATGCGTTTTTTTTAAAAGATTTTGGAAATTCATAACATTTTCCTTTTATTAACATAGAATATATGTTCAGGCTTGGGTTCAAACTTGGCTTTAAATCATGGTTTGCGAATGATTTTAGTTCTTTATCAAGCTTACATTTCCTCAATAGAAGATAATTTTTCCTCTCTAATGTTATTTACTTTTTAATTATAACAGACACCTTATACTTATAAATGCGGTAACATAACTTCCTTTTTGCAAATGGGAAAGAACAAGTTGTTTTTTTTTTAAATCAAAGAAGTTATATTTTTTTTTTTTAAAGTTTTAAAAATTCTAACTTCGATATTTTAATAACTGGTGATTTTTTTGTTTCTCTTTAAATTAATTTTTATTGAGAAGTTTAAAAGGGGTAGTTATTTTATACAAAAATATGCAAAATTTAACTAGTGAAATATTTTTTTGATAGTTGTGGATGATAAGTTGATTAGATTATTAGTTTTTGGCGATTTAGCAAAGGTCTTAATAAAGTCGGGGTTTCGGTAATAAATTCGGTTTCAATTACCCAATTTAAACAAACTGCAGTAATTTAGAATTCTCGCATGACATCAAGTCTGATAACAAAAGACTCAGTTCTCTAAAATAATTATTCATGGAGTTATTCGCGTTCAAAGAATATAGGAAATTTCAAATGGTAGAAATGAATTTAAAAATCGTTTTTTGTGTATTGGAAGTTGAAGCAATTAACTGATTTTCATAAGCCACACCAATGAAACTTAGGAGCTAAATTACAATTATTTAAATTTTATAAAATATTCTGTGAACCTATTTTTCGGCAATATTTATTTTCAGAGGCAAACGCACGTTCCTCACTACTCTAACTCATAACAGTAATTGATTTTATTTTCAAGAGTACTTTAGACACGTGGTTATCTTTATTGTATCATGCAACCTTCCTTAAAAAAGAAACAGAAAAAAGGCCCGAAATCATCTGGCAGTTAGCCAAATAAGTCAATCATACCAACCGCTATTTATATCTTATATACTCGCTGACTATCACTGTCATGTTATTTCTTCACCATTTTTAAAATAAATTACATATTATTTAAATCTACATAGTATTTTATTCTTAGTATATTATGATATTGCTTAGTAATATTTGATTAAAAGAGTATTTATGATTAGTTATTATATTATTTCAAAATTTCTTCATATAAATAATAAAATGGCCAATATATATATTATGTAAACGACGAGGGATCAACAAGAAATTGTATTCCTGTTCTTTTGGAAATAGAGCATATGTATGCAATAACTTGGTGTATTTATAAAAAATAATAAATTATGAAATATCCATGACATAGGGGAATCGACATCTGACAACAAAATACATATGGTATTTTTGTGTTAGCGAGGTAACGCCGTGTAGAATCTCACCTCTAGAATAAAACCAAGCCTACCTTGCTAATACTTCTATAGCCAGATTTTTACACATTATAAAAAAATCAATTTATGTTTAACTACCCTAAATATACACTTGTTCTCAAAATTATTCATACCCCTGTTAATTTTTGTGATGGAACGAATGCATTTTTGTCTAATTTGGTTTTGAATTATATGTACAACTAGTGAAAGAATGAAATCAATACAAAATTCAAGGAATTTTAGATTTTATGGGTATTTTATTGATGGATCACCTAAAAATGTGATGTTCAAAATTATTCGTACCTATGAGATAATGTCAATGAAAATGTGTCTAAAGTGTTGATCTTTGTCTTTAATTTCTTTGAATATATTTTAATAGAGGTGTCTGGTAAAATAATTGTAGTAATAAGGCTGCGGATAAAAACGTTGAGGTAATATCATTGCATGGTAATATTGCCCCAAGGCATTTAAACTCCACTGCCACCGCGTTTCTAACCACCAAAGAACGCTTCTAATATCCCATAATATAACCTGGACCATATTATTATGTAGGTGAACTGCTGGGCCCTGAGGCAAGTTAAATTTATCCACCGCTGCTTCTCTGAGCATCAAGGAAGCCTTTTAATATCCCTTGACCCAATTAAGGTAATAATATTAACATTAATTTTTTAAATCAAAATTATTTCAATTTAAGACCCTGAGCCCACTCTTGTGTTTAAAAATACTTTTTTGATTTCAATTATCAATGTTTTTGAGTAGGACTACTAAAGAGTTTACTTAGTTTTCCTTTGTTTTTATTGAAACGTTAAGTATGAAAATATCAAATAGACTTGGCCTTGAACAACCCGTGGCCCAAGGTGTATTATTAGAAGGGGTTTTTGGTGCTTATAAACGCGGCGGTGGTAGATTTTAAACTGCCTTGGGTCCCAGCACTTCACCTGTACAACCTGAGGACCTGGTTGTATTAGGGGATTTTAAAAGGGTTCATTGATGCTGTTCATCTACACAACTTGGGACCAGGGTGTATTATAGCATATTAAAAGGGTTATTTTCTGGCATTTTTCTTCATCATTCCATAGTTTTGTTGTCCGAATATAATATAAATTGCAACGAAATTGCACTCGATAATATTGTCTTCAAATTAAATTATTCACAATCATATTGCCTATAATGATATTGCTTCACGATGATATTACCCATAACGTTTTTGTCTCACAATGACAATGCACACAACGATATTACCTCAACGTTTTTGTCCGCAACCTTTTTACCACAATCATTTTACAATGAACCATTAATAAAATAAATACTTCGTCTGATGACCAAATGTTAAGCAAGATAAGAAATAGCATCTTTCCAGAAGAGTATAAATAGTGTAATAGTCGTATCGTCACACGCAATTTTTGGTTATCATGGTCAAGATAAAAGATCTCAGTGAGGAGACCTGTGTCAGCGTCTTGGGAATGCCTACAGCTAAGGAAAAGATTACAAGACCATTTCAATGAAGTATGATGTTCCTGTGGCAACTGTACAGAGCATAAGTAACAAGCACAAGAGGTTCAACACATTAAAACATCACTGGGCGGTGCAGAAACACAAGCTTGAGGCTTTTGCCTAGGAAGAGTGGGCCAAAATTGTACTGGACACTGCAAGAAGCATCTGGAATCGTACAAAAATCGTCTTGAAGCAAGCAGTCATAAAAAACCAAGGCTATGCTATTGACTATTAATACATATGGAGAAACAGAGGTATAAATAATTATGAACATAGTATTTTTTAGTTATCCATCAATAAAATAAATACCAATGAAATCAAAAGTTCCTTGAATTGTGTATAGTTGTCATTCATTCACTTCTAGGTCACATATAATTCATAAAAAAACTTGACAAAAATGCATTAGTTCTATCACAAAAATTAACAAGGGGTTGAATAATTTTGAGGACGAGTGTATATATATGCGTATTTAAGTACGTTTAAGCTTCAGTAGTACAATTAAAATGCTGTTGTGTCAACCAACATATATAGAAATTTGATGAAATTTTTGAATGTTGGAAAATTTGTCTTTTAATTTTTGGTTTCTACAAAACTGGAAAAAAGTCTTCTCAAAACTAAAATATTTTATGCAGATAAAGTTAAAAGTTTCACAATTCAAAGGCTATTAATCTCTAAAAAGGAAGATTTTAATACCTTTCCATTAATTTATTTAAAAAAAAAAAAAAACACTTAAGGTAAGTTATGCATCTTCGAACGTGTTCCAAATTGTGGGACATGTTACGGACGTAGCAACAATTCTTAAGTACTTCAACCTAGGATATCAAAAGAGATAGTTATTTAATCTTCATATATTTTTAAATAATCTTGTAAAATTTCAAATCGATTGGTGATGTATTTTTTGAGTAACAGAACTTTAAAGTTCGAGTTTTAATAATATGTAGTTAAAATTTAACGCTTCTATATTTTCTGATATGTGATAATCTGAAGATATTTCATTATATTAAAACAACCTTGCCATGTTTTAGTTCAATATAAGTTTTGACATGATTATTTTATTTATTTGTTGCATTTTTTGATATTTTTTTTGAAATAATCGCTGTGTGATAATGTGCACCAAATAATTGACAAATTCATATTATCTGAAATGTTGAAATCTGACAAATTAAAGGTTAATATTTCTGGAAAGTAGAATAAAATAACAAATAGCTAACTAAATAGCCAATTAGGAGACGGTGTAATTTTAGCAGATGAAACGAAATAATGTAAAAGGCTAGAACATTAACATTGCCTATCGCAATACAAATGATAACTCTGGATTGTTGAAGTTAATAAATGATTGTGAGTTGGAGACAATTTCTCTTAATAATTGATCCAACTTTAGAAATATGTTTCTCTTTCTTATTTATTTACCGTATGTCTGTTCCTCCCTCTATTCGTTCTCATAAAAAATATATGAGATCTTTCACCTCAAGGATGACCAAATAATCAGGGATTCCCCTGAGTGCAAGAGTAGGTACGTTCTATTTTGAATTTTATCCAACCAAGAGATAAAAATTCAAAACAGCTTTTGCGCTCGTATTTTTATTTTTTTCTATATTTTCCTATTTCATGCTGTCCGAAATTTAAAATAATAATTTTCAATTTTCCCAAGCAGAAAAGGCATTTGCTCAAGGGATAAATATAATGAACCCCACACGGAATAGTGATGTAAATTATTTGTATTATTTAGCTGGCCCGTATTTTTTGTAATTTGTAATTTTAAGAATGAATTTTCTTTTCCTTTGCTATTGTCATTACTCATTATTATTTAACACCTGAGTAATGAACTTCCTTTCCTACTACATTCAATTAGATTCCAAACCTGATTGAACATTCGTGTGTGCTCGTAAAAGACGAAGAGTACCCATGATGTTTTTTGCGGTGTTATGTAAATTTGTAAGTCCTTGTTGGACTCCAAGTGGAATTGAGGATCGATATCTGAGTAGTAGTTTTTGCAAATGTCCTTGTCCTCCCTCGTCACAGCTGATTAAATGTGATCTAATGAAATGTAATGACAGCTTAGTGGCTCTCCTCCAAAACATTCTTCAAATTATCAGGATTACCATGTTGATTTTCGGTTTTTATTTTTTTTAACATGTCCAAGATACATAAGTTTTTCATCATTAAGTATGTACATTGTAGATCTTTTAATTCACAAATTTAAATATTGAATATTGAATTATTATATCGTCTTGAGTGTGTGCGCGTGTCTAAATTATTTATAAATACACTCAATATATAAATATCTTAAGGTCATTATCATTATGTATCACAATAACTTGATTTAAAATACATCGTGTATACTTACACAATATATATGTATACAAATAACTTAAATACTCACGAATTTCAAAACACATGTTGCGACTCTACACATATATATATATATATTTCATTTTTTTTTTAAATAAGGATAATAATTTAAGTATTTCCCATTCATAATATTTATTATTTATAGTATATTTACATACAATATATATAAGTATGTTGGATGAAAAAAAAAAGGAAGGGACATCAAGAAGAAGCCAGGAGCACACCTCCGAGTTCAAACTCACAAATACGTATGATAACATGATACATATATTATACAATGATAGTTTAGAAAAATGATAGGGAATTTCTAAAAGTAATGCTTTGATGCCTCTTTTTATTATGTGTATTTTATATTAAAGTTTTAGTGGGGATGTGATGACAATCATTTTATTGATTAGTGTAATAAGATACCTATTTATACCCCATATATTAAAGACGGACGTTAAATAGTTTTTGTTACTGTGATGCTTTTTTTGTGAAGTTATTCATTCATCATTATATTTAATTCCTTATTTTTTTTATTAATATAGAAAAATTGATCAGCAATTGTCTCGAGGAAACTACGCATTTTTGCTGATAAAATAATTAGTTGAGCTACATATTTATATGTTTTATGGATGTAAATGACTACTTTATTTAAAATTTATACAACATCAACTAAGAAATGTTTCTAATGATAGTTTTTAATTTTTTTTTACATCACTCTAGGGACCAACATTGAATCAAAATCCGCTACGAACGGTCCTATATATATCCAAGGGACCGAGAGTGATAATGCAACAATCTCCATTAAGCTGCCTAACTCAATTATATCAAATTCAGAAAAGTTTGAAAATGTTATGAATACTATTAACAAGGCTCTGCTTCAACCCGATCCCACTCTCAAAAGTATCGATAGTAATTTGGCTCGAGTGAATATATCGCGCAATAGTAATACAACGAATAACAATTCCACGACCACTCCATCAGCTCCTGTGCCAGAGCAAGTACCAAGTCAAACAACACAAGTGGCACCGGCTCCTTTAACACCGGCAGCCCCTACGCCCCTAGTTGCCGTTGCCTCTGAGCCCCCTGAGTTGAATCCCAAAAAACAAAAGATAAACGAACAAGTTATCACCTCTCAACCAAGTTCAAACTGGCTTGAAACTTGGAACACCTCTACGACCACAACGGCCCCAATAGCAAAAGAAGCACCCAAAGGACACACTCCAATGGACACAACTCCCTTTTTCACTACTCAAGCACCACCTGAGCCTTCTTCTACCTGGTCAGAGCAACCTCCACCTCAAGAAAAATCTCAAATTAGTTTATCCAATATCATTCCTGAACTCAAAAGTAATCCTGCGGCAGCTGTATCAGAGAATTGGAATTCAGTCAAAGTTGAGGCTGAAAATTGGTCCAAATCTGCTCCTACTACTTGGTCATCCAATGTTGCTGCAACTGAATCCTGGCATACTCCAGCAACTACTGTTACGGTAACTCAGAATTGGGTTGCTCCTAGTGAAAGCAATAAAAATTGGAGTGATAATCAAGTTGCAACGTCAGAAACATGGCCCAATGCCGCAACTGTTGTTGCGACAGATAATATTGTCATTTCTACAGCTGCAATTCCACCTCCAGTACCAGAAGTTGTTTGGCAAACCAAACAAAATGAGGCAACTCCTAATCCTGTAAATGAAGTCCCCCCTGCTTCTACGAATTCCTGGCCTGAAAAGGCAAAGGAACAAGTTATTGTAGCTTCTGCTAATTGGTCAACAGATTCAAAGAAGGAAACAAATGGTTCTGAAGCTCCAAATTGGTTTAATGAGCCAGCCAAAATTAATAATATATGGAACGAAGAATGGGGTAGCTCTGGAAGTAGTGTGAACGGTGCTGGTGGAGGTACAAAGCCAGGTGAGGTACAACATCATACTCCAGCCCCTCAATGGAATGTAAATGAAAAGCCATTGACAAGGGACCATTCTATAACCTCGACTTGGTCAGCCGACTCAACAAGTACTAATGATCAGAATACACCTACTCAGCAAAATTGGGTGCCTGAAGCAGGTAAACTTGGTGCTTGGAATAATCAAGTAGGAGAAGGGAATGGAGCAACAAATGGACTTACTGATAAGAAAGGTATTGGAGAAATAGTGGTTGCTCCCTTTATTTCCCAAGAGATGACTCCCATCGACCCCAAAAAGGTCATGTATGACCCTAGCCCTATGGAAGTGGATGGAGTCTTTAATAAGTCAAAAATGGATTATAAAGCTAGTGAAATAAACTCAAATAGTGGATCAATAAAGGGGAATCCCCTTCTTTCAGAATCATCTGGTATCATAAGTCAACAGCAGAAAATAGAAAGTGCAATTATTGGGCCTGGAAAAGTATCAGAGTATCAACCTATCAAGTATCAGCCTACAACAGAGGGCCTCTATCAATTATTTTCAAACACACCTGCACCTGAAGTTCAGAAATAAGTATACTTTTTGAAATTGGTGTTAGACTATGTGTGACTGTGCATAGGATATTAATGGCCTCATGCTTTGCTTTCGAAGCATGTGTGTACATACGTCTGTGATGGAACACTGAGTGTTGGCAGCCAAAATACAATGCAAATAAATGTATTATGATTAATATATTACTATTATAATTATGTTTTTTTTTGTTCATTTGATGAATTTATCATTTTCAAATTGTATAATGATGTTTTAGTAGTAGTTTCTTCTCTAATATTCATTCAGTGTGATGTATTAATGATAAAAGATTATGCCTTTTCTCTCTTTCTTTCTTTTTTATTCTTGTTTTCCTTGTATATGAAAATGATGAATTTCTTTTTCATAAAAAAAAAAATTGGTAGCAAGCAATTTTATTTCTTTTTATATATTATCATATGTTATGTTATGAAATATTCAGTGATAATTAGACACTTTGTAATTGTCCGTAATATGTTCCCTTTATATTATTAATTAATTGCATATAAATAAAAAAATATATATTTATTATACTTTGATAACAAAAACTACATATAAACAAACAGGCGTATGTACCTATATTTGAATATATATATATATATATATTAACAAGGCCAAATTATTATATTAATGTTACCTTTTTGATTATTATTATTATACCTAATTAAAATTATATTTCCATGTCGTTATGTCATAACAATGTTACTGTAAAAAATACATATTATAGTAATAACTCTTAATCGCCACCTATCCTATTCCCTGCCAATTTATCTACCTTGATATTACATACATTTACTGTATAATACAGACATATTAATATTGATATTACCCGTTCAGCTCACAAATTCTTTAAAGATGATAATTACGTTATAAGTTATTGTACATTATATATTTTCTAGCTACAAAAAACATATGGTACGAATCCTTTTTTATTTCAATAGGAATGCACGAACGAACCAACGAAACTTCCTTAATACATTCTACTCTTGCATAATTAATAATATTCACCCATCTGCTCGTCCAATTGTCACACTCAAAGATTCACTACTTATGTACAACTTGGAATCCCTCAATTTATACGATTTTATTGTAAAGTTTTATTTTGAATTGTATGTGTAAATCTTTGTAGTAGTCGGAGTCTTATTATAGTTTATAAATGATTGATAGATGGAAATCCCAGAGGAGACAATAATGGATTTAAATAATTACCATTAACTCAAAATATAACAATCAATGCTTATAGATAAAAAAAACTTGCGTGAATTGGAGATACGTTCGAGTCTTGATCAATACTCAATAATTCTTATTGCGACAGCAGAACTATTGAAACTCAAATATTTAGTAGATAGTATTATGATAGTTCACAGTACTTGATCTTATGCTGTTTTTCATCATAATTAAAAGATCGAATTGCTTAATTCGTTTCTAAATTAAACTGTTAATTAATTATTGTCCCTCTCTCCAATCATGTAATGGAATTTATGTCATTGTAACGATCAAAATTAGGAATTGGCCGAAATATCCTGATGAATTTTAAGTATCTTGAGTTTTGTGTTTTAACTAAAGATATGAGCTGTATTAACATTAAAATGTATCAGAGCCGGAGACTCTGGCTCGAGTGTGACGAGATTTAATATTTTTTTCTGACTCGTACTTATGGTCAAAAGAAAATGTTCAACAAGAGTTAATATGTAATTCAGAATTCATCATTGAATTAATAACTCATTTATAATATCTAACACTACACCTTCTAATAGAATGAAGCCAAAAAATTCAAAGTCTTATTTCATTTTAGCACATAAAAATTGCAAATTCCTAATGAAAAAGTTATTTATATTATAAATATTGTATTATATTTATAACATTTAATAATATTTATGTACATAAAGTAAAATGTTTAGTTAAAAAACTAACAAATACGTTTCTAGATATTTCGTTTATGAGTAAATGATATGATTAAATAGTTATAGTCTAATATAGGAATATAATTTGAGTCAATATTAATAGAGAATTGCCCTCTTATAAAATATCATCATATACCTTAATGAAATGGATTTATTGCTTGAGATTATCACAGACTCAACTCTAAAATTTCGTATAAGACTCCGATTAATAAGAAATGACTCGTGAGCCCCTCTAAAATGTTTATTCAATATTGTATTGGTATATAATTTTTTTAAATGTAAAATGACGTATATTTCGTATACATATATTTGGAGACAATGGATCTATCTATTTAATAAGTTATGACAAGGTCATACTATATATAAAAGTGAAATTATGTGTATACGGAGAGGATATCTATCAATTCATCTTCAAGCTTCCTCATTTGAAATTCAAGATTGACTCAAAATTGATAGTTCAGACCAGGAGTCACCAAACTTTTTTACTACGGACCTAATAACTGAAAGAATGACAAGCGCGGATCGCATACTCATTCTGTTCAATACTAACAAGTTAGAAAGAAAGCTCAGGGAAAAAAGACAAAAAACTAAGTTTAGCAGTTAATGTTAATCATGGGTGGGGGGTGTGCAATGAACAAAAAACAAAAACACCCAACATGTTAGTTTACGAAAATTTTATCAAAGAAGCGACGTTAGCAAAAAGATACTTACATCAGACATAGTGTGCACATGTATTAATCTTTCAAACTAATTGGCAAACAAGTTTAGTGAGATTTGTGAACTGACGTTTGGCTTGCAAGATATCATCTATATTTAGTTTATAATTCCTGAATCCAATCCAGAGAATTGCTTTCACATGTTAATCTGTCAATTATGCTCGATGTACTGACTTCACATAATTCATTTTTTAAAATGTTTACTCATTGACATAAGTTGTTCCAAACACTGATGTCATACTAGCGGCAAAGTTCTTCAGTTTCGGAAAGTCATCATCAGGTAAGCGGCTGTAAAATGCAATAAGTTTTCCTTCTCTGTGATTCTCTTTGAAGAAGTCATTTGCTTGCAAATCAATGAGTTCCAACTGTAGTTCAAATGGTGCATCATCAAGGTTACAATCGAAAGGATTCTGTAACAAAAGAATGCCACTTTCAATTATGTCAAGATCTGAAAATCTTTTCAAAAAATGTTCCATTTAGTCATGAATAATCTTGTACGAAAAATCGAGGTTGTTATCTTTGGTGAATGCAGCAAAAAACTCTGTGAAAATGAGAAGAAAAAAAATATTTCCAGTTGTGCTTCAAACAATTTCAGCTTTTTCTAAAATCTCCTGATAGTTCTATATAGATCACAGACGAAGTTATCCTTTACCTAAAGCTGAAGTTCAATTTATTCATGTGGGATGTAACGTCGCACAAAATGACAACTTTGACAGTTAGGTAGGATCTTACAGCTGTGAATCAGCTTTATCTTTTTCAATGAGAAAAATAACTATTTTGTGTCGTAGGTTGTAAAAACGAAACAGGAGTTTACCGCAGCTGAGCCACCTCACTGTTGAGTGACAAGGCTAATCACAGAAATCAAAATCAATTTCTTCAAGAAAAGCTTGAAACTGATGGTAATTGAGTGCTTGTTCATCAACGAAGCTCACAGCTGAAACGAGTAGTTTCAGTACAAAAGATGTATCTAAGTGCTCGCTGTTGTATGATGCAGTTTATGAACAGAGTGCCTGAAATTTGCAAATTTTCCAACTGAGTCCTGAATGCTACACCAGACCCTTCCTCACTCCAGTCACGTTTTTTCCTCCATCAACTGACACCTCGAAGCTGATTCCACTGAAGCTTATAGTCTTGCAAAGTTTTTTGTATGCTGTTGTTCCATGTATGCTGCAAAAGGGTGCCAACTGTTGTGCAATCTAAAATTCTAAATTGACACCACGAATGAACAAGAACAGTTGTGAAGTACTCGAATGATCAGTAGAATCATCCAGCGCCAGAGAATACCACAAAAAGTTCCTAGCTTTTTTGCATATTTGTAGCACTATATTCACTCCAAGTTCTTCTGTTCTTTGCTCAGCCGAACTTGCCGTAAGGCAGATAATTCCAAACAAATCGGTTTTTCAGGACTCAAATCGTGTCCTGCGTCCATCATACACTCTTATATGAAGTTGCCATCCGTAAACGGTTTTCATTGTTCTGCCACTATTTTGTAACTTGTAAGAGTGACATATTTATTTTCAGCAAACTTTATCGTAAAGAAGTTTCTTTGAGTTTCTAAACCACATTTCATTGGTTCATATTTCTCAGAGCATAACTTTCCAGAAAAATTCAAATATGTTGATAGATGTTTCGTTTCATAATGACAGCGAAGATTGTACCTTTTCAAAGCTACTTCACTTTTGCTGCATATTACGTCGCTAGTTCACTGGTTCTTTGTTTCCACAAACTTTACTCCCCCACTCTTCATAGAAAACGCAACGCTCGGCGTCATCTTTCTATTTTAGTAGCCATAAAGAAAACGGGATCTGAAAATGAAAGAACGGGCTACATCTAAATTGCACTGAATATCTATTTCTTGAAATGCATGGAACAGGACAAAGATACTCTACACTTATTTACAAGATAATACGCATAAAATACACTGGAACATAAGTAAATTTGAGGCACATAGCGATCAATATCCTCTACTAAGTATTCCCAACATAATA
This sequence comes from Lepeophtheirus salmonis, assembly GCF_016086655.4. NCBI lineage: Eukaryota > Metazoa > Arthropoda > Copepoda > Siphonostomatoida > Caligidae > Lepeophtheirus > Lepeophtheirus salmonis. The sequence goes on from NC_052134.2 coordinate 41,837,809, forward strand.
TTCAAATTTAAATTTTATCATAAAGTTTCGTATTTTATACGTTTTATGCAGTAAATTCAAGTTCAGTCGGCGGGTCGGATCTAGCCATTGGGCCGTAGTTTGATGACCCCTTGTCCAGACTATGATAAAATTTAATATGATTTAGTCACTGTTGAAGACTATCCAAGGAATGAATCATCTTTAGCTTTCTAACTGCGTTTTTACTAGTTGTGCAATGTAAAAAATATATTAGTTTGCATCAAATTTTGTTTGGAAACATTCATTCGCCTTGTAGAAACGTTCTAAAACAAATACTTAATCGTTAGAAATGATGCCACCACTTCATTAATAAACCTTTAAATTGCTATTAAAGTTGGGCTTTAATAAAATTGCGATTTTTGTAAAGATAAATTGTTCTATAATATGGACATGTAAAAATTAGACATATAATTGAACTTTTAATTAGAGTAGGTGGATAATTGAAGATGTATTGTAATTTAAATGACTTGATTTTACAAATCCCTATTACTTCCTGGCCTTTTTTTTAATCTCATTATTGTAAAAAACAACAATTCAACAAGGTTGATGAATAATGCAAAATATATTTGTTCTTGCATATCTTTGTGTTTTTTGTGTTATTTTATGATTACTCTGATTTTGATTTTCTAATTTTAGTTGCTGTTTGTATCTCTTCTTCAGGGTCATTTAAAAAAAAATTGCAACAATTGTGCATTTATTATCTTGGTAAAATTTATAATGAATAAATACGATTAACATATTAAAACTGGTAAAAGTATATATGGCTAAATATTCCAACAAGAACAAGTTTTTATTTTACTAATTATATCGTTAATTTTATTGTATTTTCCCATCTTTCCTCTAAAAAGAAATAGCTAAAAGACCCAAAATAACTTGGTAGCAACTATGAAATTCTATAATTTGTTGGAAATTGTTCACAACTTAACAAAAGTCAACAAACACCATTCAGAACATTGATGAGGGGAAAAGATTAAGAAAACTTGACAGCTTACAACATATTATAAAGTGTCAATTTTTGTATTGGCATCGTAACTCCGCTTATTTTCCAAAAATGATCTAAAATAGAAGTTGCATGTTTTAATATATTTTGTCTGTCGAAACGAATGATGAGCATGTTTATAAATAACCTGATTGCGCCCGGTCCAGGTTAAGCGGTTATATCGGTCTCGGTTCTTTCATTTCAACGGTTTCGATCTCTGTTCTTTATATACAGGCTCAGATTAGAAACAGGCACTTAAAACAAATCATCGGAAAACGCTACACTTGCCCCCCAAAAAAAAAAAAAAAAAAAAACTCAGAAAATTGACTTATTGATTAAAGCTAATTTATTTTTTATAATATATATATAAGCACAAGAACCGAAACCGATAGGCAATATATTGCGGTTTCAGTTTCACTTTTCAGTTCCGGTTCTACTGGTTCAAGAATTGGAACCGATTGAAATGCTAGACCGATATTGGCACAATCTTGTAAATGACTGTAAATTGCCGTAGTTATCATTAATTTAACTTAAAACATATTCTTAACAAATTTATTTAATAAAGAAAAGGTCAATTGTTTATGTGAGGCATGTTGATGTTCCATTTTTTTGATGATTTTATTTGAAAGGTTGCTTGAAATTAAAAATAAATTGCTCGTTTCTCAAATACCTAAGGAAGCTAATAAATGATAATAAATAAATATCCTTAAAAAATTATATTTCAAAAATTATAATATTAACAAAAGTAATATGAAATTGAGTTTTTAATTTCTTAAGTAGAGATCATAATTGAATTTATAAGGATTGCCCATAATAAATACTGTCATCTACATTATTATGGAAAGCTAGCAACAACATTTAATTTATGATTACCTATTAATAGGGGGTGGGGAGAGAGTTAAAATCAGTTTTGATTTAACCCCTAATTTTCTCATGTAAAAAAAAACACTTAGCACATTGGTTTTTTTTAATTTGCGCCCAATTACGCCACTCCAACTTTGAAAATTATTTTTTCTTATAAATGGTCGTTTAATCAAATTTTACAGTATTTCTTTTCCCATTCCTAATTTATAGTGTTGATGAATTTTATATATTCACTGAATCAAAAAGTAATTTGTTGTATAGGGTCTACAGCACCGTTGGAAGAGATGTCCACTAACTTCGATGCAATTTATATAGTAAAAAAAATATTTTTGTAAATAGCTATTAGCAATACATAGATGCTACTATGATGATCTTAATATGACCTTAAAACTATATTCAATAAATTTGAAATATTAAAAACCTATAAAAGGGCTTTAATGATCACAATGTACACGAATTTTCTTTATTGATTTGAAAATCGGTTAAATTCAGAGTTGAAAAAGTAATTTTCGGGGTAGGCGCAGGCAATTTTGATTTTTTTTCATCAAAATACTCTTAAGATATGTTATCCTTCTAACACCATCTAGTGTAAACTGATTGCACTTACTGTCTCTTCACTCTATTTCGACAGCCCTGAATAATAACCAATGACATTGTTAAGAACTTCAACAAAAATTCAGAATGCTCATCCATTAAAATTTCAAGCATCGATTTACAACTAAAAATCAATAAATACATGTTATCACTTAATCGTGAATTTGAAAAAAAATTTACATTGAAGAAAAAATAACATCACAATTATGTGATTATTTTTTATGATACCTATCCCATAAAAGGAAAATGGCTTTAATACTTTTCAACAAAAGAAAGATAATTCTTTTGGCGTATAGGCATTTTTTTACATAGATTGTAATAAAATAGGTTATTTGTATATTGAAGTATATTTATACAATAATGCAATTTTAATGAGTCTTACTTTCAACATTAAAGCATTTTACTTTTAACGCAGGTATAAAAAATGGAGACTGATTAATATTGATCAAATAATATATATATTGTGAAAGACAAATATATTTTGCATCTTCTGTGAAAAGAATAAATATTTACAACTAGTTTATCCAAGGAGTACAACAATTTTGTATTTTTATTTGATATTGCAACCTTTCCTCCAAAAAGAGGGAGAAAAAGGGCCCAAAAGCAGTTGGCAATTAGCCTATTCTTCCCAAATATATAACTATTATTCAATATTTGTTGAGAATTGTTTAGAGCTTAACAAGGACTAATCCAATCAATCAACGTTCAAAACACTATTAACACGTAGTTTTTGTTGCTTCTATATTCTTGTTTGTTTATAAATAGGGGGAGGGGTGTGGATTTATGCAAATTAAATTCTGCCCAAAAATCCTCCCTAACCCCAAAATTACTTTTTTACTCAAGAATGCGTTTTTTTAAATCTATTTTTAAGGTAATAAGAAGAAACTCGCGAATGTTGTGGTTATTAAATCCTTTGTATGCTTCAAGCAATAGACTTATAACATTTAAGTTTATAAAGTACAGTCTTAAGATCATATAAAATTGTAAAAATGAGAAAATTATACTTTTGCCCAACATTTCGAATGCCCACATATCTTAAGAGTATTTTGAATATATAAAAAAATTAAAAACTTAACTGACCTCCAAATTGAATCAAATAAGCATCTGAGCTCAATCTAAAATTTTATTGCATGTGGCTCAAGTAATAGGGATTACTGTTCTGTGGAGTGTCAAAATATAATATAGACATAATTGTATAACCGATCATAACGGAAGCTGTTTATGAAATAAAAGAAGAAATAATACATGAATTTCGTAGAAATGATTCAATATTGATGACGGGTATCAAACTTCTATTTAAATACTATAAAAAGTATTTTTAATATGCGTTATTGATATTTTTGGATTGATGTAGCTATGTATAAGTTCATTACTCAGATGGTTTCTAGTTTAACTATGAGTAAAGATGTATAATGTACATAGATATGCGGTCAGAAACTTCCTTTCATAGTATTTAGCCGATATTTTGCTTTTAACAGAAGCCCTAATCATCATTGGGAGTAAATTGCTCAATATTAACTATTTCATAATATATAAAATATGGGGCATGATTCAGAGTAATTCTTTGGTCGGAATTTACTTCAGTTTATTTTTCAATGTTCAAGAAGAAAGATAGTATCAAACAAAAGTTTCCATTATGTGATAGTCTCCACTTTTTATAATATCACCATCAAGGAACTATGATATTGTATTTAACGATGCTTGAATTGATTGGTATAAGGAGTCATTTAATAAATTTCTGAACTAATTTTAATTAGATATTATTCATTTACTGATTATATCTAAATCTATCAATCCAAAGACATCAGCCCTCTTTCGATAGAATAAAAATATCAAGTCTTAACTTTTAGTCTAAGGCAAATTCCGAGTCAGAATTAATGATGTACAAAATTATAAGGATGGATACATGTACTTGGATAGTTCAATCGACTTATTATCAAAATATATATTAAAAAGTTTGGATTTAAATATAGTAGGTCGGTGAATATAAGTTGACAACATTTGTGGATAGATATGTTCAGAATGCAAGTGAATATATACAGATCAATTGTCGGCTATTTAATATATTCATGAAGTAGAGGCATAACTTATTTAATATATGAAGTCAACCAGTAGGTCGTAATAGTATTGTTCTTGGATCAAAACATTGGATTGCATTGAACATATTTTTACGTTATTTAAAAAAAACAATGAGCTTAGCCATTTTCTATTCCGTTACCAACACTTATGACAAGAAGTTGACTGAGAAGTTTAATAAAAGATATGGAAAGATCCTATAAAAATTCAACATTGATATACATAGACAATCAGTAAACAATCTTTTTTTTAAAATCATTTTTCTAAAAAAAAAATTATCAAAGTTAGGGCCAATTAATTAATATTACTACCTTCAATTTATACATCTTTTCTGATCATTGATTTTTGAGATATATAAAATATAAATCGGAGTAGATAGTCATATTTTATCACTATTTTCTACTACTTTATTTCCTTTGTGTAGAATAAAATCTTTCAAAGTAACTTCTAATATATACTCTGCATCTTTAATTGCAGTAACATTATTCTCTATTCCTTTGCAGATCCGAATTGTTTTATAGAACCATGGATTATAGAAAATTACAACAAAATCAGCATACTTTTTCAATTAAATTTATTATGTTGACTTTCCCATTTTCATTTTTCCAGTATTGATGATAATTTATTTTTAAAGTAGGAGAACTTATGTCAGTATAAAGTACTTCTAATAGTCGTATAACAAAAAGAAAAACATATTTGAGCTAATTGAAACAACATTATTCAAGATATAGTCTGTTCAAACTACCGTAATGTACATAATTACAACAAAAATTCTACTAATTAAAACTACGTAATGGATAAAATGTAAATAGTGGTAAAATAGAAACAAGTCATGAAGATTTTCATGATGGAAATTTATACTTTAGTATCTTCCCTATTGAAGAATTAAAATATTTCTATACATTTTTTTAAAATTCTCGAGTATAAACTAATTGATTCCATTCTTTATAGTTAAAATCAGGACTAAAATATTGTTGATATAATAGTTAAACTGTTTTGTAATGCTATAGTGTTGGTAGTTGTTAGTAACTTGATATATATATTTTTGGAGCCTTATTTGAGCAATTTTCAATTTACTAAAGAGGTCCCGAAAACGGCCTCTGAAGACTGAAACTTTTCAAACATCACTTTTTCATCAATGCACAACAGAAGATCAAATTAAAAAATACCTTTAAAATTTGGAAGGAGGTAGCCTTTTTTTGGTGTGGATGTAGTGGATGAGTGGCACAATTTTTACTGAAAAGGCCATCTTTAAATTTTAACATCCTACACTACAGATTTACAAAAGACGATTTCAATTTTTATCAAAAATCTACAGCTGATCACAAAAATTAAATTTTTTGGAAAAAAGAATCAAAAATTAAATATCTTATAAAAAAAGTATCATTATATTTTATATCTCTATCTATTGAAAGGCATATGTACTATAGCGCACGTTCTAATATGACCCTCGTATATTGACTGTTTTAACATATAAAGAACTTTACCAAAAAGAACACAAAAAAAAAAAAAAACATAAAATATTACGTATTTCCGAGAGATTCAAGAAAATATATGTGTGTGTAATAAATACAAGTACATAAATATCCTGACAAATAAGTGATAATTTTTTATATTTCTAGGTATGTAGTTGTAAATATTTCTTTATTATTGATGGAACTATTCGATTTGTAAAAGTCTGTATAGGGAATATTAAATAATATAAGACCCCCTCATGAAGAAGAAAATATATTTAGGAATGTACTCGTTAATTTGATTGATTTATATTATATGATATATATTTAAATAGCATTAGAAGCCCTTAAAAAAGAGTTAGTTCCCATTTAAAGGCATCCATTTTTGTCAAGAGTAATTATGTTTTATTTATGTAGTATTTACACATATATGTTAGTACTTAATTTAATTTAATTTAATTTGACACTTGAACACATACTATCAAAAGCAATCAAATTGATTATTTTTCTGCTCAAGGAAAGATATATATAAATCCATTAGGAATTAAACGTCAAAAGGAGTCTCGAAAAAGATTTGAAGTCTTTTCATAATATTTTTTTTTTTGGCGGAGGAGTTTTAAGTAAATCTAAGATTCCTTTGATCTTTAAGAATCAAATTTACATTTAATTTTAGATTTTATGTTTTTAGCATATGCCGCTAGTATAAAAATTACCTTCGTTATTGTTAGCAGTTAGCCCAGGGATCATGCCTTCTACACTTTTTGAAAATCAATAAAAATGAAAATTTAGGTGTTCGATATGTGTTGTCATTTTATAAAAATTGCTTGCCAACACTTATGAATAGACATAGATGCCTTTGATTATAAGCATTTATAACACTGATTAACTGAGCTGGAATTAGTCCTTAATATGCTATGAATTTATGAGCATACTGGAAAGAGTTACCCGGCGTTGATCGGCCAAGGAGGGAGTGGCACATCCCATTGACAATAGTTAATATAATTGAAAAATTATTCAGAAAATAATTCTATATAAAGAATTATTCAATTATAATATGAATGCTTCGTTGTTGTTGAAAAAGATCATAATAATTCTAATTCTTTTGCTATCATAATAAAGATGGAGAGGGAAATTGACTATATTTTATACTACATCTACTAATCACACTATATCAATCCGGATAAGTAAGGTAATCCACAAAGTCTCATCATAGCATTATAACAAAAGTATTGCTTCTTAAAAGCAGTTTTTCCCAATATCTTGTCAAAATCAAAAACTTACAAAACCATTTATTTTTTCCTCACAATAATTTGCATTATATTGCAAAATTAGAATAAAATGTTTTAAAGTAGTCTTATAAATGATATATGTGAAAATTGTCTACTTTCCTCGACCTCCCTCAAAGAAGTAGCAAGGCACTTAAAAAATAATAATAGAATAAAACAATATTTGCGTTTTGTGTTTTAATTTATGGTAACCCATTCAGGCAATCTTCATCAGAGAAAATAAAAATGGGAGTGGGACTTTAGAAGAGTGCTACGACCATTTAACTGTAATTTTTTCTTAGAAAATCTCACCACTAAGAATGATGCAAGACAAAATATGAACACGGTGTAATAAATTTTTGAAAACTTATTGGAATTCAATTTGATGATATTTTTCTCCATTTTATACTTCTTGCTTCTATTCTATTCCTATTAACTATTTGGTAGTACTTACACAATTCTTCCAAACTGTTTCACAACTCCTTAATATCCTATAACTATTAATAATTTGAGGAGATAATTGCTTAAGAAAAGATTTATATTAGATATATAATTCACAACAGTATGCGTTATCACATAAATCTTATAAACTGATGACAAAAAGGAAATATAAATAAAGATTTCTCTGCTGATTCATCACCTAAATATATGGATTATCTCTCAACTTTTCCTTCTATCTACAGTGGTCTTAAGGCGATGCTATCGCTACAAGTGGTGAACAATAACTAAAGCCTATGACCCGAAAAAAAAATTTCACACCAAAAACAGACGGATCAGACATCAGCTGATGGAGTAATGTCGTCTTTAATATGTAGCAGATTTGTCCACGCACCCTGTACTTGTATTTACATTGTAGAATCTCAGTTCTATTCTTTTTAACTGGTTTGTGAAGGAAGCTGTTTGACAGTTAGTTCCTCTCTATTTGGTAGCACTTGCCCAATTCTTCTTAGCTGTTGGACAACTATTCTTCATTTAATAGTGGGGAATCCTTCAAGGTGTAAAATAAGTAATTCAGTCTCAAAACTAATGAAGAGAAGAATAGTAGACAAATGAACGGCTAACAAAACAAATCATGAATAATATATAAATTTGATTGAACTCTGTCTGTAAAGAATCAGTTCATAGGATCAATTCCATCTGTCCTATTTTGGCTTGAATCCAATTTTTTTCAATAAAAACAACACTACACTTGGTAAAATTTATGTTGAAATGATATCACGGATATTAAAATCCTTTTTTGCATGTTTTCCAACGAATTAGTTATAGAAATAAATTCTTTTTTGAAATGATTATTGCACGTAATTAAAGTATAAAGAGTAAATCCTTTTTCTATCTAGCAAATTATTTGGACATGAGATTCATAGAACACGTACGTATGATTTTTTATTGCTTGTACTTTAGTTGCATGTCTTTTTAGGCATAAATAAATTAAAAAAAGTAAAGTCAAAACAGAGTCTGAACATATTATCTTGTTCTATTTTAGTACATAATGTGTACAGTACATATATGTGCATAAGGGTATGAAATTTTTAATAATCTCATATTCCTAAATAATTTTTAAATTAATTTTATGTCAAATTTAAATTAATGCATACTGTTAAAGTAATTTAAGCAAAAGACATCACGCATAAAATGATTTTAAGTTTCTGTTATTAATGATTAGATTTTGATATAAAAATAATATTATAGTTTTCATACAAATATAAGAATCACTTAAATATAAAATCAAATCAATCATTTTATTTATCCTCTTTCAGAATCCAATTTAGTTTTAATGCAGCCATCGGATAGAACAAATCCCAGAGATAGGCGATCCTTTGTACAATTGGATCCGTACAGGTATTGTTATCATTCATAACCATAAATATTTAGTAAAGGGGAGGATCAATTAAATTTTGTGGAAAAAAATTCAGAGCTGTTCACAATTTATTAAATTTTTTGGATTTTTTTCCCAAAAATCCACAGCCATTTACAAAAAATGGCATTTTTTGGAGAAAAATTTCAAAAATCCATACCTATTTGCAGCGAAAATAAATTTTATTGAAATTTCGAATATTAAATTTTTAAGTAATACCACAAATTCTTTTTTTTTTTTGGGGGGCAGCCCATTCCAGCCAACCCCCTGCAGACGTACCCACTTCTATCTACATATATGATATCTGTGACCGACTTTTGTGCTGTAAGCTACTTACTGAGTAACATTTCTCTTACGCACTCCTGAGCATAGTAATAACCTTTAAAGTGCGTTATGCGTGATTTTTTTCTTCTACTTTGATCAAATAAACAACATTAACATCTTTTTTAGTTAAATATTTATCTATAATCACTACAGGAAATCACGTTTGACAAAAATAGTCAAAAAGTCATTACCCTAATGTACAAACATTACTTGGGTGAATACAAATTGCATGATAGAACTATATTTCATTTCCCCAAACATGAACCATTATTCAGAGAATAATAAATACAATATACATACATATTTCAAGGTCGGACTATAATTATATCTTATAAAATATGATTTAGTATGAGCATAATTATTAATAGAAACACATATTTTTGGGAATTTTGTATTCTAATATATGTGTATTACAGATAAAAATCTTGTCAATATATATTATTAATACAGCTAGTAAAAATACTATATAGTATATATCTACTAATTAACATTCTAAGTAATTATCATTAGATGAAAATAAGCAGTCATCCCATATTTATTGATAATTATTATTTCGGTTTTTTTAAGGAGGAAATTTTTTTTAAAATGACATACATTATGATTAACAGGGGGGGTCTTCCTGCCTGTCTACCTCTCTTGAAAATATTATATGCCTCTCATGAAAATATTATATGCCTTTTTTTTTATATTTAGTTTTGCCTTTGTTTTTCTTCATTAACATTTTTTTGTTTACCTGCATAATAATGTTAAATTATATTCAGGGTGTCTTTTTTCGTGTTTGGTAGACTCAAATAATAATAATAACTTTTCACTTGAAGAGGGTATATTGAGCATTATTTTGAAAGAAAATATAATTAAAACAAATATTGAAATACTATTTTTTCAATAAACGAATGAAAATCATTTTTTCAAATACGAATGAATAATGAAGTAATCTCTTTAAATCGAGAGAATTATATATTTAAAACTAAGGATATCTCTAAATATATATTATAATAGATGAAGTAAATAGTTCTGAGCGTTATTACGGTTATTATATTTTTAAAACTAAGGATATCTCTAAAGATATATTATAATAGGTGAAGTAAATAGTTCTGAGAATTATTACGCTTTATTTTGACAATAAAATTAATATTGTTAGGATTATCCGATTTAGATCAAATATGCACTGTTTTGTTAGATAACTTTTGTCCATTTTGAAGGCAATTTTATAATTCTGCGGTTGAAGAAGACTTCGTCCCTATTGGTGAAAAACTTGACCAGCTCATTTTCACAAGCCTCTCTTGAGGCTAGTTTTGTACCATCAATAAATTTTTGGAATGCTTAAAAAGGTAATAATAGCTTGGTGGTAGGTCTGAATTATACGACGGGTGTGATAAAGAATCTCATCCAAGCTATTGGAGCTTCTGGCTCGTCGTTAAAGATGTTTGTGACTTGGAGTTGTTTTGATGGAATACAATAGGTCCTTCCTTTTCACTTCCACCAAACACAAAACATAATCTTCTTGGCCGTTAATCCGGGCTTGGCGATCGTTTGAGCCGCTTCACCGTGCTTTGATCACGATCTTTTTCAGCTGTTGTTCTCTTATGTGACACATTATTCATCGCCAGTTACCAAATGCTGCAAATATGGATCGATTTCGTTACGTTACGCAAAGAGTCCCAAACATCAACTCGATCCTAAAGGTTATTTTGTGTCAATTCGTTTGGTACCCATACATCGAGATTTTCTGAAGATCAGCCTTATACAAATGGTTGCTAACGGTTTTCGGATTAATCTTCATTTCCTGGCAATGGAATACGTGCTCACATGCTTGTCAAACTAGAAAATTTCCATTATTTTGTCGACATTTTCGACTTTTGGCCTACCAGAACGTGCCTCACTTTCGATGTCCATTTTAGCAGAAACGGAATCCTTGGAACTACTGCATTGCTGTTGCATTCGATACTGTATTTGGCTTGCAAACAGCTCACTTTTTTTGGGCCAACTGGTCCCCCTTTTCACCTTGGAAGAAAGCATCAAACTATTTCTTTTTTACTTCCATTTTGGAATGCTATAACACCCAACTGGCTTCACCAAACACAAAACGGTAAATGTACTTTTTTAAGGGTAGGCTTAACCTTTAAGCATACTTTCAGTTTTGTTATGTAATGTATTAATCATGAAAGATAGCTCACTAAAGAAATCTAGAGAAAAACACTCAGAACTTTTAACTTAACCTAATATTTCTTCACAAGGAAACTTATTTGTAATGTTGGATTCAAGTAAAAATTTTCGACTTTTTAAGAATTTCTTCATATCATTTATTTAATGTTGGGTTTCCTTGTTAATATAATATAAACTCTTCTTTTAATAAGAAAAGAGCATCTGTAGTTGTATTTTCCTACTGTTCATCTGAGTGATATTAACAGTTTGACGAATCATTAATCGAATGTTTCGAGTAATGATTGTTCAATTTCAAGTAAAGTCAAATTAAAATATATATATATAGTTTTCAGAAAATTGTCAGCTTTAGTAAAGTCGTAATTTTTTTCTCTCTAATTCATTTAATAGTAAAATCTAAAACTATTAATTGACGTTCTATTGTTTGAGCGCCTTCTCACAGAATCCAAATACAACGGATTGAATTTTTGAGATTGATTTATTTTTGTCTTGGACAAAAAATAATTGAGATGTGGAATGCGCGCTATTAAGCATATATTTTCCAAAGGGCTGAAAAAAAGTACGTACAGTCACACAGATTAGCCTTCCTTAATTCAAAATTTTACAGATCGTGGAAATTATATTTATTCATGTATATATACGTACCTATATGTGAAATGCATAGAACAATTCCGTAAAAATCAACATTATTCTCTCATCTCCGACATTATTAGCACTGAAAAAGATGTGATTAATGATTAAACTTTTCATTGGCATCCCAGATGTTGAATGTGCTCCTTATATCAATAGCAATGCATTTGTTAAACGTGATCAATGGAACAATTTGCAGATCAAACTGATTGATCTGCACTACAATTTTTAAATCCCATTATTAAATTTATTTTTATCATCAGGAGAAAGATGAAGGTCTTTATAAATTAATATAAAAATCTTATGGAATATTATGTTTTAATTCATAATAAATAAACTCAGATGCTTTAAATCAGGGATGTCCAACTTTTTAATATAATGGGCCACATTAATACTTGAAGTACTTAAATAGACCACTGAACCTATTCAATTAAATTTCATTTTCATAAAACAAAACTATTAAATAAATATTTTTTTCAAATTTAGGGAAATATAACAAAAGCCCAATCTAGTTTTTCAAGGCCAAACTGCTTCAAAAAAACAATTACAAAAAAAATTTCAATCTGGAAGCCCTTTTGAAAGGCGTCCGCTCGATTATATTATTCTTTCCCCCAGAATAATAATTTTTCAAAAATTCCTTTATTTGGTAAATATTTCTCAATGTACGTGTTATGCTGTTCTACGCATAAAAATTTATTTCGATCATTATCCAACATCATTTAAAATGATTTGGAGCTAAACATTAGTTCAAAATGAATTTGATTTGTAGAGATATCTGTAATATGATGATGACAAACAGTTCATTATTTTGAAAATCAATTTTACACCACAAAAGTTTTTTGCAGTATATCCCATTTAATTATAAATTTTGCATGTACAAAAACACAAAGCTAAAGTAAAAAAACAAAACACAAAAAGATCAACATAAAATTATATCATAAATGCCAGTCCCTAGAATTGCTGGATTTTCATTACTTAAATGAGAGAAATCAATTTGACGTCAATTATATTTAATGTAGATAAATTCTTAATCTATCACACAATTTAAAAAATAATTAAATCCATTATTTTTTTAAATCGCACTATTGGCTAGAAAATAAGTCATCTCAAGATAGCCTTCAAAACAACAAATAATGGATCTAATGATCAATGGATATCATAGATAAATTTATTTATCTAGTAAATTGGCATGTTTCCAATCAATTTTTTTATGCATAAATTTTAATCCGACATTAGAACCTTTAATCTTTATTTCTCTGCAATATGTAAGTACATATATTATATGAATTTTCAACCTCTCTTTTTTTTCAATAAAAATTATTTATTGTCTGGAAAGAGTGGGAAGATATTCATACACTCAAATTTCATATTATACAATTTAATTGCGGGTATTTAAAATCATCATCTTTTGGTCAATGCTGTATTCTGTAATTCCTGAAAATTTCCTTCAATTTTCTTGATGTTTAAGAAAGTTGTGTTTTTTATTGAAATATCATATTTTATTAGATCACAAATTTTAGTGTGTGTAGGTTATAACATAAACAGTATAAAAACAGAGGGGAAATTTCGATGATAAATTGGTCATAACTACCTTAATATTGAAGTTAGAGACATGTTTTTAGGTATCAAAAAGAGTTTTTTAATATTATCTTTAAGATAAAATACGTTTAATAGAAAAGAAAAAGAATTTAATCTTTTTTGGAATTTTTGTTAATAATACTGATTTTGGGAAATATAAAGGATTTTTTTCAAATGGTTGATCTTCTGATTTATTTGTTGTCATTGCTGACTTACCATGTTTCTTCATCAACAATAAGAAAGATTGAAGATGCATATTGAGACTAACTCGCTAATCATCTTCTTTTTTCATTTATCTAATTCCTTTTTAATTCGTATTTAAGTTCTCCCTTTTTCTGTTTGTACAATAATTTTGTTTTTTGCATTTTGGATTTTTTGGTGCATTTTCGAATCAACAACCCATACCTTAAAAAAACTTTGAGACACGGGGACTCAATCTTGTATTATAAAAAAATCAACTTATTCGTGGGAATTAAAAAAAAAAAACACTTGGCCTCTAGAGCCCAGGATTCTGGTCTCATCAGCATTAAACATAACATTACTTACGTATCTCAGAATTCTGAATAACTTTTATTCTTATGTCTAAAGTCTGTATTTGTCTACATTTTTGAAATAAATACTTTTTTATCATTGTTTTTCAAAGTAAGACGTACCTCACACAAACACATAAATTATTTTAATACTAGGTAGGATAATGTAAAAATTACTTTTTTCCTTATTATTAGTCTAAACATGTATCAACTAGCTCCTCTTAGTTTTCATAAACTATTATCTCACTGATTACTTAAAAATAATGTAAAATCGAATGAAGAAAAATGATTATTATATTTTCATAAGATTAATGCAGTTTAAGAATGCAAAATATCCTTGAATTTTAGAAAACATTACTGAGCATGAAAAAACTTACTCCGTGGGTGCAAATTCAAATCTGAGTCACAGCTTATAACAAACATAGCTATTGCAAAAATAATAAGTTGTTATTCCTTGAAAGTACAGGAGGGTGACTAGAAAAAAACAAACTTAAATGCTTTCATGCTAATTTACGAAATCTGGCAAGCCTTTTTTTAGTTAGGCTGAAGTAAAAAAATTGAATACTGTTATATTTCTTTCTTCATGCCAAGTTTTGTTCAGAAAAATTGAATTCACATACACACACACACAAGCACAAAAAGGGGAAATCATTACCACACTTCTTCAAGAACCAAAGTACCCAAAGGAGATTGCAGCCATTGTTGGGGTGTCCCTGGTATATAGGTTGATAATAATTTCAACTTTTTTGAAAAAGTAAATGGGTTATGTTAAAATTTGAATTATAAATTATATAAAAAAACAAAAGAACATTTGATAAAATTTGAAACGTTTAAAAAAATATTTAGAGGGAGTTGATGTATATAATGATGAAATTCTGGTATTGGGATTAAAGACCCTTCTCTATTAGATCAAAATATTATCGCAAATAACTTTCTTATGCCGTGTTTACCTTCTGATAATGGATCCATTGAAATACCTTGGGCAAATGTGCCTGAGAGATTTCTTATACATATGTATGAACCTACCAAGACGTAAACAAAAGTTTGAATAAGTAAAAACAGAACAAAAATCAGCATAACAGAGTCCAGAATATGTGTGTTTATTTTCGTATTCACCCTCTTACACTAACAACAAGGATGATTAGATAATATACCCTATATGGGTTTATGTATATTCTTAAGGAAGTCGTCGAATAGAACTGCAAATGTACCAACTCGACCAGATTTTTTGTTCTTCAATTAATATATTTTTTCCATTAGAGAACATTCTATTACACCCTAACATAAGTCTTAGTTTCACAAATGTATACACTCATCTCCTTCGGACTTGATAATTTAATTCATGGTTGTCTACAAATTAATTGTTATTATAATTCACTTATTATATCGTTAGTTTCAACAATTTAATCGCTGCTTTAATCAGCTATATTTTGAATTTATTGCTTAAGTGTTACAATTACATTTTTTTTGTCAAGCTATTAACATAGCTTTGTGTCCATTCATTTTTTACATTTTTTTAATATCAGTCCATATATATGAGTTTTCTTATTTTCAATAATGTAGTTTTCATATGACGGTTCTGTATATTGAATAAATTTATATCTTTTTATTTTTTAAAATTATTAGTTTCAAAAACTATTTCAAGCTAAAGTTTAAAACCGCTTTTATTATCATAAGACTATACTATTATAAACTATCAGTAATTCAATTAAATAAAAATTATTTTTCTATTGTTAATTACAAATGTATTTTCATATAAATAACTTTAAAAAAAATATTTGGAGGTAGCTCAACGCTCTTTAAGTTTTGAAAATTACATTTTCATAGAAAAAACTGAGTATTTGTTTGAATACTGTCCATATGCTTTAAATTAAAGTTTTTTTTAAATGATCCATTGAGTTTAATATATTTACAATAAAATAATGGAAATATTTATATCTTGATAACAACGTCAATTGAAGTTGATTGATATTTACTTTTTTTTATTTCCTGAGCATATCGCCACCAATCCATTGTTGTGAGAAATATCAAAATTTGCTACTAATTTAAATTCAGCGAAAATATGTGAATTTTTAATAATCATAGCCTTGTGACTTTTTTATAACCTTTACACGGATCGAAATAATTTTAATTCAATTTTATAGGACAAGACTAAAAGTCTATGGTTTTTAAAAAAATTTGCCAATTTTTTTAATCAAAGAGTTAACTTTTAATTTAATGACTTTCTTTACAATTTCAAGGGAACTCCCATTATATCCCATGAAAGTAAAAATCCATATTGGTAAAAATGTATTTTGATTTAAAATCAACAAATATATCAATAAGTTCTAGGTTAGCTGGACTAAAATTTACTTGTACCAATATGATTAAATTCCATTTGACCATGTAGGGTAAAAATAATCAAAATATGTAAATTATAAAATAAATATGCCTAAACATTTAGGGTCATTCCTGTGAATTGTATATAATATCCGTTTTAATTTGAGGACAATGGTAAGTGTTAACTCAAAAATATAAATACCCTTCAATATTAATAACTTTCCAAAGTGAAACATAATACTCAAGTTCTAGATATTTAGAATATAATTGAATTTGTCTTCAAGGGGTAATGAGCTAAAAATCAATCAACTTCAGTTGACGTTATTTTAGACATATAAATCCTATTTTATTCCTAATAGTTATTAAATATATTTCATTGTAAATTTATTTAACTTTATTTAATATTTTTTCAAAAAAGCTTTAATTTGTTGTATATGGACAGTATTCAAGCAAATAGTTATAATTTTTATACAAAATGTAAATTTTTTTAAACTTTAGGTCCGTTGAGCTACTTCTAAATATTTTTCTGAACTGTTCAAATTTTTTCATTATACAATTAGATACCATTTTATAATCTAAGCTATTTACTTTTCTAAAAAATTGACATTATTTTCGACCTACTGTCCATACTATAGAAAGAGTATGAAAAATAACCACACAAAGCATCCAGCCTCCATCATGGCCTTTGGGTAATTTGCAGTAACAGGAAGGGGATGTCTCTCTACTTTTTTAAACAAAGACAGTCTGTCGACATTGATCTTCACAAGTGGAGATTCGTACAATTCCTAGTCCTGGTGACGGGCATTTACCCCAAAGATAGAGAAGAAGAAAAGAGATAGAAACAAAGACAGAGAAAAAGAAAAGGTTTTGTTTTAAGGACGAGCCACGAGGCTATGAGAGAAAAAATAAGCCCATATTTGGAATCAGTTGATCAAATTGTACTAAGTTGAGAGTATGATGTTCTTGTGCATAAAAAAAAGTGTGATTTTGTTGGATATTGTAAAATTAGCGACGAATAAACTATTCCCTTTTTATACAATAAATATTATAGGAATCAATAATGGCTACTGGATTATAGAGCAAGAATCCTTAACATTTCTAGGGGATCCTTTTCGCTATAACATTTAAAATGATTTAAACAAAGGGTTTGAATAAATATTGCAACATTCAAAAAATAATTATTGAATGATGGTTCTTGAATGTTTTTACAAACATTGATTGATTCCTGGAGGAGAAGTAAATCATTAAAATGAAATGTGGATATTAATTGATATCATTATAAATATCAATTTGAATCAATCAATAATAATAACAATTTAGAGCAACCTTCAAGCCTTCAAAATCTACTTCTATGTCCTTATTTTGAAGGAGAACTATATAAGGATATATGATATACAAAGAATAATACAATAACGAAGAAAATGTATATTAGTCAAACTACAGAATAGAGGTTATTTCTCAACATAAATAAATATTTTTTTACTTCATTTTGTGAGTTTTTTAAAGTGAAGTTTTTGAAAAGTTTATGAATGTGTTTGTAAAAAAATTATTAATGTAGTATATTTAAATAGAAAAAACAATACAAATATAACTATTTATATATCTTAAAAAAATGAAAGGTAGCCATCTTTTATATTCTTATAAATACTTACTGACTTATAATATGTAACTCTCAAGGTGAGATAGGTGTTCATGCAATCATTTTTCGAAGTATTATTATTTTGATATATACTTTAATATTAACAATAAATAAAAAGGAAAAAATAATTGGAAGAGAGGAAATTTAAACACATTTCTGATTTGTGTATTGACTTTCTCTTTTTTTCACTTCAAGTAAGTTACATACATAAGCAGTAAACCCTTGCATTACGTCCATATTTGATAACGACTCTTTAAAAAAAAAGGACCAGAGATTACTTATTTAATATTAGGACTCCATGACTCATTACCAGTATTGTGACTCTGTCCAGGAATTTTAAACTTTTCCAAAATTGTATTAATTTTTTTTGGACAGATTTTAAATTGTTGTTTCTTTATGACCTCCATTGTTATTTCAAATGATCACCTTAAAATAAATTATTTGAGCCTGGACCGATAAAAATTGATCTCGTACCGATTTTTAACACTTGTAATAGACTAATTGCTCATATCTATGAGTCATCTTACTTATCTATCATTAAGAGATGCACACTTTGAGATCCTTGTTTCTGTCTTATATACACCTCATATTAACACTCATATCAAAATATTTATGTGTATTGTAGTTACAAGTAGCTGAATAGTTCTCGATTATATGTTTTATGATGTGGGGTCTTTTTAGAGTAGATACTTAAGAGAGAAAACTTTCTACTGACAATTCAAGAAATAGTCCAAATTAAAAATCAATTACTCGGTGATCAGAACATTCCCTAACTATGTGTCACGTAATATGAGGTATTTCTGTAATTATATATCATTTAGACAGTAAAGTATATCTTTTTTTTACCTATATGTAATATGTACATACATAGATTCCATGTGGGAACCTTATCGATCATATGAGTAATTTATCAAACCATATCTTGAGAAATATTAAAATCTTACTCAATATACGTACATCGAGATGTATGTAGATCTTTAATGATACTAAGCCCCTTCTAAAAAGGACGCTACGACAGATCATGTGGATATCATTTTTATTTATTTTGTAAATATTTGTAATGGAAGGAATTAAAGGATAAATAATCTGATGTGGTTAATTCAAGTCATAAATTACTTTACTTTAAATAAAAAGGCAACTCGTCTTTTTTTTACAAGTCTGAAGCAAAAAAAAAAACAAAAAACATTTTTACTCTTATCAGAACGGTATCCCAAAAAAAAACAACATCAATAATTCCTATAGAGTGGTTGATTACAGCCATTTTGGAGGCCTAAATAACCAAGTTTTTTAACAATGGAACCCATTTTTTCATTAATATTAAAGAAAATACTGAATTATTGGATGTGAAAATGAAACCAACAAATAAAACAACTTAAATCTTAGTCCTATCAAAAATGTATCCTTCTAATGCCCAGTTTTATTGTATATAAGGCCCTTATAAGTATTAAAATATATTATTTTCATATTGTAGATAATAAATAAATTATTACAATGGGAAGAACAATATCTTTTTCTCTAATTGTACTACTTGTATTTCTCGTCCTTAATCGATCAAGCTTTTTTAGCCATTTTGTAGAGATTTTAAATACATGTTACTTTGATTTAATTCAAATATTTCTGTATATCAATGGCATCA
Source organism: Lepeophtheirus salmonis (assembly GCF_016086655.4). NCBI lineage: Eukaryota > Metazoa > Arthropoda > Copepoda > Siphonostomatoida > Caligidae > Lepeophtheirus > Lepeophtheirus salmonis. The sequence continues at coordinate 41,857,733 of NC_052134.2, forward strand.
ATGCAAGTGTTAAGTCTTATTTCATTCATGTAACCAGTTGATGAGTTCAAATCAATATTTATTGGAATGTAGTAAAACTATCAATTTTGAGCCTCCAAGATGGGCTCTTCTTCCATTATGATGCAATTTATGACGTCAGTGTTTTTCCGCTTACTTACTCCTTGTCAATGTTTTAAACATTGACTTACTGAACTCTAATGATTTCTTTTTAACTGTTTAAAACTTTAATCATACGTCAAAATTTAACTTTCTATCTCGATATTTTGGGCAACGTTGAGTTTTGAAAACGGAAATTGAAATTATTTGATCATAACTTTTTGAGTAAAAAACAATTAATGACCGGGCGCGAATCTAAACCCCGTCGTGATCATAAGCAAATACCAAGCCCTGGAGTATAATCTTGACACTTTTGAAGGGTTTTAATGTCTCACTTTCCCGAGGAAATTGTCAATTAGAGAGTCAATTGGGAGTCAGAATCGGTTTATTTTGATTCCTTTTAGTTTTTTTCATTTTATTATTCAAAAGTTTGCAATAATTGAATTTCAATTTTTATTGTTCAAAAGTTAAAGCTCTCAACGATATGAGAAGAAATATGAGCATTGACCTATAGGCAAAATTTTATACTGTCACTACAAAGATATCCCTACGGCTTAATAAAGGATATTCCGAAATAAAGTAATACATAGAAAGGACTCACCTAAAATTATGGCAGCATAAGCCGAGTCTTACACTGTTCTTTATATATTATGTTTTGTGAAAAAATTGGTCTCTTGTGTGACAATGGCAAGAAAATAGTTGATTCAAAAGATAAAAGGGATTGAATAGAGAGAAAACGTCAACAAAAAACACTAAAAATGAATAATTCAGATTGAATAAATTTTCTACAGCAGTTCGTATCCAATTATCATATTTTTAGTATAAATTGATTATTTTCTAGTCATTAAAACATTGCTGCCGTCTTTTCTCACTTACTTCATGCCAAAGTTTTGTCTTCTTATATTGTTTTGTCTTTGAAAATAGTCCAATAGATAGGGAGAACGACGTAATTGGTCTACTACCAACAAAACCAACTTTCTATTATAATTATTCAAGCAGTTATATTAATTTTGTTTTATGTCAATTTGTATAATAATTTAATGATTTTTTTATGAACTGTCTACTCCAGAAGTCAACCACAAGTAGGGGGAAACACACATTTGAAACACTAAAAAGCCTTTGATTTTGTTAAAAAAATACCTTTCACTTACAATTGAAGTATTTGTTGGATTTTTTGTTCCATTTATTATTGTTTTCATCCATCATTATTATTTTTCCATTTGCTTTTACATAGTTTTAAGCAAACATTTTATAAGTTATATATGTTAAACTTTGTATAAATTTTAAAACAAAACAAAATTAAAAAAAAAAAAAAAAATCTTGATTGATTTACTTTAATTTTTGTAATGTACTCTCCATAGTAGTTTACAAATAATAAGCTTACAAAAAAGTGCTTATATACTTTTGAAAGAATTATCAAATAAATTGCTTATGGGTCCATTATCACAACTCTACAAGAGTAGGGATTATATACAGATCATTCAAAAAGTCTTTGACCACCTTTATGACGACAATTTAAGAATTTTTGTAAAATTGCAATCAAATTTTTCCCCTTTTATCAGCTGAAGCTCGATTTTTTAACTAAAAAAAAGTGGTGTAACATTGTTATTCTTTAATTATTAATAAAAATGGAAGAAAAAGGTTAGAGATAGCCATATTTGTCCGCCCCGGGCATAGCAACTCTGATATTAATAAGATGCTGAAGGTTAACCTTCATACAGTGTACAAGGTCACAAAGCTTGTGGAGGATGGAAGAAGTCTCAGGGGATGGCCTCGAAGTGTTAGACCAATAAAATTAGCCTCAAAGCCTGCTTCACATGCGTTTGAGGTCAATTGAACCATTTTGCCAGGAAGATGAAGGTGATGAAGTCTACAGTCTCTAAAATTGTCAAATGTGCTAGATGGAGAACTCTGAGGTATGTTGAAAGTCCTTTTACAACTCAAAGTCAAATAATCAAACGCTGCAAGAGGATAATAAATGACCTCAAAAGAGAAGAAAACTTAAATATTGTATTCCTATTTCTAAACTTGTCTATTTATTTTTGATATTTAATCTTTTTTATGTGAAACCTTAGGAATAGTACACAAAATTTTTTATTCGATCTATCCTCCTTCGGTCTAAACAACGCCCTTTAACCGGCTTCTGAACGCTGTAGTCGCGTTGATGATGTACTTAGTACTCATGCCCTACCATTGACGGATAACGGCCCGCTTCATGATGTTGATGTTCTTGTGACGTGGTCTACAGGTTTCGGACTAGATTTGCGCCCAAAAAGCATAATTTAGTTGGTTCAGTCTGGACTGTACGGAAACTATATTGTCTTTAAATTTTGGGATGTTGCGTCCTATCGTAGGACGTAGTTTCCATCTAGAATAATCTGATAAACCGACAGTACGAATTTTGATCCAAATTTTTAAGCAATTGAATATATTTTCATTTTTGAAATATTTGGACAATTCAAAACATTTCTTGAACATCGTCATATCTACTATTAGATTATTCCTTGAACCATAATTAAATAATGCATCATTAAAAAAAATTGATTTATTATAAGTCAATTTTGGATTTGTTAAAACTAATCAGGAACACATTTTTCAATTTCAAGAATTCATTGGCCAATAAATAGATTTGAAAAAAGTTAAGCTATTTTTTTCAATTAAGAACCTAATATAAATGGCGAAGATATCTCTTTGTATTTAGTTTGAGGAAGTGCCTTCATTTTACTAAGGGAGAGTACATTGAGATCCTGAGAGTCAAAGCGGATGGCCACTATAAGAAAGAAAGACATTGAAAAAGAGAGCAAAAAAACAAAAACAACACGGTTTTTAGATTAAAAGACTGTGTTTATGTCCCAAATGATATTTTGAATAAATAAATGTACAAATAAGGAGTATAGTTATTTCGATAAAGGACTTAAATAACCAGATAGAAGATTGGACGACCAATCCAAAAAGATACATATTAAATTGTATATGGGCCGCCATTGTTAGGGACGATCTGTTGTTGCAGTCGAATATTTTATGGGATAAAAAAAAATATAAATAAATAATAACCAATGTATAATTTTGAGGACTACAAAGATTCGATAGGAGGGCAAACTATTGGTTATCATAATTATCCTTTCATAAACTGTTATAATTATCGATACATTTTTTAAATAAATTTCAATCCTGATTTTGTAAGTTTTAACGTAATTTTATACATGATTTTTGGTAAATTAAACCATTTTTAAAATACAAAACTGATTTAAACGTGTCATTTTTTCCCTTCGTATGATAACTTTTTAGTTTAAATTGATGAACGAAAGTATTGGATTTCTTGAATATAGAGGGTTGTGATTTCAAACCTGGAACAATATCTTGGCAACCTTTATATATATTTTTATTAAAACGTGCGTATTAGATTAAGAGATAATACAAAGTATTTGAAATGTCTTCCGAATACGAACGGCGTGCAGCCATGAATGTATGCCTCATTGCCGATTTAAAATTCCCAGCTTGTATAATTTTCTAGTGGTAGTCTCCGATATTTCTTGGATATATTAAGTGTCGATGAACAGACAAAAAGAAAGACACACTTTAATTTAATAATGTATATATAGATATATATATATACTCACTTTTTTTAATATGTCACGCTGAGCTTTAGCTACACACGCTCCTTTTTAAACCTAATCCATAGTCACATTGATTATTTTTTACTTTATATATCTACCATAGAAATAGAAAGCATAGAGTGATGATGTGAAAAATAAGTTGACACCATTGTAGTTGACCGGAACATTCAAATTGTAGTAGTAATAAATTGATATATTTTAACCACATAGAGAGTACTTCAAATATTTTTATCTTCCTAACTGTATTTTATGTTTGATTATACTTTTTTTTTATAGATCTCTTTCGCTTTTATAGAAGTATAGGATAATTCCGTACAAGATCTGGAGGGATTAATGTATAAATAATGATGTATTCTATTGTTTTGGGCAACTAAATTTCAGCTTAACAAAATATGTATTTTATTTCAATGAGATGTTTCCTTTAGTTTCTATTTTAATATGACACGTTCAGCTATAGCCTCACAAACTCATTCTTAAAAAAGAGTCGTCTACCGATTAACTAACATACAAACTTTGCTTTACTAATATAATTAATTAGTTAATTGAATTAAACATTCGGATTTTTTCAAGTGACAGGGGTAGGTCTATTCCCTATAATTAAGCTTTCTCTTTTTATGTCTCTTAAAATTATTATTGACGAAAGCATTAGGGATATTATTGTATAATTAACTCAATTTCTTACTGCTTGGATATAAATAAGCACATACTTACTCGTACATGTGTGTATGCTGGTATAGTATATTCGTTATACATATATAGCTTGTCCTTCGAGAGAAAGTGTTCTATACATAATGCGGAAAATATGGTACATAAAACTATGGAAAAAAGTAGTTCAAACCCTACCTTTCACATGGAAAGGTAATCTATTTACTTCACTCTAATCAAGAGACGATACACTATGAAGAATTTTCCATTATTGCTATTTTTTATCGATTGATAGGAACGTTCCTTTGAAATGAAAATGGGTGCAATTTCATTAAGGCTGGCTTAAAGGAATATTCCATTTTATTCCTCTACAGGTAATATTGTTCATTCTCCCTCTATATATGTATATTAAAAAGTTACAAAAAAACAACAACCCTACAATTGGTTTTTATATTTTTATTGTCTTAAGCCTAAAATGCTTTTTGTTGTATAGATCCAACACACAAAAAAATGTGTTTTTTTTTGTATAAAATTCAACAAAAATGCGTCAAACAGCCACTTTTTTTACATCTGCACTTACCTTGTAGTTAAGTATACTTGAATAATAATTATATATGAAGATGAAGTTATTCAATTATTTATAAAAATCCAAAAATAATATTTTCTATTTTTTTTTCATTTGATGAAATTAGTTTCAAGCCAAAAAAAAAAAAGCATTTAAGGATTGCAATGCCTATTGGGCCTCTGTATGTATTTAAATAGACAATTTAATAAAAGGCTACTAATTTTGTTCAACAATGTTCCAAAAACGTTTTTAAATGATTAATTTTAAGGTCAGGGCTATTCAAATGCCCCTGTTTATTTTTTCCCCTAATTTTGTTAGGAGATATTTGTAACTGTGATTGTTTCAAAAGCACTTACGATTATTGATTTTTTTACCCGACCTGAAGGCCTTGTAAATGTGGCCATCTTCATTTTCTATTTAATATTGCTGAATATAATTATATATTCACCAGGTTTGTTTTCACCCTATAAAAAACTTAACTTTTTGATTCATTTTATATAACTAACGGTTATCTATTAAATATATTTAATACATAAATTACTAACCTTGAATGCTTTTATTTGTTAAATACATTCAACAAACTCTCAAGGGTTAATATGATACCAAAAGTAAATAAAAAATACACTCATACCAAGTAGGCTCTAAATTGAATAGTAAGTATTAAATAGAAAAATAAATAATATGTAATAGCCCAAATAGGGAATGCAATATCTACTTCAAGGTATATACACACATAAATATACGTTGATATGTATAAAAATGTACACAATCTTTCATTAGTGATCTTGGACTCATATGTGATATAATTATCGATATAATATTATATAATCAATCATTTTAAAATAACATTATTCATAAAATTAACCTAGAAGGTACACTTAATCTAATTAAATATACATTTGATATCTTTTAATTATTGTTAATATGTTGTGTACAATATGTAAGTCGGGAAATTATACTGATTGGTTTAACTCGCACCATTTGTAACCAAAAAGTGATATGAATACTTACTATATATGTACAAGGGGTTATGTATTATGTAATTAACTAGAAAGTTTTTGATATTTTTGGCTCTCCCATGTTCGTATTTGACAAAAATTTATTTAACCCATTTTATTTTTATCATCCTTATTAAGTAGGTACATTATAGCTTCTGTTCTAATTTAAAAACCTCTTCACTTGCAAATGTAATTTCTACTTATTTTGTAGCCCCAAATATTGCCAATATTGTCTTACTTGCCATAGGTAAAATTCAATATTTGAAATTTCATTAAATATTAGATGTATCAAGAACGAACTTATAACTTTTCTCAGGAAAATTACTAGCGATTATACATATTCTGCGGTACACTATATAACTCAAAGGTCCGCTGTTGGATCACTCATAAATATCTACGTAATAAATCAAAATCTAAATTGATAGAAGTTGATATTTAAGGTGGTCGGTTTTGTAAATAAGTTGCAACTTGTACAATTTTCTTATACAAGTTACAACATGTACGAAATTCCAAAAAATGTCTCCTTTTGTTTAAAGGAACACAAGATCCTTGTATACGCAATGACATATGTCAAGTATTTTATAGCGTGTTTTTGCCTTTTTCTTTTCTTCGTAATCTATGTCAAATATGTTCATGGTTTTTTAGGATGCCTCAGACACTTCCAGACCTATCATATGATCCTCCAGAGCCCACAAATACTGATACAATATCAACAGACTCTGGTATTTCATCGTGTGGAGATGATTATGTGGTAGAGCATACTCCTTCATCTGTATCTCTTCCTCCTCCAACCAGTGTCATCAAATTTTCTCCTGTGAATAATAAGGAAGAGTTAGTTCGTCGAACAGCTCAGAACATAGAACGTGTAGCTCGACAGAAAAAGATATTTTGCACGGGTGGGCATTTTAATGGGGCGCGAAAGGCTCTCAAAAGAAGAGGATGGATTGAAATTAATTGTCATAATGGACGTGGACCTGGAGGTTGCGTTAAAGCAGCTTCATTTAGTGGAGGGAATCCCTCCATAGCACATAACCAAAGTGATGCACATGAGTATAACTTAAAGGTCCTCAAAGAGAACTTGGAGTCTACAATTAAAATGCTCTCCTCGGGAAACTACAAGAAAATATCCAACTTTGGTGAACATATAAACTATAGGTAAGTAATTGAGGGTTCACATTGCTTTTTTATGGACCTGCATGAACCATTGCGGTTCTTGGTAATCTAATAAAAACACATTTTTATAGGAATCACTTTCATTGAATCTTGACAGGACATAATTTGGATTCTATTCAAGTCCAAATTATGTTTTATTGGTAAATATGCAAATCAATTCAAATTTTGCAAAAATTTTGTCTTAGAAATATATTCTTTCATTAAAATCTTTTTTTTCGATTCCTTTGTAGAAAAGCTTTTTAAACATCCACATCATTTAAATTAAAACAAGATACAATCTTCCCTTCATTGCCATTAAGTGCTTTTTTAAACTTATTTTTCAGATTAAAGCTTTTTTTAATATTTCTAAGGTGCAATCAACAACAATTATATTCATATGTTCAATATCAAAGATGTAGCAAAGTTTGTTTAACAGACTAAAATTTACTTTGTAGTTACTCATTTTGTGACATTGTTTGTAACTTTGCAATTTTGAGAAAACTATAACTTTTAAATGGTGCAATTAATATTTCTTCTTTCAACGTTCTTTTCAACTTTTTATTTTTATTAAAATTTATACATGAATGAATACAAAGATTCATTCTTCACTCATTTTACCTTTTACTTACTAGACTACTCAAGAGTTTTATACCCAATTACCAATGGTGTCTACAAAGACGAAGGATTGTCTGGAAAAACTTGCGACGTGATCAACAAGTTAACAAGTTTCCGAATGCTTATTTTACAACAAAAATAGGTTTACATTACTGCCTTCAAAACCTCCATTGGTTTAGCTCACATCCTGTTTCATCCTTTTTCCCTCGATGTTATGAGGTAAGTACCCCCCCCAATTATTTCCGTTTTGTTGTGATGAAATACACCATCCCCGAGTATAAATTTCTATATACAAGAGAAATAAAAATAGGTCAATATAACATTGCAAGTAGTAAATTACCCCATTCTTTCCTAAATTGTTGGACTATTCACGATTGAACAGTAGATATATAGTTCAGGGCACTAATAAGAGATAAAAGTGGGGTAATAGATAGCTTGAACATTGTTTGGTTAGTCAAAAATGGAATGAAAGTTGCCCCTTTCTGCTCTCCAATCACCTACATCTATGCTGCTCTTAGGCAATTTTCTTACAATTCGAAGTCCACCTTGTTGAATAACCAAACCTAATAGATCAAGTGAAAATTAATTTTTACCTTTTAATTAATGTCACAGAGTCTTTATTATGAATAACCCCCCCAAAAAAAAAAAAACAACAACAAAAAAGGAGAATCTTTCAACAATTGCAATTTAGTCGAATAACTTTATAATTTAAAGATGGAAGTAAACCATTATTGAAACGTTATCAAGAAATGATTGTCTCGTAACTTAGAGGGTAAACATGCAGGCCATTTAATAGATTAAAAGTGGTCGTTGATCTTTCATTAGAACCAATTTAATCTTAGCAGTATACAGGTTCATATGTTTTAACTTAACATACATTTGATTATTTTAATATAGTTTTGATTTGATTTAATAGTAGTAATGAATAACTTTCAAATAGAGAATTTATTGATTATACTCTGTGATGATTTAGAATGAATGTTTTTATAAAATCCTTTTTATTGTAATGTAATTATTACAACAACACACCATTGACCTTTTTTTTCTCAATGGCTCTCAAAAGTACATTTTTTAATACAAACCACAATTGATTAAGTAATTAAATACAATACACACTTTAGTAATATTTCATTATTTATCTCTCAACTGGAGCTTATTAATTAAACTTAATTATTTAATTGTAAATTGACAAAAATATTTACTTTAATTTTTTTAACAATCTGTATTACAGATCCTGGTTGCTATTTTACCATAATTACGCACTTTGACTGATCAAATCTACAAATATCCAGCATTTTTTATACACCCATTTTTGTTTCTTCAAAAAAATATTTTTATGTAAAAATAATGGGTATTAAATCCCATTAGGTATTTATTAAGAACTTCTAATTCTTAATTTAATATCTTAGCTCAACCATCAGTTATCGTTCTTATTTATGAAAAAATTTAATTAATTTTCGTATAAAATTTAGATTCATTAATGATTTCATTGAGTAGTATAGACTTCAAGTTCGTCAAAATTTGATAATCGTGGATTTTAAAGTAACATAGTCCCCTACTATCGGATCAGAAATTTCTTAACATTTAAAACACATCTGTTTCAGAGGCAATCTTATTTAGATTTAAAAAGTTAAATAATAGACATAGAATATGGCCATCCTGAGTGTATTTTACATTAAGTAACACCAACTATAAGCATACTTCATAATGTTGGAGTATTTTATTAAAAAACATTTATAATATACTAGGACGTACCTGTAATATATATATATTATATATTTCATTTCGAATTTTTTTTATTAATGCTTTAAATCACTCCAAAATTTTGTAAAACTTGAACATTTGAAGTTCTTCCATCTTTATGCCATTATAATTAAAATAATTAGAAAATATGTTTCTCTTTTAACCATCATGAAGATGCAATCCAAGACTAACTTGCTAATCCTCTTTTTTCTTTGCTGTAGTCATTTATTAAATTTTCAGTTTTTAATTTGTATTCAATATGTGATTTCCCTTTGTCTGTTAGTACAATAAATCGTTGTTTAGAGTTTTAACTTTTTTAGTTTTTTTCGAATTGTCAACCTTTACCTTGAAAAAACCTGGAGACACGGGGAATCGATCTTGTTATATATATGTATATATATATAAGAGAAAAAAATGAGGGAAAAAACAATATTCTATAGAGACCAGTCTAATCACAATGAAAAAAAAATTAGATGCGAATCTCAGAATTATGAACAACTCTTATTTTATTTCTAAAGTCTGTATCTATCTCGATTTGAGGAATACTCCATGCGTTTTTATTAAGGGATACATACATCGTTAAAGTATAACTGAGTTGCAGTATTTAAAATTTTTATACATGGTTAAGATTTCCTTTTATTAAAAATAATTTATTTGGGCCCAATAGGTCCTTTAAATATAATATATTAATTTCATATTCTTGATACGTTGAATTTTTGGAGCTTTCAGTTAATTTTTTGGTATTTTCTAGGGATTAATCAGAATCATTACTGAATAGAAATAAAAATTCATATTTAGCTGAAGAATACAAAATTTCTAATTCGTAATACGTTTTAAATTTTGTTTTATTCTAGTCTGTTTTTTTTTTTTTTGACGGATCTTATATGATGTAATTTGATTTTTTTTTTATTAAGGAAAGTACCACTGATACAACAAAGAGCACAGTATAAATTGACTTGTTTGTCACCTTTTCAGCATTTTTTTTAGCCTGTTGAAAATATGTAAGAGAAAAAGTTTACATTATAATTAATCAACCCTGTTAGATCAGTTGTCTCTACATACACAGCGATGTCATGCTATATAGATACATACTATATAACAAACATGAAGACGTCAGAACATTTAAGAACTGCAATACAAGTAATAGTTCTTGAAGGTGCATCATTATTTATTTATTTTATGAAATAGTAATGGCTTTATTTTGATTTTTAAGAGGTTGCAAATAAACAACGATTTTTGAAGATGTTACTCGATACGTGCTTTAAATACATAATGTTTTAGTTAGTAGGACTCAACATTCAAGTTATTTCCTTTTAAGTATTATTTATAGTATATAAATGTGGGCCTACTCTCATCCCATCCCATCCTATTTTATATTGTTTTGGTATGATTGTCATTGAAAAGTTGAAAATAGTTAGATAGGTACGTAGAGTCTTGAAGCATGTGTTACACCTTTTCTCTTTGGGTAAATGGCTATTAATTAATTTAGCGTTTTCGCTGACGTCATAAATTTCTATATAACTAAAGACAGGGATTAAAAATCATAAAAGACTTAACATCTGATTTAATGAAAATCTTTTGGAAGTCTTTGGCAATGATCAACCGTGATATTTGAAATTCACTATACGAGGTGTGTTCAAAAAGTAATGTGACTTTTAAATTTCGCAAGCAAGGTATATTTGGTATGCTGAATTTTTTTATTTTTGTATATCAGTACACTCACCACGAACATATATTTACTGTTACAGCTATAAAGTATGTTTAGCTTAATTGTGAGAGGCATAGTTTTTAGAAGTATTTTGCATGTTCAGCGATTTTTTGTTATTGAAAAACATGGATCTAAGAATTTTCAGCAAATTTTATGTAAAAATTGAAATTAAGTGCTCCAAAACACTTGAAATGCTGACAGTGGCATATGGTAAAACTGTTCAGACTTGTAAAAAAATGTGTAGAAGTGGTATAAACTCTTCCAAGATAGCCGTAAATATGCCAATGACAAGACTCGTTCTGGTCATCCAATCATGTCAGCAACATATGGAAAGAAAAAAAAAGTTTCTGAAAACCGTCGTATCACTATCAGAGTTACTGAGGGTATTGACATATCGGTTGGCTCGTGTCATGACATTTTCAACATTTTGGGCATGAGACGAGTGTCCAATTTCGACCAAAATAATCGTTGTATGAGCATCGCTCATGAGCTGTTGACAGACGTCAATGATGATCAAGATTTGCTCAAAAAGGTCGCAACTGGTGACGAATCATGGGTATAAAGGTTATGCTATCGAAATCAAAACCAAATCTTTCAAATACAAGATACCATGTTAGCCAAGACCATAATCCACGAGCACGCAAAATACTTCTAACCGCTATGCCTCTCACAAACAAATTAAACATATTATATAGCTGAAACAGTAAATATATGTTCGTATTGAGTGTACTAATGTAAAAAAATAACAAATCCAGCATACCGAAATTACATTGCCAGCAAAATTTGAAAAGTCGTCTCACATTTTGTATACATCAAATAAATAGGTACTACAATTCCGTTTGAAACTACTAGATTTTTACAATGAATGTTGTTTTATATCCATTCAGGACGAGAAAAGTAGGATAATTGATTAAAAATATCATATCATTGAAAATTTAATATTTTATTTATTGTCAACACTATACAAATAAGATTGTATGACGATACAATTATATCTTTTAAATATGTATTACTGTCTGACATATAATACAACTATTCGTTGGATGGATATATTTTTGACAGATATTAAAGATTAAGTCCTTTGATTTGTTGGTCCCTTTTGACACCCTAATAGTTCATTATTTTCCTTAACACTTATAAAAAAAGGTTTTAATTCTAAGAAGACTTGGTTGTTTAGGCCCCAAAAATGCACGACATCAACAATTTTGATGTCACATAAAAACTTTCTATTTGCATAGTGTTATGAAAAGCCATTATTGAAGAATCAAACCAATGGTTTAATTAATTAGTATGCGATGAAAATATACCTTTTTATTGACGTACGAATATCAAAACCCTCAATATGATTTGAAATCATCATTCATAATTTTTCCTCTCTTCTCCCCCTAAGGTATCCTCAGATGAGGAGCGGAAGGCCTTTATTGAAGACTACAGAATTACTGCTTGCTTCAGCCTTATTCGCTGGTTCCATGAGACATTTATAAAGAAGGGATCGGAAGGAGTCGAGGAAAGGGAAGGAAAGGCGCGACGAAGTTCTATTGAGTTTGCTCTTCGAATATCGAATGATTTTATAAGTAAAAGAACACACAAGGATTTGGACTCTTCGGACTCTACAGTTTGGGAGCATCAATGGAATCAATTCCTTACCGACTATTACCTTATATGCCATGAACAGGATAAATTGCAAGTAATGTAACATTTATGATATATTTTATATTAATAAAGCTAGGTTTTTCTGTATGTAATAAATGAGAAAGAGTTATTTTTGTTCAAACAATTAACAATGTAGTGATATTAATTAAAGTTCTGAGGTATTTTGCCTGTAGCATTAAACTTGTACTCAAAGTGCACTCTATATATGTATATTAAATATTTAGATATATGATCCATGTAGCATCAAGCATGTGCAACTTATGTTCTATAGACTCAAATACTCCTTAGCTCATACACTAAGGATAGGCAAGAATTCTTCTTGCAGATAGAGATGGTAATACACCCACAGTTTATTAAACAATGAACAAAAAAGAAAAAAGAGGACGTACCTAAAAATCGTTCAAAGTAGCAGAGACAGTCATCGTGCAGGTAAATCAAATCTCATATAGAGATACAGGTGCTGAAAATATGAAAGTCAATGAAAATGTAGATCCCTCAATTCACTCCAAAGTGTCTTGGCAGCCTTGGTATGATCGATATTCGGACACAATGGAGCATGTTGCAGCTATTATGGCAAAAAAGCGGTACCTTGCTTATATTTCCGTGTTAAAGAATAATGCACTTGTGGGAAAAAGAAATTAAATAGTCACCATGGATAGAGATTCAAAGCATAACCAAAGAGACGAGGAAGAGGTATTGGCTCGAAGTAGGAAGAACGACCATGCTCTATGAGAGTGAACTTCTCCAAATAGAAATACCTGAAAATGTGAAAACATCTATTAGTTTGAGAACGATAGACGATGTGTTAAAAACTGAGACTAGTCAACCCCTGATAATTATGGTTCAAAATCAACTTGGGGAATACAGACTCAACCCAATTACGAGGAAGGGGAGTCCATATAAGATCCCCAATAGAAAGTTGAGGATCAACTTGGCAATCGAGGATATCAGAAATAAGTTCGTTAGGGCAACAGTCAAGATGGAAAAAGTAGATCAATATCTCAAGACAATTTGGGATCCAATTCTCAATTCAATGGAAATGTACCTGAAATATCGGATTTCGTCGGGGGTCTTCTTTACTGGGAGACATTTTAATGACTCTTGGGCGCACTGTGTGGATTGTAATCAAGTGAAGACAATCTTTCACATATCCCGGGACTGTGGGACTTTGCGGTCATAATAAAGAACATTAGAAAAGGTATAGGAGAGAAAATAGGAAGAACCCCTGATCCAGACGAGCTTATATTCGGCTTTGAAGGAACTAAGGAGGGACTACGGTTGACGTCGAAGGTGATATGTAAGCTCCAGACTCTTATCTCAGTGGTGCGCTTCAGAGGTCTTCACCAAGAATAGCTCTCGACAAGCTTAAATTATCGCGAATAAAGAATTCTGTTAATGTGACGACAATGTTGTGGACCTGATTTTTTTTTCTTCTTAATGTTTATCTATTTAGTTTTTGTGTTTCTTAGCATCATAGTTAGTAGTTAGTTCTTTTATAATATATATTATACCCACTGAAAAAGAGAAAAAAGAATGAAAGAAAGAGCACATGTATTTTTTATTCATTATCTTCTAAACCATAAGTGTATTAACATCTCCCTCTGAAAGAAGAATTCTCCCCTATATTTAGTATAAATTGTTTTAAAAATGCAAAAAAAAAAAATTTATTTATAAATGAATTTAAGTATAATTACAATATTTTTCCTCCCTCACAGCTATTTTAAATGTAGATGATTTTCCTCTTTAGAGGATTAATTCATTTTCACTAATAAATAACAGGGAGTTAATTCAGTAGTACCATATTTGTCGCTCCCGCCTTATCCTCGTACTCTTTTTTCATTAAAAATATACCTAATCCACTCATAAGTCATTACGCCATTTTAATTAATGTATTTCAAGTTGATATTCATATTCTTTCATTATTGAGGGGAGAACATCTAAGTGTTGAGTCTAAGTACGTGTGAATGTGCTAATGAAAAACGATCAGTATGCCTGAGGATTTCTTCTATACTATTACAACAAAATTTGTGGAATTACTCTGGGCAATGCCGGATATTACGACTGGTACATAATATTATGTAGTTTATACTAGTGCCTATGTATTATATTCTCATTATTTTCCAAAATATCTTTCTTTTTTTCTCAAAAGTTATACATCATATATAAATCTAAAATTACAGTATTATGTACAAAGTTTTATTCGTGTACATTCTACTATAGAAAATACAATCATATATGTACCTAAAGATAAGGTTAACTCAAAGTAGAGAACAGGAAGGGGGGGGTTATTATAATAAAAAAATGTTCAATTTACATAAGTATGTATACATACATATAGAACTACTTTTTGATGCTATTGAGAATGTGACATAGAGTGTAAGAAAAGTTCAACGATTGTAAATACACGCACTTATAACATTTATTGACTTTTAAGTCCTGAACTAAGTTAATACTTGTTTCAATTACTTACTTTAAAAAATATTTACATATTTATTTAATGGTTAAGAATGACATACTTAGAAGCCCATTTTTTTATCCTTTCTCTATAACACATAAGAACTAAACTAAATTTTATGTTTGTTTATTTTAACCCCCCTCCCTCCCAAACAAAAAAACATTTTAAGAACCAGTCTAATGTATGATCTATGTAATTACCAGTTCCAATTTGTACAATCAGAGTATACAAGTTAAAAATTGTACATCTTATAACGAATTATTTATTTACAAAATTAGTTATTTTAATGATCAACTATGAATTGATATTATGATTTCCTTTTGGACTTTTCAAATTACGAATTTACTGGGTGGTCCATGAAATCTGAACATTCAGTAATTCAATAATTAATGAAGGTAGAGTCATTTAAATTAATTCATATTTCAATATATTAAAGTAAAAACAATTATTTACAAAAAAAATACAAAAAAAAAATGAGCTCTCTAGCATACGTAAAAGTCGAGAAAATGACACTTGAACGTGATTGAGGAATTTCCATTTGTTAATTCCAAGCAGTTGGGTATCTCCAGGACCAACGTATACACCGTCAGCAATTCCATCAGGGTCCATGCAAGAGATCTCGCGGTTTTACACCAGAAAAAAAGTGAGTGGAAAGAGCCTTGTGATGGTGGAGAGGCCACTTTTGACTCCAGCAATGAAAGAGTCCCATCTCCTCCGTTGCAAAAATATTTTAAATGAGTCTTTTGAGTTCTTTTAAACTCTTTTTTTTACACTTTTGGCCCGTCTAAAGGTCTAATGCCAACCTTTTCGACTACACCTTTTGGGTGCATGTTGAGGAGAAGGCCTTCAGTGTCCGTCATCTGAGGCCCTCAAGGCTACTCTCAGTCAATACTGGGACGCCATGACTACATACGCAGCGGATGCCAGGCCTTCTCCCGCTATTTGAAAGCCATCATTGGCACTAAGGGTGTTTACATTAATGATTAAGAGAGCTCAGACACACATCTATTTAAAGTATTAATTTTACTGAAATTTTGTTTTTTTATTAATAAATTATATCTTATTGAAGTTTAAAATTCAAAGTGTTCAGATTTTAATGGACCATTCGGTATTATGTGTTTGTGAGTACTATAACTGGTGGAATTTGAGCTTTAGAATATGTCTTGTCAATCAGTAATGTTCAGCTAAATATTGAAGAATTACACTATCAAAATATTGATAGTCTAAAGAATTTGTACAGTATATATATGTTATGGATATTATTTACTTCTTTTGCAGAAATTTTATTCGGAAATGGGACCAAGTAACAAAGATCTCTTTGAAAAATGTGAAAAAGCCTTTAAACTTTTAAAAAGAACATGATCCCCAATTTGAAATGGATGGTTATTTCAACATGTGGATCATTAAACCCGGCTGCTCCTCTCGTGGAAGAGGGATATCCATCGCAAAGCGACTTGAAAAAATCATGGACACCGTTGGATCCGGCTCTGGTAGCAATAAAGCTCGATATATTGTACAGAAATATATTGAAAGACCCTTATTGATTTATCGAACCAAGTTTGATATTCGTCAATGGCTCCTTGTGACGTCATGGAATCCATTGCACATTTGGATGTATAAACATTCCTATTTAAGGTTTTTTCATTATAACAATTGATTGTCATAGTTTTTAAAGCTACAATACATAATAAGATACTTAAGATACTATTTATGCAATATATGTAGAAACAAAATAAGTAAAGAGAACAAATTAAGGCCTTGACATGTAACATAATACTTTACTTTCCTTATTTTTATTGCCTAAGGTCGACAAATAAATCACAAACAGCCTTCAGTTTTCTATGTTAAAGGCCCCCCTCCTTTTCCTTTGCTACTTCAATTTCTCTTCTGTTAATTGACAAATTAAAATAAAAGTCAGTTGTAAATGAGATAGGGTATTTTTATAATAATGTAATAGGTTCAAAAAGTTTGGGATTTTACACTCAATTTAGTACAAAGTATAGTTGTCGTTCATCATTGTAACGACTCATTCTTTTAATAGCTATTTATCAAAATAAATTACCATTTTCGTTTGGATCCATTAGACATGATCACTAGTAGCTAGTTAACACATTGTGTAGAAGATCTATAACTACCTTCATTTTATTACCTCCTTTTACAATTGACTTTGAAGTCATGTCTAAAGGGAAAATGATTTCATTATAGCTTCACATTTTTTACAAGTATTATTGGATTTATACCATTCCTTTATAAACAGAAACTACAATTCAATTTACTTATTTACCTTGATGCTATTAAATATTTATGTCTCTATTTGAGTATGTAAAGGTACGTACACAAGGGGTTAAAATAAACTAAGACGATCAATCTTTTGTCTTTTTGGACCAAGTGAATTTTTTGATAGGATCAATTAAATTGTATTTACAAAACGTTAAAGCCTCTGTTTATAAAATAGTACTGCTGTATATGAATGACAGTGTATTATATTTTCAAAGAAAATATTTATTTTTAAAGATTTTATACAAGATTTGACATCACCTCCATAAGTAAAATGAGAAAATTTAGTTATTCAACTAAGGTTTTTATAAGAAGTATTGTACTAATTTTTTCAAGTAATGCCTCGATATAAAGAATGACTGGTTCTGAATATGAAAATTTAGACTATGCTGGGGATGTGTACATTTAACTTGTTCTAAAGTTTAATGTAAGTCTAATAATACTGAAACAATTTCGACATGAAGATGACTTGTGACTTGATACTCACTGACAAAAATCCTGCATTTTGAATTATTAAATTAAATAATCCCCATTAATATAGACAATGACTAAATTTGAAGAGGTGGATAGCCTAGTAATGATTAAACTGCTCCTTCAGACTATTGATTATGATTCGACTCAAGTTCAAACACTTGACACTTGATTAGTACTCGTAAAAGATTATTTGTAAACCATTTTGCAACTATTTAATAACGTTAACCTTTTTATAGGGCTTCTGTGAGGCTTAAATCTCAGTTTTTAGGATTGTGTATACAGTGTAGAGGGTATGTATGTAAATTCAATCGTTTAAATAAATTAATGTGATCCGAAATGAAGATCCATTTTTATATGCATACATTTTGCAAATGACATAATAGTCTTCACGATTTGTACATCATGAACATATTTTAATGTCATACATACAAGATGTCAAAGATTTATCAAAAATATTAATAAAAAATGATCATGTTTTATCGTTTTTCTATATTATTTATCAATTCACAAAGTTGAGATAAATGATATACATATGAACATGATCAGTATCACTATTTATTCAATACTCACTCAATAATGACTTGAAATAGAATCATCTATTTATATTTCTTTTTTGATAAATTGTGTTGTAAGTTCCAAAACTAACTTTGACACTCCATTCATTTATCTTTCATAACGCTCTATTTTAATAATATATTAATATTCAATAATATTATAGATTTTGTTCACAACCCTACAATCTTCAATCCCATCATGAATCCATTCATTTGTGCAACAATGCTATTCAATCAAAATATGCTGTCAACACGGATCGATCTCTACAACTGCCTGCAGAAAACATGTGGGACAGCGTTACATTTCATTCATTTCTCAAAACACAAGGGCACGGAGATAAATGGGGATCAGTCATATATCCGTCAATGCGAAGGGCACTCATAGGTATGTAACTGATTGCTGATAGTTTCTTATTGGATCTTTCAGGCAAATGTCCGTTCGGAGAAATGTACATTTGGCAACTTGCCCTTCTAGAAAAAGATTTTGAACAATAATTCGCTCATTAAGTCCTTGGTCCTTTCTGTTTAAAGAAAATGCATGCTTTGACTGTTTGTTTAGGGTTATTGTCGTGATGGAAGACCCAATACACGACCCATTCTTAGTGCCCTGAGGGAAGAAGGTTGTTGTCCAAGATTTCGAAGGTAAACGACCCCTTCTATCCTCCTCCCTTTGATGTGGGGTGAAGTCGTACTTTCCCCTTAGGAGATAAACACCCCAAAAAAATAATGTTTTAACCCCCATACTTGACGTTTGGGATGGGGTTTTTAGGGTTATACCCAGCATTTTCTTCCTCCAAACACTGATTTTAATTCATATAATGTTATTAACTTTAATATAAAAACAACTATTACAATTATAGATCCTACTTTAATTTTCTCATTAGGCAAACGTACAAAATTGGCAAGGAATCATATACTTAGTTTCTTCACTGTATACAACAGTGAAATACCTATATATACCTATATTTTCTTTGGTGGTGGGGGGGGGGATCCGGTACTAAAATCATTACTGGTGTTTCGATATTTTCGATAATTATTCGACCTTAAAAACTCGTCAAGGGTTAGAGGAGTTTGTAAAAAAAAATTTTTTGTGTTGGAAGAGGGTAGAGGCTCACATATTTTAATGATATTAAAATATACATTTTTTATTCTTGCTTTTTTTATAGAATACCATTTTCTTAGCTCATAAATTTGAGAGATTGTGTCATCAGGAGGTCTATTTGTTTATTCTTATCATTGTACTGCTAGAATAGTTTCTAATATCGTTTTAGTGGTAGTACCCCTTTTCTTACCCCTGTACAACTATAGTACCGTTATATAGAACAACACTATAGTAAAGTAATTTATAACTATATATGCACTTAGATTCACCCATTAGCGAACTAACTAGACATTTATAGCAGCTATACATATAGTACAGAGACCCAGATCCTAGTTTAAAAAAAAACCCAACTATAAAATTATATTGTAATATTGGATTCCTTCGTTGAGAAGTATCCCTCACATCAAAAAATCCAATGATAACAAAAGGTAAATATATTATTCATTATAATAAATATTGGGTGTTTTGCCTACCAAGTTTATGAAAAAAGACTAACAATATCTAATATGTGGTCATTCAACAAAGTATGTTTTTTTCTCAAAAGAAAACACAACTACCTTGGGACACCTGCACTAAGAGATTGTTTTTTCAGTTTCTTTTACCTTAATAAAAGTTTGACAGATTTAGCTTTCTGGAGCCTCTGCAGATGAAACCCTGGTCATCAAAAACAAGTTTTGAGAGTTTAAATTTATACGATAAGTATGTTGAAAGTGTGTTAATGCCCCTTATTAGAGCCATAAGAATAAGAAATCAATGGGTATGTAAACAATTTTTCTCTTTTCTAACCTAGAATAACTATTTCATACACCACCATTCCATAGTTGAATGATTTTCAAATCATGTGCTCTGGGACATTTAATAGAAAGGAATCAAGGTACACAGTAATTGATAGTTATTTTACACACAAAATCAGATCTGTAATTTTTCTATATAAATTAATTTGATTTTAGGCACCTTCAAAAATAGTTATAATTATATCCATAACAAAGGTGGGAAAATATAATAATCTTCAGGAAAGAAAGTTAGTAAACGACTAGTCAAAAATGAACAGAAATAGTGAATGTCCGCTCAATCTCCAAGCCCGTACTTTATTTTTTATTTTTTTGAAATTAAGCAAGCTATAAATATATATTTTTAAATCAGCGTAATGGACAATAAATACAACACACTACAGCTGAAAAAGTTAAATACGTACAATCAACTAGTATTGTCATGTTTGAGGGTATGTCTTAAAGAAATAGTATCTTAGCTAAGAAAATAATTAAAATATATTTGAAAATAAGGTTTATTTTGCCAATTATTATAACTATAAAAATTAGACAAATTTCTTAATATTCTCGTAAGACTATACAAAACCAACTCATTTTGTAAAAAAGTGATCTTGCATTAAAGTGTTCTGTATTTAAGACTTTAAAAAACGAACTAGATACAATAAAAAGGCAAAGTTCATAATTTATTTTCAAGTTTAAGATGCGTTCAATGTAAGACAGTCTCCTTCTTTTACTGGTTCAGGATCCTCATTAAAATTATGATTTGACAGAAATAGAAGAATCTCATTTGAAGATAAGATTTTTATGTTTTTGAAAGTATCTTACACATTTTATATTCATTATGTAAAAATGAACCATACCTTCCCAAAAATGGTATAAGAGGTATCTAACATACCCAATGTCTTTTTAAAAATGATCGTTAGCATAAAATATAATTTTGATACATTCAGAAATATATTTGAGCCCATAAAACCAAACATTCTAATGCAAAAGGTATATCCTAAATATATGCAACATTTAAAAATAACGATAATTCGTCAATTAAAATTTTACTAAAGGTTCCCTTCTTGCAACACAAGACACCATGGACATGAGCAGTCGTAACAATTCATTCGAACTCTATGGTGCAGATTTTATGCTTACAGAAGATTTTAACCCATGGCTTATAGAAATCAATTCAAGCCCTGCTCTAAGTTCCACCACAGCTGTTACAGCTCGTCTCTGTTCTGAAGTCCTTGAAGATGTGGTAAAGGTGACTGTGGATCGTAAAAAGAATAAAAATTTCGACTCAGGGAACTTTGAGCTTGTGTATAAGCAAAACACTCTTCAGCCCTCTTTCTTCGTGGGAATCAACCTCACAGTGAAGGGTGTCAGAATTGACTTTAACACTGGGAATAATGGAGGTAGTTGTGCTGGCGGCGGCTTGAGTCATTATTCTGGAAGGTAAGCCCCTTTTCTAATCGTTTTTTCACTTTACAATCCCATCATACGCTTACTCGTAGTTTTTAAAGAATAGAAATTTATTTTGTGAGAGGAAGCAGATTATCTCTTTATTATACGAGTACTTCTAGAGCCATTTTCAAGTACTTTCTACATTTTTATACCTATCTACCAAACTACTCATATCTCACTTCTTCCTTAATAATAAAAAGAAAGAGGATTAAGTTTGATATGAAAACCTTATTTTTCTTTTTCAACAGGATGATAATCTTCAAGTATTGACATACATGGATTTTATATAATTTTTTTATTTTCAGGAAAAACCAACATTATTCCACCTCTTCCATTCTCAAAGTTAAGGAAAATAATAAAAATGATATTCGAATTAGGTAAAGAGTCTCAGAGATTTATTATTGAATAAAATTATGATTTGAGTATTAAATCGTATGACCTGTAGGTAGCTTTAAAAAATGGATATGGTAGCCCTAACCATTTGAATCATTTCTTGGAAATGAACAGCTTATCTGTAATGACATTTTATGACTGGGCGAGAAATACCAGTGCAATGTAGTTTATTAGTACAACAAGGGCTGACATTTATTGCTCCTCAACAAATCTTCAGTGATACTCTCCATAATTTCATGATTAGTGACGAAAATCGTGTGTATTTTATGTTTGTTAAAAAAATTAACTGGAAATTAACATGAGAACCCTTAAAATTTGAAGAATATTTTGAAGGAGAGCAGCTTAGCTGTCATTACGTTTCATTGGATCAGTTTCAACTAGTTTTGATGTGGGAGGAGGGGGAGACAATAAACAGGGTCATAGGTAAGAATTACTCTGATGTAAATCCTCAATTCTAATCTGAGTCCAACAAGGGCTTTTACAGTTATAACTCTACCACAAACCCCCAAGGTTACTCTCTCTTTTTTATGAGAGCATACGAATGTTCAACCAGGTTTTTAATATAATTGATTGTAGTAGAAACGGAAGTTCACTCCTCAGGAGTTAAATAATAATAACCATAGCTGAGGAAAAGAAAATTCATTCTTAAGATTACCAATTCCAAAAAAACGGGCGGGCTAAAAAATACAGCGTATTGTCATCACTATTTACGAGTACTCACACTCGTGGTTAAACTTTATAATTAGACGTTCCCACCTCAAAAATTAAATAATACTGATAACAGGTTTTGTATCTAACTAAAAAAAACCCTGCTCGAATACCCAAATATCGAACGCGTTTTAGGTCATTTTTTTAAAACTCTAATGATAATATCTTTTAAACTTCTACTTCAAAATGTAAGAAAGAATATTTTTTAATATATATTTATATTTTTTTCAGTGCACCTAGAGAAGAGTTAAGAGGACTCCTTGCAGAAGCAAAAAGATCCGTTACACTCGACCACTCCAACCGAAAGCCAATCATTACCGATTTAATTGACAATATCATGTCCATTCCATCCTGTTTTCAAGATACAAAGTCCAAGATATCCCTTGTCAAAGAATGGATGGAACACCATCAAACAAGTATTTGTGAAAATCCAATGAAGGACAAAGAGGCTCTACCCATTGGGAAAAAAGAGAATGACTCGGATGAAGGTATTGAAAAAGATGTATTGGATGTAGAAGAGGAAGAAGAGTCCTCTAAGTTTTCACATTCAGTGAATAATTTAAAAGCTCCTATGTCCTTCATGAAGAGACAAACTTCCAAAGTGTGTCCTCTAAGCATAGGTGATAATTATGAAAACATTCCTGGGAGTCAATTTGTGGCTCCAGTCCCAAAGAGTTCTCGGAATGTTCGAAGAGGATCTTGTAGTAAGGAAAAGAAGCAGGGGATTCGTGTTGGTTCATCAAGTAAATTGCGAACAAAGGTAAATAGCTCCGGAGTCAAAAGTCCTAGGACTCGATCCATCGCCAAAGTTAAGAAATTTAAGATAAAGAATAAACTAATAACAAAAATGCCTAATATATCGTCAGCCACCACCACCACCACAAATGGGCCTCATTCTACAAAGTCTATAAAGCAGCCGCAGAGTCATTCTGAGGTCAAAAAAGCCCTGGAGGATGATCCTTCAAAGTTTATGTTACAGAAAATCCCTCTTTGTGAGAATCAAGCCATTCTTAAGCGATACGGATGCTCACACGTTTCCTTTTTGTGACGCTCTACTTCCGAAATATTTTATTTCTTTATTAATTTTAAACACATTATAGTTGTCTATTATAAATGAAGAGATACAAAAAACCAGAAAACCAACCAATTCCTAATACTAATACATTTAATAAACCATTTATATATAAATATTTTTATGACTACTTTCATTTCTTCCATTAGTCTCTAAGTAATGCACAAAATATCTTGTGTAGACACACCATTCTATAAGATATTGATAGTGTTGGATTGCATATATTAAAAACCTTGATATGATAAATCTTTTTTATAAGTATTGGACATATTCTGCCTTCTTTTGTTTATGCGTCGGCTATTCATTCATCATGATAAAAACCTTTTTTAAAGCAATCCTTTAATCAAATGATTAGAAAGTTGATATGAAGCAATAAAATTAGAAGTTATCAAATTCTTCTCAAATAATTTTAGATAATTGATCAGAGCATAACGAGAAGTAATTAACAATTAAAACATTAATAAGGAGCAAGAGTAGTAAAAGATAAACAGCTTATCAAATAAATAGAATGTAAATTTGTATAGTTTTTAGG
This sequence comes from Lepeophtheirus salmonis, assembly GCF_016086655.4. Taxonomy (NCBI): domain Eukaryota; kingdom Metazoa; phylum Arthropoda; class Copepoda; order Siphonostomatoida; family Caligidae; genus Lepeophtheirus; species Lepeophtheirus salmonis. The sequence goes on from NC_052134.2 coordinate 41,882,314, forward strand.
ATAACTTTTTGGTATAAATAAAAGTAAGTTATGTATTTTAATTTTTGGCTGTTTTTGTTAGTTGACTCTCTTTGATTTAAAGCAACTGAATCTACATATTTATATGTAGATTAAAAAAAGATATCAGTGAATCTTTGCTTACCCCCAAGTACCTTAGCATGTCAAAACTTTACTTAGATTTCATAAGTTTTCGAAACATTTTGCATGAAAAAAAAAAGTTTATTTACGTAAGTATAATCTTTTGTTGATAGGGAAATATACCTATGATATCTCGGTAATTAAGGTAGATGCCCGTGTTTGCTTTGATACGTAGACAAGTATATTCTGCATTTTAAGAAAATGAAATATAAAAATACCGGTGACAGTAACAATAATATGGTGAGTGAGCTGGTTAAAAAAAATAACCGACAAATTATACGTATTTATATATATGATAAACATAGTCGAATTTTGGATTATGATATTTAAACAACTTTTATTATTTTATGCGAATTATTGTAATCAAATTATTACCCTTCCGTTTTTTGATGAGGATGCATAGAATTTATAAAATATACGGCAATAATGTTATAATTATGTTGCTGTCTTTGTACGCCTCAATCAATGAGTTCAACTAATATCTTGAGTGGACCAAGTGTCAATTACTTAACCTCATGAAAGGGGATGTGTATTTTTTATTGTAAAAAATCAAAAAAAGCAAAGCGTAATTGACTTTGTTCAAAATCACTCCATTTTTATTTCAACAGCATCGGAGAATCTATTTAAAGTCACGTGCTACAATTAATATCTCTTCCACTTGTGTGCGTGCCATTTTAATTTTTTCAATAAATAATATGAATTAAGAATTAACAGTCAAATAAATTGAGTAAACCTCAATTACAAATTGCTAAATACGAGGTATTATCAGAATAAATAAAGAATTGTTTGTAATTAAATTGAAAGTTTCAGGAGCATACTGAAAATATCGGCTATAAAATGTAAATTCATGGAATATTGAGCATTTTTATAAATTTTGTGGTGTGTAATATTGTTTTAGTTCACTAACGGAGTGCTAGAGGCAATATCCCTCCCTTTCTGAAAAAAACAACAACAACACAATCACACTGAAAAGTTGTGTGATTATGGTGTTATCCAACTCACGTTATTATACTGCTCTTCCAACACTTTTGTAATAAAGAAGGTTTTTATAAAAGAATATGTTCCTAATTGTATATTATGGGATATTCTTTATATTAGTTATTTCTAATATAACTCCATTTTGACAACATAAACTGTTTTATTATTCAGACCATGGATTTTCTTAAACTTTCATTCCAAAAATATACGAGTATATAGTGGTACATATGTGTATATAAATATTTTCATGCATACATATCCCTTATTTGTATCTTCTATCATATCTGAAAAGTAGTAAAAAACTTTATTTATAAAATATAAAAACTCAATTATCCATGCGTACTTATATGTAATATTATTGACTATGATATTAGATAGTTCAATTTTGGATTACAATATAACCTTTCTTAACTAATGGGTAGGTACATCAATATATTGAAATAAATTAATACTCGTGAATCAACTCACTTCAAAAATATATAGGTTATAGGTAATGGTATCTTGTCATATTAATGTCAACCATGTAAATTTGATAAAATAGAGCTATTATCTGGGGACTTTAATTAGGTGTGTTTTATTTTAAGAATTTGTACTTGATATAAAAGTAAATTTTTCGCTTATCATCGAACAAAACGTCAGATATATATTTTCTTTCATTTGTACTTGGCTTTAAATTTTTCTTCATTATAGCTTGTAAACACCTTCTTAATAAAAAAAAAGAGTCAAATCACCTTTTTTAAAATTGGAAAATACTAACGCCATTCCAGAGATGGGGATGGGACTCGAGACTTGATTAGGAATTGTCCGTGGTCCGTAATACGTAATATGATTAACAAAAACATTTTAATACTTAATTTACAGATATAATAAGTTCGTGTACTTTTAGGATGAGAATGACTAAGTGTGTTTGAAATAAAATTTCCTTAGGGACAAAGTATAAGTGAAAATAAAATACAGTGCACCGTTTATACTGTAACTTTTTTTAATGCACTAATACATTTTTGCGAATAGTAATAACCCCCCCCCCAACAATACTGCAATCTGCAATCTTTAAGGTATTTCTTGAAGACTCATTTTTCTTTCAATTATAATTTTTCAATGAATGCTTTCTAAATCGTTTGATAAATAAAGTAAATTTAGAATATAGTATTGTGTCGGATTTTTGAGATATTTATCTTCTTTTACATTTTTCTTCTTTGTAAAAAAAACATTCCAACTAGAAAATCCAAAGGGGATAAGTAGTTTTATCAAGTATCTACTACAGTCATTACATTTTCTCAATGTACTGGATATAATATTATTGAAAGGGGTGTATTATAATATTAATAAGAGAATGAATATAAATTCAACGGATATTTCCGGTTAGAAGAAAAAAAAAGTGGTAGGATACTTTCCATATGTATATAAAAAGAATTGTATAAAAGATAATCTGGGATTTTTTTAATGTTGGTAATCTGAAGAGTTTTATTTTATTTTCGAAAGGTGTTTTGCATTTTTATTTAATTGCTGAAGAGAGAACATCTACATATAAATAATCCCTTGTGCTTGTGAGAGGAAGTGAGATTTATTTATATTTTCTTCATCTAAAAAAACTACATGACAACAAAGCTATTAATTTCGAAAACATTCTTCAAATCCCCAGGGTTACAATTTCATTTTTCTGCTACTTTTATATTTACATACTGGACAGTTATGTTTTAAACATTTATATATATCAGTTCTAGAGTACATGGCAAAGGACCACTTTGGCATAAATAATGATAATTAAATTTTATTAAAACTACAAAAAATAAAATGTTTAAATATTTTCCCCCAACTGCAAATATCAAGTTTTAATTGAGTTTTAGTTTTTTTGGTGTAATAACAATTGATTCTTTTCATTATGTCTATGCTTCAAATGTTGGCTCGAATCACTATTAGAACAATTATGATAAAAATAATGATAACCACCCAATCCATATTAAGTGTATCTATCTTGATGTTTGGAACTTTCCCGCTGTCTCATATTTGAGTGTTTCTGAGAGCTACGTATATTCATGATATAAGTATATAAAAATGCTGTGTGTCATGTTAAAAAAGAAAGGAAAAGGGGAGTACTTATCAGATAGGGATAAAAAAATTAACTTGAAAGCTTTATGTTGTTGGCAATATGAACCGTGTTTTTTCATCTTCAAAAGCTGTTTTATCATCTAAGTAAAAAGTGTACTCAAGAATGTGTGTGCTCATCAAAAATCGAGAATAAAACTGAGGATTTCTTAGAGAATTATCTTCTATTACAAAGAATTCAGAGTCTACTTCTAGTAAATGAATATATTAGAAAAAAAAATATTTATAGAATAGAGGGAGACTGAAATGGTGCACCCATAATTGTTTTTTCACGAAAAAAATGATAATGCCCTTTATAACACAAAATTTTAGCTTTTGATGCATAAAAGAGCAACATTGATATATTATCATGTTGACTAAGTAAATATACCAAGGGAATTTTCCAAGCAACAAATCTGAAATAGCATTTAAGAATTATATTTCTTAAGTTGCTCTTTTTTTTTATTATAAAAAAGTTTCTCCTTACTTTACAACAAACTGATTATTTTTATGATTGCAAAAAATTTTACTAAATTTTGTAAATTATTGAAATATATTTTTGGAAAAAAAAACTTGGTAGGATACAAAAAATAGATATTTCGAGTAATAAATATTTATTTCATTTTTATTGAGGTAAGAACAATTAGGAAGTGGTTACTACATTCCTTGTAAATTAATTACCTGTCTTTTCATTACTGGTAACCTCTCAAAGTACAAATTAGCAATAATCATCACGGGTTCTAGTCATACTCCCTATTAAATACTTATAATGACGTCATTTCTAATCCATATACACCATAAGACCAATTCGCCTAACAATAACATCTGATTCCCATTCATCGATAGTATACTCTAGTGTTACTCAAAAACTACTGACTAGTTTTAAAAGCATAGACATTTGGACGTCACAAAACATCCCTCTTCATAACGGGAATGAAATATCCGGGGATGAACTTAGCAGGGAATAAAGTTACAAGCAATGTAAAACTGGGAATGAATTGAATGAAGATGTATTTGTCTTCAACCATTCAGAACACATAATTTATTTCAAGTGGTAAAAAAAGTTGAACTTTTACAGATTTTTACTAGTTGAAAGTTAATTTTAAGGATTCTATAGAGAAGTGGCTTCCAACCTTTCTGCACTTGCAATTCCTTTCCCTATAAGTCTAAAACTCAAAAGACCCCATTCTTAATATTTATTATTGATATGTAATATGTTTCTTCATCTAATGAACTAGGTTGGGTTGTTGCACGACCCAAATCCACGTTCTTGCAAATCACTGATTAGGAATATCTGATATAACAAGATATAGTAATCTGACTCTTTTGACAAAACTAAAGGTGTCAAAAGTTTTCAAAATATCACAAGAAAAGAACTGAAAAGATGATATTTCAAAAATTGAATGATGAATGCCTTTGTGGCTTGACATATATATATATATACATTGTACAATATACTTAGAAATAATATTCATATACATAAATGATGAACGAGGGAATGAGATAGTGTGAAATGCAAAATTTGAGTGAATTTTTCCCTACGTTACCCATTCATCCATAAAATTGATTAATAGTTTCTTCTTCTACTTTCAAAAAACAACTCTAAAGAAGAAATCAATCGACAAACAAAATATTTCTAAGACAAATGATACCAATATGAATGATTTTGGATCATAAACTGAAAGAGTAAGGAAGTTTGAAAATGATTTAGAATACATATATATGTCAACAAAATATATTTAACACTGTTGCTTAATATTTTTAAAAGGATCCACGTCAAATGAAAGAAGAAGCGTGTGATCGATTAATCTCAACGAGCAAGAATAGTTGTGTAGTAGCGTAATAGATAGAAATCAATACTTTCTTGGGATAAATCTAACGTCAAAGGCAAAAAGTTTTCAAGAAATCATTTAGATAACTTTTTGAATCCGTTCATTGCATCTCTAAATCTTTCCTTCAAAAGAGAAAGAAATAATGATTTAATTCGAGATGAGTTGATCAACATTCAAACTTGTATTATCAAGATATCGATTCCGGTAAAAAAAAAAGAGTGCATCAATATTAATTTTACTAAAAAAATGGCAGTACAGGGAAAACACATTCACTTACAGTTCCTAGAGAGCTTTGAAATTCTATGACTTTTTTTCCGTCAAAAAAAAATTGTATTCTCTTTTTTTTTTTTACGTCATTGATGGATCTTGCCATGGTTGAAGGTCACGTTCCCCAAAGACAACTATGTGTTTAACCAAGACACATAGCTCCGGCACACACGTCCAAGAACATGCAGCATTTCTGGAGGGAAAACATGGTTACCTTCTGGTCGCCAGAATTCTGGCATTCCTCTGCACCCGACGAGAGTCCCTGGGATTTTACCGTTTGGTAAGTCTTGGAGAGTAAAACAAACAAGACTTCCCAACCGAATTTCAATGCCTTGAAGGCAGTGATCACGGAGGAGTGGAACAACTTATCCTCGGACTTCAACAAGGCTAGTTGTTGTTCTGTTTGTCCCTGTATTGAAGCAAGGACTGCTGTAAGCAGGACCGGGCACGCGCAAACATGAATTTTAATACGTGTGTGGGTCCATTGAAAAAAAACCAACAACAATGCAACGTGTTTGGTAAGATAATAAGTAATAACTAATAACTATTAGTTACTTTGTGGACTCCATCTTTATTGTGCTTTGTAATTCCAATTATGCCCACTAAGGGTTGTGCTCCAGGGTGTAGACCGGGCTATGACAACGAACCACAACAGTCTGGTATTACGATCAATCTGTGGCCAAACAAAGAAAGAAACCCCGGACTTGATACCCCCTGGCTGAGAGCCATTCCAAGAGAAACAGATCTGAAGATGATAGATTATGCACCATCCAAAAGTACCAAGCTGTGTTCCCTGCATTTCAACGAATCTTATTTCATCTGTGAGTCTAAAAGAAGTCAGACCCTTGGAAAGGCTTTAAAGAAGAGGTAAGACAGCTGCTCACTTTTCATGCGTATTCTAATAGCTGTTCTTCTTTTAAAGGTAACTCAACCCAGATGTAGTACCATCCCTATCACCAAACTGTCCCAACTACCTCTCAACTCCTAAGTCATCATCAAGGCCAACTCAAGCTGCCACCACGTCACGTAAGACTCAACAGTTCAATGAACTACAACAGAATGCTGTGTTTCACGAATCATCCATTGGAGCACTGAAGTACTACTCCAAAGAAGACAACAGACTGGAGTTTAAAGACACCGCCAAATTTTTAGAGTTTGTCAGAACTATTTGGAATATCCTAAACGTCAAGACACATGGAGTTGGCTACGAAAAGAGAGATGCGCTTCGGGAATCAATCTCTGAGAAGAACAAACGTGGCCTCTCTTTCTTAAGAGATTTCGTCGACTTTCTCATCGAGTGGCAAAACAGTAAAGCACCTGGCCTCCCAGCAGAAACCTTCCTAGCAACAAAGCAGACGTACCTTGCCGCAGCAGATCTGCAGAGTATCTTCTCCTAGATGAAGACATCTCCTATGTACTCCTCGGCATGTTCCAGTCTGATCCTATCGAAAGAAAGTTCGGCTGGTACAGACAACTAACTGGAGCTATCTACTACATCAGCGTGAGATAGATCCTGGAAGCAGAGAAAAAGATTTGTATTCTGAGTCTTGTCAAATTATCAGGTAAATAAAATATTTGTTAATAGTAAGCTTCTTTATTTAGGTATTATTTATTTTTACAATATGATAATATATTACAATATTTTACTTTTTTAAATTTTCAGGTATGACTACTTCAGAAATTAAAGCTCTGCTGGATGAAGACCTGGTAAAAGCAGGGCTCATTTTGACCAACTAGCAACCAGATGAGCTCCAGGAACTGGCTTCAAAGGGAGAGAGTAATACTCTCTACTTTGTTGCCGAGTATATTTGTTTTTCTTTGAAGAAGAAGATCAGCTGTACATCATGCCAAGAGTTAATGGTCATTAGAGACACGCCTCCGGACTCAATACCAACCAATCCGCATGTAGACCTGTAAGGGGTCATCGACATAATGAGCAGAGGGGGTTCTCGACTCCATCCTGTCTTCTCTACCTCTCCTGTTTTTATCCTTACTCCATGTTCTCTTACATCACAGATACTCCTGAAAAGATAAAACATAAAAATGCCTCAAAATAAAATATGTATAAGTGCTTTTAAAATGATCTAATTTTTGAGTCCTCACCCTTTAGAAAAAATAACGTAAGACCGAACTGAAAAAATAAATACATTAGGGAGACAAAAGTTCTGCTCTTAATCATATGGGATATTTTGGATCGTAAGATGTGTTTAACCAATGTGTTAAAACATGAATAAATCCTGTGTCAATAGTCATGTTGGAGACGAAGAATAAATTCATGAAGAAGGTTTTTTAATTTTTACGAAATATTTTCAAAAGGTCTTTTGTAAAATTATTGGCTAATAATTAAATTTAAAGCCATTTTTGCCCACTGGCTAAAACCTGCAATTATTATTTATTATTTAAACCATAAAAGACAATTAAAACCTTGAACAGACATAGGTTTGGTATTTAGGGCCTCTTAAAAAAAATCACGTCTTTAGAGTATATTTATATGAAATAATCCTATACAAGTAAAAAAAAAAAGTTAATATAAATTGATAACATTGCAGGATTGAGAAGATTAATGATTTTTTACGTAATCTTGATTACAGTTCCTAAAAAAATGTGTATAATCATACAAAAATCAATTAAAATAAAGCATCTTATTTCAAAGCTAAAGATTTTTTTAAATTGCTTTATACAATAGCTAAAATTAAGGAATTTACTTAGTATTACAACTTAAAAAGATTTACCGTAAGAAATAATCAATTTTGATTACTTATTACTATAACTATTAATTTTTCTATCGTATATTATTTAATATAGAATAAAATTGTGTGCATAATATTTCAGTATTAAATACAATTAAGTATAATTTGATGAAACTTAGTGTATATGTAGTTATTACCTGCAAAGTCCAATTTTTTTGCAATAAGAATATGGATTTCCAAAATATGAAGATTGATATTTTTCCTATTTTAGAACAAAATATGTTTTACACCAAGCTTTAAACTGTCATATCTTCTGAACCTGTTATTTAATATTAATATACAAAATATTTCTCAAAAGTTAAAACAAGTAAAAGTTTCATTCAAAATTTCTTCATATATTAGCTAAAATTGAGATTTTACAAGTACATAACGATTACCCTAAATCGTGGATCAAATTGTATCTTATGATGAGTTTTTTTAAAATAAAACAGACAAACATTTTATTTAAAAAGGTTACATTTGAATATAAAAGTAGATAAATTTTGATTTTTCTATCTTGTTAAAAAACAAACAAGTGAAATGGTATAAAAATCAAATTAATTAGTCTATAGAGCTTATAAAACACACAATCATCTTCTCCAGTCCAACTGGAATCGGCCAGAATTGGCATTTTGTGAAGTATTGGAATCGGAATTGGCTCAATCATGCCGATTCTACCGACACCTGTCCCTACTTAATTATTTACATTATTAAGCATAGTAAAATTTCAAAAGGTCAACCAATAAAGGGAAGTGAGGACAATAGTATAGACTAAATTACGTTTAAGACTAGGGGTTACTACCTATAGGGGCATGATAAAGCTATATTTTCTTTAACTTTAACATGAAATAAGTGGAATAATAAAAGACCCTCATAAAAAACCAGGTTCATCCATTAAAAAAGAAAGTGTATTATTTAGTAGTGCAGTCAATATATATGAGCCAACCAGGAATAGGTTAATTCCTGAGCACAAAAAGTATCTAACGTTTTTAATAATTTTAATTTCAAATTACTTACAACTAATTATAATCCTCTACTTAAAATCACTTCCCATGATTATGGTCTATTACGCGTTTTTTAAGTTGTTTTGTAAATTTTGACTTGGAACTTTCAAAATTGAACTTGAGTTATGTATCTCAAAAGTTATGGTCAATTTAAAGATTTGAAGGTAGTGCTGGAACTTGACATCTCATAAGTTAATGGTTCCGTACTGTGAACACATATATTAATATTTTACGAAAATCGCTTTGTAATTTTTCTGTAATCCTGTTTACAAAAAAAGAATCTGAGGAAATTTTGCAATTCCATCGGTGGATGTATTAAAAACTAAAACCAAAAATTTGCAAAAAAACGGTCTGGTTTCAAAAATATATCTATAAGATTCAATATTTTTACACCTAAAATAGTACTTAAATTGAGTGTTGAACCTAGAGCTTTTAGCATTTTGCACGAAATGATGATGGAAGGTGCTAGTTTACAACTGAAGAGACTAAACTAAGCCATAATCATATAAAACTATTTTACTAAGGGTTTTAAGCCTTTAAGTTCTTTATTGAGTCAAAATTATTTTATTCATCTTATGTTTATAACAATTAAGAGCAATATACGACCAAAAAATGAGATTAAGCATTTTAAATGAAAAACTTTAGATAAGAATAATTCAATGATTGAGATTTCAGTAGATTTTTGATACCTTAAGAACATAACTTATGATTTTTCTAATGTTGAAAAATAATTGATAAGTATTCCCTAAAACTATATGGCCTCATAGTGGAATAGGTACTCAATAATCAATTTCAATCAATTTAAATGAAATGATAATATCAGTACAATTGTACAATTAATAATTAAAATAAAAAGAAAACGTAAGTCTTTCTAAATATGTTATCTCACAGCAACTTATCAATCTTGTCCAAAATACTTTTACAGAATCTTTTTTTGAAAAAATAATTTTTAAATAATTTACCGGATTCAATATTTTTTTTACATGTTTTAAATGCAATAGAGGTTGAAAGCTTTACAATTTTCCTCACTCCTCACGACATTACCTTTTTTGTATCATGCAACCTTGCATACGAAAAGGAACAGAAAAAAGGCTTACAATCAGTTCGTAGTTGGCTATTTTTTCACAAATATAGAATTATTATTCAGTAATTGTTGAGAATTGTTCACAGTTTGACAAAATATAATTTGAATTCAACCAATGAACGCTCCGAACATTAGTTATAAGGGAAAAAAAACCAGAAAACATCAACAACTAGCAACAAAACACAGTGTACCTTTTTGTGTTAGTGAGGTAAATATATATAATATTCGTAATAATTTAATTTTAAATATGATTTATTACTCATAATTTTCATGGAATTCATTTGAATATAGAACTACCTATGTTTATACCAAAAACACTTTATTTCTCCATTGGGATAATGTCTTTTTTTTTATCCTAGTGTATTTATGTCCATTTTTCTACTTAAGTGATGTGTTAATATAAAACTAACTACAGTATGTCCAAAATGATAGTGGTTTAAAAAAAAATCATGAAATAACCTGAACAAGTGATTTTTTTAGAAAAAAACTTTATTTACTTCCCCATATGACGACATTTAAGCATAATACATTTTTTTATCCGTTTTGGCATCCCTTCACGCAGATTATTCAAAGTATCTGGATAAATTTTTTCCTAAGCTTTTGTCAGTTTTTTTAATTCATCTACTGAAGTTGCTGGCGCATTTTCATTGAGCTCCCTCTGGACCAAGGCTCACAAATTTTTAATCAGAGACAAATCAGGACTGTTGGCAGGCCATGTATCTTTTCCCCAGAAAGAATCCAAGTTGTCTGAACACCACTTTTGTGCCTTTTTGGAGTGGTGAGCAGGGGCACCATCCTACTGGAAAATGGGTCTTGATGTGTCAGACAACATTTTCCTCTACAAAGAAGGTCCCGTTTCTTCAGTACGAGACAAAGTTGACATCAGAGAATTGCGGAGGATCTCTGTTACGTAGTTCTTGCCTGTCACAGTTTGCTTTTGTGGAATCAGATGCAGATCTGACAATGCCTAGTGGCTGATAATATATCTTGCCCAAACCCGATCTGTTTGGGGATTTGGGGCATGAAATAGCTCAAATGGACTTTCATCACTGAAGAGGAAATTTTTCCAGTCATCTGTAGTCCAGTGTTTCCACTCACGACAGAATTGAAGCCGGGCCTTCCTTTGGTTTTCTGAAAGTCGGGATCCAGACGAGGTTTGTATGGCTAAGCATTCAAAGAGTGCCTCAGGTAGTTGTGGACAGATGACTAGGATATTGGATAGCCCTTTGAAGTCAATCTAGCAGCAAGCTTCACTGTAGATTGCCTCTTTTTGGTCAACGATTTTGAAATCACCAGTTTGGGAACTTTACTAATTTTTTTCTTCCTTCCTCGACCTTTCCGATTTGCCAGAGTTTGTCCTTCCCTACTTTTCTTACACCAATTCTCAATGGTCATAAGAGGAATCTATAACCTTTGAGCAACGTCTCTCTAGCTTGATCCGCCCTCTATCATATTAACAACCTTGGCCCAGGTCATCACAGTGTGCTCTCTCACCATTTCGGATATTGAATTTTAAATAACATCCTGTGGTGTTTCTGAGCCCATTTATACTGATATATGATGCAATCATCGAAAATTATTACATCAGAAAAATTCAATATTGCCTAATGATTGTATCCGACAAATTTCATTTACTCCTACCAAATATATATTTTTTTAACTATAAAACGGATATTTTTTATACTATCATCAATTTTTGGACATACTGTGTATAAGTATTGAGTTCAGATGGACTCATTTATCAGATAATATGATTACTATCAATTAAAATCAATATGAATAATTATTTATGTAAAGTATAAGAGTGTTTTTGCTTAGTAGTTTGTTTACCAAGATCTTTGTATAATCTTTTTGACAGGAATAATTTGTTCGTTTCGAGCTGTTATATTAGACAGCACTCAAGAGCATAACATATGTCATTGTACAATTAGGTTAGTTTATTCTTTTTTTTGCACAAATACTTTCACATTTATTAATAATTATAAGTCTAACTTTTCTATAATTAGAAATATAATTTTATGGATCACTGTTCTTGAAAATTTCTTACCTTTCCTATATAAAACTAATTAATCAAAAAAGATGATGAAATGATTCACATATTACTGAAACTCAGATTTATCATATTTTTCACAAGGGTTCACATTTCTCCATGCTCATTATATCGGGGTCTATTTGTATAGTCCTTTAGGTTAAACAAATCTAGTGTATTTATTCATATAAATTGAATGTGTTTATCATGATTGATTTTTTAGAACTTAGAAAACCCCATGATTGTTATCTATTTATGCAGCTTAAAAAAAAAAAAAAAAAAAAGTACATGAGATAATCCTTAAAAATATCCAAACATAAACTTATAATATCTTTTTACTCAGTAAAGCAAAAACAATTTTGATTTTTATGGATATTGAGATTTAGAAAGCTCAAGTAAATGTGCTTCACAAGTACTTGTATAAAAAACCCTATTGTGTTGGTAATTTACTCTCTACTTCGGAAGTTGTTTTTTTTTAGTGTCAAAACTCCATTTTTATAAGATAAAATAGTAAATATTTTTTATAAAATATACCATTTTTATAATTTTATGTTTATGTAAAGTATAGTTCTGGCTCATGCTAGGAATTATGGGTGATACACCCATTTATATATTTATTAGAACAAATAACGAGACAAAATGACTACCTGCTATTATTAACATTAGAAAGTGATGATTAAAAAAGCCTTACATAGTTTTGTAGGTAAATTTAACATTGAAGCACTAAAATTTTGCAGTAGTAATGTACAAATTTAATTATCTCAAGTTTTCTAGGCATATACATAAATTTATAGCCAAAATTTCCGATTAGCAATACAATAAAAACGATCATTTGGAAAAAAATGTCTATGTAAGGAGACTTCAAATATTGAAGAAAAAATCAAAATTTACTTAAAAATTTAAAGATAATGATAAAATATAATTAAATATAGATAAGATAAATCCAGAAAAAACAACTTTTCTCAACTAAAAATCTTTCACGCTATAAACTATATTTTATTGAACAATATGGTGCTAATGAAATCTGTGCAAACGCGATTTTTGGACTTAAATTTTACATAAAAAATTATTAATAATTCGCTAATAGGAAGGATACATAGATTATTTGAATTTTAGAGGGTTTTTTATTATTTTATTATAATGTTGAATGAAAATTCGTTCAATATAGACAACCCACCGTTAAAAAAATTGAAAAAACCCCCAAAAATCTTAATTAGCAAATAATAACTACCGATAGTTATGAACTATTTGTACTATATATGTTTTGAAATAGCAGTGTGAGAAAAAAATATGACACAAATCTTGTTCTCCAAAAATAAGCCGTTCATCAGAAACGAGCATTTAATTATAAATCTCCTCTATCTTAAATTTATATGCGTTATAAATATCTTTAACGCACATTTGTTAATATTTCCTCAATTATATTTAGGAAACCATTCATGTTAGACATTTAAAAAATATATATTATGAACGACAATTTGACAGAAAACCAATTGTTTGAATATAGGCTTTTTTATTTTTATATTTAAAAAAAAAATATATATCAGCTATTAAAAAGTATGAAGTTTATATCTGCATGTTACTGGATAAAAAAGTATCATTAACCTCCCAATTTGGAGCATTTTTATGAAATCATATTTGCAATTTTTACTAAAAAAATTATGTAGTAGAAATTAGTAATATATTTCAATCACCTTGGGGTTCATTATTATTCATTAAGTTCGCTCTTCCTAAAGTACTTATATCCTTATTAACAAACAAATAACAAATTATTGCAAGGAATTCTTCCAATTCTATCCCATTTCAAATAGACTTATTCAATATATAAGATATTTAAAAAAAAAATCGTCCTTTCAAACAAAATGAGTCTACATTTATATTTAAAATAACAAAATAAAATAAATACTAATACAATATTTGTATTTACAAATTTCACAAAATGAAAAATGTTTATGACATTCAAATACATTAATAAATTGATGTCTCTTCATATTAAAAATATATCATTATTCCTACTGAGGTTTTTGTACCTAAGGTCAGAAAATTCATTTATATTATTTATATCTTTCCTTACATTCTTTTATATGATGCACAATTATGGATAATATTGTACTTTTTTGGAATCAAAAGGTTTTTTTTTTTTTAAATAAAAGTATGCATAATGCAATTTTCCCATTTAATTTAATTATCAAATAATCTTTTGATTGTTAAAAATGTAAATATAATTTTATGTATACGGGGTGCGTCTTATGATTAAGTACGACTTAATTTCAATAATGTAACTTACTAAAACTTCACATCTATGGCCGTTACTTTTTATTCCTGTCACTGCCAATAACAAAGTCAACAAATGAAGAAACAGGAAAACCATAATAAGTCCCTTGCAGGGGGTTATGCAAAAATTGCTAAAGTCTTGTGAGTCCTTAAAACCAGTTATACAGTTCAAAAATACAAAAAAGAAAAGCAATAATAAAAATAGGTTAAAATATAAGCCAATGGTATAAGCCGAGTCGCAGAATGCTCTTGTTAGTCTAAGTAGATTAATTTTCTTCGTAATTTTTTCCCTGCCTAGGATATCGCTTTTTATGAAAAAAAGAGGATGGTCATTCATCATTTCCCTAACGATTTATCCAACTTTTTCTTACCCTTGCAGACCTCAATAAAAAGAGTGAGTGTAATGAGGTTGCACAGTTAATTATTGACAGATTTGACGACATTTCAACACCCCTAGTGGACAAAAAAAGTGATGTGTAGACCACTGCTTATGAGGAAATATAGATTACGTGTGAATTGTTTCACTACTTGGGTTATAGTATCGGGTCCAAAGGGAATAAAAGCCCAAAATACAGGGTGTCCACGATAAATTGGAACTATCTTAAAATTCAACCTGCTTAATAAAATTGGAATTTGGAGTGTATTTGTTAATATAAAAAAGTTAGACATGCTATTAAACAATAAAATTATTCAACATGTCCTCCCTCAGCAGCCACCATCTTCTCCATCCTGCCCTAAAGGATTTGATGACTTCTGTGGAAGCATGTAAATAGCAGAGGGCTTGTTTCCCGCGCGACCCAATTCGAGGATGGCGTCTCTCCTTGCTTGTACCATGATGACTATTGTTTGTTGTCTAAACAATTGTGGTGGAAGTTATAGTATATTGTTCACGCAACCTTTTATATTAGTAGGATTTAACCCCAAATATCCACATTATGGATCTAGATGAAGTTTAAATTAGTTCCAATTTATCGTGGACACCCTGTATAGTAACATTTAATAATGTTTATAAATCAGGAAAATTTTGAGAAAGAGGTGACATGTTGTCGCATGAAATTCTGAATTACATGGAATGCTCACTGAAGGGAAATGATAAACAAAATGAATTCTGATTGAGGCGAGGCTATATTCTATAATTCAAAAGAAGTATAAAAACAATTAAGGGGCTTTGCCTACTTATACCTACTTATCCTTACATATTCATCAGTTGAAATTTGAATTTTATTTGGAAGAGACAGAAAATTTATAATTTTAAATCAATAATTATTAATTATAGATATTGTCCATCTTAATTATCAATTTAAAAGTTATAATACTTTATATAAAGCCTTTGATTGTATTTCTATCTTAGGATCTAGGAAATGTATTGTAGTAATAATTGTAATTATATAACTACAAGCTAAATTATGATAATTCATAACATCTAAGCTAAAGTTTTATGCCTTATTGGTACTACAGTTTCTGTTTGTTTCATTTTTTAGTCTTTTGTGTCTCATCTCTCATTAATCCCAACAAATTTTGAATTCCTAGGTGCAATTTTGGATATTATAGGGAATAAGCTTCATTTAACTCCATTCATTCTTTTGAGATGAATACTCAAAAGGCGTCTATCTGGAATACCACGGAAGTCCAAAGAAGCCTATGCATTTTCAAAGTATTCAATAGTGTGCTCAGTCCACCTTCAGTAGGAAGATACGAGAGTGTTGACAAACGGAGACAGTTTCCAAAATACTAGTTACAAGATAACCATCTTGAGAAGCGTTATTTGAAACCTTCGGCAGTTTCGTGCGTATTTTAAAGTCTTCCCAAATATATGTCAATCCAGTGAAAAAAATTAACGTCTAATGCCACTTCATCTGCTAGGATATCAAAAGAAAATATACCTATTAGTTAAGCAGAGTAAGTTTTTTTTTTCCAAAGAGTACTTTTAAGTACTAAAGTGATTTATGCATGACAATTTATAATAAAATACTTTCTTGTAATTTGTATATGAAAAGGACATAAGACTTTGCTAGTTTTACAGCATATTTAAACCTTCTGCAGACTTAATTGAGATAAATTTAACTGTGAATGTTAAAGTGGATCTGTTTTTCGTCTTGTATCTTCAAAATTACAAAGTATGTTCCAATAATACAAAAGACGAAAGATTTGCCTCGATAAGCAAAATTTTAAATATTCTTGCACATATGAAAGAATATATTGTCTTTTTACTCAAGACAGCATTATCCCCATTCTCAATGACATCGATTATCTTATAAAACATACATACTCCAAGCTTGAATCTTATCAACAGAAAAAATATATTTACATGTGACCAACTTATTTTAATAAACTATACTAATCAGAAGATTCATTCATAAGAGATTCTGCCATACGTGAAATATTACCCAACTTACAAAAATAATCGTTGTCTATGGTTTTGGATTCAAGTTGAAATTAATTTTTAGTCTTTGTTTTGGGATATGCATCCAAATCGGAGTTTTCTATTCTCTATACTTAATTGCATCTACTCTTATGACCTGCTTGTATATTCAGCAGTTTTTCCCTCTGTAACTTTCGATGAATCAATGGAGAATAACGACAAAACTAAACTGATCGAACAAATAAACCGAAGATGACGATACCCTAAGTGACTTTACGTTTTCTTTTTTACTTCAAATATACGTATAATGTATACCATTTCAGCATAAAGTCAGAAAATATAAAATCTATCTTTTTTCAATGCTAAATTTTAAAAGTGGATTTCCTTAAATTTGTTCTATTATAATTAAATATGAAACTATTAAAGGAGACAATAAATGTTTAAAACATGATATATTTTATAACTTTTTTATTTAAATCGTTAATATAAGGTAATTCTCAAAAAGACAAAAAAACAAACAAAATGTAAAGCTAAGAAAACAAATAAATTTTTGTTCAAATATATTTCTTTGTTATTGGACGTTTTTTTTTAAGGATGTCTAATAAAATACTAAACTATCTTTAGTTTAAAAGGCTTGTTAACTGCAAATTGAATAAAGGAACAATAACAAACTGTTACGTTTTTTTCCCCGCATAACTCAGACCCCCTCTTCCAAAGAAGAGGTTGCATGGATGGTTATTACTCCTAAATAATATCTTTCATCAGCTCTCCTATCCAAGAATAAGCTTATGTCTATAATATTTGAAATGATGAAGTGTATTTATTTATGACTAATGGCTCTATCCAGGACTGTGAATACATTCGTGAGCCTTCCTTATGTTAAGAGTTTTGTACATGTTGTCATAGCCATGGAAAGGTGAACATTACCAATAAAAATATTTTTTTGTATATTTAGTCAATACTGGGTATAACAAATAAGTGTTATTTGGATTGGCTTTCGTTTCAAGAGTTAAGTTGACCCTTTATTTACATGTTAAGCAACTAGACAGACAGGCAATCATTAATACATATGTTTAGTATTTAGTTTTTATAACATCATTTCCTTTTTTTCTCCTCCCTGACGGAATAATATTAAATAATAAAGTTTATGGCATTAAATACGGTTATTTTCCCCTCACTATGATATGAAAAAGGATATAAAAGTCTGTATATATTAACGAAAGTAAGCTCAAAAGTAATTCCTTTCCTATCCGCCCATTTTACATTGCATTTCAGATAAATTGTCCTTATCTTAAATCACCATTTAAAATTTTAATCATGAATCAAATTACAAACTAACAAATTTTGTAGGTTTAGTGACACTTTGATTACATTTTTTATCTTCATGGTTTTTTATCAACAATCGATAAATATAGTGCACAGCAAAAGAGAGGGACCATGAAGAGAAGGACATTGCAAAGTCCTCAATTTCCACAATCGAACTCTCCATCGTATTAGAGACAGACTGAAACAATCTGGCAATGCTACCAGGAAGAATCATAGGCCTAGGGAAGATAAGAAAGGTATCCAACATTCTTGTCTGAGGTCAAACGGTAAGTAACAGCAGCACCTATCCATGAGTTATTTTGCATTAGATCGCCAGGTGAGCAAGACAACCATCTACAGAGCTACTTTTGATAATCTTAAATTAACCTCTTATCCCCTACAGCATCGTCACCTCCTCACTGATCCAATGAAGGGCTTAAGAGTGATCCATGGAAAGATACTTCCTTTCTTTCTAAAATCAACTGGTGGTTACCTTTGTTTCTTTTCTGATGAAAAATTCTTCACTGTAGATCGATCATTAACCTCCCAAATGATAGGTGGATCTTCCAAGAGGTTCTTATTATGATATTGAGTGTCATCAGCAGTAAAGACCAAGTTATGGATCCTTATTTCTTAATTATTGGCTCCAAATCAATCACTAAGCTTACTTGGATGTCTTAGAAACACTTTGTTGTATACTGGATGAAGAATGGCAGGCTTTACACATACCAGTGCAGGGTTGAAGATCAATGTACATCTCTTTTGGCCACCTAAAGTATGGCTTCAAATCTCCCCAGATTTAAATCCATACAATTACTAAAGTTGGAAGACAGTGAATTCAGGACTCACCATAACAATATTACCTCCTAAAAACGATCCATCACTCCAGTTGATAAGAATATAGATTATAAGAAGATATAAAATGCAAAATTTGAACATTAAGACAATTTAAAAAAGAAAATTATGTTTAAAATATATATTTTTTCAATTGGGCAATTAAAATTTTTCGGGAAACTTTGAAAAATTTGTATTTTGTGGACAGACACTTTCAAATTAGAAAATCTTTACAATAAAAAATATAATTGAGGAAAAAATGTTTTCTTTTCGACAAATTTGACAATAATGTTTTGATAATAGAATATAATTTTCTCATTTTCATAGAATAACAAGCCTCTTCAACTAGGTTTGAACTAATATTTGTTGAGGCTCATTTTCATCGGAAATTTAATTGAATATATAAAGTCAAGTTAGGATTATACTAAAAAAAACATTATTTTCATTGGATAAACATAGCCTTAATAAATGTATAATTATAAATTTTTATCTCAAAATCATGTGAAATCATACAGATATGATATTGAAAAACGGAAGTATCCTTTTCTAAGAGCTTATCTTTTAATATAATATTCTTGAAAAAATATATATGCGACATAAGATTTTTTCATATTTATAAAGCTCATTTTTTGTCATAGTAGTTCATAGTACAGGTTATAATTAGGTATGCAAACAAACGTAGAGGGCTCCTCCAATACCTTTTTGTTTTTGAAAGAGAGATAGTTTTTTTTGTAAAGTATTTTATTTTTCAATTTCCCCATGTACTAAAATAATTCAATATGAATCAACTATGGGATATGGTATGTGAAAAAACATACTAAAGATTTAAAGAAACTTGTAATTTATGTCTAAAAATTCAAACTACTCTGTTGTTGTCGAATAAATATAGGAAATATGGGCATAACTGAAATAAAAATAAAAGTTTGTATTAAATAACATTTATTATGGGGTTCAAATCTTTTTCTTGTTGGAATCGCTTAGCATATATAAGTTTCGTAACTAATTTGTATTATTTTAACATAGATTTTGGTTCTATTACAATTGTAAAATCCTTTCTCCTTAATGTAGGAAGATTTAGTGATTATTGTTTGACATTCTAGTTTAGCCATTTTTTGCGTATAGACAAAGTATTATAAAGATTTCGTCATCTCGTCATCATGAATAAGCAAAAAAGCAGCACATATGAGATCTCCTAGAAGTTGAGGAGGCGAGGATTATGGATATTCTGATTTTAATGTTGCCAAGATGAAGAATGATGGAGAAGACCTTTTTTCAGGAAATCAGGAATTGGAGTGTACAATTAAACGAGGGGTTCAGAGTTCCTGTCCAGCTGGGAGAAGAAGATCAAGAAGGAACCTACCAAATCGATGAGTACCAACGACTTCTCTGTGGTTGCAAGGGCCATCAGGATCCGTAAATGCTGACTTGGGATTACCTTAATTCATGATGACCCCACGCCACCTTTTGATAAAGCTCATGAAGGCTAGGAGGATCAAGAAGTGCCTCCTTCCTCGCTAGATTTGAACCCGCTGTACTTTACTGTGTGGGGCACTTTGGAGGGGGAAACCAATAAAATATGGACTCACTTAAGGCTGCCATAGTAGCTGCGTGGGACAACTTGTCTGGAGAGTTTATCATTAACTTCTGAAAGGCATTTCAATGACGTGTTAAGGGTGAAATATATCCTGAAAGGGGCCATATTGAGTCCCCAATTTTGCTAAGGCCTTGTTAACTAGTTTTGTAACAATTATTATTTTTAATATTTTTTTAAAATAAGAATTTCATTAAGTATTTTTAAAGCAACATCTATAGTCCACGTTTTGGTGCCTCACTCTGTATACTAGGATGGGCCGAAAACCAAAAAGTTAGAAAATCGAATATGGGCAGTTATATTCCAATGTTATACAAAAAATAAGTCTACATACTCATAAGAAGATAATTCAATTTTCACGAGTCAGTCCTCCAAAATTGTGCCCTAGATTGTTTAAAATAAGTTAAATTCTAATTGCAGTCAATATTATGAAATTGTTGACTCGACCAAAGTAGAGGTGACTAAACTCCCCATTATAAAATATGTATCAGATGAGCAAATTGATAACAGTGTCAATAATGAAGAGCTGTTCATTCCCAAAAAATATCAATTTAATATCTATAAAAACTTAAGGAGTCGAAAGAGCAGTTAAAGATGTGGGAAAAACATCATCAAAATATTGCAACGACGTGACAAAAGTTGATTTTACACGAGTATTTTTAAAACTTGCATTAAGGGAGCGCATATCTTGATTTGAGTCCAAAAAAATACTTTGCTATTCAGTAAATTATGTTTATCGTATTCAGATTTTTGTAAATGTGTATATATTTTAACAACTAATCATTGTTTACTTAAATATTGTTATATGTACATCGTGGGCATCGTTTCTTTAGCGACAAAGTTGAATTGAATAAAGTAAGTGACTATATCAGCGGCAATTGTATCTAGATCGACAAACGTCAAGTTGAACAATACAATTATATATATAGACGGATCCAAAGATGAGAAAGGCAACACAGATGAAGGTGGAATATCACTCGAGGTGACTTGTCAATTCATCGATCATCAGCATAATTAAATAATGGAACATTGGTCTTCCATGCGAAATCATCACCATCACTCATAGGCAGCTCTTCTTAACCAAGACAAGCCACCAATAAACGTAATCATTTGATCGGATTCTCTATCGGCAATTGCTGCTATTTTAAATCCATTTACAAAAAGTGATACAGTTAAGAAGTGCAAAGAAATATTAAAGATCGGATAATGTGCAATAAACATAGATTGGTGCAAAGGCCATTCAGATATTTCTGTAAACGAATTTGCAGACTTTCTTGCAAAGTGTGGTACTAAAAGTCAAAATTGTTTGTGCGTTGGATTACTTCCTAGCTACATAAAGAAGGTGGTTGGTGACTTCTTCTTCATAGTTTTGTGCAACAGATACAAGGAAGATCAAAGAATGAAACATACACATCATATGTTGAAGAAACCAAAACAAAAGAGTGTTAAACTTTCGCGTCAAAACATGAGCTTAATTGTTCAAGCCTAAACAGATCATGGACCATTTTTGGCCCATTTGAGCAAATGAGTAAATACAAATGCAATTTTTGCATGGAATAACCACAAAGCGTAGACCACCTTATTAACAGATATCCCTCATGCACTCATATGAGAGAAACTAAGTCATGCAAAAGAGGATGAAGATCTTCGTATTCTTAAATTCCTTCAATATACAAAAATCAAACAAATTATTGACAATAATTATAAAACTAAGTAGGACTTAAGATCAATTTCTGCTGTAGTAGCAAATGTGTGGTTGTGTTCTTTGCCGTATGTATGTGTATTTTGTGTAATGTATTTTATAAGGTATGTATGCACAATGACAAACAGTAATAAATTCTTAACTAACTATTGTTATATGTATTATACATGAATCGAATATATTTGTGTGTTATTGGAATGAAAGAAGTTTCAAAATATTTGTGTCAATTACTCTAATAAGCTATTGTTATTCTTTATATTGGCGAAAAGGTACGAACAGTAATTTTATTTTGATGAATTATCATCAAAAAGGATGCTATCAGGTCTGGTTTTACATTCAGTGGGATCTTAAATAAAGATAAAAGGCAATATTCCTATGTTTTACGTAAAAACACGTGTCCTAGAGCAAATGCCCCCTTAAACAAGTACGGGCAGTATTAATTGTTCTTAAAAAAGCAAAAAAGTGCTCTTTGTCAAAACAAATAAGAGTATTACAATATAAAGTTAGAAAAATATTCGTTTATGTATTCATTTGGCCTTAAAACATTTATCATTCTCGATTCTATTTGTTACTCAAAAAAATAATTTTTTATAAAAATGGACTTATGAATATGATTAGCAATAACCAATAAAAATATTAGTAATATTTTTGTATTGAATATTTTTTTATATAATAAAAGTCAGCATTTTAGCAAATTAAAACTAAGGACATTTCAATCGAGGTTCGGTAGCTACAAAAATAATGTTACGGAACTAAAAATTTTCATACTGTTTTTAAACTGTACCTATCAACTTTTTATTACAAGCCATTTATCAATTTCCCAAAAAGTGATTTAACACCCCCCCGGCGAAAAAAGACAGCCTACCCTATTCTATACTCTGGAATTGATTGCTAATTGCCTAAACATATCTACCATGTATATTTCGTTTTTGACGATTTTACTATATTGTAATTTAGTTATTCAAAGGTAACTACTATTTAATTCATTTCTCTCCATCCGATAATTAATCGGTTGATGCAATTACACAATTTATTTTCTAATTAATTAGAGACTGTTAATTTTTAAATATATTTAAAACAATAATTTCTTAACAACTAAGAATAGAAAAGGCCCTCAAAACATATTCTCGCTTCACTATGGAACACATTAGTAATCCAGCATTTTAAGGTACAAACTAATCAAAATGAATATTCTGGATTTTTTTTAGCAACTATTAAATATCAACGGCGACGTTTAGCTGTACTAACAAGGAGAAAATAGTTTGATTGTATGTTATTCTTCATAAATCATGATTACAAGAAAAAACATAAGAATGGAACCAATATTTTTTTTTGTACTTTGTCAAAAACTCTTACATGAGAATTAGTGATGAAATATTTGTAGGTTCTTGAGTGTTACATATTATTTCTACATATATATTTGTAGCAATCAAGTTACTAATTTAACAAAAACATCCAAAAAAATAACTACTTATTTACTCAAAAACAAAACTTTTTATCCGATACAGGTTAATTAATGCATGATACAAAAAATAAAACCTAAAAGCTAACTAAAGAAATACATAGTTTGAAGATTTCATTGAGTAGTCTTACGTACCCTAATTGTAAATAGCTAATGATAACAACCAGGGATCCCAAAATACATACAAAGAATAACAACAAATAAGAAAAAAATAAAAGAAAGTCACAGTGGCTTGGTCTTCTGAATATTAATGAAGTGCACAGATCCTCTACCGACAGATTCTTCTTTATACTACTTTATATTGAAAGATATATACAATATGTAAAAGTCACTTTAAAACTTTTTTCCTATTTTTTCATTTAGGCTTAAACCCACATAGTAGTGTATGTAGGTAGTGACCTTTTTCATTCCTTAATAAGGAAACATAATATTTTGTAATTTGAACATCGAAGATGTTTGCTGAATATATTAAACACATGGGCCAAGAATTTCCGGGCTTAATAAAGAAAAAAAGTTTTTTTTCGTTCCAAATTGTTTTTTTTAAAATTATTATTTTACTTACTTATTTACTTTATGAAGCAGAGTCCCTATTATACTTTTCAAGCCATTGCTTAGCTTGAATGGTATTTTTTCTTTACTTTACTTGGACTTGAAAAATTTGTATTTAAATAACTCTCTAGGTCCAACTCCATATTTTATCAATTAAAAATCTCCATCACGATATCTTTCCTACGACGACACAATCGAGAAGGACCTTGAAGAAAAAGTAAAAACCGTTCCTTAGGCTTACTCCGAGATATTCGTTTAAATTTATACGGGTTAGGATTAAATTAACAAATAACACGCACTGTGTTTTAAAATGAGGGCATGACGTCATATTAAACCGAGGATAATACAAGTGGAACCATGACATGACAAAGTGCGAAATTTGAATTTATGAAGACCAGTTTTTTTAAACACTGGCCCCTATTTTATGACTACATATGTATCTATTGACACTCAAGAGGGAAGTGTTTATCAATTAATGTTAATTTGTATTAGCATGCATGATCGCTTTAAATTTTCTGAGCAAAAAATCTGGAAGGGAATAGAGATTCTGAATTTGGTAATGGAGATAAAATGTTCCAAAATCACTGCTCTAATAAAAGAATGAAAGAATTTGTATTCTCATTTCTTGTAAATTTTGTTAAAATTATATACTGTTATAAGGAGAATTATAATATTCTCCTTGCACACGTTGGTTACCTTTATTGTGTCTCGTAATCTTTGTTCCAAAAAGATGAAGGAAATCAATGCATAAATTGGTATTTAGACTAAAGTTCTTAACTATAGAAGGATTATTTATTTAATAATTGTTGAGAACTCAAATTCATCTATTAAACATTTCAGTATAAATATAAGGCGGGAATGAAGTAGAAAAAATCGACTATCAACAAAATATAATGTAAATTTATATGCAAGTGGGATAACGTTATTTGCAATGATGTTTTTCCCAATAAAGAAGTTTTTCTCTTAATAAGTGTAAAAAATTATTCAACTGATACCTGATGATAACAAAGTTGTCAACTCTATAGCATCATAATTATCATTGAAAAATTACTTTCATTTATTACAGGGTTGATCTTATCTAGTGGTGTACATTTTTACCGATTTTTCAAGAGTAAAATTTTACCGAGAGATTTTGTAAGGACATTTATTTTATCAAAATCATCTAAAAATAGTGCTTCACACAGCTTTTATTCAATATTTGAGCTCTCAGCTCTAATAATTGCATCAATATGAGGCCTACATCCCTTGTAGACCTCTACTATGTTGTAAGACTTGAGCTTGGTTAACTCCTTCTTGATGGAAGACTCAAAAGATTGGACACTCCTTTGATGAGTATCACACAACCTCTCCTCCAGACACGCCCTAGATATAGTATGTTGTAACCGAATTTAGGCTTTATTCAACTATATCTACAATCTATAATGCTTTATTAAAAATAAATACAAACAAATGTAATTAATATAAATATCTCAACCTCTATTTATTATCTAGCACATGGTCCACCGATGTTTAATACTCTCCTTTTATCTAGGTAATATTATATATGTATACTATAAATAAGAAACTGAAAAATTAAAATATTTATCAAAGAGTATTCCAATGGTTTCGCGTCTGGAGATGAGGGTAGCTACATGTTGAGGTCCCAAAAGTCCGGAAAGTTGTCTCCCAGGAAGGTATGTGTCTTAGCGGGGAAATGATACAGAGCTCTGTCTTGAATGATAACAAAATTGATCCCAAACTTTTTCTGGCCCAAAGAAGCACTTTTTTATTCAGAAGTTTGGTGTCATTGAGACAATCCTTCCTCTCAAAAAAAAAAAAAAAAAAAAAAAATGGGAAGACAGACTCCACAACGCCCAGACCATGGTTCCAGCTGGATTTTTTGTTCTGAAGACAAGTCTCACTATACCTGAGATATTGTTTGGATGTTCAGTTGTGATGAAGCAGCTGTTCTGCTTAGTCACAGTGTCATCAACGGTGAAGAAAATTTCATACTAAAAGAGCAAAACTTTTACCCGAATTTTTGTTGTTTTTGAGAAAATTTGGAATCTTTTTTGCCCTTTCCAACTGTGTTAGCTTGCTCTGTTCAGAGATAAGATGTCTGATTGTTCTCCTGTATCAATCTTGCATTATCATTAAACTAAAAGTCTTACTAATGTATACATGTCATTAATTTCCCATCACATAATACAATTATTAAAATTGCCTTATGAAAACAGGCTGAAAATGCGATAAATGTACAATATTTTAAATGTCAGCTTAGGCAATGTTTTCTTCAAGATTCATACTTGTATGACACCTTTTCTACCCCCGTGACTCCAAGAGTAGGGGTACGCTCCCATGACTCTAAAATTTTGCAGTTAAATGTATTATATTCTGAGTGAATGACGGCTGATTTGAAAATAATGAAATTTATAGAATTTTATAAAACAAAAGAAATTTTATTTAAAAAAATTAATTAATACATGTCCTTTATAAAAAGGTCATCCAATTTTGCAAAAATATATTCCAAAAATTGATAAGTTTCATAAGTGTTGTGTAACAAAAACAACACCCTCGCTTAGGTACGTTCCTCACATTGTATCTTTTTCAAAGGCAAGGTCTTACCTTACAAATAAATACCAATAAGTTAATCACAATCTATGCTTTAGATAGTTATCCATACAATCAAAAATACACATTGATGTTAAGGTAATATATACATACATATATTGTGATTTGAAAAATTGACGTAATTTAAGGATAATTTAAATATTATGCTGTCATAAATTATTAATCCAACATTAAATAACGTGATTGTCTACCTGCATTATCTTACAATATAAAAGTTTAACATTTGATATGACGATAAATTAATAAAAGTAATTCGTCAAGGATCCATATTTTTATCCTCATCTCTACGTATGAATGAAGAAAAACAACATTAGAAAATACAGTACAGGATGCCTGAATATCGTTCGGACACTTTTGTTAAGTGACCAAATAAGTTCATAAATTTTGTAATTGCAATTTTAAATAATTTTTTGCTCAATATAATTTACAATACATTTATAGAAGTATTAATCTTCTTATATCCCACCCTTTGTACCCTTCAACTCTTTGCATAAACATTTTGCTTAGTAACTTCACGATCGACTTTCCCATTTTGTCCCTATCCTCCTCCACAGAAGTCTTCAAGCTGATCATATTTTTGTGATAGGTAGCACCGGTCCTTTATCAAATCCACCTAACACATAGTAATCAATGTAATTCATGATTGGCAATGAAGGAGATATCTTAATCCTATATGTACCAGTGATTTTTTCATGTTTCACTGGAGTTGAATTTAGAAATGTGAATAGTCTTTTGTGTTATTGTTTTTAAGTTTTACTTCAATCTACATTAATATACTTAATTGTGGTTTGGTATCTTTTGAGCAAATTTGAAAAGATAAATAGAAATTAGACTATAAATATGAGATATGTGAAAGATTTTGTTGGCGTACTTCTGACTTGACACAGTTCCATATAGGGTTAATATACTTTTTTAGAAGGGTAGAGTGACCTTTTATGTTAATCAATATAATGGTTTAGCCATAGTCCCTTTCCTGCATAAATGTGATACAGGAGGGGGACACCCCCCGTGGAACCATTAAGTATTTAAAAAAAATGTTTAAACAAATTTTGGAAGTCACATGGAATGAACAATTGAAATATATTATTTCTAGAGATGGGATTTGTGTAAGAGCGCGAGGAGAAGGCGGAAGCAAAACAAATGGTGTTACTGAATGAAGACCCTTGTTAATATCAGTTGTCTTTTATTTGATTGGGGGGGAGGGGGTGATTAAATGAATTACTGATGTATAGAGGATACCCTTTTACATTGGAAAATAGCATTTGTAAAAAAAAAGAAAGAGTCAAAACAATGAAATATTAATAATAAGATCTAGAATATTTGAAAGAAATCTGAGAAAACTTTTTAGATATACTTGATGGATGAACAAAAAAGGCGTGGATATTAAAAAAAAATAGACACTTTTTTAATAAATATGGTTCATAAACAAAACGGAAAGATAATGGAAGCTTAAATTAAAATTATCAAGTTTTCATAAATCTCTAAAAAAGGAAAGAACACACTTTATAAAGGAAAAAATCTATTAAAAAAATGTAGAATATTGGTACATATTACATATATTCATGTTAGAAATAAAAACTTTTATGTAAAAATTGTTGAAGCCTTAATTACTACTGCAATTAATCATATTTTGAGAGAATGTGATTAACCTCTTTTATTTAATTCATAATATTGTTATCTTTTTTATCATAATATATAACCAGTTTAATTATATATTTTAAAATATGAATGTGATTAAATATATGTTTTAAATCCATTAATGTCAATTATCTATAAGTTTTTTTTTAAAGACTATGATACTAATTAATTGTCTTATACATAACTAATGATTAATCATATGAAGTAATTTGTTTGAATATAAGAGAGGAATAACCTCAATATTATTAGTAATAATGGATAATATGTGTTAAGATTTAAATATATTTATTTTAACTAAGGAAAAAGGATCATTCTTTATACGAAAATAAAAAGGAAGAAAGTATACAAGGTACTATGATGAATATTTAATATCATCTAATCAAGTCGAACTCCTACACCACTCCCCCTAGAAAACAGAGTGAGTCAAGAGATCGTCTAGTTAGTAATACACAATAAAAGGCATCAT
Source organism: Lepeophtheirus salmonis (assembly GCF_016086655.4). NCBI lineage: Eukaryota > Metazoa > Arthropoda > Copepoda > Siphonostomatoida > Caligidae > Lepeophtheirus > Lepeophtheirus salmonis. Next base: position 41,911,253 of record NC_052134.2, read on the forward strand.
AAAAACATTGATAAATAAATAAATAGATCATCTTCCAGTTGTAGATCTTGTGCATCTTATAGTCGGAGACGCTGGAAGGATACTTGGAACTCCAAACGCAGAGCGAAGTCTATCCATCGACACATTGTTAGTTTTTTATCTAAAATCCAATTTATAGTAACGATCGTGCCTCTCAATCACCTTAAACGGGCCCAAGAAAGTTGGACAAAGATACTCTTTTATAGGTTTATTTTTAACAAAAACGTATTCGTTTTTTTTAATTGTTTGTTAATGAGTCCTTGATTACAATCCAATGTTTCCCAATGCTCATCCATCGACTCCGAAGCGACAATAATATGATTAAGGTACACAAACACATTTGGAATTCCTCATAGAATTAAATCGATGAGTCTCTGAAATGTCTGAGCAGCATTTTTAAGACCAAAAGGCATCCTCAAATATTTATATAAACCAAATGGCGTAATGATTGCAGTTTTATTTATAGAAGGGTTATTCATATGTATTTGGTTATACGCTCTGTGTAAATCCATTTTACTAAAAACAGTCATACTTTTTAGATTAGCCACCAAATTTCTTAGATTTGGTAGGAGATATCGATAAAGGTCCGTCATCCTATTTAATTGACGATAGTCACCGCACATTCGCCTGCTTCCTTTGGGGTTTTGTGAACGACATGAATAGCGTAAGAAAAATTAGAAAAAGACGATCGTAGGATTCCTTTCTTCAACACATCGTTGATTTTCTCTAGTACAAAATTTAACTTCTCACCATCTAATTTGCGTGATTTTGCGAATCAAGGAGGACCTTTCGTCTTGATATTGTGTTCAACTCCGTGTGCTGGATAAGTTTCAATGAAACTTTTATTATCAAAGACATCATTATATTTCAATTTGATTTCTTGAGTCTTCGATAGTTCTGAAATGAAGCACGGTTAATCTCGGAATAACTTTTTAATGAAAATATCAACCCCAAATCTGAAATTGTATAAAAAATCTGCACCCAAAATTGAACGACCACTTTGTACCACAATATATTTGCATTCCAATTCTCCTAGATTTTCTAGAATGAGAATTAAAGTTGTTGTAGCAGTAACATCAACAAGGGCTCTTCCATATCCAATAATAGGGGAGAGTTTTTCTTGAAAAACACATTTACATTTTTTAAATGGAATAACAGTCACTTGAGCTCCTGTATCTACCAGAAAGTTAATCAAATTTGAATTTTATTTGATGAAAAAGAAGCTTGATGATATATTTACAACCTCGGTCCTGTGCAACCGAGGGAAATTTAGTTTTTGAAACAAGTACAAAAAATGGCAACTAGCTCCAGAACAAGTTGTTGCATTCATTTTAAATTTAGAATGATAATAGCAGATATCTTTTTTTCCCTTAGATTTAGTAAATTTGGACGTGTTTTGAAGAGGTTTTTTGAAAATATGATTGATAGGAGGTTAAGCAGACGAGCCTTCAATAGTGGAAATATGTAAATTATTAAGTTCTTTGCCTGCAACACACATTTACTTCAACTCTTCCACTGAATGGGGCTGTACTCTCAAGTACCTTTGCTGGTCTTTAGGCACATTTCTGATGAGGGCCTCCCGTAGTAAATGATGACGCGAATAATTGATGTACTACTCGTTAAGGAGACGCTTAATTTCATCTATAACTTCCCCAGGGGAAAATCCCGATGAATCGTACGGTATATCCTAATTTTTGAAATATTTGAAGGGGAGAGACAATATTTCTGTAATTTTTTTTTGTACAATCATACATGAGTCCCTCTTTTACAATAGGAATATACCTTTAAAACTTCAAGCAATGATGAAGCCATTAAACAATATTTGGTCTGATCTTCATTGATCTTCCTTATCAAAAAATCCAGCTCAATTCCTCAAAACCAATTTTCCAGATCCATCGCCGAGAACTTTGTTAGACATAGTTCTGCTACGGCAAGAGTTAAGTTACTGACCTCTTCCGCTACGTACTTTTGTTGGATCTGAGGGGCATTTGTCCGCATGGTCTGGACCATCAGAATGAGATTTTTTAGGAGGTATGATATCACGTCGGGTCACCAATGATAAGATTTAAATATTTTTATTTTAACTGAGGAAAAATGGTCATTCCTTTATACGAAAATAAAAAGGAAAAAGGATACCTGGTACTATGATGAATATTTAATATCATCTAAACAGGTCGAACTCCTACATATATATATATAAATATTGGCACTAAAAGACATCGCCCAGCCTTCATCTTTAGATAAAAACACCTATTAGGCAATTCTAAAAACCTAGGCGCAATATGATATATTTCTAAGGTTGTAAATCGTATAAATTTTCGGTTTAAAACAAAAAAACCAAAAAACGAAAATTAACCTGGTAACCCTAATAATTTGAAGAATGTTTTGAAGGCGAAATACTGAGTTGTCATGACATTAGATTAGCTGAAAGCAGCTATGAGAGGAAGGAAGTAAACAGAAATCCCACTCTGTATCCATCAATGACGTTTTCAATTCTAGTCTGATTTAAACAGGGACAGCTGATCATCCATTGTTCATCAGCACACGAACTTGTGATTGACTTATACTTAGATCTTCTCTTCTTAAAAATTAAATATTAACAATAACTGCTTTAGAAAATAAAAATAAAACGCTTTTCAAGTTGACAAAACTCTCACACTAAAAAATGCTTTAACTTACAAACTTAGTTGTGGCTATACACAGTAGGGTATATAGCGTATTCCACTGTTCCTTTTCCAAAATTATCGGTAGACACACAGAGCTTTTTAACATGGATATTTTATAATAAAATTATATATATATATAAACTTAATAAATTAATAATTCCGGCGTTATTTTATCGACATCAACATTTTCTATGTATTTTTGTAGTCAGCTGACAAATTTTCTGCTCCCTCATAGCAATGCTCTCAATTCTGATTGGCTGAATTTGAGTTATTTCTTGTTAATGTGTGAGTAAGTGCCAAGTATTGGTTAATGGCTACCAACTAATTTTGGCATTTATTCCATTTCTTTTAGGAGGAAATATTGTAAGGTACAATAAATTTAATGACTAAAGATGTAAAAATTGTCAAAATATATGTTTTTACCTTTGAGGAACGGTATATTTGTGAATTAAAACTAATTCTTAGAGTGATAAAAATAAAATATTATGAAGATTGAAAGTAACCAATATTTGAAGTATGAATGTAACATATTTAAGGATTATAGAAAAAGTTTTGGCTTTATTCCTAGTCTTTTCAACACTCAATAGAACAATATTGTACATTTTGCATAGGTTTAGTATAATACATCGTGAATTCAATGCAAAAACATAGAAAACAGATAACAAGAAATGATAGCTCACACATTATTAAAAATAAAATCATAAACTTTGAAAACGTTTCAAGAAAGAAGAAGTATTTCGCGTGGCTCAAATTAAATAGAAACAATATTAGTAAGCAACATTTTCTAATATCATTGGTTATTTCTTAATTTATGGGGCCAATTGACAATGATAAAGTTATTTACTCAAATCCTGCAAATATACAAGGTTGATCTAGAAATGATTTCTTTTTAGCAAAAAAAGAAAAGAAAAGAGAACGAGGAGAAGGCGAAACCAAGACATACGGAACTACTGAATTCAGACCCTTGTTAAAACAGCTACCTGTTGTATAATTTCGTTGGTAGAGCTAAAAAGTATTCTACACTAATGATAGGCAAGAACTCTTCTTCTAAAGGGAGATGTTAACACACTCACAACAAATTAAATAATGTAAAAAAGAGAAGAAAGAGCACACTTTTTCTTTTCCAATCGATAAACTTAGTTTTTTCTTTACAAAGAATCCTTTCTTTTATCATTTTTTGGAAAAATGAAAAGGCCCGTATTCTATTTTATTTGATGAATTCATGTTATATGAAGTTGACTTCTATTTTGGAAAAAATGAGATGTCAGTCCAAAAATTAGAAAAACATAAGAAAAAATAAATTAACAGCGGCCCTGTAAATAGGGAAGATACACGTTGAGCCTTGTCATTTAAGTTCTTTCTTTATTAGTTTTGCATAATAAGTAAGGATTATTGTCCCAATCCAAGGTAATAATACCTTACTTACAAACATACATATACCATAAATAAATGTTTTATACCTAAAAAACAATGAGAAAGCCAATTTGTTTTGACATTTCTTACAAATACTATTTATAAGTATTTGTACGTACAATGTATATATACTAATTGTAATCTATAAATTAATTAATTTTGGAATACAAATAAGCATACCAAGAATATAAAAATAATAATAATAAATTGATTATAATCCACACCCAACATTTCTTTTCCCTCGACCAAACAGATACAAAATGTGTATGGATATTATAAAATCTAAGCTCTGTCTAATTAAATAGAAGTTTATAAGAAAATTTGTTTTTTGGGATTATCTGCTTTAGTTTCTTATTTATTAATGTGTATTTGCAGGAGAAAAAGAAGAGATATAATTTAATAATGGTCACCTTCATCATGGATAGAAAGTTTTTTTATTCCCCCATCATTACTTTTTTTTTTCTTGAGAATACATACATGGTGATGTCTTAGCTTCTTGATCAAACTATTATAAAGAATTTGTGAGCATCATTTTGACTATTCTCAAATATTTCTGAAGAAAAAAAATGTACATATACATAGACCATTTATATTCTTCTCTTTGAAATATGTATTGTATATCAGTATATTTATTTATATTTTAAAAAGAAAGTCCAAATAGCTGGTAAGCATTGTATAAGTTTGCCTGTACGCCATGCTTTGTCTTTCTATCTTGTCATTGCAGATAGCAACAGCGTTAAAGTTGAAATTCAATTATTACAATCTTTTAATAATGAGAAAATGACATGCCTAAGGGAAGAGTATATTATTAGAGTAGAAAGAAAGAGATCTCGACTTTTTGAAGATGTTTGGATAGTTAGCACTTTGGAGGATAATAAAAGAAGTAAATGGAAGGTCATATTATGTGAAAGAGGTTTATATTTTGTCTTTGATGGGGTATGTCTGGTGGGTTCAGAGTCCAATCCGTGGACAGAGTGATGAACCCGAAGGATATTATTATGAAAGAGACTGCAACCCATTGCAAGGTTATTGATTTTCAAGCGACTGAAAGAGACGCATTTGCACACAACAGGTATTTCTGAAAATAAATATACTTTAGTGGCTCATGGTAAATACAAGAAAAAGTCGTAGTGTCTTACATAATAACCTCCAACTTCATCCCTAAATCTCAAATATCTATAAATAGTGGAGATCTACTACAATAATATACTGTTAGCTTGGCCACAGTTAGCAAACTTATACAATGTACCAAATAGTTCTAACTATCCGATATTTTTGTACAACAACCTCATGGGTTTTTTGTTTCAAATAATTTAAAACCTAATCCATAAGACAACATAATTATTCACTGTATAGTACAATACTTTTTTGAAAATAAAAGCATGTATTCATTAAGCTCCACAAATTCATTTTCCTTATGGACTAAAACAATCTGCCATCTCCAACTTTGCAAACGAATATTAGGCTAAAAATACTTCGACTAAATATAGGTGTAGACTTTATCCCACAGCTATAGAATCCAAATTGACTCTTTGAGCATTATACAGGCTGCTTGTTATAGTCGCATAGAACATAAGCTTTAGATTATTTTCTTGCAAAACACCAGGATGTCGATAAAGACAATGTATTACACGATTTACAATTGTAGAAGTAGATAATACAGCCGCCAATGCGCCTACATTTTTTTAGAATCGCCTAATAAGTGTTTATATCAAAAGATAGGGGCTGGACGTCTTTTAGAACTAATATGTACAACGTACTTATCACTTATTACTAACAATATTGAGGTTTTTCCTCTCATATATTTAAACCAATTACTTTATATGATACATCACAGTATATTATTTATGTATACAACAATCAATTTGTATTCGTAATCTTAAAAAAAACAACTTGTATATAATTTACATAAATTGATTATATGCATATATTTTATCATTTTCATATTTGGAAATTAATTATTCAACTCATTATATAGGCACTATGACAAAAAAGATCATAAGATTATTAATGAAGTAAAAGAGGCTATGCAACTTTTTTCAAAATTTGATTAATTGCAGTGTTAATTAATACTTTGACAATTTTTAAGCAAATATTTTTATTTGTCACATTTACTAGTATGAGCCTGCTCGTTCCAAGGACGTACTCTTACTTACAGACACAAACTTTTGAATCTTCTTTCTTCGCCTCTTCCTCATGCTTTTAAACCCTCTACAACCCAATATTACAAAACTGACTTTTTCCTAAGCCGAGTTACTACCTCAAAAACCTTCACAGCAGCAGAAGGTATCCCATTCCAGGGGCACACTCTTTTAAAAATAAACTTTTGAATCTTCCTTCCCAGCCACCGCCTCCTGCTGTTAAACCTTGTATCCCCCACTAAACTAAACTACTCCTAACTTAAGCTATTACCTCAAAAACCTCCACAGAAGCAGGGAGAAAATTCATACGTTTATTTTAGTAAGAGTATAGATGTATTTTTCATGCACGACAATTCCACTATTTTTTAAAAGTTTTTTTTTAAAATAAAGTGATTTATTCTCTTTTTAAGTAATTTATAAAAAAATAATGTAGAAAATAGTGAGTTGTATTATTTTCTCATGTTTTTTAAGTCATGATAATAGGATCTACGAATATTATGAAAAATTAGTTTCATGTTTAAAATGTAAAATACAGTTGACAGGATTAGCTTTTGTTTAACTCTATAAAAAACTTTACCTCCACTATTGCTTCATTTTTGGTTAATATACAATTTGTGACGTGAGCGAATACCTTCCAAACTTTGATCATTTTCTCTTCAAATTGTTTTAATACCATATATTTAAGTTTTATATATATATTTCCATATTATTCCTGCGAAAGGGTTCTGTAAACAATAGATTTCCGAGAAGGGGCTTAAAAAAAGTTGAAAAAAATCAAAATTATCGGAACTATACACGCCATGTTCTTTTATATATGAATAATCTAATTCTTTTTATTTATAACGTTCTATTCTTGGTTCTTAAAAAGGATCTATTGTGAATATGTAAAAAGGGATAGAACCTAGTGAAAATAATCAAAAGTCAAACTCTATCTATTGAACATAAATTTACAGAGAAGATTGATTTTGAGGAAATATCAAGCAAAAAACTATAACTTTATAATATATAAATTTATCATTACAAATACATTTTACTAAATGAAGTAATTAAGGCAAAGTGGTATATCAGACCCCCCTAGGTGAAAAATACTCCCTTGGCTGTATGATAAAAATGTTTTACCTATATACAAAAATATTACTACTATAGCAAGCAAAGCTGAACATTTTTTTTTTGCTTTTTTCAAGAATTATATGTTTAATATTATTATTTTTAACTTGCACTTCCTCGAAAATATGTTGTTTTAATTGTATTTAGTAAGAAATACATGGTTACTCATCTAGAAATATTGCTTTAATGGCTTAAGAAAGCCGAGTGAAAGAAATTGTATCAGTTTTGTGGGATTCAAAAGTTATGAGTACTAGGGTGCATCAAACTTCCCTAATTTTAAAATTATTTTTATTTCGTTGTAGTAGCATAGCAAAAGTGTTTTACCTCATAAAAATAATTTTGTAGAAATTTCCTAAAATTGATAAAGATTTGCAGGGCCAACATCATAAAAAATACTAGAATAACTTTTTTTTGATGGCCAAAGTCAGAAATAAACAAATCAAAGGTAAATACATAATCTACAAAGTAATAATCCTCACAGCTACTCATGTAAACTCACTATTGTATTAGCTTTTTCATGAGTAATACTATCTGTTTCTTACTACTTGTAGAATATTCTGAAAATGTTCTCCTAATTTAGCAAGACCAGTAAAGTCCGAGCTTAGTTTTACCCCTCTTTCTGCACAGTCATTAATGTCATTATTAGAATTGATCTGTGATTTAGAAGACATATATGACGAGAAATTTATTCACTCTGACACTTTTTTGGTCAAGAAATTAGTCTCTAAGCCTCTGAAGACAGCAAGCACGGTTCAGAGAATTCCTAGTAATCATCACTCCGATGTTGTGTAGATACTTTTGAGAAACTGAAGTATTTCTTTTCTCCATTTTTGTGCCACAATCTTAATTTCATCAATGAACTTAGATCAAAGAGTGTCAGCTTTTCTTTGTTGAGGTAGCTCACACTTTCAAAAATGCTTAAAAATATTTTGAAGACGGATAGTTTTGGGGATTTCAACGTTTCTATTTTCCGGTCTTTGAATATCTGTGTCTGCATAACCTCACTAATGTGATAACGACATGGTGCACAGAGTAACGGTCATCCTAGGACCGATTAAACACAAATACCAGTAGCAGTAACATTGCTTGGGTATGAGGCATTTGTGTCCAACACCCTCGATACAACTTATTTTTCACATTTCCATGATTTTCTCAGTTATAAGTCATTCAGCCACTGTTTATCAACAATCTTATTTGTCAAAGTACTCATAAGTTTTGAATCCCACATAATTGATTTCTTTCGCTTGGCTCTCTTAAGCCATTAAAGCAATATTTCTTAGTAACCATGTATTTATTAATAACTAAAATGAGAACGACATATGTTGAAGGAAGTGCAAGTCAAAAAAAAAAATATTAAACACATAATTCTTGAAAAAAGCAAAAACGAATTTTTAGCTTTGCTTGCTATAGTAATATAACAATATAATAAAATATTCCCATTTCAAAATGTTGTGGGCCCGGTAAAATTTATTCAAATTTAAGAATATTTCATACAATGTACTTTTAATATAGGTAATACATTTTTATCTTTCCGCCAAAGCAATATTTTTTACTGGAGCGATCTGATGCACCCTAATATATAGGTATATATGAGTATATATGCTTGAATAAGATTTCCTCATTTCTGAGAATTCTAAATTTGAAAAAAAAATATGGTCGCTTAGAGCAGGGACGTGGCTAAAACAGGCGGTCGTTATACTACCTAAGTTTGAATATCTTAATTGTTAATTTAAACCTTGTTTAAACAAAGTTTAAATTATACAGATAAACACTTTTAATTTCTACAATTATTATTGGTAAACTATAGGCGTTGAGTGCAGTGACGTGCTTAAAACAGGTGGTCGTTATATTACCTAAGTTTGAATATCTTTATTGTTAATTTAAAACTTGTTTCAACAAAGTTTAAATTATACAGATAAACACTTTTATTTTCTACAATTATTATCGATAATCACTACTAAACGGTCTTGTTTAATCGATGGAACAAGCAAGGTAAGCAATTGCCAACATAAAATTTATATAATTAGTAAAGTACTATGAATTGGGTACTAGAATTTGCATATTTTTTGAATTTCGAACGGTTAAGCCACTGTCTCACCTCCCTATAAACTACATACATTTATAAATTTTAAATTGACGAGCAGGATATATTGGGCGAATAATTATGGACGATTTAAAATAAACGCACTATATATTATACAAATATTTTACTTGTTACAATTATTTTATGTTTTATGTTCTTGACTCACAATCACAATCGCTAATCATAAATCCATATTAAAACTTTTCTTTCTATAAAAAGGGATATAATGGGGTTTTATTTAAATTATCTTTAGTTATCAGAACATGGTTTAGTTTATTAATAAATAATAGTTGAACAACAATAATTTATGAACATCATTAAAAAAATGTAAATTATATTTCTTTTTCCTTTCACATAAAAGGAATAAAATGTACAAAAAAATACTAATTAATTTTTTTTTCTAAATTGACAACATTATTCTCTCATGGCACAAATGAGACTAAATTCCCAGTACAATATTACTACAAGAAATAGGGGAAATTAAAATTAATTTTTGTTTCATTTATAATATTTAATAATAAGAAACAAATATTTGAAGAAAAGCGAATTATATTTTGTGCTTTACGGATCCTTAGATAATAATATTTTTATTTTTTTCAGTAAAGTTTTTTGATTGGAGATGCCGATAACAGTAGTCAACAAAATTTCAACTTTTTGCCCTTATATTGGATTTGTGTGTTCCTGATTGCTTTTACGCCGAGAAACGTGCAAATTACCTTTTTAACCCAAAAGCTACATCATAAAATTTAATCTAAATAGATCGACAGATCCAAGATCTATGTGCCTTTTTTCGTCTTGATATATCTAAATAAAACAAAATAAACTAATATTTGCAAGTACCTGTTTTCAGATTTAAAAAATACTTTAATTGTTTATGTATCTTCTTCTGAATTGGAAATATTGGTTGCCAATCTGTCAGTGCTTATTAAACACTGCAGTTCCGTCCAGTTCAGTCTAGGTCGTATCCTTCGCAGTCCCGCATATCAGTTCTAAAACATATAAAATTTGGTGTCTGATGACGTCCCTCAACTTTATTTAATCCCTTCAGGTACGAAAGGCATCCGCAAGATTATGGATTATCTATCTATATATATATATTTTTTTTTATTTGTTTGGGGGGATGTCCTTGTTTTTTGGAATTTCTAATGAAAAAAAATCCAAAATTATAATTATATAGAAAAAAATTTCAAGAATCTACAGTTATTAACGAAAAATTAAATGTTTCGGAAACAAATTTCCAAAAACTAAATGAAATGTTTTGGAAACAAATTTCCAAAAACTAAATTTAGAATTCCACACAACCATAAACACTTATTGCAAGAATTACATGAAATTTCAAATATTAAATTTTCAAGTAAAAAATAAAAATTACTTTATTTTTTTTACAGCTCCTCCAGCCACCCCTCGGCGGACACCCCTGAGTACTGATAGTCCAAAGGACCCATCGTCTTAAGAACAGATCCTAAGGACGGATAGGACCGGTCCTAAGACTGGAATGGACTGAATAAATAAGGATTGACACAGCACTACTTATAAGTGCAAAAAATGGTGAAAAATTGAGCCTTTCTTTAAAACTCCGCATTTTTCTTCACAATGACAGAAATAATAGTTTTGTTTAGAGTGAAGAAAAAAAAAAGAAAAAAATTCGACCGACAAAACGTCGACCGTAGAATATAAAATAATAATCCTCCAAAGGGTGTTGCGATATATCTCATTTAACCATATCCCGCCTAAAACATATCCCTCCCCACCACCAATACTATGTAAACTACCAGTAAGGCCCCACCCAACTTACTTATACAATCTGAATATTGTGCTGCTTCTGGTTACCGCCATGTCCCCCCCCAAAAAACCAAAAAAAAAAACCACTGTCACTATTTAAGCAACTACTAAGAGCCCCTTACAATCCTTATTTACCCCCATATGTTGGATTTGTTTTGTGTACGGCCTGTCCCCAAAATGGAATAAAACTCGCCTCAACTATTTAAGCAAACACTAAGAGTCATTCACCACTCCTCATTTACACGCCAAATGTTATGGCTGTTTTGGGTTTTTGTTCTGTATTTTACGACAATCTGTGGGGCCATTTTCAATGTTTTTGGAGGGTCCCTTACAATTTTGAGCTTGCAAAATCCCAAAAAGGGTTGAAACCCACCATCGTCAGATAAGTTAGCATTAAAAGCGAATCCCAACACCTCAATTTAAATCAAGAAAGTTGGGGCTGCATTCCTGTAGATATTTTTCCCCTCATGAATGTGGCCCATCAACAAAAAAGCAAGCCCAGACTATTTTACACAAAAATGAATCTGGTTTTGTATTTTAAATATATATTTGTGCATTTCTATCTATAAGTTATTTTGATAAACCGATTGGAAATGCTGAAAATAACACTTAAAGATCGTAATAAGTAATTATATTTGAAAACCCAAATTGGAACTAATACAATGGTTCATATATAAAGTGAAAGCTTAATACTAAAGTTAGAACTCTTAGGTATCTCAATCTATGCAAAAAATAAGAATAAAATGCCGATAATTGGGCGAAATAAGTGAATGAAAGAATTAGTTGTTAATACAAAAAATTGAAATACTTTTTTTTTTCGAGATTGTTTTTGTGTTGACCCACCGAAAATGGTAACTCAACTTTTGAAATATTTAATTATTATTTTGCAAACCTTTAGTAAACAAATATCAGTATCCCAAATTCAAAGGACTTGAAGTTACTGATACTTTTTATCAAACAATGCACAGTTTTTGTTTTGTTTATCTAAAAAAGTGAGACTAACAATTTTAACTAATGATATGTTTCATTATTTATATTTGAAATATAAATTGAGGTTAATTTGTTAATCAATTTTATTTTCGTATATTTTGTAATATATATACAAATGTTTTCCCAAAAGTAAACTTTATTGAACCAAATGTTATTGGTATATTGGATATTTTTTTAACTGACTTGAAGTTTTTGATTAATAAACAGATGCGTTAGTAACTACGAACCTCACTAGAAGCTATAGTAACAAATCAGTTGGTCAAATTAAATCTCCCTCAGTCCAACATTTATTCAAAAATAAATTTGCAAAAATCCTTTTACTTCCTCTAAATAGAAACGACTCCGTTATAGATTCGCCACCTTATCAATTTATACTATAAGATGAGAGTGTAAATTGCATATTGTTTGGCGAAAAACTTGAAACGTCTGTACACATTCTGTACGAATATGTTAAGATTTATGCTTTAATATGAATCTGTGAAGAAAAGATGTAAGGCAATCTACATGTCCCAACCTCAAAAACAGATGGGGCGGTGGCACTAACAAGAACCTAAATAAGGAATTTAAGATAGAAGCAATTTACAGTATGCTAAAGGATGTAATATTGTTGCGTCTTGACGAGGGGGAGACACAAGCTTATTTATAATAGGAGAGATCCAGGATGACCAAGAGACATGAGGAGAAGAATTCACGTGGAGGAATAATGCAACACTGTTTATAAGATCATGTGTATTCTAACTATACTCTAATATATTTACAAAAGACGAGACTATTTATAATACGTAAAACACAGTACTTATAATACATAGACGAATATACAAGAAGATAAAAACATATAAGGAAATATTAAATACATAACATCACCCCCCAAGCACCAAATCCATGGCGGTGCTTACACAGGTTCCTCTCCACAGCCTATAGATCCGCTCCATCCATGTCCAGGCGCGGACAAAACATTCTTCCTTGTACTGCAAAACTTTATCTCCATAGACGTGCCGTGCTCTCAGCACGCGCACCGGAGAAAGGAGGACAATACTCCTCATAAAGGTTTTAAGGACCCGAGCACCTTGCTCGTCCCTGGGAGAAATAACATTCACCCTTGTTGAGGTTTTAAGGACCAGAGCACCCTGCTCGTCCCTGTTGAGGTTTTAGACATCTTCCCTGGGAGACATCTTGATGTACCCTCATCCAACTCGGGATGATCCAGAAGAGAGACCGTTCCACATCCATTAACCAATGATGTGAACGGGAGAGTAGGAACAGTAGAGAACCAAAATTGCGTAGGAATAAACCATTTTTAATTATGTGGTCCCTGAGCCGGACACACACTTCACTTCTTGAAATTGACCAAGGTTCTCTTCCTTCCTCCACGAGGCCCAAACTGAGGCACAGTCCATATTGCTCCGCCTTCTGCAGACGAACGAGCGTTCTCCCCATCGACGAAAAAGGGCTACCCAACTCCAACAGGGCTAGCTTCGCCGATGATCCCACAGCAGGGAGGTCACGTGATCCTGATCCCATCCTCGTCGCCAATGTTGCGTCTTGACGAACGAGAGAGTCAAACTTTTTTATAGTAGGAGAGATCCAGGATGACCGAGAGACACGAGGTGAAGGAATGACGTGGAGGAATAAAGTTACACAGTTTATATGATCATGTGTATTCTAACTATACTCTAATATATTTACAAAAGACGAGACTATTTATAATACGTAAAACACAGTACTTATAATACATAGACGAATATACAAGAAGATAAAAACATGTAAGGAAATATTAAATACATAACAAATATATTCAAGCAGATGCAACAGAAAACCCTTTCTAATAAATTTAAGTGCATTTCTCCGACAACAATCGTAACTTGGACTTTTAAATTTCGTTAAAATATTTGTTCTTTTTAATTTGAACTAAAGTGACTCTTTGTGTTGATATTTTAGTTTTTAATTAGGAGTTATCACGTTTTTTATACATTTAAAAAAAAATACGGTTTTAATTTTTGATGGGATAGGTTTTTAGGTGAAAAATAATTTTAAACGTCTATCTGTTTGCTTTTCATCTTCATTACAATAATGAAGTTAATAGGGGAAACCGGTAATGGTTGCAGCACATGAGGGCAGCAACAGTCCCTTTTTGTTGAACATATGAAAAACTATACCAATAACATTTACTGCAGAATTGTAAAACATAATGTTGATTATTGTGGGAAAATTATAATCAATCATCTTTGTCAACTATTCCTCGAAATATTGGATAAAAACTGTTTTTGAGGAATAAAACTCAACATTAACTTTCCTTAGTTGAATTTTTTTCGGGGTGAAAAGAGCAGGGCGAACTTTACCGGGTGAAAAAAGCACGGTGAAATATACCCATACAGATTTATACGCACCCAAATAATATTTTCAACACTTCTGATTATAGGAATTGAGAAAGTTTTAACAAGTTGACGGTAGTTTTATTTCATAAAACATACCAAAGAATATTGGAACTACCACCAAAAAACTGTGTTTCCATTTATTTCCAAAGAACTCCAAAGTCCTGTATTATTTTGTTCATTTTAATTTAAATGATGCATGGATAACGCTCATAACTAATATTTTATTTATTTACAAAACATTTTATAAAGAATTAATTCACAGAACGATCAACAGTAATGGTAAAAAAGGTATAGCTGGTTAATCAATTAAATATTCAGTGATATATAAGTGTATTATCTCAAAAAGTAGAGGGAGCAAGGTACAAATGCCCCACGCTAATAAGAACAACAACAGAAAAAAGAAACTACAAAAAATACAAAGTTACACAACCTCCAAAATAATTTAAAAAATATCTTAATCTTAAATACAAATTTATGCTATCACAATAATTATGTTAAGTTTAATATGTTTAGTTTATTATTATTTATATGCCTACATAATTGTTTGAAATACACACGGGTATATTTTCAATTTAACTTTCCAGACGTTATTCAGGTTCCGAGCAGAGCTTGGACGTCCAGTCTATTGAATCTTTTCCACATTATATTTAACAGAACTGAGACTAGTTGAAGGTCTCTAAATCTGATAAATTTGAAGGGATGATTTGCCAGTACGGTGAAGACCCTCTACTGCTTTTCTTAGATGATGCATCTTGACTTATAAAAATATATTTAATGGTCTTTTTTTATATCAGAAGAGAGGGATTGAACTCAGACAGTTTATGCATTTTTGTCGTGTGCGGTTGTGTTGAATATTGTGCAACGGATTTGATTAATTTAATTTAGTCACATACTGTCTGTAGAAATTTAATTCATATCTTTGGAACCAACAACACATAGGCTTAAATGTGGTCAATTAGTTGAACCAACAGGAGATTGTGTAACTTTTGGTGCTTTTGAGATCGTAAAATAGGATTTTTGCTTTGTCATCGTATTTATTTGTTAAATCACACCGTTGAGCGTATTAGGTAAGAAAAACTTCTTCTTTAATTGCTTGATATGGCTGTTGTATCACCGGGCGACCCCCAGATGAGAGCATAGTAACTACTTCTACTAAAAGAAAACAATAGTCTAATGTTGTCAAGAGTAATATCAATAATGATGGGAATTTTGATATGAATGAGTACAGCGATTTCATGTGGGAAACCTTCGTTCTTGTAAGTGAAAATTTGGTAGGTAAAATCTTTAAGACGGATTTCTTGAAGCATATTGATTTAATAATCTAGCAGTAATGTTTGGGTTCAAGGGACATGAAATAGCTGGAGCAAACCATAGATTTGGTTTGGGTTAGACTTGTTTCTATAACAAGTTCCTGATTGATGTAAGAGTTCGTTTTATTGAGCTAAAGAAGGGTTTAAAAAAGAATTATGATATGTAGATGATACTAATGGATGAGCTAAGCGTCGTGGAATAGATGAAAAATTGGGGGAAAGTGCTTAATCATTATCCACGAAGAAATCCTACAAACAAAATAGCAGAGGAAAAATAAAAAAATTATAAGTCAACATAGAGGGACAACGACTATATTACTGAGTTGTTAGCGAATCCGTCATCTCTACCTCAGATTATTGCTGTCAAGGGTAATCTAATAAAACTGAAATTCTCGTGTTCAAAAATTCAATGTTAATGTTGTTTTAACTTTGGACATATAGATCAATGTTGTGATCAGAAGAGAATAAGAATTGTGGACTATGACAGGATTTGAAAAAGTCATTGGCAGATCGTCGTTTGAATCAGAAGAAGGATACGTTGATGCAAGTGGAGACAAGTATGTTACTAGACCAGGGTGGCAATCTCCCTAGGAGTACTGAAGTAAATTTATCTGTTTGTAATGAGTCTAGATTGGAGGATAGCAACTTTGAAAACATTGATGAAAATAGGATAATTGAGCATAATTTGAAAGGAGAAGAGAAAAGTACGGTTCTCGACACAGGTGGGGGATAGTTACTGTGAACAAGTTGATAAAAATGAGGAAATGAAATATAGTTCTCCGTCGGAATTACCCCTAGATGTTGCGTCTGGAAATAATACATTAGACGTAGAAACGAATAAATATGAGTGTCAAGAAGAGATTTCTTCAGCAAGGAAGACAAATGGTAATTATATTTTAACAGAAGAGGTAATATCTGGAGAGTTTTCTCCACCGAGGGCGTCGTCGAGGAAGAGTTCGAGTACAGATGAAAACATCATTGTTTTAACAAATAAACTGTGTAAACCTCGACTAGAGGTACAACAACTACCACGAGACTTCGCTCTCAGTCTGCCGGTAAAAGAGGTAGATATAATATAATTTTATCCCCAGAGAGGGGGAAAACTCCCTACAAGCAGCTTAGGGGTACAGATGGTTCATAGTTACTGTGTTTGGTTGTCATCTCTACACAAAAATAAATAGTAACAGTTGAAATAAATTGAAATTGCCGATAACAGATTTCTTCCCAGGCAGAGTTGAAAACAATCATATTCTCCATGTGAATCTAGGAGTAAGAAAAATTATTTCATTAAATGTTAGAGGAGGAAGAGATCAGAGGTCTAGTCATAGATTGATGAAAATTTTATTAACTTTTATGCCGGATACAATTTGTCTACAAAATATAAGATCGGCGGTCTCTTCGTCTTGTGAATTATCTAGATCTTTTTGTCTTCCCTGTTCCTTTTCTCATTTTTTTACTGGATCTGGAACTTTAAGAGGAATCATAACCTTCATATAAAAAAAAGGTGATAGCCCTATTTGTATTAAAAATTTCATTGGTGGTAGTGAGGGTCATAAAATGCTATTGCACTATATTTTGCTTTTGATGAACATATCCCATATGTTTCAACACTATACATAAATATTGTTTCCGTAATATTCAAAAACATTTTCCTGCAATATATGTATGTATATTTAATAAAGGTTTATTTACATTTTTTATTATTTTGCAAAATAATAAAATCGGTGTCATTTCCTTAATAATGATTAGAGACATGAATGACATGCTTTTTCTTCATTCATTGGACTTAGTAAAACTTATGCTACCAAAAAAAAATCATTCCCCCTCCATTAAATCGTTAACCTACTTAAAGTCAAACTGGATATGTGTAGAGGCAGCATAAAAGTATCCTGGAATATTAAAGAAAAAAAGGAGAAAACTTCCTTTTTTCTTTTCGTAATAATCTTTTTTAATAAGAAATTACTATAATAATTTCCATTGATAAAAAATTACACTAAAGCCTGAAATGTTTTCATATTCTTTTAAAATTGTAAAAAGAGGGAAATTTTAGTAAATGTATATTTTCTATGAATTTTATTATGTATTATAATGGCGCGCAATTTGAGGTTAAAGTTATCATCCCATTAATTACTTAATGAAAATTTAAATTCAGTTTCTCAATTTAAACAAGAAAATCTCCAGTGTATATTTTTCATTCCGTTGTGATAAGTTATTGATAGCAGACAATGACTCATGGTCCATGGTCTACACTCACTTTCAATTTGATTTATTTTTCTTTTTTCTTTCTATCTCAACTTCTCTCATAAAAATGTAATTGAAGTAAAATGAATAAATAATTTATTATTTATGTTCAAATATAATTATAAATAGCAGATATCTTATAAAACTATTCAAAAAATATAACAAAGATAATTTTAAGAATGGTATCTTGAAAAAAAAAGTTAATTTTACAGATTAAGTTTCAAAAAAAGTGTATCCAGGATCTTTGTATACTGCCTCTACACATATATAAATTGTTATCAGGTAAAACAAAAAGATTTAAAAAATACCAAATGTAAAGAAAATTGATATCCGATGTCGAAGCTGATGTAATTATATATGAAAATTTTATTGTTGAGTTACAGGGCAACTAGAAAAAAAAATTCGCTTTAAAAAAATTAATAAATAAGTCCGTATAACTAATTAATAAATATACAAAATAGAAAAATAAATTTGAGAGAGAAACCTTCCTCACCCTTTAGTCGTATTAATATAATTTATAAAGGATCATATCCATGTATCCAATTACGTATCGGGAAGGAATATAATTAACCCAGTTCTGTGATATAATCCCATCTATTCCAGGGATACCTCCAATATCCGATTCACTGTTAAATCTCTATATTCGGACTTTAACACGATCCAAGTATCGTATGAAGTCTTTCTGAGTCCGAGTCGCTTCACTACAACTCATGGAATCCTGGGGAAATTATCAACTTTTCAAAGATATCCTATAATTCTTGCATCTTGTTTTCTCCTATCGTTATCTCCAGAAAAGTTAAATCCTCATTTCCAATACGATCTTATATTTCAATGAGACTATTCCATGTCGAAATTGATATGATCGTGATAAAATGTTGGATCAAATATGAAGAGGAATTGTTTGCAACTCTAAATCCTTCATTAACTTCAACAATCAGGAGTTATCATTTGTTTTCCGATAGAAAATGTTGATGCTCAAGTCTTTAGCATTATTTGCATTCATTTATCAATAACGATTATTAATTACTTAATACATCACTGTCTCCTATAGACATCTTTGCATCACTGTTCTACAAAATCCAAGTAATCTTTTTTTTTTGAGAATATGGTTCATTCATTAAGTTGGAAGACTCATTATTTGTGATATTAAAACTATTACATTATATCATCAAAAAAAAAAAAAAAAATGCATATAAAATGACTGAAATACATTATTTGTGTATTTTTCAAAATAAAGGAAGCTTTGACTATCACTGCATTATTAAGACATCATTTAAAATGAAGAGGAGAGAGAAGGTTCTATCTTTTAAAGCCATGCATCCCTCATTAAATGTAGAATAGAAACACACTTACTACATCCATGATTATACACATTTAAGTAGGATTATTTGCCTTAAGAAATATTTGTGCAGATATTTTCATTTGACTCTTTATAATTAAAAGAAAGGGGCTTCAAACTATAGAAATTCCATTAAAAAAAGCAAGCTACAAATGTAACAATATGATTTATGATTATTTGATTTATAGTTCATAAATATAATTAATCTTCCTATAATTGCGTAACATTTTCTTTATTAACTTTATGCAAAAGATTTAAAAAGAAAAGAAAGAAAAAAACGATTGTTCTTCGTTTGTTAATATAATTATATATATAATTGGCTCATTGAACTTTTTTGAAATTAAATGAATTGCTTACCTTTTAGAAAAAAATAATGATGAATTACTAAAGTTATGTTCAACCATAATTTGTTTTGCAAATTAAAATCAAGACATACATCAGTATACTTTTTAAACTGGCATAAATAAATATATTGTATGTGTTTATAGGCTAAACCCGTCATAGGTTAGGTATAAAAGTTCAAAGATGACCTTTTCTTCAAAATAACGAGGATAAGATAACTGTTCTGAAAAAAAAATAATAAAGAAACTATAAGGCACGGCATAAAATCCATTTATGTGGACTGTAAATCTTTGCAGTTTCCAATCTGTGAGTGTTTACCTAAGCGTGTCCAAACTGACTCAGACTTATTCATTGTCAGCTAACAATCTTAGAAAATGGAGAAACAATGTACATATTTAGAGTTTTAAAAAATATAACCTAAAACAATTGCAATATTCCTTCTATCTGACAATGTGAGTAGTGTTTTTTTATTTTCCAATGGTTTTATCATTATTCTTTAAATTTTGTAGGAGGAAACATCTAATTACAAAGGAAATATGTGTGCTTATATATATAAATTACGAAGGATAATATTGAAGATTTGTTGATGAATTATAGGTGTAAATCATTATTTGATGCACAGAAGAATTGGGAACTGAGATTGGAGTAATTCCTGTCTATGTCCTTGCTAGGAATTTGTGCTAATTTTAATTGCTTTTTGCTAATCTCCTCCCGCCCATATCTACTTCCTGATAATTTTCATGATTAAACGTCATGACAACTAAACTACTCTTCTCCCAAACATTTTTCAAATTGTTAGGATTATCATGACATTGTTCAGTTTCTTATTTTTACCATACCGACGGGTCATATGAATTACAACTCTAGTCAGATACGTGAAACCTGTCAAAATCCTCATGAGCGTAAATTAAACAAAAGTATACTTATGCTGGTGACCTGCAAGATATTTACATATTTAATTATTCCACTCTATATTGAAAAATCAAGCACAATCAGCAGAGATGTGTTTTCTTCAAGTTATCCTACTTTTTATAACATTCTCTAAGTCATTTAAAAAAAATTATGATTTATATATTGCAATAATTTAGAAAAATAATTAAATCACGCTGATCATATGCCAGGGTTTCCGAGGAAGGGGATGATATAATCAATATTTAAATATTGCTTACCCAATATTATTCATATTTCTATAATTTTTGTCATATACAGAATATACATATATATGTATATCAGAGGTGACATTCCACTTATCACTAGTCTGTTAAGTGATTAACAAGCTTGACCCTGATGAGGAAGTTGGTTACAACCATGTTGGTATGAAATGAAAAACGATTCTTCGTATATGTGATGGGCAAGAAGAGACCTTTAGAATCAGAGCTGTCTCCAAGAGGATATGGAGAGCACTTAGTACGCTTGGAACAATATGAAGATGAAGAGAAATGCACCCTCTCCCTCTTTGAATCCAAAGAGAGGCTATGACGGTCCTATTTATAAAATACTATACCTTTCTACCCTCCAAAGCTGGCGTTGTAATGATATTTAGTATGAAGTACGATATATTCAGGTCAAATAGGCCACCCTTGACTTTGACCTTGATATAACTTTGAGAAGCTTGTCTTCGACATGGACAAATCCATTTGTTAAATTAAAAATATAAAGTTAAAAGAATTATATGATTTCAACGAAAAATTTTATACTTTTAAAAAAATGACATTAATCTCTTTAAATATAATAAGGATTCATAAGTAAAAAGAAGAAGGCTCTGAAAAAATACTTGAAAATCCTGCTTTTTTGAAAGACAACATGGGGTTGGGGGTGGCAAACAATGGGCATCGATAACTTTTTAGAACTTTTACTGTTTCTTAAAATAATTATATTTAATAATCATAAATTTTTTCCTAAAATTCTTATAAGATTTTCAAGAAAATGTCGATCATTTCTGTAAATAGTACTTATATTCTAAATTTGTTACACCTTATGTTTTTAAGTCCAGTATGTAAGAGACTCTTACAAATCTTAATTGTCAAAAGTTCCTTCGCTACACCAAATCCTTACTTAATTGTATTAAAATACAACATCTGTTTCCATCTTTATGTATGTATAAAAATACTGTAAGGTACACTACAAAATTCCAATTGACCTTCTTTAATAAATGTTTTGACATAAAAATAGTTTGATAAGCACTAAAAAAACCTTATACTTTGTGCATAAAGTAGAACCATAATATTAATTTCATTAGATATTAAGTTTTTATGCTATATAAACATAGGGTTAGTGGGCTGTTCTACATTGATTAGTATTAGCTGACCGTCATAACTAGAAAATAAGCAGAATTAGTGATAGCGAAATGACAAAGAAAATTAGTGGATTAGAATTTAGCAGTCTAACAAAAAATTAGCCTTTGATGTATATAATACTAGTTTTTGATTTACTGGTACTATTGTTGTACTGGGGTAATGACAAGGTACAATAGCAAATTGATAATGGAATTGATACTTACAGCGTTACTACCAGAGCGTTAGTACGCTCAAAAAATCCTGATTGTGCTCTTACTCAGTTACTAATTTTGTGAGCGTGCTCCCACTCGTTTTGTAAAGCAATAATCGCACTCCCCCTCAATTAATAATGAGCGACGCTCGTTTTATAACCTGTAATGTAACTTGAAAACTCTTTATATATGTATGTTACAAAAAAATCCAATTCAATTTTCCCTTTTAAACCTGTTTTATCTAATAGATAATGGTAAAAAAGACATTTTGATACCAAAATCAGTTTTGTAGCTTCAATATTAAGGAAGTTATGACCAATTTGTCATCGGAATTTCACGCCATTTTTTCGTAGTGTGAAATCTGTTAATGTTATAACCTACACCAGAATCTGTGATATAATAAAATATGATATTTTAATAGAACAACACAACTTTCTTAAACATCAAGAGAATTGAATAAAATTTTCATGAATTACAGAATACAGTACTGTGCAAAAGATGATACTCTGAAATACTTGCAATTGATTTGTATAATATGAAATTCGAGGATATAAATATCATACAATTAATGATAGTTATTGAAAAAAAAGGAGGGGTTCAAAATTAAGACAAAGTACTTTGATATTGTTCAGTAATAAAGATTGAAGGTGTCAATATCGGGTTGAAATTGATTTACGTCGCATTATCAAATTTTTTAGAAACTTCATTAAATACTAGAAAAATTAATATGTAAAAATCTATTGTGACTTTTGTTTGATCCATTATACTTTATTTGTAATTTTGAAAGCTATCTTGATTTGACTTATTTTATATCGAATATTGAAAAAAAAATAAGGTGGATGAAAGATTGAGAATTTATATACATTAAATATAAATCAAACCAGATTCAGTTTCCCAATTTAAGTAATAAACATCCAGCATTTCTAGAGGAATTCCCGAAATACTTCTAAACTTCCGCGCACACCTTCTGCAAGATGTTCCCTCTCCATTATTTGGTATTATGTAACGTACCTACTCTATGATTGCAAATAAATTACAAAAATGTATCCCAAGAAATAAAGACAAATAAAGTACAAGAATAAAGAAAACTTAAAGATCTAAACTTATATTTAAAATAAAAATATCCATGAAATGATTAATAAAATGGTTTAACTATGAAATAATATTCATTGACAAAAGTATTTTTTTTCAAATTATCTAAAATTTTCTGGTGAAGATGCAAAATTTTCTAGAATTTCAGGGGCGGTTTGATTTCTTATTTATTTTACCTTCATTGGAAAGAAGGTTGATGTTTACTCAATTTCTACTAAATCCTCAGGATTTTCACGAACAATCTCAGTTTGGAAGAAAGGCTAACCTCATCCACTAAGACTTTTTTCATATATTCTAGCAGTCACTAAAACATTCCAAATCTTTAAATAACGGATGAGTAGATGAGATGATTGGTTTAATTACTATATGTAGGTTTATCAAGAAATGTATGTCTTTTTTTTCGGCACAAAAAGTTTGGGACCCACAGTCTTAGGGGCATGTAATTAAGAGTTTTCATGTAATTTCCTGTTAATTAAGCCTAATAAGTAGTTTGAGAGGTAAATTTGTCAACCGAAGACAGCAGAGAGCCACAGATATAGCATAAAAAAATTGTAGCTTTTCTTGAGACATAACCTTAACATTATTTTCTTGTAATCTTTAAAATTATTCTTCAACTCGCACATTTTTCGATGTTATCTCATAAGACGCATAATTTTTTTTCGCTCTTCTAAAATGGCGAGCGGGCTCCCGTTCTCGCTCTTTATTCAAAACAATGAGGACGCTCCCTTTCTCGCTCTAGAATTTTGGGCAGCGCTCTAAAGAGCGGCACTTACTAATGCTTTGGTTACTACATCATGCAAAATTGGCCTGTATATAAGGTAATCCCTCAAATTAATGAGCTTCGTCTCACTCCAAATAAAACTGTATTTTATAAAATAAGCAAAAACGAACATTGTTTTCCCTCAATTTTTTATCCTTCTCCCACCTAAGCCCAACTCCTACAGACACTCTTTTAAATGGATGTGAATTGCAATTAAAGGACATTTTGTGTTATATTTTTGTCAAAAAAAGTCGAAATATTGATACTTATTTTCAACAGAACCGGTACGAAAATTATTGGCATCCTGTCGACACTTGTATCCACCAATATAATATTTATATTTATCTTACACTATTGACCAACCAGACCCCATAATTCTCTCTACATACCCATGATTGTTATTTCGATTTGATTTATGTTCAAAAAATATAAATTTATATATTTTCTCGTAATTACTTACAAAAATATGTACTTTGAATAAATTATTTTGACAGAGTTCCACTTATTTAATCAATTTTGGAACTACTGACACCTCATAAATTAAAAAGCCTCTGTTTTAAACACAAAGAGTTTTTTCCTATCCTATAATATTATATAAGTTTGAATATAAATAAATATATTCAAAAAGACAGTTATGCAGATAATCAATAAAATATATTCTTACATACATTTGTAAATAACTTTTATCTAACGCTGCACAGAGACAAGTAATATTATACTTCATTTAGAATAATTCAATTGTATATAGGCATGATAGCATTGTGTTTTTTTTAAATATTATATGCATATGATAAACATTCATTTATAGGTATGATTGTAAATCGTAAGCATTTTTGGTAAGTAAAAAATGAAACGGAAATTGAGTATGGTAACTCTGACAGTTTTAAGTATATTTGAGATGAGATCAGCTCAGCTGTTACATTAGATTAGCTACACGCAGCAACTATAAAAGGAAGCAAATGAACACAATTCCAACTTTTTGTATTGTAAGAACATTGGCAGGAATGACTGAGGTGTCAATTACACTCTGGTTCCAACAGTGGGAGAGGAATTCCTAATCTCATAGGACGAAATTAATTGTATTTTTTTCCAGTAATTAACACTGTTCTTGAATTTAGGATTCCACCCTAAGATCAATTTACTTTGACATTTTTTAAAGTTCTATGGACTTGTCCCTTTCTACTTCCTTTTCTTCTTATTGTCTTCAAATAAATGGACCTTTCTTATAAGATCAATTCAAAAATACCTGTATCTTTGAAATATTGGGATGGCCTTATATAAAATTGACAACAATAAAAAGCGTTTGTGAAGAGAGTCTTGAAAAATAAAATAAAATTACAACTTTCAGCTATTAAATGAGATATTTTTTAAATTTTGGAATTTATTTTTCTTAGGTCTATGAGCCTCTGAATAAAAACACACATTTTCAACTTTAAACAAGCAGAACTTAAGTTCTATGAGTGATATAGAAAATTTAAAATGGTTTTTGGATTTTTTCAAAATAAGGTATGAAAATATTTTCGAGTCATTTATCCCTATCTTCAAAGTCAAGCGTTGAAAAGTTAAAAAGTTGACAAATATCATAACTTTATTGTCTATTTTATGGGCTTAAGGCTGTTATAGGCCAAATTTACCATCAAAAGATCAAATTATGCCAAAATAAGTATATTTTGTTCGTGTACTATTTTTGCTGTTGAACAGATTTATAAATAGTTTTTGATATTAGTTTTTTGTTTTAAATTAATCATTAAACCTGATTAATTAATTATTTTTCAATGTCTGATAATTAAGTGTATGTGTATGGCTAAATTATGTAAAGATGGCACTATAAGACATAATTACATCCAAGGTGTGAAATTACTATCTACAATAAAGAAAGTAAGTGTACGGCAACAACACACATGCCGTCGATTTGTTGGTATGTTTATAAAGGTATACAAATTTATATTAAATAATTAGTTATAAATAAACTTAATACTATAAAACAAAAAAAATAAGTTACTATTCACTTTGAGCTGCCCCAATTTAAGCTTTAACAATCTAAAATAAATAACTTTTTTCCAAAAAAACACAATGATAATAATAATGACATATTAACCTAGTTATAGATTTGACAAGATACAAGTTGGTTCAAAATGATTTATTTTTTAATATTTTCTTAAATTTGCAGTATCCAATTAAGTTATTGAATCATACAAGTAGATTCAAATGAAATGTTATCATGAAATACGTTTTTAATTTCTTTAAAGTGTAATATAAAGATTTGATCTAATTAATGTAATGGTATGTAAAATGGTGATAATTTAAATTTAAAACTCAACATTTAC
Organism: Lepeophtheirus salmonis; assembly: GCF_016086655.4. NCBI lineage: Eukaryota > Metazoa > Arthropoda > Copepoda > Siphonostomatoida > Caligidae > Lepeophtheirus > Lepeophtheirus salmonis. The sequence continues at coordinate 41,937,727 of NC_052134.2, forward strand.
TCATTATCATGCATTAGGGAAGATAGTTGAATTAAAAATGAAGTGTTCAAAAGCGTTTTTGATATGAAAACTAGACTCCACCCCTTGACATGGGTCAAATGGCTGAAAACTTAACTTCCCAGACTTGAGCACTATAGACTATTTTGCGTTGTATTATGTTGATTAAGATACTAATCGAAAATTCCAAATATACTTGTGGTCTTCATCAAGGAATGCATGACTCATATTCCCGAGGAGATAGTCATTAAAGCCTGCCCACCTTTCTAGACCCGTGTAGAGGGTGCTACAACAGCTACATACAAAACAATTTTTAAGTGAAGTGTGTACAAGCTATCTATTCTGCCACTTTGGAGTACTCTCTTGGGCAAACACAGGCACTAAAGTAGCTGATTTGTTTTGTTAGATTGCTTGATTAAACTTGCACCAATTGGAAAAAAAAATTGAATCAATTGACATATTTGTTTCAGCAAATATTTGGAAATGGCACGGAGCCTTCCTTGGAATCCGTGACAAGAGCGAACACATAGGAATTTCTTTAACTCTGGGATTCAGTAAGACGTTCTTCACAACGTTTTCAGGGAACTTGAGACATTTTAAGGTGATTTTGAGGCAATATCAATGCCGGCTGAGGTCAAAGGTCAAAAGACTATGTCTGGAAGCTGTTCGTCACCAGAATCCAGGTAATTGTCAATGAGGAACCAAGGAAGTCCATAAGGGAAATTGCTCTAAATGTTGGCTGTTCAGAGTCGTTGATTCACAAAAACTTTCGTGACTAATCATTTAAAATGACGAAGAACCATTTTCTCACAAAAAAGGCCCAGGAAAAGTGCTTAAAACACTCCCAAAAGGTCCTCAAGTACCACAAGCACGCATTTCATTACTCTCTATTTTCATGAACGAGAAACACTTTTGCTAGAACCAGATTGCTAACAGCCAGAACAACAGTTGGGTTTCTTTCTGTCCCAAGGAAGTGCCCGTCGTTATTCAGAATAAGTTCCTAGCCTACATAATGGTGTTTGGATGCTTATCTTTGAAGGTCACGTCATGCCACCTCATGCGTTTTTTCCAAGCCCCAGGGTCAACACTGAAACCTACTCAGACGTGTTAAAGATCAAAGTGAATCCCTTGATCAATATGGTTGACAATCGGATACCTTACATGTGGCAGCAGGACGCAGCTCCCAACCACTCCACAAAAACAAAAGTCTCAAATGACTCCAAGATAATTTTGACGACTTTATCTCAACGGAATTTTAGCCTCCAAACTTTCCAGCTTTGAATCTGATGGATTACCTTTTGTGTGGAGAGCGATCGAATGACAAACCAATCGAACTCCCTGTAACACCAAAGACGAACATATCTGTCGGATCAAGAAGGAATTCCTGGATTTTTCAAAGGACCAAGTGGCGGAGGCCTGCTCCCTCTTTGAACCTGGTAAAGCGCCTGGAGATGATTTTATTGAATAAAATAAATCAGAATCCATCTAGCTTTTATAATCTCCTTTATTTTTTAATCTGATAACTGGTTAGAGAGAAAATTGCGTTTAAAAAAAATCCTTTTTTACACTAAATAAAAGTTGGTTACAATTATTATGATATTTTTTATTATAGTTGATTTTACCAAATCCTTCACCATAAAAACGATAGAAGAATTCTATCTATTTCTACTTGATTCAACTTATGTACGCTGTATATACGCATCCTTATCAACGTATATCAACCTCTTTCTGTCACTCAAAATAAAAAAGAAATGGTTTAAGGATTATATTGTCCTTTAGTCCAATTATAAATGTCTTACAAGAGACATGTTATATCATCATTGCTCTATTTGTCTCTCATAACGTTTATGTATCTACATTGTATTTAAACCAAAATTATGGCTATGTAGGTACATATAGGTATTTAATTATCATAAAGTATAATTGCTCTTTTTAAAAATAGAAACATATGGCTGTAATATACAATAGGGCCTTACTTTTTCAATGCATTATTTTCTACATAATTCAACTCTTGGAAATGTTGAAAACTGCTACAATTTTGTGGGATCCTTCTTAATCATAACTGTTTTAATAGAATCTTTAAAGCTGTTGTAAATATTGAATTAATTACACCAATAATATCAAGGGAAAAGAGAATAAAAGGAGCCACGGAACATCTTAAATTCAAATTACATTATGGGGGAAGGAGGAATAAATAAAAAGATTTAGTTTTTTTTATGTGAAAATAGTTCGTGTGATAAACTTTAATCAAAATAAATTAATTACTTATAAGACAATTAGTATTGAACTCCATTGTTATGTTCCAGAATGTCGTAGTAGTTACATGGAATCGAATTCTAAATAAGGCCACTGTAGTGCTTCATTTTTTTATGAGTAGGTTTTCTTATTCAATAATTTCACTTGTATATATATATTATTAACTCATGTTAGTCGATAAAAGGAAGTTTTTTGTTAGATCAACTCTTCTTACAATATCATTTATATATATATACACTTAGACAAGTACAAACACAATAGATGTGGCAACTCGCCTTTATTCAATATTTTCAGAATAAAACAAACAGACTTATGTTAAAGAAAATTACACTTTCAACCAAAAAATCTAATAAAATAATTTAACTAAAAATAACATTGTAAATATAATAGCAGAAAATAATTAATTCCTCGAAATTTTTGACGTTGAATACAATTTATTTGTTTGATATTTCGATAAAGTTTTCAACTGCATTGCAATTCATTTATTTCCTGTAGTAAATGATAATATTCAAATATATATATATATATATATGTATAAAAACTTCTATTAAAATGAATACTAAAGAGTAAAAAATGATTCAATAATTGAACGGTGGGGATTAAAAGGAAAGTTTATTTCAATAGGAATATTTTGACGCCTTTATTAAAGTTTTGCTTGTCTAATCGTAGCTATTGTACTATATATATTCAATAATAATATTGAATTCATTCATAAATTAACTAAAATCTACTTTTATTTATAATTATATATCGATGAGGGCTAGGACGGTACACTAATTCCCCGGGTTGGTTCGAGCTGCGGGTTACACACTTCAGGACACGTGTTTTGGTACGATTTAATAGCAAAATATATTTTTTTCAAAATAGAATTAAAAGAGTTTTTCATGTTTTTACGGTATTTTATTCTTTTATAATTTCTTTTCTTTACAAACCAGTTATTCCTAAATGTACTTTACTTTAAAAAAAACAAAGGTTCATATAAAATACACAAAGGCTATATAATTCCTTCAATCATAACTTTTTTTTGCAAAATGATGAGCTTTTCAACACTTTCCCAAAATAAACAACACCGATTAGAAGTCACAATATTAAAAGCTCTCAAAAAAAATATTTCCCTTGATACAGATGTATTTGTAGTTACGAGGTATTGTGAAGCTTAGTTGGAAACATAGGGAAATTTATCAAAATTTCCCCATTTTTTTTAGTAAGTTTCTATCCTTTATTTCGCCAGGAGGATGGTGTATTGTCGAATTGACTTCTTCAGGTTTTGATTGATGCATCTTTCTTATAAAAGATAAACAAATACATAAATTATTTCTTATGTAAAATGATACATATGAACTAAAACTTTATGTCACTATCTAAATCTATTATTCGTTGGTCAAAGACTGAATAACTTGATGAATGGATTGTTCATCTAAATATGGTAAAGATTTCAATCTTGTTTCCAATGCTGTACAATTATTGAGATAATTTTGAACATTAGGTTCTCTATTTCTACTTTCAAGGCTCTTTGTTATTATAAATATAGCTTTTCATATTGTCCCTGCATCGTTTTCCCTGGGTGTTATAGTTTGGAGTAACTTTTTAAAAGGGGAATTATCATAGATACAGAAGGCGTCTTCTCAGTGCTCATAATTGTTGTAATTTGTTAAAATGGTGGGAGATTTGTTAATTAATCATGAGCAAGTTTGATCTCAGATTTGGATAATGAAGATTAGAAAATGTTTTCATATATTTTTTGACGTCTCCTTTTATTAATGTTGTACAAATAGGAGATTATTATTCCAAATATCGCTCGAGCATATCATAAATAATATTCCACAGGATTGGAACATTGCAAATTAATTTGTGTTGAAATAGCATTAATAAATTTTGTTTATTTTTGAAATATGTGTGACAGTTTTGCTTCTAAAAAAAGTTACAACACTCGTTACCATGCCAAGGAGTCGTGAAACACTATTAAGAAGATATCACAGCTTTAGAAAAGAGGTTTAATATATGTGCAATGCAGCTAATCTGTGGACCTTACTCAGCCTTATCTTTGATGGCATTGACCATATTTTTGGCATCGTCCGTTGTCATTGGTGTTGTGAAATGTGGTCTCTCTAATTTCCATTCTTCTATTACTTTTTTAAAAACCGATGAAAGATTTTTATTAGAATGGAATTCAAAACGAGGTCTTGTCTGCATAATTGAGTATTTTCACTGCAAATTCAAACTAATATAATATGCAGTGACAGTTATATAGCTCTCAGTTATTCTAAATGTCTATGTATAGATTGTCAAGGATATATATTTTATTGTGGACAACTCATTAGAGGGGTGTTCTTCGGCTTCATCGTAAATTTAGAAATTTTGGTGGTACTATAATGTTTTCTAGGTGATATTTTATATTGTAAATCTAGCTCTTTAATAAATTCCCTAACTTCTTCCTCAACCACTGCAAAGAGTTTCATGTGATTAGAAGAAAAACTACCTTATCTTTGCCGTTATTACCTGTGCCCTTTGAGAATTATCGGCAGGATGTTCTTTAAATGCCTCAAATATTGGTTATACTTGTTGGGTGATTTTCACCTCTCTTTCCCCTTCAAACTTGTTGGGATGATGTCTTCGTAAATGAGTTGCACTGTTCGATGTCTTTCCATTCGGGATAAAACAATTCTTGTGGCACAATACTTACAGATGGTTATACTTTTATACCCCCCCCCCCATTGTCTACATCTTTATAAGGAAATCCAAAGGGATCCCAAACTGCAGACTTGTAAGCACCAGAGGGAATTATATTAAACTCCATATCAAATTGCTTTCCATAACTTTTTTCAGGTGATGATACTTAAATGAAATCTTTAAAAAAATACTGATTTCTTTGAACTAACAAAGAAGGGACTAATTCTTTTATAGTGGTGACCTCGATATTTAAGGCGTAATGGATATTTATGAAGTAAAATATATACTGAATTTTGTAAAATATTATAACCAATGTAATTAGCCAGGTTTATTTGTATTTGTTGTCATGTAAAATATATAAACCAGATAAAGAATGGTAAAAAAACCACCAAAATTTTACAATATCTAAATATTAAATATGTGATTATACGGACGGCACCGAACCGCTTTACAAGCACGTACTGAATCAATCCTTATATCTCCCAATGAAGTCAAAATATAGGGATACCCCACATCTTTTCTTCTTTTTAGTTTTATTATTAATTGCTTAGACTTATTATTGATAATTACAATAGTACTGAAATAAGACAGTTACAGCTTTAGAATGTTGTACCTTGTAATCTTTAAATCAACGTCTGAATACAATTTTGCTTTGGGTTGTTGTAAATATAGAACAGCTTACTTTCTCAACATCCGTTTTTATGTATTTACAATATATTTAAGCAGGAACATATAGCTACACAAAGGATTCACCATATGCTTAAGATAGGCGGTGTTTTATAACATAAGCTTCATATGTATTGAAAATTTCACGCCTTTAAAAATAGTTTTCTATTATTAGTCACTCAATGCTACTAATATTGCTTCCTCCTCCATATCTGTTTCCAAGAATGAAACCCTTATTAAAGACAACATTTTGAAATTCTCAAGAAAAGTTTGATCAACCAATTTTAAAAGAGGATCTCAAGTATAAATGGTGAAACCAAAAGCCATTTTTGGATGTAAACAGTGGCTGATATTATAGTTAATCAAAACTTTGAAAGAACATGGAAGTCGGAGGATTTAGAACTTTGATGGGGCATTCCTTTAAAAAAAATAAGTAAAATGAAAGTTTATTTTTAGAAAAGATGACATCAGTTTATTGGAGGGGCAAATACGCTCTCTATAGTCCCGATTATGACTGTCATTAGGGGTACTAATTATTAGTAAAGTAAATAATATGCAGACAAATCTAGATTAAAACTAAGTTCTGATAAAATCAATTTTATCATACTGTTTATTCTGTGACAACTTATCATAAAAGCAACAATTATAAAAAAAACCTTCATATCGACTTTCATTTATTCTAAAAATTTATGCGAGGAAAAAACATCAAATTGACTACTATACCTATATACATTATAAAAAATAACCATACTTATTGTACTACTCATACACGTTGTTACCTTTGTTATATCTCACAGTCTTCTCTCCAAAAAGAAAGAAAAAAATGTCTTATAATTGTTGGTACTTATCTAATTATTTCTAACCGTCGAATTATGTTTCAATAATTATAGATATTTGTTAGCAAAATAACATGACCTAATTTAAATTAAACCAATCCACGTTCAGAACAGTGATAATGGGAAAATAAGCAGACAAATCGACAGCTGACAGTAAAATATCTGTATAACTTTGTTATGAATATTTACAGGTATCTATATACATTCTACAAATTTACATATTAGTTTAAAAGTTTAGATGCACTTGTGATGAGAGCAACAATGAAACTAAAGTGTTTCTTACCTGTTTTTCATTGGATATGCCATTTATGATAAACATGTCCTTGTGATAGGGCCGACTTTTATAACTAAATTTTGGGCTGATTTTTTAGCATTTTTTTAAAATAATATAGTAAAAGTTGTCTTTGGACTCTTGGAATCATGAAGTGTGTTGCATTATTTTACTACAGCTTTACTATTTTACTATAGACAAAGTTATATAAAGTGATATATATTAATTTAGCAAAGTTTGCCTGTTTATCTATTAGTTTGTTTGATTGTCTGGTGAGGTCTCATTTTTAACAACGAGCGTGTTTACCTTATATTTAATTAGAAAAGGGAAGTATACATACAAAATAATGAATTTGACAGATGAGGCTTAGCAATTAATTACGCTCAGCACCTCATCCCATTAAGACGGAAGTGTAGATTTTTCTACATGGCAACTTTAAACTTGTAATATCACCATGAATATCTAATTTATTTGAACTTTTTTTTGCTAAGAACGCTCGTGATGAACGAGATAATCTTATTATAATATTTTTTAGATATGTAGAACATTTAATATTACTATATAATAGCTATATTCATAGAAACAAGAACAAAAATGGTGCGCCTATCATTTTGAACATTTTGTAACGACATTTTGACTTTTCGCTTTAATAAATACTTTTTTTTATTTGATACCTACATATTAAAAGAATGACAAAGAGATATAAGTACAAATTTTGAGCGTTTTAATCCATTTTTATTTAAAAATATATCATTTCGATATGAGGGAGGCTTTATCAAATGTCTTTTTTGTTTGGATAACAATTAAAAGAGTCTGTTCTGTAATTTTTTTGGCATACATTTTTGCATGTTAATATTTAATTGTTAAATAATAATCAGATAATATATGTGCCAATTTTGAGACATATTGATTCATATTTTATTTGAAAAAAATAACATTTCAAACGAAAAGCTGATCAAATTAAGAAAAAATGTAAAACCTTTGGTCTCAATGGGTTAAGAAAGAAAGGAAAAGGAGATAATTTATAAATTTGGTTGTAAATCCTGAGACTTTTTGGGTGCAAGTTTTATTGTTGTTGGCAGCCTATTTTGTCAAGCAGTTATCATATTTTTTTTCATTTTTGAGAAGAAAAAATATAAGTTTTGAGTAACACTGAAATTACGGAAAGTTACACTGATGATTTGTTGGGGAGTTACCCTCTATTATGATAAAACAAAGTGTGTCTATTCGTCAATGCCTAATAACTCCGAACAACAACGTGGGCTACCACTATTTCTAACAAATAGTACAAAATAGTATCAAGTAGTAAGTGTAAACACTGATTTATGAAAGTTCCGACGCATATATGTCGAAGGCTCTTCATTGCTTGGAAGACATCGTAAAGGGTTTCAAAAATGCACTAAAAATCCATTTGGAAACAATATTTTTTACAGCATATTTTTAATAAGTTTACCTCAGGAGTTAATCACATCAAACTGAATTTTTAAAGCACTCAGAGAACATTACAAATTCGCGCCTCCAAATTGTCTTTGTACATAAATCGATTTAAAAATGTTCAAATAGAAAGATATATTAATGATATGATACTTTATTTAAAGCAAGAAAGAGGGGAAAAAATAAAATAATAAGAAAATAGTATTATTATTAGATTCTTTGTATATCTCTCCCGACCTTTCTCCCAAAAAGATAAAAATATAGACTCAAAATAAACTAATACATAGTCAATTACTCTGTTTTGCTGTTGGACTCTTTAAAAGTAAGGATATTTACAATTTAACGAGATTTAATTTGAGTTTAACTAATTAACGTTCAAATCACCATTAGGAAACCGGAGCGTAGATATACCAACAGCTGAGAAAAAATACATAGGAGTTGTTGATACTTTGGACAGAAATGTCATTGTGAACAGTTAAATGTTCAAATTATAAATTAATTATATCAGTTTATGTAGGTGTATGTATAAGGTCAGAACCGGTTTTAGCGTGAGCAGGCATAGAACAAAAATATATGTGAGGGCTCTTTTCTTTTTTGCTTAAAAAACATTTGATTTAAAAAAAAAATTAGAATCGATTATAAAATTACTTTAAACAAAAATAAAATGACCGTCTTTATGAAGCTTTTTTTTCTCAAACCACATTTTCTATTAAATACTATAAATATTTGATGGAATAACGTTTTTTTATTTGATTTAAATGAACTTTATTATCAGTGTATAAAGTTACATCTAAAAATAAATCTATGGAGCGCAGGAACCTAATCGAGAGCGGAACCTTAGCTATTGCCCTCTGGCCTTGTATATATGTAAGTATATAAGCTTTTCAAATATTCATTGTGTCTCTCAACTTTTTTTCCTTTAAAAAGAGAAACCTTATCGTTATCCGTTAAACCTTATCCGTTAGAGTTGAACTATTATTTGGTTTATATTTAAAAGATAATTGTTCATAGTTGAACAATAGCCAATTCGTATTTTCTAATCGAGTTTAAAATGGTAAAAATAGTATAATCCAATAGCTAACAAATAAAAACAGTGTAAATTTTCATTTAATCTAGGAAAATTAAATCACAGAATATTTTAAGGTACTTGTAATTTTCTAAGAAAATAATTTGGAAGATGATTCTTAGAATCAATAACGTTAAAGATATAAAAATCACATCCACATTATAAAATGATTAATACTTTACAATCTAAAAAGACATTTTTATATGTTTTAGTATTAGCAGGGTAAATAAATTACAACTTCTAGTGGCGTTTCCCCCTCCCAACCCATTTATTATATTTGGGTATATCTATGTAAATACATTAGAAAAAGAAAAAATATATATAAAAAGCCTACTTTTCTGTTCTTATTTTTTACATATAAATATATACTCATATACATACTCGCACATAGGCTATAAGCCAGGTACCTACCTACACTATCAATATTGTATACTTACAAAGAAGACATTTTGGCTCTTAGAGTATCATTTACAAAGTAATTGAAGACAAAAAAATAATAAGAAGGGAGAATGACGATAATAAAAAAAAATATTGTAGCACTATAATTTTATTATACTACTAAAATACAATACAGAGTCATAATTCTCTACCTTATTTTTTTGATGTAAAAAGCACACAAACAAACCTTTGTATCCACAAGGGGTTGTTAATGTGGTCTCAAATGAGAAAAAACAAAATTTATGTAGGTCCAAGTACATGAAGGATTTCCTTCCGGAATATTAACCATCAGAAATTTGCCCTCAACGATAAGTTTTGACTACTGAAGCGACACATAAAACTCATAAAAGGATCTGTTGATAGTTTTTCCTATCTGTAGATGAGTGACAATAAAATTTGCCTTCTAATTTCCCAAATTGTACCTCATGCACACGACATTTGTGAAGAATAATCATGGTACCTAGAAACTAGTTCGATACCATCACAGCCACATCAAACAACCTTTTACAAAATTACCTATTCATCAGGCCAACGGGTTGTATAAACTTTGGCAATGAAATGACGTAGCTCAATGGATAACACGCTCGGGAGAAATTATTCTCTTGAACTCAACTCGGTTTATTCTAGTTAAGAAAATGTACATATAAAGCTCCTTGGATTCGAAAGTTACTCTAAAAATTGTTTATCTATGAAAATTTCTAAACTTCTATTGCATGAGAAGGCTAGGTGAAGTTTGAAAAATTTATAGTAACCTTTTCATACTCAGGGGACACTGTTGTCCCATACATTGAATGTTGCTTACTGCATTTTTCTTAAGACGAACTTTTTTTTGTTTGATAGCTCAATGTCAAACTATGTTTTATTTTTATAACGATTCGCTAAAAGTGAGTTTTAAATATATTTCTTTAGCTACTAAATATCATCTTTTTCCCAAATTAAAAAAACAAAACAAATTTAAACATTTATAACTTTTTTATTTTTGAAGAGAGATCTCTTAATAAAATGTATAAGTATGTTTTATATATATATTGAGACATAAAATATTATTAATTTCTATTGTTTGTATTTTCTGGGATGATGGTGTCCTTTTGGTTGTAATGAAAGTTTTTTTGTTTTTTTTTGCCAATGTACATATTAACTGGTATCGTTTGGGTAATATCCTTTGTTCTACTGCTAATTTTTAAATACATTCAGCTGAGTTAAATATACGTGATGTATTTAGAACAAAGCAAATAAATATACTTTCAAATTAATGGAGTCTTATCAGTGACTCTCTCTGAAGGGTTGGATAGAGACACAAAGATGATATTGATAATGTGGTAAATGATTCATATACTGACGATTGAAGTTAAAATATACGATAGATTCCAAAAAGAAAAAAAAAACAACGATTTGAGCCTGACTTAATTGTTTAAATGAAGCAACACCAATATCCTAGGAGATATCAATGAAAAAAAAAAAAGAAGAAGAACACTTAATGAAGTATTTGAAAAAATAACTTCAATGGGTGACTTGATAAGCATAAAGGTGTACCATATTAACAGTTATGTCCAACAAAATTGCCGAAACTTTAAAAAAACTAGGACAAAATGTGTGTATTGTGTAAGAAAAAATAAATAAAATATAGTTATTGTGGCTGGTGATGTACTTTTAGTTGCATTATTGAAGTTGCTTTTAAAATTCTAAGAAAAGGTGTACAAAACTATTCTTTCAGATTATTTTCTGCTATAAAATATAATGGATGATACAGTTTAAATTGCATACAATTTAGAAGTAATTTGGCATAAACAACTCAAGATTTTAGTATTTTTTCTAATAAACTATTGAAAAAAATCTACCAGTGACAATTTTAAAAGCAATTTCTATATTTCAGCTAAAATTAAATAAAGTACATTAGCTTCAGTCTCAAAATTAGAATTTTGATTAAAATATATTACATTGTGTTCCGGAAAAATTGAATATAGTCGATATTTTAAAGGAAGTTTATGGTAGTATTGTTCATATCAAGGTACTTTTGAAAGCTCATAGTATAGCAACTAACTCAATAGGTATGGAAAATAATGATTATTTCATTGTAAAAGTACTTTTTCTTCATTTCTGCTTACTTATGATTTAACAAGTACTCAATACCTATTTCATTAAGTACGTCGTTCTATACTATGGTTTGTACACATTTATATCAAATATAATCTGCTGATTCATTAAAATTACGTTTTTATACTTCGTGCAAGGGAAGGTTCTTCAAAATATTTTTTATTTACTAATATGAAACACGAAACAGATATTAAAAAAAGTGCATTTTCTTGACAATTTTGTCCGTTGCAAAATATATATGCAATTACTAGTGTTGAGACTTGGTCCGAAATCTTTTTTTTTTTTTTTGTGGACCAATTGGGACCAAAATTTCACTTTATGAATTAAGGTTAGCTCTTAATTTTAGAACAAGGCCAGTCTCAGCCAAAGTTGGGCCAAATTAGTTAAAATTAGAACGTTTTCAGACCATTCTAAGATTTCCAGACCGCAAGCCAAAACTACATAGTACATACCTACAAGTCTATGGTTACAATATATAGGTCTAAAGATTTTTTTTAGGAGCAAAAAAGTGAAGCTTGAGCGTGGTAATGTGAATCTTTTATTCACAAAAACATATTAGTTGGACAACTCATATTTTAAAATAATTGAGCACGACATTCAAAACTTTTTTTCGATGTGAAGTCGAAAAATTCATTATGTTTTAGTCACTGAAACTTCTAACATTATAGCTTACTTGAGCAATGTCAAAATGGATTTGTAAATCGTTTAGCCTATAACACATTTTCTATAAGAATAAAAAGTACTTAGAAATATACAGTTACTATAATTTTAAAAAACCCCACAATTCTGATCACCCCTAAAATTAATGGGCCCCAAAGGGTTTAAACTGTTTGATGATAGAGTTTTGACACTGTTCGCTTCCAAATTAATTCCCCTTATTAATTATGTCTCTTAATTTTTTATTTATCTTAATGATATGCACTTAAAGAGGTAACTCTAGAAGGCAGAGCATCAAATTTAAATATAAGTTATACCACATACACTTTTCTCTCCATTTTTCAATTGTGTTCCGTGACCCGAATAAACTAACCCATGTAGATATAAGAGTGGTCAATCTGAGTAAGAGATTGTAATAAATATCTAGAGTTCTATCTGTATCATTCAAGAGTAAGTTACCCGAGTAAGCCAATGTCGAATTCTGCTGCAATAGATTTATACCTACATTCAGACACAATACAATTACTAAAAAATAACATAGTGACCATGGTTTACTCATATGTGTTGCAGGAGATCATGGTTTTTCTAGTGAGCCTCTAATATTTTTTCATGAAAATATCAATTATTTTTCAGAACAAATTTGGAACTACAAGTTTTAACACTTTTCAATTTGATGATGTTTTATAGTTTCATTTTTGGGTCTTTTAAATACTTAAAAAAAATGGCCCATATATTGCAAATAGACTGCCTGAATACTGGTAGGATTGTCTAAAAAGATAGGAGTAATTGGTACCTTGCCCCACCTTCTACGCTTATAGTCATTCACTATGCTTACTCTGAAAATTCTTTGGTATTAATAACTGGTTAGATATTCTTATGGTTATTAATTGGAAAAATAGGTATATTTTTGGTAGAGCAACTGGCAAACTAGAATTACGCCTCATTTCCTTATGGACCTCTTCCAATTGTCTGTATTGTTTGTCGTTTAGCCTTTAGGTCATTTTTTGGTGGAGTATCGGGCAAAGAGGAAAATAAAACTTATAAAATCAAGCTCCACAAAATCCATAAAAAACAATATATACAATAGGAAAGGGTCCATTTTTCTTTCCAAAATTAACTCCAAATCCAGAGTACTTGCGCCTAATATCCTATTCAAATTCCTCAATAGTAGCAATAAAAAGAAAGAAAGCCACCGGGTATCCCTGTCTGCAGTTCCTTTTAAGAAGAATTAGAACATTTTCAAGACCATCCAAGGTGATTGTAGAGGTCACATTTAATAAAAGTGCCCTCACTGGGCCAAAAAGACGATTATAGAATCAAACGCTTTGCTGAAGTCAATTGCAATAATAGCACCGAACATATTATTCGAACCCAATGATTCTATCGAACATTGAATGTTGCGTGATTTATCTGAAATCTTCCTGTTTTTCAAAAAGCCTTTCTGATGGGCTCCGATTCTTTTGTAGAGAATCGGCTCTAACAGCCGAAAGGACCCTATAAGATTCGTTTAACACCGTTATGGGTCTCTAATCATTGATATCCAAATCATCCCCTTTCTTTGGAATGAATACAACCCGACTTTTAGAGACTGACTTTGGCTATTCCCCAAAATTTTACATAGGAAGGGAGTGATTTCATTTCCAAAAGATTTAAAAAATACACCTCCCACTCCATCGGTACCAGAGGCTTTATTATCCTTGAAAAATGTCGTAATATATTCATTTATATTAGCGGATGTGAAAACTGGAGTATATGTTCCCTTTTTTCTAACTGGAATTTTTGGACTCGTTATACCAACTAAGGATTGAAAAGAATCGTGAAATGCACTAAAGCTGTCCGCCGTTTACATAAAGTATTTTCATTATGTATAACTTTGCTTATTGATGATGCTGTTATGTTTTCTTTCATCTTCAGGTTTTTTATACGCTGAGCGTGGCTATTTTTCTTATAACACCTTTTTCTTCCTATCATCTTCCGAAACATCTGATATTCAATAAGTATTAATTAAGTCTGGCGTGTTGCTTCTTAAAAAAAGGGACACATTATCTAAATTATATCATCCATATCTTTTTTGTATTACTGCAGCCCTTGCATCTCTAACATATTAACATGATGATAATTTAATGATCTTGTTAAACTTTTTAGTGGCTTGCTTGCCAGAAACATTTGAATCAAAAGAGTCGACTGGTCTAGTTTTCATGGCCCTTTGAACCCCTTATTTTTCAAGAATCCATATCGGCATTTTGAAACTTCGAGTTCCCAAAAGGCTGTAGAGAGCATCCTTTTCTTGTTTCATTCATCAGATTCATTTGTACTCAAACCACAGATTCCGTTCTCCAAAATATCCGTAATATTGTATAAAAATGGTCTGTAGTACTTTTGGTAGATAGAAAAACAGGTCGATTTTTGGTGGTGTATAGGTGAAAGAAGCAAAGTGAAATATGGAATATTAGTTCCACTTTTCCCCTTCTTCATTGCTCTTTTTCTCCTTTATCGTCTTCAATTTTGTTGGAGATACTCTGACTTTTTGCCAATTCTGTCATCATTGTGTTTGTTTATATTTGGGGAATCTAAAAATTTTAGGGACCTATATGCATTCCCTCAATAAAATACTGTTAATTACTAATTAGAAAGACAAACATTCTTAAAAGTCACGAGAAAACATTGCTCAGTGAGTCATATCCGTGTCTCAGACTCTGTTGAGAAAAAATAAAGTGAGATGTCATCAATGCAATGGATTACTCCAATATATGATCCTTTATTCACTGTTTGTTCCTTTCTCTGGATTTTTATCTTAGCCTAGGGACAACGTGAAGTCTCTCCGAAAGGATTTTTCTTTAACTCATCATGGTAGCCGTTAGGGAAATATCAATTGTTGTATCATCCTAAACTCTTGATTTTCAAATTTTCAAGCTTCTTATCTAATGGGATCTCTTATAATTATAACTCTATTATATCTCTTCCATTTCAAAATTTAAATTACTGTGATCATTAAATTTGGTCTATACTTCTGGAGTATTTGGTGAAAATATTCAAGGACTTGGCCTTGTAAGAAATGACTTGAGACACGATAGGACTTGTAGTATGATCACTTTTCCCCACCTTGCCTTCTAACATATTCTTATTTAATTTTCAAACACTGTAAAGTTTTGTTAGTCAATTAAATGACTGGTGAGAATAAAAATTAACCAAATACATGATAGGGTAAATAAACCTTCCTTCTTCCATTGTATCTTTGTCTGTTAAAAACTGGACTTTTTCATTAAAGAATCCATGAAAAAGATACAGCAATTGGGACGGGTTTATAGGGACTACTTTAGTTCTACTTTGGTCGTGACTCCAACAAAAATCGATCTATTTGTTTATAAACTTATTTGATAATCACTCTAATAAAAAAATTAACTTGCAGGGTTTTAATGGTCGTCTAAAATGTCATTCAGAATCAATTTCAAACCAAGATTAAAGTAGACTATTACCTATAACATGCTTGTAAATACCAGTTTAATTAAACACTTTTACGTTACTTAGATCAAGCAAATCAAAATCTTAGATTTTATCAAAAATAATCCAACACTCAGAGAATTCTTGATCATAAATCAAAAGTCTTATGAAAATAAACTAAAACTGATCTTTCTTGCTAAAAAATCCCACGTTTGCTTTAGTATTAATGGTTTATGACTTTCTATTGCTATAACACATTGTAAGTTTGAAAATAGGTTTGTAATAGCAATAAGGCAAAATAATGTGAGCTAATTCTTTGTAAACAACTCATTTAATATCATCTTCTTCTTATCTATCTATTAATTTTTTTAAACTATTAAAGAAAAATACTTTTACCATTGTTGTTACAACAGACACATTAATTAAATGTGTATTAGTAAATCTTTAAATATATTTCTCTTATCTAATTGCTTTCCTTTAATTGTGTTTGACATTTTTTTTATATTAAATTTTGATGTTATTTATATAAAGTTGTAATAAAAATAGCATGATATTTTTATTGCTTAATAATTATTTTTAAACACAAATAACCTTGGTTTTTGTTTAATTCATCTTTCAAAAATATATCCATAATAATAAAGTAAAGTTTGTCTTTATGTTAGTATGAATGTTGAAAATATAAAAATGAGTCATCGGATGTACTGTATATAATGATACATCATCTATAACTTAAACATATTTTGATCTAATAAATTATAAAGAAGTCGTATTAATGACATATTGCAGGCGTGCATAGATAACATCAAACGTGTATACAAGATGTACAGTAGATAGTGCTTCCTGATGTATATCATATAAATATTTTTGATATAAGAAGTAATAATGTAGTTGAATTAATTAAATTTACAGATGTGTGTGTTTATATAAGAGACTATTTCTGCTTCTTTTTTTTTGTTATTGGTCTCTTACGTTTATCATAATTTATGTGCATTTTTATTATAAGTTTCAAGTTAAGATTTAAATAAAATATAAAGGCTGGTATGTAAAAAGTTGATTTTGTTTGTTTTTATTAGGGAGCCCTCTTTAGACTAAAGTGCATATTAGTTATCCAACATTTTTCCCCCTCAAACTCTTATTGTTATTCTTTCATTCATGATACGAATTGAATTTAATATGACTGTATTGAGTGTACTCATGAAAAACGAAAAATAACACTTAGGATTTCTTGTGGAGCTATCTTCTTTATTACTAAAGCAAAATATGTCTTTTAGTAGAGCCTTAATTATACCGGATAATACTTTTATTATTGTATAATTAAATCATTAATTGTACGTAAATTAATTTTCCTTGGATAACTTGGAAATTATACTAACATTCAACCAGGAAGTATTTTTGAAAAACGAGCAGAACAAATCGCAGTTCATATTTTTCGTATCAAATGAGTGGCGAAGAGAAGGTTCGTAACAGTTTAGGGGGATGCAGACACTCAAATCGTTTCACCCTCATTAAAGTGTACAAAAGACAGCAACAAATATGTAACGGATATTCTAGATGCTGTTGATGTTTCATTGGGAAATTGGTATGTATCTTTACATGCTTTCAGATGCACCAAGTAAAAAAGAGGACAAAGAAACGAAAAGAATTGAAGATTTGGTAATTTAAACTGGGAATGTCATCACAAGTCATATCTTGTTCATTCATGCCTGGTCGGGTTGTGATACTACGTTTGAATTATTTGGACAGGGTTAACTTCATTTCGTATTTTATTAATACATCTAGGAATTTAACGATGAACTTCGTTCTAATTACTGGTTTCACATAGTTGACGATGATACGTCTCGTCGTATTATTTTTAATTTAATTTATGTTTGTCTTGTTTTTGAGCTTTGTAAACCAAAAACACAAACCCACATAAAGTGTTTCTGCTAAAAAAACTGAACACTTTGAGTAACCATTAATAGATCACTTACGCCTAGCACGCAAGATATACTCACATCTATCAAAATGTTCAGGGTTTTTTAAATTTATACTTTTATATTAGAAAAAACAAGTTCTCTGAAGAAGTTTGAGACAACCCGTGTCTTTCAAGAATCTGCTGAAGTATTTGAGGACGAAACAGCCACAGTATAGGAAGTAAAGCAAAAAGGACCTGAAATGTTAATGTTTAGGTAAATGAAAATAATACTACATAAGCATATACGCTCATGAAAATTTGCTACCTTAGAGAATCCCCAATAAAATTTGTGTTTAGATTTTATACAAATTATATCTTTTATAGCTGCGATGGAAAAGGAAACTGTATTATGGAAGATTTGTGTTATCATCAGTTCAGTCCGCTTGATTGGGCTGAAACTATTCAGTTACAGTTACGAGCCTATCATGACAGATTTTAGCGGGGCTCCAGATAATATTCTTCGCTTCATACGATGCAATTGTAACGTATCCAAGATATGGCCTTGCAGTACCAACGTTTGTGGCTGCGGGAGACACAGGCTTTCATGTGTTTCCACTTGTGGTAATCACAATGGAGTTGAGTGCGAGAATTGTGGCCATGAGGAAGTTTCATCAGACGAAGACAGTGTTGAAAGTGATTAGGAAGCAGATAGAAATATATTTGATATCTTTGATGTTTAAAATCTTTATAGATCAAAAGCTTTCAATTTTTTCGGTTTTTTCGAGTAGAAAAATATGTATATATAATACATGGTACTTGTGTGCCAGTTTCATGATCCTAGCATTTTTGGTACAGTTTTTAACCGGGCTATTGGAGGGTGGAGGACAATTGAAAAGTTAGTTATGATTAAATTTGACAGAAGTACTCCCCTTTCCTCTAACTGCAATATTTCCCCCCCCCAAAAAAAACCAATCAAAGCGGATTTTAACTATATGTTAAGTTACATAGAATTACACTTCTTTTGGTACCAAATTTGTTAAGTTACGAATTTTTTCTGGGTTGAACCCTAATACGACTATACTATTAGTCAAGTATCAAATTCCTCATGGAAAGACTGTGGCCGAGTTACTAATCTTTTAATATTTTTAGAAATATAAGCTTTACATCATCAACTCCTGTAAGAGTCTGCCCCTCTGATAGAAATTATTTGAAAGAAAAGAATAAAAAATAAAATTTCATATAAACTGTATTTACGATATAATTTCTGAAAAATATGTCAATATTAAAAAAAAATAATTTATAATATTGAAAATTATTATATTTTTTTAATACACGCAATGTTAAGACTTTAACATTATTTTAAGGCCTGAAATTAAATATTGTAACCTATAAACAGAAGAATGTAGTAGATGTATTGAAGTGTAGAAAATATTGAAAATTAAATTTTTTTTATATAAACTAAAACAAAAATTATAAATAAGTACAAACATATGTATAAGCCAATATATACTTAGAAAAATCCTGAGCACACCGTTTTAAAATATTGCATGCTCCAGAAAAAATATACATATATATTTTTAACATTTCACTTAACAAAATTTCAACTTTTGTTTCTATCCAAAAGCTGTTTATTTACTGTTGTAAAAATAAATTGATAACTAGAGTTGAATAAAATATGCCTTGCCGATGCGTAAAAATAAAAGAAACAAAAAAATAACATGGTAACTATGTACATATCTACTGATGAAAATCTGGTATATTTTTTTAGCTGGCCAACTTTTTTGGAATTGGTAACTTGAAAAATATATTTTCTTTTCCTTTGCAGTTGTCACTCTCATTAATGATCTAATGAAACGTCATGAGCATTATTCTTTCTCTCCTCAAAAAAATTATTCTAATGCCGTAGTAGTGGCCATCCTTTCTTAAATAGATTCAATGATATTCTAAACCTGATTGAACATTCGCATATGTTCATAAAAGATGGAACTTACCCCTGAGGATTTGTTGCAGAGTTAAAATTGTAAGTCCTTGTTGGACTAAGAGTAGAATTGGGGATCAACATCGGATAATTCTATCTAATATCTTTTTCTCCTTCATCCCTAGTCACAGCTGATTGTAGCTGATCTAATGATGAAACGTTAGGAGCATTATTCTTTCTCTCCTCCAAAACATTCTTCAAATTGTCAGGGAAACCATATTGACTTTTGCTTTCTTTTTTTTAGCATGCCCATTCTACTCTGGATTTTCATCACAGCTGATATGTATAAAAATACAAATCATTTTTTGGTATGTAAAAAAAAGAAACCAAAAATTAACATTGACATAACATGAAATGGAGGATCGACATTGTCTATGTCGATCCTCAATATGGACTGAGATTTATGTTTTTTTCCTTCCTCTCATAGCTCCTCGCAGTTAATCTAATTAAACGTCATGCAGCTAAGCAGCTTTCCTACAAAACATTATTCAAATTGTCTTGGGCACTACGTTGATTTTCGGATTCTTTTCTTTAAGTGTATTATTTTCAACTATGCTTATGTCTATATTACTTCATTTCTCAGTAATAAAGAAATACGATTTGTCAATGCTATTACAGTGTTAAAACACAATTTTATCTTCTTGACTTCATGTCAACTTTCAAGTTATGCTCCATGTGATTTTTTCTTCCATAATACTTACACAGAAAATTATACAATCCAATTTACCATTACAAAGGTTAAGAGTATTTTTTTTGAGTTAAAACATATTTAAAAATTGCATAACGCCATATTTTTGAGATTTTAGCCTGCTAAATTTTCAATACAATGCTTTTTCTTTGAAAAATGTGCTTAAACTTATTTTTATCAAATCGTATCAATGTATAAATAATTTTCCTTAGAACTCATACCCTGCAATTCTAATTCTATTCAGAGTAATTAAAGTTACATACCATATTTAATCCTAATATTTATTCTAGTAATGAGCAAAAAAAAAACCGACATAACTAAACCATTTTCTATTAAAGATAGATTACTTTGAGTTATTTCTGAGACTGGATAATGAATTAGGTATTCAATTAGCATATACTTAGGAATAGGGACATAAAAATTCTCAAAATCATCGTGACCATACATTCTAAAAAAATATATGCTGGTAAATGAGAAATTAAGAATGGTATTTATTTAGAATATTGAATACTCATTGTAATCCACAAAATACAAATAAAATAAACATTCAACTTGTATTATGATTTGAATATAAATCAACTCACATGTAATTATTATTGATTGAAACTCAAAGAATTCATCAAGATGAATAAGGAATTCTGAAAGTTATCAAAATATAAAATATATTGAACTTTAAAACTCGCTTTTTATTTAAGTTGTTGATTTGATTATAGCCAAGTATAATTTTTGGTTTTAGGGCACTTAATTGAGATACATTTAGCTGAAGAACCACTTTGCTAAATGACCACTTTGCCAAAAAATAATAATTAATTAAAAAATTCTTAATGATTGCAATTTGTGGAAAATAATCTAACATTTTTTCTTTTAAAATTGAAAAATCATTAATAGAAATCATAATTACATAGTATTCAGCATAAATAATCATCAAATATTCTTATTATTTCTTTTGGCAAAGTTATCAAGCACGATATTTTTTTAATTTTATATTGGAAAGGAACATTTATCATATTATTGATAAACTTTTTGTAATTATTTGAGAACATCCTATAGTCGGCCTAATGTTATAAGGCATAAACGCTTCATTATAGTTCATGGAATGATATCAATCCTTAATATGTCAAATTCCACGCCCTGCTCTGTCCCTGTTATTGATCCTTGGGAAAACGTACCAGGTTTTATAGCGCTTACTATAAGGCATCATTTTTGTCTTAGATTGGACTGAAATGTGATACTAAATACAATTTATCAATTAAACTCGCTCATAATTTTTTTTAATGTTATACCTATGTAGTGTTGGAAATCGTATATATTTATGGGCATGTTAAGAAAGAGAAACCAAAAACATGGTAACCCTTAAAATTTGAATTATAGTTTAGTTGTCATGACGTTCATTTGATCAGCTACAATCAGATGTGACAAGAAAAGAACGGGAGAAGGAAATAAACAAGGACATGGACAATAATTACTC
The DNA here is from genome assembly GCF_016086655.4 of Lepeophtheirus salmonis. Classification (NCBI taxonomy): domain Eukaryota; kingdom Metazoa; phylum Arthropoda; class Copepoda; order Siphonostomatoida; family Caligidae; genus Lepeophtheirus; species Lepeophtheirus salmonis. The sequence goes on from NC_052134.2 coordinate 41,959,581, forward strand.
CTATGTCGATCCTCAATTCTACACGGAGTACAACAAGGACTTACAATTATAATTCCACAACAAATCCTCAAGGATACTCTCCGTCTTTTATGAGCACACGCGAATGTTCTATCAGGTGTCGAAAATACTAGAAGAATAATTCACTATTCAGGCGTTAAATAATAACGAAAACAACTGAGGAAAAGAAAATTCATTCTTCAGTTTACCAATTCCAAAAAAGTGGGTCAGCTAAAGAACACACACGATTTACATTACAAGTTATACCTTTTTAGAAATACAACAAAAATAATATGCCATTATTTTTAATTGGATGCTAATACAGCCAAGATAGGATTATGATGACATCACTTGCAGATATGTACTTCATTTATGACGGGATATTAAATTTTTTGGAACCTTATATCCCAAGTATTTATAAATCCATATATTTATTTATATCAAAAGAAGTACTCTTATCCTGGCTTACTTACACTTAATATCATCTACAGTATTTTTCTTGATCTTATATTACAATTAAATGTGACAATTATGTTATATACACGTTACATGCGAGTCTTTGATCAATCCATAGCAAAAATCAAATGACTTTCGAAAGAAATGTTTATACATATTATATGTATGTAAGATACAATACATAATTGAGGATCCAATAACAGATGATATTATTATACATATTCCCGTGTAATGAAGATAAGGATACTCAATTTGATTTCAAGAAAAGAAAAAATAAATTGATGATATTATCATGGCTTTGAGTATACATACATATCTATGCCTAGTGCCTACATATATGTTCATCTTTTTCTAGTTTTTTTATATTGCTCAGATACCAATGAGAATGGAAAATATAAAGACATTGTTTAAAGCATCACTATAAGAATCACTTTTGTTACATACAAATTATTTAATGATCAGTCATATATATTTAAAATGGATTTATATCATTCTCAAATGTACATAGCATGGGGACACGATTGTGAAAGTATAAATTCATTAGAATATGATCTCTATTGTATCTTCTAACCATTTTTCCGAAAAGAAATTGAAAAAAATCCAAAATCAATAGTCCATAGTGATACGAAATTGTTCAAAGCGTCACAAAAACATTTTTCAACACATTTTCCAAAATATTTAAACTTTAGTAAATAGCTATGGATTTTCGAAATATTTTTCCAAAAAAGTTAATACTTGAATTTAAAAAAATTATACTAATTTCTTGTGAATAGCTGTGGATTTTTGATTTTTTTTTGAAAAAATTTAATGTTTGAAATTTTTTTTCAAAAAATTAAATTTTTAGTCCACAGCTTCACATTTTTGAAATTTTTTCACAAAAATTTAATTTTTTGTGAATATCTGTGGATTTATGAAGTTTGGAACCCCCCAAAAAAAAAAAAAAAAAACATATATATATGTTGGGAAGATTAATCGGAATCGTAGAATTGGGTGTTTTTCTGGAATCGGAAAGATAATTTTTAATTTGTGAAACTGATTCGTATTCATTACTTTTCTAAGTTATGAAAAAAAAACAAAAAAACCTCCCCATAACTGAAGTCCGTTCTGTTACCTTTCTTTTATGATTAAGGTCATTCTTCCATCAGTAAATATTCTTGGAATGAGAGCGTCCTTTTCCATAGATTTCCAAATCGACGTTAAATACTGCAAAATGCCCTTCTTTTCCAGTTTTCCAATTATTCCATCTGAGCCACATACCTCATAGGATTTAAAGTTCTTGTTCTCAAAATTTCCAATAATGTCTTCTGAGACGATAGTGCCCCTGTGTCTACTTGTACAAGGCAAGCATTCCGATCCCCTCGAATAATATTTAAAGGGAGGCATTTTGATTTTTTTCGTTTTATAGTCAAGCTTGAAATCCCATTGAACAATCTTTGGGTCAGATGAGGACTCTGGAAGGTATTTTGCATTCGTTTTATCAATAAAACTAGATGAAATCAACACTAAATCTATTCTTGAAGTTTTGTTTCCTGTTCTCCTTGAAATCTTTTCATTCAGTGAAATCATACCATATTCCTCTACAATATTAACTTCTTTAAAATTTTCAAGTTTGGAGTACAAATGTTACTTAACCCCACATTTATATCATCAACAATAGCAAGAGTGTGATAATTTCTCTTATGGAATAATTGGATGTTGCTCAAGTGATTAACTTTTTCCATAAAATTCAACGTTTTATACCAAAATCAGTATATAAATAGCAAGAATAACTTGGGAGGCTTGAAATACAGCTTTTCCCACATGAAGAGGAAACTAGACTCTTAACGTCCTGCAGACAGATAATAACCAGATTTGAGGTCATGAGTTAGGTTATGCGACTTTCCTCCACGGATATTTCAGAGAAATTCTGTGATTGATTTCAAAATTCTCTTTGAACTCAGCGAATGTTGGGGATGTATTTTTTTATGATAGTACATTGCATAGTAGGGCGATACAGTTGAGCCAACATTATCAGAATCAGCAGACCCTCATCTCAGTACTGCATCTAAGTAAGTAGAACACGAATACAAAATTTTAGCAAATTTGATTAAACATTACCTCTATCACAATTGTAATTTCTAATCGTTTAGGAAGTAAAACTTTTTTATAATGGGTTTTATAAAAAAACCTGTTGAAAAGTGAAATGTTTCCATAATCAATAAAAGATTATCACTATTTTTATCATTTTGTGCATCCTGGGAGGGGGGTTGATTGTATTTTGGGAAATTCAGCCCTCTTCTTTGAAGCAGATCTTTCTGTATTGGTAGGAATCTCTTGGACTTTCTCGTCACTGCCCTTTGGTTCATTAGTATTATCCCTTCATAATTTTCTCAAGAAACTTCCTTTTTTTGATTTTTTAGGTAATCTGACCATTTCTGATACTTAATGGGACATCTTTCAGTAAAATGACCAGTTTTATAACATATTACACATGTTTAACGAAATAACTAATTCTGGTTTTAAAACTTTTGATGCGAAAAAATCCTTGTATTTCACATTTGGAGACTATGCTTCAATTGAAGTTAACATTATTTAAACCCTTTAATCTCCCTTCCTGAGAAACACATGCTTTTTTACGATTGACAAGTTTCCCATAATTCTCATATAATAAATTAACTTCTTCATGTGGGGAATGAATTATAACTTTTTTCGAAAAAACAGAAGAAGGATTTCCAGAAGAGTCTTTACGTTGAGTTTTTAAGATCTTCACTATTCCTTTGATTCCTCCGTCTTTTTTTGCTAATTTCCTGAATGACAAACTCATATTATATATGAACAAAGGCAACACCCAATTAAATCTTTATTAAGAATAATATTTCTTGCCCCCGTCAAACATGGATTCCTTCAAGAATTGAATGATCCACCTTAAGAGTCCCCAACATTAGGTTTTCTACTTCTTCATAAATAGGACATGATGGTGAAAGATCACGATCAATCGTCTTAAGGTCTATTATAATCTTGCTTCTAATTGCCTCTGCAGCTACATTTTGTAAAGCATTTAGATCATTATATTGAGAGTGAGGCCCACTTGTATCTTCATTCATTTTTAGCTATTGATTTCAAAATAAATTAGCTAGCAAACTTATAAAGAATCACTGAAACAAATCTGTTTTTCCTATAATACAAGATAAAATAAAAACAAATAAAATAATATCTTCTCTTCTCTAACAGGTGCTCTCCCTTATGCATCTTTTCTATTACTTACTATCACAACGTACACACTTTCAAAGGTATCATTGTTTAAAGTATAATTATTAATTATCCTGTTTATTATCTGTACACTGTGAGGTGACAAAAAACAACAGCAACAAATATAGTGTATTATCTCAGGTGGAAAGGCTAGAAGTGAAAAAATTCCTATTCTGGGATTTCCGTATTTCTAATTAAAAAAAAAAAAATACGATCTCACTGGAATCCTGGAAGAACGGTGAATCTTAGGACACAAAAATTTCGGAATATATTTTATTTCGAGAAGGTTGTGAATTAGTATAGAATACTCAAAGACAATAGTCAATATTTCTGAACAATGGACATTAAATCAATTCAAGAAATTGGAACATAAAGTCGTCTGTAAATATGTATGTATGTCTATTAAATACTGGGACATATATTTATGAAACAAAAAAACTTAGAAATGTCTTATTTTCTTGATTTTTTTAAAGACTCCTGTTGTGTTGAGTTACCATGAGTATACATATAAATGTATTATTCAAATACTAGACTATTTATTGGTTTATCAGTTAAAAATATTAATTATCCAGAAATATATGATTTAATACAATGTTCAGAACACTAATAGGGGCGCAAAAATGGAAGACATACTATTTTTTGGAATTTTCTAATACTGTTTCAACTTATGAGACGTAATAAAATGTATTGGTTGAACTGAAGAATATTCCTAAAGGTGAGAAGAATCGGCTCAATGCTAACTGATTTTAGCTTTGTTCTTTATCTTATTGAAGGAGAGATGTAAAGATGCAATAAAAATCATATCTAGCTTGTTTTATGATGTAGCCATGCGATCTTTTAATAAAGTTAATCAAAACGATATTACTGAATCATATATGTATATAAACTTTCAATGGGTCATCAAAAATCTAAAACAAATACATTATCTACAAGATGGTGTAGAAATATGTAGTTTGGGGGTACAATATAACTATAAAAACGGAAAAGACAATGCTGTTTCATTTTTTTTACGCCCCAATTACAATTCGGAAATTGAATTTAAAAAAATATATATATTTAATAATATACATAAGTAAACAACAATCATGCTGCATTAATTCACATACTTTTGATGAAAAAATTTATCAAACCAAAGAATTCTTTATAGAAATCCTCTTTATCAGAATATTTATATGTACATACATAATCAAATGAACTTTAATAAAGTAGAATGGAAATTATTATTCAGAATAAGACTGCAGTATATGTACAATAAATTTCAATATCATCTATTATGAGAAAGCCTTCATAGATGATATCCATTTTATTTTATTTTGTACAGGTAATGCATTATAGGTGCATTTCTATGTAATGAGACATTCATAAAAGATAAATGATTCTGCTATTAGGAAAAGAAGCATCTGTCAAATAAAGTTTCTGTCATCTATTTATGTTTATTTAATGTAATGTTGTAATTTTTTTTTGCTTTTTAAAAATATTACATCTAAAAAATTTATCAACTGCATTTAATCAATTTATTATAAGTTTAAATTGAAATTTTTTTTTCTGAAAAAATGTCATAAAACTTTTTTTAAGATCAAAATAAGGAAAAAAAAGTTGATTTTCTCCTTTACTTCTTATTTAATCTTTATCACACAAAAAATCAATGGGTGAAGTCATTTTTAATTAATTTTATTATTCTAATTTCATGATTCATAGCAAAATTATTTGATTATATAAAACTATCAAAAAAATTATCTGCTTCCATAAGATCCTAGTTATCTTTACAGGTATACCTATGAGTCCCTTATTACCCTAGAATATTAAAAAAAAGTTTGTTTATAATTTAATGAGCAACTCTCGTTATATACTTGACGGATTATTAATTTTAATTATTTTGAATACCTTTCCTAAATATTTCTACAAATGAATCCCAAAGAATTAAAAAAATTATCTGCCTATTCATCACAGCACGTAACTGAACTAAGTATGTTCCGTAGGACGGTTTTTATGTCCAACTAGGACAGGACTAAACGGAAAGTCAATTTTTGTTTCAAAGCAAAGGTGGACTCGAGACTTACAACTTGACTTGATCTCCCAATCAAAGAATTGACACTTAACTTGGACTTATTAGCAGGACTGGAAATCGAACTTGATACCAGTCTTTAACAAACAAAAATCACCATCATTTAAATTTTTTCTAAAAGAAAAATCCAAAGTGCTCTTCAATCATCATAGTACTGTACCAGAATTACAAATACTTAAAATCTAACTCAGAAAAGTTTCAATGACTAGATGAAAAGTTTCAATGACTAGATGAAAAGTTTCAATGACTAGATGAAAATATTCAAGGACTTAGATTTGGGTTTAGATGGAGTAATTACAATATCTTAATGTTTAATTATACCTAGAAATATGATTTTCGGAGTGGGTGAGGAGAAAGGGCAAGCAAGGAATATCGCATTCCCGAATTAAAAGTCTTGTGAACATCAGCTGTCTGTTAAATGATTTTGAGGTGAGAAAATGACTTATTGATATAAAAAGGAGAACCTTTTAAAGTTAAAAAGCTTAATATTACAGTTAATAATACTAATACACACTATCTAATTCTAAAAAAAACTATCTTTACTTATAATTAATTGGTGAAATTTTATCTGACCAATTAAAGGAAGACTTGTGAGACTCAGTTTGAACTTACAGTATAAGGACTTCCCCAGCTCTATTTCAATGTATGCAAATATATATTAGATAGTACCCATCTGACATTTATATGTACAATATTTTACTTTTCTGTTCATTTCATATCATATACAAAAATATGTATGAAGGTATACACAGTATATTTACAAATATTGGATCCTATTTTGAGAAAGAGAGGGAAAATAGATTTTTATTTCTACAATGGACAGACATAATTTAAAGCATATCTTTCCTCTCTATAAAGTATATTAAATGAAGCGAGTATAAGTGACATTGATGTCCAAATAATTTTACTCAGAGTAAGAACAATTTTGATTTTGTCTCTAAACATAAAAGCATCTCTTACAATAATATGAGATAAAGAGTTCTTGGTAATTTTATTATAAAAAATAACCGATGATTTATCATAGTTATAAGCAGGGGCGCCAGGTATCTATACTGACACTTTGGCACGCTCTCTTGGGCTAACATAGACATTTATGCAGCATACTTTTTTTACTAGAGCTTGTTAAAAACTGCACACGTGGAAAAAAAAATTGAATCAATGGACAGATTCGTTATCCAAAATATTTGAAAAAGTTACGGAGCCTTTCTTGAAATCCGCACCAGGAGCAACAACATAAGAATTATTCAAACCTTGCGCTCAATTAGATGTTTGGTCTTAATTTACCTTTAATGAAGTTCCCATCCCACCTCATGATGATAGGGGTAGTTAACTCCCTGCAAAACCTTAAAAAAGAGTATCAAATGTCTCCAAGACAATTTGACGACTTCATCTCATCGAAATTTTGCCTCCAAACTCGCCAGATCTGAAACCGATGGATTTTTGTTTTGTGTAAGGCAGGATCGAAGAAAAAAAGTAACCGAACCCCAACAACACCAATTTCGAACTTATTAATATGATAATTCTAGGATTTGCCTAGTGACCAAGTGGTGAGTGCATGCTCACACTTTCATTCTCTTATAGAGACTTTAATTAAAGTTTTATTAAATAAAATAAATAGAAATACATCAAGCTTTCAGAATCGGGTTTTATTTTGCAAATCTAATACTGAACAGAAAGTTGCGTTTTTTTTTGTTTTTTTTTGTGATACAGATAGCCTTTGCACCCTATCCTGTATAATAACTAATAAGAGAATCCTGCAATAACCAAATTTTACATATATAGGTACAAATATTTAATATTTTATTACAATGGAATTTGATGAAACGATTATTTAAACTTTTATTATTTTTTTTACTATCTCGGTACAGCTATATATCAACTTATTATCTTAACATTAGTTTTATTTTTGGGCACATTAGATAGAATATCAAAGTAAAATCCTTAACTAATTGTGCTTCTAAATTTATATAATTAAAATTGTACTATTACAGATATATAATTTATTTCCTTTTGATTTGAGCCGGTGTAAAAATAAAAAAAATCCTTAAGCCCAATGCTCATTGAAAAATGTAAATAGTGATGGAGTGACTAATAAAAAAAAATATACTACAACGACATAATATATGTATTTCCTTCTTAATAAATTACTCTTCTACCTTTTCCAGATCTCTACATCCTTCTAGATACCGTGTAATTTATTTCGAAAATGTTAAGAATATAATGGTTCATGGAGTAATATTATGTCTTACATATCTTATACCTGAAAAAGTAGTTATTTAAAAGCAAAGAGACATTAAATTCACTAAATGAACACTACAGATAAAAAGTGGTTTTTAGAATGTTATTAAGTATACTACATACATTAGAGTGGGTCAAATATCTGATTTTAAGAGAAAAATGTTGGATAATATTGGGAAATTTGTAATACTATTCTATGACAAATGTCAAGAGGATTGAACGTATTCTGGATGTTTACTTGAAACTTTATTTATAGATATTTTGTGGATTTTTTATACATTTTTTCTCTTATTATAAATTATGTTTACGAAATTTGATTACTGGAGATACTTTGCTAATATGTTAAGCTATAATATTTAATTAAACGGTTAAAGTTTTGTTTTTGTTACAATAAATTGTAAGTCCAAGAAATCAAATTTTGTATTTCTGTTTCATATTGTATTATTTTCAAATTTATGCATTAAGAGGATAACAAAAATACTCCAGCTTAATGTAAATTATAATTATTCATCATCATAAATAGCTAATAAATAGTAAATCCTCATTATAATAAGTATGGAGAATTTCGTATTTACGATAGAGTGAAATCCTCCTCAAAAAAGAAATCAATTATACCCAGGATTGGACATCAAATCGCGGACTGTCCTATATGTTGAAGTTGAGGTGGCAAAGAGTATGGTCATTGTTAAGTGTTCCAAGAGCTTTGTTTTCAAGGTGGCAATGATGAAAAATACCTCTGCAGGAAGGCAGAAAGTGGAGGGCACAATTTTAAGAGGGATCTAGACTTTTTGTCCAGCTCGGAGAAGAAGATCTAAGAGAACACAACCAAATCGATGAATCGCCTCTCCAACAACTTCTCCATGGCTGCTAGAACTATCAGGAAGGTCATAAAGAAAAATTTGGGATTGTACTCATACATAGGACACCACCAGGAGGCCCGAGAGTCCACGTGTTACTGCCCAAACCTGTTTATGGAAAAGTATACATTTTAAATATGTAGGTTTATGTATTGGAGAACCCCTGAAATCAACTCTCTTTGGTTCATATTGTACATAAATCATTTGTAAATCAATCAACAACTTTTCTCAAACTCCCGTTTTACGAATTAAAAAAAACTGAGGAAATCCTCTTAATAAGACCCACCCTATTGTATATATATTTGTACATAAAGTCTTATCAAATTTGGTCAATTTTTAAACACGTACACCCATGTAATGAATATTGCTAAAATTTTATTATTGGATGCATTTATTCATCACTGTTGTCTCTGTGTGTGTCAAAGAAAGAATGTCTAACCATTCCCACCACGTGTTATGAATATTTAATAATCACAAAGCAAAGGTATTCTTTAAATCTTATCAAATAATATGTTGATTTTGAAATCAGACAAAAAAGAGTATTTAAAAAAAAATGATATTTCTCTTTAACTCATGGATTGTTACGATAAGTTATGACATTTCTCATAGTTGTACACGTATACCCTATAGGCAGTTTATTTCTTAACAACATACAAATTATAATATTCAAGCCTCAACAACTCTGCCCATCAAAATGAAGAGGTTTAGTGATTTAAAATATTTATATTTTGTAAGAGCGCAAATCACGTGATAAATTAAAATTTGGAAATTAAGAAAATTAGACATGACACATTTTCAGAACTTATCCATTTTGAAAGGGAAAGTTGTTGAATATGCAAAGTTTCTAAAAGTAAACTGATTGTACACGCGTGATAGATTGATAGATATGTTAACCCGTCTTTAGTCTTAAAAGTTAACCTTTAAACTACTAATTCGAAAAACTTCATATATAATAACAAGCTTTTTGACTGTAACTATTTCGTTAAGTGAAAGCCATTGAAAATTTAGGACTATATGCTATCCATTTTTAGAACTACAGAATTTGATCTCATTTTGTTCTTCTTTATGCTGATGGTATGTGGTTAAATCATTTGGAGGATTAATATTAACCCATGGAATTTAATCAAAAATAATTTTACATGTTTGAAAAATATGAGCGCTGATCTTTGTCAAATAATATCCTGTCTTTTGAAAGCAATTGTGAGAAAATTCAATAATTAGAGCATAAATTATAAAATAATAAGGGCAATAAACATTCGAAAACGTGATAATTGGAGAGCGGAATATAAAATATCAGAGTTGAATTAATTTGAAAAAAAATGGTGTGTCTAAAATGACTCGTATTTTAGCTTTTTTTAAATTTGATGTAGTTTAAACATTAAATTTGAAGGATAGATCTCTTTTTTAAGTAATCTCATCACAAAAGTCAACCAATTTCCAAAATATAGGAATTTGAAAAGGTTTTATGATAGTTAGGCAAATAAAATGTCGGCAACGAACATTTTCTTAATGCTATATAAAATTAATTATGATTCATTGATCAAAACAGATTCCCATTGGTGTTCTTTCTACTTTGAATGAACAAATGTTTAGTTACTTGTCATTAATTTGAATTATTGTATGATAATTGTCGATTCAATTCTTGATAAAGATGCTTTTATTTGAAGAATATACTCAAACTTTGTTTCCTGCGTACTTTTATTTATATATTCTGTAGATATCTAGATCCTTAGTCCTTTATATCAATTCAATATGTCATTAGTATTCTTTAGTATGTCATCTGTAATGCATCTTCTAAAAAGTTTCTATTTGGGCTACACATGATTTAATTTACTCAAGATTTGACAACAATTTATTAAATGAGGAGCTTAATTTAATAATAATGAAAGTTAACCATCGTGATTTATTAATTGATTGAAAGTAATGTTTAAGAAGTTAAAGTCAGTTATAACTTTCTTTATTTATATACTTTAGTGTGTAATTTCCTTCTGAAAAATGGAGATTCAACGAAATTATTTTCCAATTTTTTTTTCTACGATTTGAAACGAAGAATAATCAAGATTTTATTTATCCATAGAAATGAATCTTTCAAATTATAATAGAAGTTGATAGATCCTTAATTAGTTTTTTTAGTTTAAAGCATTTCATATCTTTGTTAAACCCATACAATAATTATTCAATAGTAAATCAACTTGATAGTTGATCTTACAAGTTCCTATTTTCAACATGTATAGTTATTTAGATAGTAAGCAAAAATTGTAGCTTTAAAATTACTTTTCCGACAGTGTGTATAAGTCTACATGAGTTGATGAAACTAAGTTATTGCCTAGAAAATTGGGTGTTTTTAGACACAAATTCAATTTAACATACTGTGTGACTGCTTTCATTATTTTCATGTCAGTGACATATCATAACGTCATACGTTAATTGTATATTGCAATATGTTCAAAAAAAAGTCCCAAAATCCATTAATATTCTTTCCAACTATAGAACTTATATCGAATAATTTAGAGTGATTGTTTTCTCCTTAAAAAAAAGACTTCGAATTGAACTAATCAACATTCAGATAACTGATAGGAGACAAATAAGCAGAATCCTTTACAGCTGACAACGAAGTAAAATGAACGTTTTTATACTATTAAGGAAACGTCGTAATTTGCTTAATACTCCCACTTATATATCACGTCATCAGCCATATGTGAAAAATAATTGAAACTGACATTAAAATTGTGCAGGTGTAAACTTGACGATCAAATAGGCCACACTATTTTAAATTAAAAATGATTACAAAACAAATCTATTTAAGTATATAAATATTTACATTATCTTAGGTGTAAGAATAAGAAATCCGTCATTTTTTATGAATAAAAAAAAAATTCCATTAATGTTTATCTTTCCTATCAAAACAATACTTACATGACGGTGGGACTGGACGATGTATCCTCATTTTCGACCATTGCCTCTCCAGGGGTGGTGCATCAAATTTACCAGAACGGAATTGACGAAACCACAATTGAGCATGATTGACAGTTACAGTATCAGTATTATCAATACTATTTAAATATTTAGTTGGCTGTCTTGCATTTTTGTCTTTACTAAAGAAAAACTTTAAACTATGGCGTATTTCCTCTTTGTTTGTGTTCATTGTTAACAACCACTCAAATAATGCTGAGTCAAACAACCATAAACGATTTTTTTTTGGTACGAAACGTTATCTTTCTAATGCTATCTAACTTACACAGATTGCACACCTATAAAATTTAAAATACACATTACTAAAGCTATGTATTGGAAAAATGGATTTTCTTTAACTACAACTAGTATATCTGGCGTTTTTTTTTTTTTTTTTTTTTTTTTGCTAATGCCGAAATCCCATAATGACGTCAATATTATAATTATTTAAACCACACAGATATCAATGCTCTCTCTTTATATGAAAAATAAAATAATAAATTGAGTTACAATGAAGTTGTATAACAAATACTTTTTTATATAGTTATTTTTCTGCTAGCTTACGATATTATTTATTTCAAATTGGTATTCAATTTAGCACAAAAAATAAAAGATTAAAACACTACTGAAAATGTAAGAGTAAATTAAATATGTAAGTATTCAACCATTCATATGAGACTTAAATAAGTTATCGAAACGTTTTAAGCAAAAAGTAATTAATTATTGATAAATACTTCATTTTATTTAGCTATAAAAAAAATCTTTGACATGTTTATCTATAATTAATTATTTACACTGTACTTTTGGTTTGTTTTTCTAACTCGTATTCAGGATTAATGAGAAATACATTGAGTAAAGATGATGAGAAAAGAAAGTTTAATTATAAAAATAAAAGTGTGAAACTTTTAAGATATAATTTTTGCAATTAAATTGAAAAAAAAAAAAAAAATGAATGATTTATTTTCATACATTTACCTATGCATTGTGAGTTGCAAAAGTTGCACAAATGTTAATATCAAGTTTGAAAAAAGTTCATCATGAAAACATCAAAGTTCATGTCATCATATCAAGAAGAAAAATTTATAAATAGATTAGGAAATAATATTTACTACAATAATATTCAAAAGTATGATGTTGTATAAAGAATAATATTAATGCTGGAAAAAAATTAATTTACATAATTGGCTATGTAAAACTTTTCATGTATCCAATCATGATGAAGAAATTCATAATTGTTTTTGTTTTGTTTTTTAATAATATGCAATAGCATAATTTCATATTTTATTTGTTCTTAAATTCATTATCGAATTTCCATTAATCATATTTGTAGAGAGTCATTCTATGATAAATCAGCCAATTTTTTTCAAAATTTACACCAAGGTTTTCTTCATATTTTCTTCATTTTTAGATATGTTTTACCTCTTATTGTAAAAACTCCATTGCCAAAATTTGAGTTCAATACGATGAGGCGTTCCCGAGTTATTGATATTTTCGTAAAAGTCAATTTCCCAAATATAGACTGGTTCACATTTGGAAGTCAAAACTTATTATGCTGATATTTGTAGAAGTACTCGTAGAAAAAAATAAAAATTTCCATGTGTGATCATTTTTTGATGTAAAACTTAAAAAAAAAACACGTTTGAACACTTATAAATGAAGGCATTAGCTTCAAAAATTGATATTGCTTCGTCAGTGACCACACCCTGCTCTGCGGTCTATATCTCAAAAAACTCTTTTCTTTTAACCATCTTTTTTCTATATACTCAAAACTAACTATATGGAAAGTTTGGTGTTTGGAAAATGCATATTAAATGCAAAATTAACCATTTTAGATCAGGTTAAAATCTACTAAAAATTTTAAATTTAATTAAAGTAATTTCTGTAAGATTTTTGATAAAAAATTATTAATTTGAAATTATAGGTTTAAGTAATATACTTAAATAAAAGTCGTTTTTCAAAATACTAAAGTCACAAGCATTAAAACTTTGAATAATATAAACTATATTTTTCAATTATTTTGTTATTAACTTTCTTTGAGATGGAGTAGCTACGTGCAGATGCCTTTCTATCTGGAACGTCAATGATTTTCAATATACAGTCACATCAACACGTTGGGGCCAATGAAATTTTTTTGATAGACCTTTAGAGTGTAAGAACTTGACTTCAATGTCTATGTCTTCATTGTTTTTCTTTAAAATCAACCAGAGCCACCAGCACCTGTCGTACATAATTGCAGCAAACGAGCCAACATTTATCTCTTATTCCAAGAAGAATGTAACTTTAAAATCGTAAATACAGGCAAATTCTTCGTCATCACTACACCGCTTTGCCCAAATTTTATCAAGACTTAGTGGAATGAACTGGTGGTAAGATCTAGTTCCAGGAACAGCATTATCAATTCCGTCGTAAAAATTTGCATGCAGAGTTCACCATTCCTTCATTTCAATCTTAGGTACATACTTAAACACAATACTGATTATTTTATTTGGAAAAATTCAAACATTTCTTCTCCATATTGAATTTCGTTGGTGTATGGACTGGTTAAACTAAGTAAGGGTTTTGACAGTACCATCCAACCCATCGCATGAAGATTTCCCATGAGAAGTTACAAAGAAGTTCCACTGAGCTTCGATACCAAACTCCATTTCAAATTGGAAAAGGTTGTAAAGAATCTTCCTATTTTGATATTGGCCTGCAAAACCATCAGTAAACAAATGCAAGAACTGCAAACCAGGTAATCTCACTTTCAAATCTTTCATGATAACATCGATGACTTTAAAAAAGAATGTACATCATGAGTGTTATCATCAGAAGTAATCGTATAAGAGACATGATTAATAACATTGTCTGACTTAAAGTAGAGGACAACTAGATGCAATGAACACATAGAATTGTTTCAGTGAAAACTCTGAACTTCATCTTGCAAAACATAAGAATAGTTCTCTGCAAAATCACCAAGAAAGATGGCATGTGAATCATCGAGATCACTTTTCAGTTGGTTTCGGTAGTTAGATTGCCCTTTTGAAATGTAGGAGTGAGGCTGAGTTCCTGCAGTGACTCAATAAGCTCCTCGATGAAGCAATGTACGTCTGATACCATTTTGGAGAACGTAGATCTATCAGTGTTTGGCCACTTAGTAAAACTTACTTGGTGATCCTCATTATAATTGCCAAAAAAAGTAAACAAAAAAAAAACAGTTACGACCTGTGATTCTGGACAACTCTCACATCTACCTACACTATTTACTCTCTACTGAGCATACCAGTTGTGCAAGTAGATCTCTATTAAAATTTTTTGAGTTCAATACCTTAACAAGAAGTTTTGTGTTCTGGTGGTAGGTATAAACACAACTGAATGTGCTCCACTAGCTCCTGGTAAATACACCATTTTGGCCTAGATGTGCAAAATTTTTAATAGCCAATTTCAATCTTAGGATGTGTCTTTTTAAAAGACTGAAACAATTATTTCATGTTACTTACAACCAATCGTTTTTCTTTCTGAATATTTTTACTGACCCTAACACAGTTTTTCTTTTCTGGTATTACACTCGAAAATTCGTCATTTTCATAAGATAATGTAACAATGTCTACTATGGAAGATGGTAAAACCTTTCCTTTATATGTTGAAGGCATTGCTAAAAAGTCTTTTTCACTCAATAAGTTCTTTGATTTTTATGCCTGGTTTTTAGGGACATTGAAAGTTGACACAACAGTACTTACAGGCATAGATATGGGTGCAAGGGTTAGTAATTGTGTAACTGTCCTTTTATCAGATGTGGCAATATTTTCCTGTACAGCTGTCACAATCTCATCAAAATGTCTAGCTTTTTCCTATGTTGACTTATCAAGCGTGTTTTCTGTGGTGGCATCTGCTAGTGCAGCCTGTTGAAGATTGTCAATTTTTTTCTTGAGTGATCTTAGGTTTTGTTTCGCTTCAGATTTCTTTTGGTTTTTTTTTACTGTGTTTTTGAAATGATATTTTCATAAAAACTAATAAGGAGGAGAAAGGTGAGAAAATGCCAACAAAATAAGGTACATAATGAAGAGCACTTGCACAATGCACCATAACAGCTGAGCAGAAAAAGAGGTGATTACAAAATCAGACTCTAGACACATATTAATTCTCTTATGTACTTTTTATCGTTTTTTTGTGTTTTCCAAATGGATAACAGCATTTTTTCTGATGAATCTCAAATATTTTAATGAATTTGACAGAGTGTTTCTCACAAATATCAGATTCTAAATTGTTAGGGTGAATTGCACATCTCAGCAAAATTAGTTCTTGCTCCTCCTGACTAAGTAAAGAGACAGCTTCAATTTTATCAGCTTCA
The DNA here is from genome assembly GCF_016086655.4 of Lepeophtheirus salmonis. NCBI lineage: Eukaryota > Metazoa > Arthropoda > Copepoda > Siphonostomatoida > Caligidae > Lepeophtheirus > Lepeophtheirus salmonis. The sequence goes on from NC_052134.2 coordinate 41,975,704, forward strand.
GAGCATATTTCACCAAATTTTACAACAACTGAACATTTTTTTCCTTCAGTTATTGTTGTGTGTCAGTTAATATATTGAATATCTCTGTAAATATTTAATTTATTTGAATTTTTGTTTTGGGTAAAGACGCTCACGATGATCGAGATTATAACCTATTTTCATATTTTTAAAATATGAAGTGCTTTCAATATAAATATTTGCAGATCATTAGTCTGCCCAAGAATTTGGAACGGGCTCCCGCTCAGCTAATGATTTTGTGAGTACACTTTCTCTCCCACTCGTTGTATTTAAAGCAGTGAGCGCGCTCCCGCTCAATTGCAAATGAGAGACTTCCGTTCTTTCTTAAGAATTTTGAGAAACGTTCAATACTGCCTGAAGGAAACTAATAACTGGAACTTGATTTTATAGTAAATTTATATTAATTATTATCTGATATATGACTAATTCTGAATGTAATATACATACTATATATACAATATAGTGATTCACTTTACCAGTAATTTATTCATACATATTCTTCCCCGAGTAGATGATTTTACTCCGAACCTTAAGCAGAAATTACTTAATTTTGTCTCAGAAAATAATTTTTTTAGTAGATTTCACATTGATCTAAAATTGTTAATTTTGCATTTAATAGACATTTTCAAAACACCAAATTTTCCATATAGTTAGTTTTGAGTTTAGGAAAAAAATTGTCAAAAAAAAAAGAAAGAAAAAAAAAAAAGGGGTGTTTTGAGATATGGACCGCAGAGCAGGGTGCGGTAACTGACACAGAAATAGTAATTTTTGAAGCTAATGCCTTCATTTATGGGTGTTCTAATGTGGTTTTTTTAAAAATTCTAAAGGGTGATTCAAAACGAGCGGTTTTTTCCAGTAGGGATTTTTTGACAGTTCTGTCAAATTCATACGTCATCTTTACTCAGTATTGTTTTACAATTAATCATGGAAAGATATACGCCACAACAACGTGTACTAATTGTTCAATTGTACTATGAAAATCAGCGTTCTGTTAAAGAAGTTTTTCGCAAATTACGCCCAACTTATGGTCCACATAATCGACCTTCCGAATCCACAATTCGCAGAATAATCGAAAAATTTGAAGGGGCAGCAACTTGCTGGGATGTCCCGTCGTCTGGTATACCAAGTACAGCTCGAAGTGTAGAAAATATTGCGGTCATAGCCGAGAGTGTAGCCGAAGATCGTGAAAAATCGATTCGCACCTTTAACAGACTTTTTGGTACCACAAATTGAAGCACATGGTCTCCACGATATTTGATTCCAACAAGACGGTGCTCTTGCCACACAACGCGCGTAACAATGGACTTATTGGGACATCTTTTTGGTGAGCAATTAATTTCACGTTTTGGCTCGGTGAATTGGCCACCAAGATCGTTTGATTTCACACCTTTGGACTTTTTTCTTTGGGGCTATATAAAAGCAAAAGTATATGTGGATAAACCAGCGACGATTGAAGCATTGGATTCAAGTATTGAGCGAGTTATTCGTGAGATTCCAGTCACAATGCTCGAACGTGTCTTCAAAAATTGGTGCGTAAGAATGGACCATTTAAAGGCCAGTTGTGGCCAACATATGAAGGGGATTATTTTCAAGAAATATTTGTAAAGGATTGTTTTTTCGGTTCATAATAAAGTTTTGACCACAATATAATATTCTATGTGTTTTATTTCTACAATCCAAAAACCGCTCGTTTTGCATCACCCTTTACATCAAAAAATGATCAACATTGCAATTAGCATAAAAACTAGATTAGTTTTCAGATCCTAATGTGAACAACTCAATATTTGGGAAATTGACCTTAACGAAAACATGAATAATTCGCAACGCCTCATCGTAATGTCATCAAATATTGGCAGGGGATTTTTTACAATAAGAGGTCAAACATATTTCAAAATGAAGAAAATCTGATACTTGGTATAAGGCCTTGGCTGATTTGACATGGAATTCTCTAGAACTACATCTGTCTATCTGTAAAAGACGTATTCACTATGTAGGTTTCTCTTCAAAGTTCCCGTTTTCATATGATTTTTAGGTGGTTTACACAAGACGGGGGCTGATATATCGGATCGTCATTACAAAAAACTACATAAACATATATACAATATATAAATTGTATTGGTATCATGGAAAATTCTTAAAAAATTCAAGATTTATTCAGGTATTTTAAATTGATGCAATCAGTTAAAAGAAAGGAATATAATTAAAATCGTTTCTAAATTTTTGTAGTTAGAAAATAATTATAATTAGTGTTATAAATGGTTGGCATTTTTAGTTTGCCGTTTTTTGGGAATTCGTAATCGGAAGAATGAATTTTATTTTCCTTAACTGTTGTAATTGTAATTTAACTCCTGAGTAGCGAACTTCCTTTTTTACTAGATTCAATTATATTCAAGACCTGATTGAATATTCGTGTGTGCTCATAAAAGAGAAAGTAACCTTGAGGATTTGTTGCAAAATTCTTGGACTCAGAGTAGAATTGAGGATCGACATCGGAGAAATTCTTACCAATGTCCTTGATTAATTTTTTATCTGCCTTCTAAAAAATTATTGTAGCCCATCTTATGAGACGTTTTGAAAGCTCAGCTGTTCTCCCCTAAAATATTTTTCAAATTCTCAGGGTTTGCCCAAAATACACAAGATTTTCATTACTAATTATAATACAAAGAGTTATCAAACTTAAATGGATGAATGTATTTTTTATGGCTATGGTAATTAATTATGAAAATTATTTAAAGTTTGCCTTCCTGGGTATTACATTAGGTAAAAAAATCCAAGATAAGATTTATTCATCATCAAGACTTGTCAAGTTTGTCTTCCATGAAAATTACTCTCTTTTTAAACGTTCATCTTGCTAGATTTATTAAACCAGGATCAAATAGATTAACCTGTACGTTAGAACTGAAATATTTTTTTATTTAAATAAATGTGTTTCTCACAAGTAACCAAGATATATCTTGTCACAGAAGACCCATTAATAAATATTTAGGTTAGATTTGAAAGAAATATTTTTTACATTGTCCAGTTAATGCCTTCGGAAAAAGTGTTCATGAATAAATATATTCCTGGGAAATCCAGTATTTAATTATTTCATAGTATAAGCTTCATTTAATTATTTCATAATATAAACTTCATTTATTTATGTAATATATAAACTACCCAAAATAAGATTGTGAATCAATTATTATTTAATTATTTTTTAGGAGGGGGGATCAGGTAATAGAATTTTTAAAAAAGGACGTACAAGTTATTAAAAAAAAACTGTGCACTTTTAGTGATAACGATGAAATGAAGAAAATTAGAGTTTATTATGGTAAGACTAAAATAAAAATTTCTTCTTTATTTATCAAAAGAAATACTTACAATTTAAGCCCTACTCTTTATATACCGGGTGATTAAAAAAACAATTCTTTAATCACCTGGTATATGTGTTCAAATTACAAAAAGAACAACTCACTTAAATGTGACTCAGTTTTATTGTTGATAAAATCAACAACAGAATGAATTTTACACATTTTTCATGCAACACTGAAACCAATATAAATCAATAATTATCAAGAAGCAAATGCTTGTGAGCCTTATTTTATTTTGCAAATTCATTGATTAACTCCTCCATCTTATTAGCCTCAATATTTTTTTTATTTTTTCCCCACGTGTTTTTTCTTCTTTCTTCTCTTTTCCTCACCTTTTCCCCTTTTGAAAATGAGACCGATGCTATTTTAAGACTGACACCATGGACTTCAGGTGAGGTCCCTGGCGTCCCTCCCGGCACGTCTATGGTACTATACAGAGTTGGTAACGTATAGTCCATTGAAATCGGAAGAAATACTAATTCAATAATTAATGCAGGTTGAGTTATTGAAATTAATTCAGAATTCCTTATATTAAAGCATACTCAATTAGTTACAAAACAAAGTCAACTTGACCTATCTAGCTTATCTACAAGTTGAGAAAAACTCTTTTGTACGGGGAGGATGACCTGTAAGCTTATAAATTATCTCATATCAAATATTAGCAGCAAGTGTATGTTTTTAAAGAATACAATATTCGGGACCGTGAAAAATACAACAGCTTTCAGGGAGAACTGAGCAAACTAAATGTAAATTAAGTAAAAAATACAGTATTGTTCATAATTATAAAAATGACAACAAGGCTATATCAGACTTAACCGACTTTATTTCAATATTTTTGACCTCAGCCTCAAATTCTCTCTCTACACGGCTCACAAAAGGATGAAAAGACATGACATCCTCACAGTAACTGATAAATTGGTGTCCATGATCTTTGAGACGTCCTGAGGCTTCATTAAAGTCTATTAGCTTAGCAGCCGATTTTAATTTGTTTATCCCTAAAATTCTACCGAGATATTTGGTCATTAGACAATGTTGGCCTAAAATTGAATTTGCTCATTTTCATACATTAACACCTCTCCCAAATCTTAAGTTCTCAACTTACAACAAATGTAGGAAAAAAATTATTCTTCCTTTTTGCATTTTTATATGAATATGTCTCAATTTGCTTAAATTAGCGTAAGAATTAACTTTCCACATAGCTACTTCTTTACTTCAAACACAAACATCTAAATCAATACTTAACTGATTAATTCTATTTAACTCTTTAATTACTCTCAAAGGATCATATTTTCATAAAGTAAAAAAGTTTAAACACTTAAGTTAATACTTGAATTTCCGAAGAAAATTAATGAATATGTAACAATGACTCATTGTAAAATAAAAAAAGAGTCACAGCTCACGATTGGGTGTACTCATCAAATTCAAATGTTCAAGGCTAATGCAGCAATAGATGGTTTTTCTAGAGCAGAACTTCCATAAAATTACTGGAATAGTAAAATGGGTTACCTTATTTACGTGTCAAATAGTCCCATTTCTCTTACATCGCCATCTGCCTCCTCAATTTTTTAAAAGTATACATATGTATAGCCTCTTAATACGTACCTAATATATTGTTCCATTAAAGATTGCATAAAATACAGCATAGAAATACCTTCTCTCATTCCATTTCCTTGCATTTCTTAAGTCATAGTTTCTAGAAAATAAAAATAATATCTATTATTCCAATTGGATGAAATGGTAAATTACGTGTGCTATAATTAACAATAAGATTTATGACTGTTTCTACCAAATATTATCTAATCCAGACATCTATATATCTACCTCTCATATTTATACTAAATAATTAACATATCTACTTACAAACATAGATACATTTATTTCAAGTAGAACGGGGTTTACTGCTTATCGGATGTATTGTATAATTACTCTTTCGACTAATGAGCTTTGTGATTTACTGAGTAAAGCATGACTTAAACGAAAGGAATATGAAATCTTCTCTTACATAAGTTACATAACTACTGATAGAGCTATTAAGACCAATTACTAGTCTTGATCATAGTTGTCTAGGATAAGAATAATACAAAAAAAATATATAAGGTGGTTTTACCACCCCACAACTCCAAATATAAACTGTTTGAGATCTAGATTAACTCGCTTTTATTACTTTTAATTGGTCGATATACCAAGATTCAATAATAATGATTACTATTAAAAAACCTTTGATCTTGATTGATCTCATAGATCAAACTTTATCTTGATATATCCTTAGATATATCAGTGACTGAACCAAGCACTTTCCATATATGGATCAAAAATGACTTACCTATATTTGAATTATTATTCATTTTTTCTATTTCTTTATCACATTTAAAATATTCAGTACTATACAAATTTAAAATAGCAAAAGAATGATTGCTTCTTCAATATTCTGTATTAGTAGTAGCGTTTCGTTTTCATCCATTGCAAAATAACTATGTTTGTTCTATAAGAATACAAATAGAAGTAAACTAACAGAAAGTAGACATTATTGCATAGTTATAAAGCTAGCATTAATTTGTTATGAATCAGTATAACTTGTAAATAAATAGTATCAACAAAAGTAAGGAGTAATGAGTTCGAAATGTAGATATGAAACGAGCCATTTTTGATTCCCTTCTGTAATAAGGTATAATTTAACAAATCCATTTTTTTTAAATTTACCTGAAATAAGTCAAAACTAAAAATAGCATTTCATCTTGTGAGGAATTCCTTGATATTAGTTATATGTATTTTTATGAAAACATTTGAAGAAAATGATATCCTCAGTTCGGTGAGCGGACATTTGGGAAAAAAAGTTTTTGCCGAAGGAAAATTTGCCAAACAAAAATTTTGCACAAGGCACATTTGCGACATTAGGACGAAAAATAATATTTAATTTTTTAATGAGACGATTAAAAATTTTCATTCAATTTACATGGATAGTATTATAAATAGTTATTGCTCATATACTACGAGTATCTATTGCATTTATGTAAATTAATTAACGTTCTTTTGCCGAAAGATATATATTTTTTTAAAACCATATTCATGAATGATCCTTGTATAAACACAAATAAGTAGTATGTAGTTCGAATCTTTACATTTGACATGATGGATTATTCATAATGGAAAATACTCATGCATTAACGAACAAACATAATATGATGCCATAGTAGTGTTTTCCACTTCGTTGTTATCCATAATGTGTCAAAAGAAGAGGTTGTTGGTTGTAGTGAGGCATCCCCCGAGAAGATTCAGGGAGGCCCTCAAAGTTTGAGTCGTAGGAGCGCACGAGGATATGAGATACTTAATCGAAGAAAACTGAAAAGCTCAGTACAGTTGGAGTAATCTGGTATAGGAAAACAATTGTCTTTGTCTCTTCATAAACTTTGTTATTTAGTACAAAAAAATACAAAAAGTTTGTATTACATAGTTAATTGAGGGACTTGAATCCTCAAAGTTGTATATTTAAGGCTGTAAATTCATACCTTTAATGGATCTGAAGCAAAATTATGAATACCTTAAACGTGACTTATAGACTCCTTCATCGAATTTTTAAGTTTATTTTTCTAATATGATAGAATAACATTTGAATATGTACTTCTCTTATTTAGTAATTATAAAAGAATATAAAAATTACAAGTTTATATATTCATTCTATCCAATTTAGAATGAGAATCCGATTTCTAATTCATTAACCTGTAAAACAAATATTAACGTAAATTCCTTTGCCAATGTTTAATTCCATCAATTTATTTATTTATTGAATAAATGTAAATACATATTTAATGACTACAGAAACGGCTCTAAAAAATCGATGAACTCATTTAATAATCTAACTTGGTTAATTGCATTACGTATGGCTGGTGACAGCTCCCAGGGAAAGTAACTGCTCTTGCCTAATTTTATGATTTTTCATCAATCCATGAGTACTATCCAATAGGATGAATCCATCAAGTCGAATGATATCTAATGGATAACAGAGTAGTGATTAGCACTTATTCCATTCGAGTTGTAATGATTATTATTTTATTTATTTAAGGTACAATAACTGTAAAGATTCGGACTAAATTCGAACAACATAGATCTGTGTTGTGTTTATATTATTAACATTAATTTTAATAAAAAAAAAAATATTTTTTGAAAAAGAAAACTATTCAAATTTACCTTATTTGACAAATATAGCGTATGATCATTACCTATTTATTATACTGCCCTTTTAAATAGAATTAAAATAAGATATAGCATATATCGATATGTTACATATCACTTTTGCCCAAATGTTCCATCAGTGAAATGTACGGTCCCCAAATTGTCCTTCGGCGAGATGTCTGTTCTGCAAATTGTCCTTCGGGGAGATGCCTGTTTTGTAAATTCTCCTTCGGCAAAAAATATGTTCGTGCAACTGTTAATTCAAGAGTTAAATCTGATTAATTTGTAGCTCTGAACGTTATTTGCAAGATATGTAAATATATAAAAGCTTATTTTTGTGTGAAAGGATATATTAAACTCACTATTCTTTTTAAATACCAATGACAATATTAATTTTAATAATTATTACTATGATGTTGTATATACATAATCTTTCATAATTCTTTTCTAATTCAAATCATTATTTTTCCAATATAAAAATCTTTATCCTATTTATATTTATATATATTGTGGATTACATTCGAAGCTTTAAAGATATCCAACATGACCCAAATAAGTTGGATCTATGTGTAAAATTGAAGGTCAGAGACATTTGAGATAATTGCTCTAGAAAGAGTAAATAAGAAAAATATTTGAAGGATTCTGGTTCGTCACTCCCATACCCCCATCCAAAAAAAAACCTACACACTAAGCGACAATATCAAGTTTTCAAATGTAGCTTGAAGAAGTTACTTCTTCTGAGCGAAGGAGTGAAACAGTTTTCTTTGCCGACCGCTAAATACAGGTTTGACTTAATTTGCATGAGTTAAAATTGAGTATTTAGAAAGGATTTTTTTCGTCTACCTAAATAAATACCTTATGACTTATTTTATAGGTGCAAAACAGGTGCATCTAATATTTTTTTAAGTATTTTGAAAGTTATAAAATAATATATAGGACGGCAATGTAAATATACTCATGAAGAAAGTTTTATGAATAGTTGTAATATTATGATTTTACTGCAAAAGCAGGAATATTCATTTTATGGTAGTTCCTTTTTTATATAAAGAGTAACTATGATTTTCCTAAAAAGGTCAAAGATTTTTTGAAAGGGTCATTAATAACCTACATGGTTCTTTTTTTTTTTTTCAATAAATATTATCAAACAAACACCCCCTTCCCCAATTGTTTTTTAAATAACATTTGAAAATGCCTTTTTGAAAGATTTCATTCAATTACTTTAAAAAAATATATTGTTTTATTTCCACACGTTATGTAGTTAGGATATATCTCACTTTCCCTTCTCTTTGGGCACTTTTTTTCCTGAAAAGAATGTCATGCAGCTTTTTAGACAAATATGAGGGTCGTTTGAAAAGTCTGTGCAAAGTCCGAGAGATGAGACTACTGGCGCGTATCGAGGTTATGTTTAGTTAGTAGCATCTCTTGGAAGAACACAATACAACTTTACTCCAGATTGCGGAATTTCTTTCTGTTTGGCATTCGTTTGAATCGAGGAATCACCCAGAAAGATTATTGCGACTGTCTTTTGAATTTCCAAGGAATAATCCTCATAGACTATCTGGAAAAGGGTTAAACTATTATAGGTGTATATTATTCATCGTAATTTGATCTTTTGAAAACCGACCACGATTGGTCCATAAAAAGTCATTTTCCGTCATGACAATGTACCACCTCACATCTCGGTAGTTGTGGTAGCAAAATTAATGGATATAGGGATCTGACTCGAGATGTCCACATCACTAGCCATCTCATGCACCTTCTTCAGTCATTCATAATAATTTCATTAATTTATCAAGGATGTCTGGAGTAATAACCTCAACAGAGCATCCAGATCCGTCAGCATCACTGGTGCCCATATGGTTAATCAGAAAATTTTGAAACCACATATAAACTGTTCTACTCGAAGGTGCAGAGTCCCATTATGTTTTTTTACAAAACTTTTTTTTTAGTACCCTAAGGCGTTTTGCATTTCATAAAGTGATTTTTAACACACGAACTTATTTTTTATTTTTCGTCCATTTTTGAAAATAACTCCACTTGCTCGATTGAAATGAATGCAAAAAGAAAAAAGAAATAGACTGAAAGTTGGTGTATGTTCTTCCAAGAGATACTACTAACTAAACATAAGCTCAATACGCGGCAGTAGCGCCATCTCTTGGAATTTGTATTGAATTTTTAAACGACCCTTGTAAAGCGTTATCTAGGGCTAATGAGACTCTAACGAAAGAAACCTATAAAAGGGATAAAAATATCCCTTTGACTTCTGGTAAATTTAAAATTGTCTTTTGTGCTATGTTCATTTTTTGACCAGCGTTATTCTTAGGGATGGATTATTTTTTTAGAAACAACCCGACAATGCTCTACAAAGAGTCAATTTCAAGTCCTTTTTTGTTTAAGGATGGGTGAATATAGAATAAGCATAATTGGAATAGTTTTTTTTTTTGCTTCATTATTATTTAAACTGTCTAGTCTCCTCTTTCCTAAAACAACAACAACGACAATTCTATAAATAGGACAGTTGATGATTATCAGTTGCTTTCTAAAAATATTAGAAAGCATTGCTAATCGTTGTTTGCATAATTATGAGACTGTTAATGTATTTAAGTTTATATATATATATTTATTTATTTTTCTCCATTAACATCAATTTAAATCATTTAAATTGATGTTAGTGTGTAAAGGATATTCATGAAAATAAACAAATACAAAATTCGAAGTATTTATTCTCAATTTTACTTAAAAGAAATATTAAAAATGCTCACAGTAGCTCATAATTAAATTAACTAAGAAAAGTTTAATCAATTGACAATTTGATTTCTAATATTTGTGTTAATATAACAAAGATTTATCCAACCAATAATAGCCTTTAATATTCTATATGCAAAAATTCCAAATAATTTACAATATAATTCAAAAATTAATCGCAAAAATATTTCCAAAAATATTAGGACTGGTATAATACGAGGTTGTAGAGCGATTAGTTCATTACGCCCCTTACATCTTTACTCTCAGTACAGTATCTACGTATATATCCATATACATATAATCACATATGCTATGTTTAGAAAAAATAAAATTTTGGTTATTATTATTTTTTTAATTAATAGATTTAGATATTGAGGTAAGATTTTAATCGATAAGCATCCTTTTATCCAATAAATAAATTATGTATTTGTTTATTCAAAAAAAGAAAATATTGGTCGATCTTTGGCGAAGCAACAAGCAAAGTAGAACAATGTCTCTTTGATCTATAAATCCTATCCTATTACCCGTATAGTTTGTCTTTGAGTCTTTAGGTCAATTTGTACTCGAAAATTCCCCCAAAGAGTCAAATTAGAACCAATAAATCATACTCCACTAATCCACAAAATTTTTTACAGACAATAGGGATGGGTTCATAAGGCAATGAGGCATAGTTTTATTTTCACTGTTGCTCAACTCAAACTCGAATTATTGACTTACAAAATGATAAACTACATCCCAGTTTACGACACCCTAGGGATAAGGTGGAGGGATAGTTTAAATAAATTTTCCAATGTTTTCAAGTTAGCTTTTCGATACCTCGCAACTACAAGTACATTTGTATCAAGCAATATAATTTTTTCGACAACTGGCGATATTATAACTACTTATCTGACTTGTTTATTAACAAAAAATGTAGATAATCTTATGCTATATTTTTTTTTGCTATAAATTCATTAATAATAATATTATATAACCTATGCATATTTTGTATGAACCTTCTTTTTTTTTTTTAAAGTTATGTATATTTGTTAGAATTATTTATTTTTACCGAAAATAAAGATAGAAAAAATTTGAAAGACTACTAGGTATGCGCTTATGAAATGAAAATTTCGGCATATTGGTCCCTAGGTGTCGCCAGTTAGACATTATAGACTGGTCAAAAAATCTAAATACTTATTTCGACATGTGTCAACAATATTTAATTAATTGTTTGTATAGTTTCATTCAACAACGCACTTTTTTCGCTCATAAAATTGTGTAATTTTATGTCACAAACTACGATGTACGGACATCCTTGATTTTCTGTTACCAATTAAAGAACAACGCTTCTCAAGCCTATCAAATGCTTTGGAAGCTTATGGTGGGCATGTTCTAAGCAGAGCACAGTGTTTCAGGTGGTTTAAAAAATTCCAAAGTGGTGATTTTGACGGAAGGCAATGCTGTGTGTGTTCTGGGACCAGTGTGGTGTCATATGATATAACCTTCTACTATCTGATCAAAACATTAATGGTGATCGATACCAACAATAATTAGACGATTTGACCCAGGCTATACCTCAAATACGCCCAAAAGATGAAGCCAGGCAACACAAGGTAATTTTCCTTGATGACAAGGTACCACTGCATCACTCAATAGCCACCTGCCAGCTTGTTGAATCGTACAACTGGGAACCTCTTGCTCATGCAGCTTACTCACCAGACCTGGTGCCCTCCGATTATTGCTTGTTTGCATCGATGGGCTACGCATTCCATGATTTACGCTTCGATTCTCGCCCTGAAGAACATTTTTTTGATAGGCATCCATAAATTGCCTGAAAGATGGGGAAATGATTGGCTAACGAAGGTGCATACTTTGAAAATTAAATTTGTAACTATTTTTCACTAAACGTTCTAAATTTAAAAAAAAGTCTTATTTCATAGGTGCATACCAGGTACATAAATACTATTTTTTTAAATAATAAATATACCGTCCCGAACAGCATACCGTGAAGGGAGACCCGCAGTTTGTACCAAATTGTGGGTTTAAGGTACCGTCCCAGCTCTAAAAAATGGCTCTTGATATTGATGTATTTTTGACTTTACTAAGATTGAAGATATACTAAGATCAGAAGAAAAAAGAAATTAAACTGTTAAATATAGCATACAAATTTTTGCTAAAGGACTTACACTCAAACAGTCCTTTTCAATAGGCTAAACTTTCTTTGTGAATTTACGAGTAGGAACAAAAAGTTTTCAAAAATTGGATTATGGAGTATAAAAACAACTATAAGTTATGTTTATTGTATATTAGTTATGCGATATAAATTATAGTTGTAATTCTGTAGGTTTTTGCATATCCCAAATGGTTGCTTGTGGTACAAAATTAATTTCCGCTTCTTTTCATCATGTATACATATATTACACCATTATAAACATACATAAATATGTATTAATAATGAGAAATGTATTAAATAAGCCATAAATTTGAATTTTCACTAGTTATCCAACTATATTTGAAAAAATAGATATGGTAAAAAAATTGGGTGAGGAGAGAATTAAAATTTTAAAATATGGCTATTTCATTATGGTAAAGCATAACTCTACAACGAATACTTTACCATTTACATATATAGGTAAATGAAATTATTTTTAATACCTATGTAAGGTATGGAGTAGAGTTTTTGTCAGGCTTGGAGAATGAACGGAGTTCACGCTTTCTATTCATTTTTGAACAAATGAACGGGGAAAAAAATCAACGTCGTTCAATTTTAATGTTTCCAATTATTATTTTTCCCACAAATTAATATATTTTTTTTAATTTTGTGAATAATTATTATTATTTTTGTGGGGGCTTAAAATTAAATTGATCTAAATTGAAATTTTTTGGAACTAATTTTGTGTGTAAAATTGTCAATTTCTATGTAAATTTCTCACAACACCTCATTCGCAAATAACTTGACTATGAAAGTGTCGTGTATGAAATAGGTATTCTAGATTAGATTAAAGTTCAATTCTCTACATACCCATTTATTTCTTATTTTTATTTGTTAATACTTTAATACAATTTTATTTAAAATACGATGGTGAATGTAGTGTTAATATCAAATACATTCATTGGAGTACTTGTAAATATAGGGGGGGGGCCCCCCCCCAAGGTAGCAATTTTTCGGTGCCCGAAATGATTGGTATTTGATTATGTATCACGAAGGCAGTGATGTTAGAGCCATGTAGGACGTAATAAATAAGGTCTCAAAATGTTCAAATAATATCATAGATTTTTTATTGTTCCTTTAAATTCGACATTATTTAACTGTCTGATAAAAAACGGATTTTTTTAAACAAGGGAACACGAATCTATAAAAAAGTTGAGGTTACAACAAAGTTTCCTCTTCAGTAATTATAATCCCTTGTATTTACAGAAGTGGTTTATTATCAGGCATTTCGAGAACATATATAAATTCAAACTATCAAGTCTTACTCATTTTGAACAGGACCCTCACCTTCAGAGGCCCCAGAACGCAAATATATATATTTTTTGGGAAAACCTATAACAAGGGATTTATCTTTAATTTAACTACAATCTATATTAAAACTAAGTAAAGTCTGTCAATTTTTCTGACTGTGGAAAACACATTTGGTGAACGTGTATTGCTAAAACTCAGTGCATCATGTTAAAAGAAAAGGGTACACATTTGGTGCGTTAACATCAAAATAATCTTGAACAATAATCGAGAAAAAAAATAACAATTTATTTTTTACATCGTATATACATCCAGCCCAATATTTAATAGACATATATGATTAAATATTAGAAATTATATTTAAATTTGTGGGCTGACTTAAAATACCCAGGAATATGAGCTATAGTTAAAAACCTTTGTTTGATTTAAAAGATTTATATTGGGCCCATATGGTCTTTCAAATAAAATCAATCAGTTTAGACTACTTTTAGTACATTTTGAGGCACACCCAAAGAGTTAATGAGAATAATTTATTGATAAAATGGACGATAATTTGTCGATGAATATAAATGTATTATGTTATTACTCAATTATGAGAAAATTCATTTTAGCTTGCTTTTGTTTTAAATATATAAAATTGAATAAATAATTAATGTGACTTAACCTACATTAATATTGTTTCCACAAAACCTTATTGTTCCATGTTTTTGAATTTTTTAAATGAACGGGGAAAAAGTGAAGGTAGAAACAACGAATGCAAACTTATCAGAAAATGAACAGAAGAACTGAAAAAGGGTAAACGGATCCAGTATTGGTTTTAGTGGTGGCAATATTTGTATGAACTTTTCCGATGGATGAGGCAAGCTGTGAGAGTAGTAATTATACATATCAGCTTGATTCGTGATCAGCACAATCTCGAATCTGAAATACATTTTCTTATATGAAATCGGATTTTGAGTATTTTTGGTGTGAATTTCTAGAATATTTTTACATTTTTGTATAGGTTTGAGCCAACTTTTAATTTAGATAAAATAGTCCGTAATTCAATTAAAAATAAACCAAATCTGTACAAAGTTGAATGTTCATTTCTAATTTTACAAGGGTAATTCAATCTTTAAAAAATTTAACTTGAATGTAAAATAACTACATTTTTTAGAGGTTCTTGTTTTGAAAGAAATGTTGCCTCAATTTTTCATTTCTTTGAAACTTAAATGATTTTGAAAAAAAGAAACAATTAGTTTTCTTTTACAGAAGAAAATTTTGCTTGAACAGCTTTAGTTCAGCAGGAATATTGATTTAATCTTAATTTTAAAGAGACAGAAATATATGGAGCTGACAAAATATTCTCGTTTTCACAATATGGAATGGTTCACAGCTTCATAAAAGCTAATTTGAGCTTTAAATTTTATAAGTTTGCCTGTACATCATACTTTTTGTAGATATTCGGAT
Source organism: Lepeophtheirus salmonis (assembly GCF_016086655.4). Taxonomy (NCBI): domain Eukaryota; kingdom Metazoa; phylum Arthropoda; class Copepoda; order Siphonostomatoida; family Caligidae; genus Lepeophtheirus; species Lepeophtheirus salmonis. The sequence continues at coordinate 41,990,875 of NC_052134.2, forward strand.
AATGAGCACATAGGAGGATCATGAAAGTAAATGGAAGGTCTCATTATGTGAAAGGTATTGTAAGTTCATCTCTTATGAAGTATACTGGGGAAGAGGTCTTGGAGCTGATTCGTCGACTGAGCACTACAACTTTTTCTTGTATCCACCATGAACCATCACAGTTTAATAACATGATGAAGGTAATATGTATCATAGAGAAGATGTCATAGAATCCTTTAATTCCTGAAACAGGAATTTTCTATAAACATATATAAATTGACATATTCTGTACAAACTTCTATGATTATCTAATTCTACGTGGAAACTCTTTTCAGCAATTGTTATCGATGGAGCCCAGATCCTTTTTTTCTCATACCCCAATAATACAGGGAGCAGGGATCAAATTGTTGCCTACTTTAAACCTTGATAACTTGAAGACGACATTATCAAATAAAAAACCGGTTACCAAATAGGAAAGCTATTCTCGTTAGCTAACGATACGTAGTTCAGTTAGCATCATGCCGTCATCATATGAGGAGATAAAGAGCTATAAGTGGAACGAGGAGCTTTCGAGGCCCGCAGTAGTCATGGCATTGGTTAAAAATGGAGGTGAAATCTCCAATTCAACGATTGCTTCAACCTTAGGAATGAATTTACGGACTGTTCCGCGTTCTGTAAGAAGCTAGAGGACACCTGGGATGTTGATGCCACCATAAAGAGGGCACCCAAGGAGGAGGGCGCCGACAGGAAGGTCAAAGACACCGACTTTGTCGACAAGGTGAAGAAGATGGTTGAGGATGCCCCTACCAAGTCCATCAAGGCCATGGCGAGGGATCTGGGCTGCCATGAGAAAACAATAAGGGACTGTGTATCTGAGGATTTAAGTTGCAGGAGCTACAAGATGCAGGTGGGCCAGATCTTGACCCAGAAGGCAACGGACAACCGGCTGATGAAGTCGACAAAATTTGCTCAACAAGCTCAAGCACCCAAAGCAGCCCGGAATGCTGTGGTTTTTCCCTGATGAAAATAATTTCTGTCAAGATTAGAAGGTCAACAAACAGAACAACAGGTGGATAGCCACCTGCAACAGCCATGTGAGGAAGGTAATGAAGACCAAGTTCCCTGCAACGGTCATGGTATTCGGGGTGGTCAGCAGTGAAGGTCATGTTATGCCTCCCCACATATTTGAAACGGGTCTAAAGGTCAATACAGAGGTCTACCTGGATATTATGGAGAAGGTGGTTCTGCCCTGGATCCAAGGGGTGGCCGGAGACAGGCCCTGGGCGTGGCAACAGGACTCAGCACCCCGCCATGTGTCCAAAATCTCCATGCAGTGGTTAACCGATAACTGTTATGACGTCGTAACCAAGGATTTGTGGCCTCCTAACTCTCCCGACCTTAATCCTTTCGACTATTTTGTCTGGGGCTATGTCAAGAGACATACCAAAAGACATCCCCATAGCACCAAGGCCAGCCTGATGGACTCAATCAAGGAGGTATTCGGCAACATGGACAATGAGATGGTGAGAAGAGCCTGTGGCCGGTTCAGAGGCCGTATTGAGGCCGTATTTGATGCCAACGGTGATTATATCGAATGAATGGCTACTCTATACCTATATGCTCGTCATAGTCTTGATTTTCAATAAAAAAGTTAAAGTTTTGTGTTGTTTTTTGTAGAAAAATATTTTGCCGACAATTTGATCCCCGCTCCCTGTATATCCTTCGCTTTGCAAAGTTATTTAATTATTATTAAAAGGCTGTGATAATTGAATAGTTACTATCTGCTGTCGCTATCTCCAATTTAGAGATAGAAAGAAAAAGTAGGATGTGTGGTCAAACTCATACAATTTCCTTAATTTGAACCAAACAGTTGGACACATTAGGTCTCCCAAGGGTTGATTTCAATACAACAATATTATTTAAAACCCCTTTTACTTCATCAAAGCAAAAATAACTCCACTACAGAATCGCTACCTCATCAATTTATACAAATAAGTCGAACAACAATGATGAGAGTATGAACTGTATATTCTGTAGCGAGAAAATAGGATCGTCAGTACATATTTTCTATGAGTGTCGAATAGGGTGAGTCCTTTGGTAAGAATTTGTGCAGTAAAATTTTTAAAAAACTACGAGTCTCGACGTCAGAAACTGATAGGGTAGTGGTCACGTATCCGAATCTTCCCCGGGCTTTTAAGGTGCAGGCCATCATCAGTAAAGTGCAGGTTATAATATATTCTTGCAGATGTAACAATAAACCCATACCAACAAATTTGGAAGGTGCTATAGAGAAAAAAACTCGACATTTTAGCTAATTTTTTCGACGGTGTCCAAAACAAATAAGGAGGCAAAGTTTGTTTTTCATCCATTATTTTTCAAACCCCAACTATAAATCTATATAAATTTGGTATCAAATTGATAACAATAGTTTCGTGTGCTATTTTAAGATTTACATAATATGAATAACCGAATATGTATAATGTATACAAAATACATGATTATTACATACTTTCTTCGAAATGAGAAATGTGATTTATATAAATAACATTTCTTATACCTACATATTACCTATGTATATTGTACCTACATTTGCATAAAATATACCTTCATTTGTACAATGTAGGTGTATTAGACTGTCCCGTCTTAGGGAGATATTACGGAACATCAAGGATGCCATAAATTATTTGAAACAAAATATACAATATTTTTGTCTGATAAAACAAATACTAAAAATAATAGGTGTAAAAATGAATCTATTATTTTTAATGTATTTTTTTCATTAATGTTTATCTCCTTTGAAATCAAAACAATGCTTATACATGATAGCCGGACAACACGATTTGCATTATTACATCCACATTTTGCACTATTAGCCTTGCATCTTTGAGATCAAAATTATAAGAACAAAATTGATGAAATCAAAATTGCGCGTGATTGACTGTTACAATATCATTTTTCCTGCCACCAGGTTTGCGGTTTTACCTCAATCGACGAAAGATTGTAAAATATGGCGTATTTTCCCTTTGCTGGTGCCCATCTTTGAGGGATGCTCAAACAATACTGAGTCTAACAATCACAACACTGTCTAGAAGTTTTTTTAGTACAAAATCTTATATTTCTCACAACGTATAGTGTAAACCCATCACATTTATACCACATAAAATGTACATTACTTAAGCCATCTCCTTGAAAAATCATTCATTTTATTTTTACACTGATTATTTAAAGTACATAGTATCATATTTGGAATGATAAAAGAGGCCCATAAATGGCCAATATCAACTATTTAAAAAAATATATTTTTGGATTAAAATTAAAATAGTCTATACAACAAGAAAAAAAAAAATAGGTTGAAAGACCTTTGACAAAGTCAGTTTTTGTTTGTTCGCTGCAGGAAATATTTTTGTGCGTTTGTAAAAAAATATTTAGCACAATAGGGGACAATCTAAATAGTACATGTACCTATAGTATATATTCTCCTTTATACTGCTTGGGATTGAGAATGATTTGACGATTTTTATGTATATTTTCTGGAGACTAAGTTAGAGTAAAGTAATAAATAATTTATCTTTACATTTATATTTTAGGACAAATAATATAGATGAAAAAATGGTAGCCCACATTGAAATTTCCTTGTATTTTCACATATTATGCTTCAAATATGCCTCAATTTTCAAAAAAATTGCCAAAAATGTTCATTATGAGTAAAACTTTGAACTTTCACCTTAATATATAAAATGACCGTAAACTAATTATATCATACATTAAATTTAAAACTACCTTCTACAAAGTAATTACGTCCTCTAAATACCAGGATTGAAGTTTAAAACTTCCAACTGTCATCTCTTAGTAGAGGAACTCCTTTTTGAAGTAGCATCTTGTATCCTATGGTACCACAAGCAATTCGTAGCTAAGTGCTTTTTTTATGGGACAAGGAGACCAAGCGGCGATATTTTTGTATTATTGGACAGATAACGTAGCTGTTCATCATGAAATATATGATGAATTGCCTCATTTATATCTATAATATATACATATGTATGTATAGCCATAACCAAAAAAAAAAAAAGAATTTGAGTCAGTTCTACCTAAAAAATGAACAGTAAGTGTTACACACTCTCCTGAATTAGGCTGGAATTTGTCAGTTTGTGTGGAACACTCTCGTGCATCAAGCTTGTATTCAATAGTTTAAGTAGACGTCATTTTAGAAACTGGTTCAACTATTAAACATAAAATTCAGTTTTATTAATACAAATTAAATTGATGAAAACAATTCATACATTTTATAAGATCATATGATGTCAATACAGTACCTGTTGAATTGGTATAGGAGTTTATAAGGAGTACAGAAAGTCCTAGTTCTATTTTATTTCCAAATGAAGTATCTCCAAGTTCTCTGACTTGAAAAAATTGTACTCTGTCCTTATTTAGGAATGAAGACTAAAATCTTTTCAAATTCAGTCTCGGTTCTGTCCATTTCAGTCCTAAAAACTTAAAAAGTATTTTAACTTTGTATTTACATGAATAAAATCTCATCAAAAAATTAATAATTTCTAGTTTAACTGCTATTGTTTGTAATCATTATAGAAGAAATGTGTATGTAGTTTAATTTTATATCTGGAACACTCACATTTGGCATTTTCCTTAGACATGGGACATTTGCTACGTCTTAAATGAGGGATAGACCTGATAAACTGTTTACCATTGTCGTCTCTCAACCTTTGTTAGCTGTTACCCTCTAATAATAGATGGAGGATAGGACTTTGTCTCTGTTCTCCATAATTGATTAGGATCAATTATACATTATGACAAAGGAATAATAAATATAGCAGATATACATTTGATCAAACTTTCAGGGGTCGCAAGGTTTGGACATTAAATGCACCACTTACCAATTAAATATTGGCCACTACCTTATCCTAAATATAATTATCCCTTCAAAGACATTTGCTACTGCATCCAAGAGATCAAATCCTCCTCCACCCTCCTTATATTTTGAAATACTATCAGGAATTGTCATGTTTACATGATTATTTTCAACTCTACTCTACCATCTTGTTTTAGAAAATGGAATATCTTTGAAATTGTCGCTGATTAATTAATAGGGCATATTATTTTACCATTCAACACTTTCAACAACATTCTTATTACATGGAGGATATATAATAATTAGAATTTCTTCCCTATTGTTTGTTGTACTTTCCATTGGGTCAGAATAACTTTCATGGAATTGCTGTAAAATTTTGTTAAAAATAAGATACTTTTTATGAAATCAATATCTTCTTATTTACAAATGACGTTAATTTTAAGATAAATACAAAAGAAGAATAATTGATGTTGTGATGCAGTGGATTGTAACTTGTTTTCCTTAATTACTTTTTTTCAATATAATTAGATGCAAAACACATTTTTTATCAGGCCAAACATACTTTTTTAAACTATTATAATTTTCTTAATATTTTTTGCAACTTTGTATTGGACAAAAACAAAAAAAAAAATCCAATTATTTCTTTAAAAAATAACGAATTTCAATAATTATAATTATTGATCCATGAATTAATTTTGAATATGTAAACAGGGGTCAATGTTTTTGCTCCAATTCCAAATATTCTCTAATTTTTAAAATTTAGTTAAAGTATCCTGTAATTTTATTTTTTTGTCAATTAATCTAAAAATATATATTTTTTATGTTATTAAGTAAATATAAGCATAAAGGAGGGTTACCACATCTATTGTGCGTGTAAACGTCTTTGTGTATTTATAAATAATATTGGGAGAAGAGTTAAATATAGCATATATATACATTTAGACGTGTACACACACGATAGATGTGCAGATCGATTTTATTAGCAAATCTACTTGGCAAGTCAATTATTTTTGTATTTTACAATACAAAATACTTTAGTGATGGGTAGAATCATCCCATAAAACATATCGACTAAATTTAATAACCTAAAAAGTTGTGAATTCATTTAGTGTAAGAAAAAAATATAATATCTTTTTTTTAACCAGTATCAATTTATTTTGGTGCTCAATTAATAACAATACAAAAACAGTAAAAGTATCTAGGTACATAGAAAAATAAATAGACCATATAAATTTTCCAAGAATATTAAAACGACACAAAAAAATAAGTAAAAACCCTAGTTCATTAAAATTTTGAAATAATTTCTTGCAATGTTTTTAAATACGGCTTGAATTGTACGTAAAAATGTTGAAAAAGAGCTCATTTGATGTATTTACCTCCAACATCAATTAAAGCTTGGATCCGGTCCCAGAAAGAAGAGCAGGTATTGCCTATGTAGTTATTTGGCGTATTGGTCATTTTCTCCTTGATGGAGGCAATCAGAGAGTCCTTGATGGCATACAATGTTCAATTTGTTTTACATTTAACGTAACTCTAAGCAAAATAATCCATCACATGAAGATCTGGACCACTGGGAGCCATATTTCCTTCCTAAGGAAGTCATACCAGTGACCACGTCAGTAACCTGTCTATGACATGACAAGGTGATAAATCTTGTTACCAGATCAAAGGCTGATCTCCAGTGATTAGCTGGATCCAAGACAGCACAATTTCCTTCAAAAAACATCAAAAATAATAGTTAAAGTGTAACGCCGTTAGTTCACGGTAAATTCAATCTTATTTACATCATTTAAATAATGTTTTACTATTATAGTTTATACTTGTGACTTCATAATCTGAAAAAATAATTGAAGAAAAGATTATTAAATTTTGTAAATTGTAGAGAATATAGTATTTTTAAATTAATACATTATTAAACAACAAGACATCCCTCTCATCTTCCTTTTCATAATTCATTATTATACTAAATAAATAATAACAATGCATAAATAACAGTCTTTGAAACTTCGATAATTAGTTACAAAATTTGATGATAACTCACAAACTACAGAGTGCGACAGAGAAATTTTCTTGGTCATTAATGTTTTTTGTTTTTTTTGTACAAATTCAGGATTCAGGTATCATTTAGAGCAATATTCTTATATTTGTGTACGTGTTTTTTTTTTGTTTTTTTGCGCATTTTTTTAATTTGATCAAAATCGGACAAAAAATGAATTAACAGGAATCAAAAGGGCAAAGGGTTTCGGATCATCTCAACGTGGATGTTTATCCAAAAATAGTTTCAGAAATTGTTGGCGTGATATTGAGGACAGTAGGGAAATTAGGGTGGCCAAAGAGATTGGAAAAAGAGTCGAAAGGAAGGTAGGAAGTGGAGGAAATGGTTTGAAGGGAGATGAAACATTTCTCAAGACCCTCCAGGCCAGTATCAAGGAAGATCTAATAGTATTAATGCGCCACTTGGCTGACTAGTTCAACGTGGACGAGATCCCCATCCGGAGGGTAGTTCATGAAGACCTCTGCCTTAAGAGTTTTGTCAAGACTCCAAGACATCTCCTCACCGACAGGATGAAGGCCTTAAGGGTAGAGAAGATTTGGAATCCCGGTTGCTCTTAGAAAAATAAATATACACTTTTTATGTCTGTAAATTGACTTAAAGATATTTACCAGGCCAGATAGAGCAATTGGTTGAAAGAGGAAAGTTTACCTTCCTCTTACAACACAAGGAAAATTCATTCGTAGACAAGTTCATCCTGAATTAAGTTCATATCGAAAAAAGTTCATCCCAAGCAAGTTCATCAGTAATGCAAGTTCATCCCGAGGGGAAAACATATTTTTATTAAATATAATATATTCCTGGGCCTTAACCCCATTGTTTTGGAACAATTTTATCACAATTTCGGCCTTATGTATTGGATCTTTGTCTTGCTAGAGTAACCAATGTGGACCAAGTCTAAGTTTAGTTGCACTCTATTTGTAGATTGTTGGCTATAATTTGTATGTAATTCTCCTTTTTCATGATCACATTTACTCCAAAGAGGTTGCCAGGACCATTAGCAGGAAACTTTGCCATAGCATAATGCTACCACCCCATGCTTTAGAGTGGGCAAAGTGTTCTTTAATTTAATTGCTAGATTATTTTGACCCAAATAAAGGCTACATCATGATGACGAAACGGTCTCATCTGACCAAAGAATCGATTTCCAGAAGTCAATATCCTTGTTTATCTGTTCCTTGGTATACTTCACGTGATTGGATAACGCAATTAAAAAAAGCTGCACCCTCTTCATGTGATGTCAGGTTCTTAAGCAATCAAATTTTATATTAATAAAAAATTTAAGATAAAGGAAAATGAAGAATTACTCCCGTGTGTTTGAGTCTCAAAAATAAGTATGACAAATAAATATAATTAAACCTTTAGTGTCTGTTAAAAATCTACCTTTCTAAAATCTAAAATAATTATCATATATCTGACTCCATTATGCATTAAAAACATGTTATCACATCACTATACATTCTTATTTAGAATTAAATAGTGTTGCCTATAAATTAATTATTATATTTGTATGATTTAGACATTTGTATTATTTCCTAAGAATTGCGCAATACCTATTTTTTGGATTTAATTCAAACATCCCAGTTTTTCCATTGACATCAAGTCAAGTATTCAATCCAAGTGATTATTTTAAAATCTGTTTTAAGCCCCTTTTTTTAATTCACTTTTTTGGATTGAAATTTTTTTAAAGATGTTTTAGAAAATTTGTATCCTTCATATTTAAGGAATATATTAACTATAGACCCCAAATACAGCGTTGCTTTCGGTTTAGGACATTGTATTTTTAACGTCAGTTAAAACCCATTTATGGAAATTGATGTTTTATCTTCAGGTACAGCAAAATGTCTAAATAATTATTAAAAAATGATTTTTATAGTATCCTTCAACTCTTTAATCTAAGGATGAAAAAATAAAGGCTCTAAAGTAGTTGATAGTTAGCCAATGGCGTTATACTCTGTCCAAATATTGAATTATTCTTTATTGCAGAGTAAGGGTTTTTAACTACTCAATACACCAAAATTAGTATGAGATAAGAGTGTTCAACTGCTCACAAAAGAATTCATTGTAATTTTTTAAACGTCAGAATAAATTATATGTTAATAAACATTATATGCAGTATTGAATACCTAAAAATAAAAAATTTGAAATTTGCAGTTAAAGAAAAAATAATTCCGACATGTATGAATAACTAAAAAATTTTGTGTCTTAAGCATGAAATCAAAAATGTTTATATTTTTCGAGAGAATTGACTATAGGTAAAGTAATAGGTAACTAAATAAAGGCTAAGCCTTTATATAGTTACTTACTATTGTTGTCACGATACCAATGTTTTGTATCCGTTCCTGTACGAAAATAGTTATCTGTACTTTTCGATATTCTTTTGAATCAAAATATTTTAAAAAAATGTTCAGGATTTTTGTTGGATGAAAGCTAGCTCATAAATTTGACAGCTTTTTATAAAGAATAAATTTCCTCCTTCTTGATTGATCAGTCACAATTTTGTTTAGAGTGTGGGTTAGGCTTAGAAATTTGAGGAATTATGGTATCGGGGCTCAAATTTTTATGACCAAATAGTGTTGTAAGTACCATATTAAATTCGTCAGTAGCTCCGTACCAAACAGCATTACTACTAACTCAAATAACATTTATTATGAAATGTTAACAAGACCATAAGATGAAGAAACCTTCATAGTATCAATGTCTCAAAATTATTTCCAAGGTCTAGGAAATGCTCAACGCGGCAAGGCACACAAACGGGATTATGGAATCCAAAACTGCTTGTCCACCTTTATTAAAATCATGGACTCCTTCTCAGCTTGAGGCACAAAACTAGCATATTTTTTTATGACACACTACTGAAGTATTTATTTAAAAAAAATAATATATATATATATGCTTTTTTGACTGTTTAAATGTCAATAGTTCATGAAATTGTTATTTTAAAAAGTAAATAATTATATGGCTAATAAGATTAAATAAATACATTTAATCTTATTTTAAAAAGACTGATCGGATTTATGTTCGACGTCATCCTCAACACTATCAATTATCGTCTGAGTCAACAAAACATTTGAGAATCAACGTATTTTATTTTTACGATATGTGACGAATCTATTTGTAAAAAAAAATATGAGGCTTTATGAAATTTTATCGAATATGAAAGATATTTGGAGACAAAATTAAAGAGTCATAATTTGACAAATATTTATAATAGCAGCAATGAGGTAATAAAATGAAGTTAAAAACGATTAAGAAAAAAATAAATGGGCTTTTATTCCTACTTTGATCTGTCTTAATTTAATATGAAATGGATATTCAAATGTCATACTATAGTCATTTGCAAATGTGGATTAGACACGGTTAATATTGTTCCCCTTGCACAAATACCTTTTCTTGTAAGAACAATCAAATATTTAACTATGGTAATGTTAGATATCTTTTAGTTCATTTTAATGTGAGATCGAAATTGACAATTTTTATATTTCTTGGACCATCCCAATTTTTTTAGAGTTAGGTTTATCATTAATAACTAACATTCTCTATGTTATAAAATAAAAAAGAAATCACAAATCATCGAGCACATTTTAGAGCCCTCAAATGATTAAAAACAAGATTTTTAATATTTTAATGTTATACTAAACATTACAAGATGCCAAAGATGACCAATTTTGACCCAATAATTCTATTTTTTCCCACAAACTAAATTGGTCTGTAGCACGCCAAAATGACTTGAGAGGCCCTAAACTTTGGAAAATTTAGTGGGTTCACTGAATAAGTTTGCTTGCACGTCATACTTTCTATCTCAAGCGAGAAGTTGTAAATCAAATATCACAACCTTTTAAAAATAATGAAATAAATAGAAAAAAAAGTCCACATATGAGGTATTAAGGGCGGAGTGGAGAGGAGGAACTCAGAGTCGATCCGTGGACTGAAAGATGCAACCAAGATACAAGAAAAAATTACAGTGTCTTGCATAATGAGATTTGATCTCCTTTGGCCTCATTCCTCCAATTCCCTTTCTCTCTACGAATACTCCATAAGAGACACACTTTCTCCACATAATGCGACCTTCCCTCTACTTCCATGATGCTCTAAAGTGTTAATTGTCAAAAAATATAGAAACAGTCGAAATCACTCTCTTCCTACTATATTAATATATTTTTCTAGGGAAGTTATATTTGCTTATTATTATAAGGTTACAATAATTGAATTTTGACTTTCTACTGTCGTCTTATTCAAAATTGGATATATCTAATTTTGATAAAAATAGTGCGGACAAACTTATACAATCTACACAATTTATCTTGTTGATTTTCACTCACAGAATAGGTTTGTGTGCCTGGAAGAAAATTATTTATGCATAACTAGAAGCATATAATGAGATTGTAAATATTTCAAGTATTTGATAACTCACTAATAAGAATGTATGCATGTATAGCTTTGGTTATTGTACAAACCACTCCTTATCTACTTATTGATACCTCTGCAAAATGAGGAATATGTATTGTACATGTAAAAAACAGTAGTTTATTTCATATTATTTATTTGGGGGAAGGAAAATGCGATTTGAATGTTTGAGTGTAGAGCTATAAAGATATTTATAAATTACCTTTATTATCTTTCAGCAAGGATAATTTCCCGTTATATATAAGTATATGTTTATTTCTATATTATTAATAGTAGTTTGTATGCAAGCCATGGGTTCTCTTCAAAAAATGTAATAATAAATTAACATAACTGTTATCACGAAAAACATCATACATTTAGGCATTGCATTTTTTCCTCTCTCTATATTTTTTTTTGGCTTCATGTCTTGCCAAATTATTAAAATAAAATCAACAAAGATAAGGCTTCATTTAAATAAAAAAATATCGTTGTTAAGGGACGCATATATTAAAATATGGAAGTTTAATGGACATTATAGGGATATAGTTTTAATCACAATTAGAGCATACGTAATTGTGGTAAGTAAGTAATTAACTAATTATCCTATGTAATTTTTCATCATTTATCAGAAAAATATTTTAACCATAAACAATCTATTTTTTTTGTTTTGAGAAATTATTTTGATGATTTTATCATTTCTGGAATATAATAATCAATTAATCATGCAGGGTTGTAAAGTGTAATTAAAAGACAAATGATTAACATATAGTTTGTAATTACATGTTTCTAGAAAATACTTGACTACTTGAGATATTTAAAATGAGATTTTCTCTTCATATTTGCATCGAAAGATTTTTTTATCCTTATTAAAGCTCCTCTGAACTCGTACTTGATGAAAAAATTAATGTGTGTCCTCGACTTTGACATCGCTATCATCAGGACCTCTAGTCTATCTCAGACTTTTCTTCTATCAGCTACTGTAATAGTGAGTGGCATATGGCCTTTATTTGTTCGAGAGCTTTGACAATTGAATAACCTTTCTACTCCTTATGACTAACACATTCTATGATAATTCTCTCTATATCTGTGCATGTCTTATTGTCCTCAAGACGGGAGACAATTAACTTCCAAAATGGCTTTTTGACTCTTGATGGAGTACAAAAGAGCATCTGAGAGGTATGGATTACCTACCAATAGTTTATTAATGAGCGCTACTATCCTTGGAGAGGCTAGTATGTAATCCAGTCTACTCGCTATTTTACTGAGTTTTACTAAGTTCTTTGTTATTGAAAAGTAAAACAATTTTGAATTAGCTGGAAACTGTTTGATTGAATATATCCAAATAAACTATCAAACAATATCCCAGAGGATCTGTGACTCTCTGAGTTTAATTCATGGATTTGTCAAAGGACATAATTACACCCCTGGAAGGTTAATAAGCCAGACGTTGTGCTTTTGTACTTCGTGTCAGGGAGGGAACATACCTCTAATGTTATCTGAATCTTCCACTCTAGTGTCCTACAATGTTATAGTATCAAACTTTTCTAGGACTTAGATATAATTAATGATTATCTTATTTATGCCTAGGTCTACATTCGAATTAATATTGCAAGAGAGGATGGACAGCATACTTAAAATTTCATTATTGAAGTGCTCGAAATATATTTAAATTCATCTATTTTTTGAGCTTGTATAAAAAATATAATCTCATATTTGTTTCTAATATACCCAATATATTTGCGTCGTCTTTCAAAGTTCTATCGCTGCGTTCATCATTCATTACTTTTTAATGCGAATTAATTATTCTCTTCCTCAATTGTTATTTAATGGAGAAATTATTTATTAGTTATTTTCAAGGCTCTATTAAGGAGGTTTTGTGGGTTGTGTCAATCCAGAGGTTAAGTAATCTATGGCCTTCCCTACATTGGTTTGTTTAGTTATATTTATTTTTCTTACTATGTCCGCCTATTAATATATTCAGGAAATATTATTTTTGTTTGATTGCATTTTTCTATTCTTTCAGGCATTTTTAACCTAGATGCATATTCTAGAGGGAAAATTGTGGGGAACTAAAGTAATTTTACTACCAATATTATCAGTTATTGTACATTGTACGTGCATGCCTTCCAAACTATAGAATGAATATTCGTTATTCTCTTGATAAATTTTCAGTGTATTTTTTTAACTCTAAAGATCTTAAACTTGGTATTTCTCTATCAATGGGTGAACAAAAAAAAATTACAAAACATGGACAAAAGATAACTACAATATTGAAAAAAGGGAATGTTGTCATTGATGTAATTGTATTAAAGCAATTCATATTTCAATGGAATAGCAAAAAAAGTTACTCATTTGAAAACATTATTCCTCAATATGTATGTAGAATTTAAATGGTCATATATATTACATAGACTGTAGTTGAAGAACAATCCAATCAACTTAAAACATAAGTTGAGTTTGTGATTTTTTGGTTGAGTGAAGTCCGTCTTCTTCAAAGTTCAAAACACAAAGTAAAAAAAATTGTCCATTGGTTTTAACTATATCTTTTTACTTAACATTTTACGTAATTTAAACCTTTAAAAAAATGGACAATCAAAAGTTTCATACTTTGGTTTTGAATATAATTGTAATAATTGTCGCTAATTTATCTATTTTTACCCATGTATGTTATTATAACTTTATTACATGAACAAAATGACACGATAATTCATTGAATGAAAATTCATTGTTCATTCATGATAGTAATAAAACGATACAAAAAAAATTGTTATTTTTAAAACTTTTAAAAAAAAAATAATGAATCAGAAATGTAATAAAGATATATTTTTTTTGGGGACAAGGGGACGGGACGTAGAAATTTGTTGGTTACGTCATAGATAGGCCAATTTTGTATGGTTTAAAGGGGGAGGGGGTCCTTCATACCTCCTGAAAGTGCGATATTTAATTATCAAAACACTGATTTCCAACTAAAAACAAGGATCAAATATGAAATTTGAGTCCCCAAGATGGTGTTTCATGATACAGCAGAGTAAAATAACTGAAAGCTGTTCCAATACCAATTCATTATTTTACTGTTAATATGCGTCATAACTTTAGTATAATTACTCTACCGGTGTATTCAACAACATTAACAATCCGTATTTTCAAATATCTCAAAGTTAAAAAAAACGTGGTAAAGAAACTCTGAGCGTACCTTAAAAAATGTTATCACCTAATAATGGATTAAAAAATGATATTTTCTAGTTTTTGCAGTTCTTCTATAGATAATCTGTAAAAGAAATGGCAAAATGTAGCAATTATTTCTCCTTTATCTTTTTTGTCACACTAATATATAGGTATTGTATATATTTAGATACAAAAAGCTATGTCCTACAATTTCACAAGAAGTTCTTGTTCATGAGCAAGCAACTTTAATAATGATTTTTTTCTTTGACAAATTGTAGAAATCAAATCTACATTTTTTTTTTAAAGTTTCAATCTCTAAAGTCTGATTTAACAAAACATGAGGCATAGTTAAATCTGTATTAAAATTATAATTTATAAAAATTATTGTTTGGAAATTATGCATAGGTCAATCAAATACTTAAACATTCAAATTTAATGATTAAAGTAGGTATATTTTATTGGTAATATAATAGATTATTAATCAACTGACCTACTTTACGACTATAAAGGGCTGATTCTTACATAAAATATCTTTTTAAAGACAATGATCAGAAATATATGTATGTTATCTGGTCTTTGAAACAAGAAAGGAGGATTCTCTATTTGGAAAATAACTTTTTCAAATGTAAGACTATAAAGTGTTACATATTAGGCGTAGAATAGACGGGTTTTCATTTTTTCAGGCGTTAGATGTTGCATTATAATTCTTGGAACAAAAAAACTTTTTATTTACAGTTGTTTAAAAAAAAATAATACAGTGTGCACTAGTTCGTAGAGTGCAAGAAGAAGTCTGGAGAGAAACTTATGATAATACTGAATTCACACCTTTGTTAACACAAGCTATATGTTATTTGATTTTGAAGTGAGAAAATGTATTACTGCTATACATAGAGAGGAGAATTTCAGTATTTATATTAATAATAGTCCAGGGAAAGTATTGTCAAATTATATTCAAACTAATATATTACTAGCGGTAATACCCAGCATTGCCCGGAGCTCTTAGGTGTAAGCTAAAATACAAACTTTACTTTAATAAAATAAAAGATTATAATTATAATTTAAAAAAATCACCCCTTGTTATCATACGCAGACTCACACCTACCTACTCACTCAATACTTAGACATTATCTCCTTAAGAACAAAAAACTAATACTAAGAAATTGAGAAATAAAAACTAATATGATTTCATCAAAAGTTAAATTATTTTTTTTTTTTTTTAATAAAGTACTTCCCATTTTTTTTTTAATATGAGTTGAACTCAACCCCTGTAAGATTTCATTTAGTGCTTTTTGTATATCATACTCCCTTTTTTTCTTTTAGGCTGTATTGGTATATGAATCAAGGAGCATATATGGCTAGATGGCTCTTAAGTTGAACAATTTTTCTTTTTAAAGACTTTTTCAAGACAGTTAGCAAGATTTTTCGCAGAAAAACAAATGTTCCACTTAATTCAGTCCAATTGTATCAACTCACTGATTACTCAAATTGTATCTCATACTCGCACAATGAAATAGCCTAATTCCTTTATGGAACATTCTTTTAGATTAAAGGATGCAAGATTTGATGTTTTATAAATACCCATGACTAGAACTTCGATTTATTAATAGGGATTATTTTATCATGCATTCTAAGAAAAATGAAACAAAAGTTGGGAGAATTCATAAACATTATTATTGAATGAACAAGAAAAAAAAAAGAACTATATGCACTAATCAATTTTCCTTTCCAAATTTTAAAACTATTATTTTTCTCAACTTTCTCCATCTCTACTAATCAACGATATCCTTGAATAGTTTTACAAAACTTTAAAAGCTCATTCTTAAAAACTTAATTTAATTTGTCTCAATCCTAAAAGCTCAACCTGTAATGTTAAAAAAAATCAAAATAATAAAGCTGAATTATACATTGGATACTCAAAATTTGATTGACCAAAAGATTTATATATCTTACAGTACGACGGAAGTTCCAATAATTGTGTATAAATAAGTACATCTGTAATTGCAAGTATTGCATAATTTGTTATAATCAAATAATAAATATTTTTTGAAATATAGCTTTTAATACGTACCTAAACTTAAATTTGGAAATTAATATTGCTAAATATGTCTGTCTCTAAATCTATTTTTCTGTAGGGACCTCACTTTTGAGTGTGCATTTATTATCTTAAAACTGTAAGACTACTCTTTAAAATATAACAATGTAGCAACGAGTATGTGTAATAAAGTACAGGGCGTCTTTGTAGTAAAAGAAAAGATAAAGGGGAGCACACACTTATATATTCTTTCTATAAATATTTGCATAGATATGAATGATTTATTATTACATGCAAAAGTGTGTGAAAAGATAAAAAATATGTAATTAAATTTAATATATAATTTACAATGAAATTAACATCTAATTGTATGTACCTTTAATTTATTCATTATTCTATTTTTCCAATATGCATAAATAATTCTTTTTAAATTTCATGTTTCCAAATTGATTTTTTTGACAAAGAAAATTGCGTCAAATATATATACATATTTTTTTTCAAATATATTATTTTAAAACAAATAAATAAATGCAAATGTTATATCAGGTTGGGTCTTTATTTCAATCCTTTAACAGAAATATTACAATTATCCCAATTAAGCCATGTATGCCCGATTCTGTTTAATAACTTTTTCCCGACGAGAATCCAACTTCATCATTCCCTTTTTGTAAAAGGCCTTGTCCTTATTGACCAAAAAACTGGGATAACCAACTTTCACAGGCCTCTATTGTAAAAACTAAAAGTTTTTTAAAAGAATAATTATTTGTTCATATTGTTTAGTACATTTATTCTGTTGCTTTTTGGTTTCATATATAATCTTTATCATCACCTTCTTATTAAGGTTATCATTTTATATGTACAAAACACATAAAAAATAAATGTGTCACATAAAAAAAATTAACATAAATAAGAACTTTAGTTTATAATTAATTACCTCTCTTTTAAAAACCGGTGTAATCAATATACCACAAGGTAAAAAAAATACAAAACAACAACATTATAGGTATTTGTATTGATTAACAATTTGAGCATTTTAGCAAATTTGTATTGATTCATTAATAACATAAAATATTAATTAGCTAACTAAATACCTAAGAAATATTTAAATTTTATTTACCTTGAATTTAATCAACCCAAAAAAAATTTATTTCAAGAAATTCTTAATTTATGAAGAGGTTTTGTGTTAAATAACACATTTGCGTATATAATACTTTTTTTCCTACCTTTTTTATTTGATTCCATTATTGTGAGTCAATTACGAATTTAAATGTCCACTATTTTTTTATTACTATTATTCACTCGTCGACACAGCTATAGTTATATAAGATCAAAAATTTTAAAATTACTGTAATTATAAATATACTAATAGGTAGAAACT
Source organism: Lepeophtheirus salmonis (assembly GCF_016086655.4). NCBI lineage: Eukaryota > Metazoa > Arthropoda > Copepoda > Siphonostomatoida > Caligidae > Lepeophtheirus > Lepeophtheirus salmonis. The sequence continues at coordinate 42,008,735 of NC_052134.2, forward strand.
TTACTTGATGGAATGCATCTTTATGAACTGAGTGAAAAGGTAAGAATAAATATTTTTTGTTCTTTTCAGGGGGGTGAGGATAAAATATCACTAAAAAAAGTAACACGTATAAACATAATTTAAACTATTAGTAACAATCCGTTATCGGATAAAGAACAGGTTAAGAATTCAAATCGACGTGCTCAGTACTAAATGATTATATATATATATATAAACAGGACAACCTTATTATTATTAAATAAAAACAAAAGAAATACTCCACTTAGCATTGGATTTGTATATTATATAAACTCGTAGGATTTCAGATTATGTTTTTATTTTTATTTCTGTCAGTGGTAGTTTTACAATACCAGTGTTTATCAAGGTTTTGTTTGCTACTCCCTGAATCACCATCGTTTGGAATTTAATTATTTTAATGCCTGCAATTTCTTATTTACAAAACCTTGATCAGAAAGAACCCAAAACCATGAGTAATGGAAAATTGTTCCTATAATACCCACAAATGAAGATGAATTAGCTATTTACGTCGAAGGAGAGAGAAAAAACCGTTGATAAGAAGATAATTAACAGGTTTTAAACAAAACTTGGTGTTTTTTTTATAAAAAAAAAGTAACGGTAGATTAAAAAGGAGTAACAGGTAGATTTTAGTTGAAAAAGTAATCTAATGAGAAATTTTATTTTTTCAGTTCATATATATATTTTTAAGTATTCCTTTTTCTTTCTAGTAATTTCCAGTGGATGTAAATAACTGATTGCACGATGTAACGACACTTTTGTGCTCGGGGTTTAAAAGTTATTTTACATAATATGTCAAATAAAATGGATACAAAACTTTTGCGGTATACAGATTATTATTATTTTATTGAGCATACTGAATATTAAAACTCATTATAATGAGAATAAGTATATGAAAGAAAAAAAAACAAGTGAAAACTATAGAACAATGTCTGTAGTTATTAAAAACTATGTATTTTGTTCTTCACTTGAGAAAATCCTGTGCAACTAAGAAAATGGAATGGCGCCAGATTGGTTATTTATATATTTCGAAAAGCAAATCGTTGAATTTCTCTGTCATTTTCTTCCACTTTTGTGAGATTATCTTGATCCATTTTTACACGAATGTGTTATGATAGCAATGGAATAACACTTTGTAGAATTTATTGAAGATCGTTAGAGGTAAGTAGATTAATACAATAACGTATCGTCCCAAAATACAGAGTCCATGGACCTTGCCTGATGTCTGTTGTATCTTCAGACCCTTAGATAGTATTTCTCCCTTTCCACTTGCATTATATATATTTTTTTTTTTTTGTCTGTTGTGATGAATCCATGTTCTATTCATTGTTATATATCTATAAAAAAAATCATTTTTGTCTATTATTTACAAATTTAAACAACACTCTGAATAATTTCTTTTTTTTTTGTTCTGCTCTGAACAAATGCTGCAGTCAGCTGCAATTTTTTTTTTCATACTAACAGTTTTAAACTGCATACAACTTTTGAACGTTTTTAATGCATTTTTCAAAACTGTTCTAAGGGCGAACATAGCAATTTTCATAATTGTTTGGTTGTTTTCAGAATGGCCTTGGTGCTTTGCGTCATTGTTGGTTCTTTTATGGCAGGGGTCACCAATCTATGGCCTGGGAACCAGTGATGGCACGTGGGGGCATATTCACTGGTACACGCAAATTATAACATATTCATGTAGTTTGTGTATTTCTTTTTACCATTATTGTTGATAGTGGCCCACTCATTCATTCAAAATGTTGAAGTTGGCACTCCATGTCTCAAAGGTTGACTATCCCTATTCATTAGGATTAAATATCCAGAAAAAGGGTTGTTTTTTATGTTTTTTTCAGTAAAGTATACATAACATAAAAAAAAAAGTATAATAACAAAGCATGGAGTCAATATTATTTACATTAAAAAAATTTATTAAAAAAGAAATCTGACAAAATTATACAATTTTTTTAACATCTTTTTTTATGAGTGAAATCCTTCACAAATGCAATAATGTAATACATATAAGGATGGTGAAAGCAAAAGGGAGGGGGCACACATACATTAATGTATTTTTCAAAATATCAAGTTGTTTATCTTTTTGTATCTATTATTCGTATGAATATATTCATATTTTTCCTTTAATATAAATACAACATTATATTTGAATATAAATGGATATATAAAAGAGAGAGAAAAAGATGAATTTTTTGGAAGAGAGTATAAACCATCAGTACTTATGATGAAATCCATTTTACTTGTATGTAAATTCATATGTACCAAAAATATGATTATTTGCTTATTTTATAATAATGTCAGTTTGAGAAATTTTCTGTAATATGAGTTGTGAATAGTGATGTAAATTGGGTTTTTTTTTTTTGATTTTTTATCATATCTTTATTTCAATTATTCAATCGTATCTACAAGTTATTTGTTATAATTTCCCCCATCAAATAAATATTAACTATTACAAGGAAATATCAACCTATTAGCGTTGTATGTAAAAAGAGGGAAACCAACAATATTTCTCAATATTAATATCTAAAAAAAATCAAAAACACCAACGGAAGCGATCGTGCATCGTCATTGAGAATCTTTTAATTAATAGATATTATATGGGTGAGTATCGTTCTAAAAACTAAAGTATTATGTAAAAACTATAATATTGTTTTCTTGTTCAATAAAATTAGGTTATGGTGTTTTGTCATTGCATCAAGTTGAAATCAAATCATTGGAAGCAATCTCTTGGAGCTCCTTCGTCACAGCCGTCACAAATCCTTTGTTTTTATTCATACTCTTCACCATCGCTGCAACTACCATCATATAGAATTTTACAATGAATTTCTTAGCTGATGCATACCTCTCATTATCCCTTACTTAATTTCCAGAATAATTGAACAAATTTTCTTCCGGCGTTCCTAAGTTTCCAACATAGAATGATCCTGATGCAATTTTATATCTGTTCAGTATTTGGCTCGAAGTTACAATATCCTTGTCATAGCTTCTCATTTACCGTGATCAGACTTTTTGCTATCCTTTGGCAAAAAAAAAAAAAAAAAATCCCTGAAGAAAAATTTTCCGAATTGACTTATTGGCAAAGGACCATTTGGCCGAAAATTTATATAAAATTTATTAATTTATACGATAGTATATTTTAATTCCATTTAAAATTTCCTTCGATATGTTTATTTTTATATATTTTTTACTTTTCTGTGCCGATATATATAAATAAATAAAGATCTTGCTGTAGAGAAAATAAAAAATTGATAGTATGATAAATAGTTATTTTTCATATACTATATATGTCATATATGTATGTCAATTATTGAGTGTTCTTTTGAAGAAAAATATTTTACATTCATCAATAAACATTATATAAGAACGAATTCTACCTATGACATATAGTTTATCAACCATACCTATTTATCATATTATGACTTTAAATGGAATTAAAATACGTAATCGTATATATCAATAAATTTCATTTCATTTTTTTGACCAAATGTCCCAAATAGTACTTTGGTAAAATGTAGATTCGGCAAATTGTCCATCGGCAAAAATGTTTTCATCGAATTGTCCTAGAACCAGAATTTACCTATTTAGCTCATCGGTATCAATGAAGTTGATCTATTTTCAACCTATGTTGGTGAACTTGGATTTTCTGTACTCCGAATTTTATAAAATCTCTATACAATAGATTTTATTGCTGGAACTTTTAGAATGTGGCGAAACTTAATTTAGAATATATGAAACTCTTTGCGGTTATAAAAATATATTTTCTTGTAATAATTTGTAAATTTTACCATTTTTAATACTTTGATAAATTTATACTCTTTTAAGTTGTTATTTGCTTTTTTTACTTCCTTTTTTTAATTTAAGGTGTATGAGTATCTACAAATGTAACATCAGCTACTATTCAATATATGACACTCAACTTCATCAAAATTGATTAATACATTTTTGCTAACTAAAATTTGTTAAAAATTAATAATATTTCATAAATATTTGTATTGAAAACAAAATTATATTATTAAAAAATCAATTAATCAAATGTTTGAACAATAAAAATTGCAAATTATATTTTGTTGTTCAGAGTAAATTATTAAAAGAATATTATGTATGCATTTAAATTGATATTTACGAGTGCAAAAGGGATGAATAGTTTGGAAAATCTTGACATATTTAAATAGTAATGTAATTTGTGTCAATCAACAAGGTATCTGTTACCATTTTTACTTGGATATAACTATTGTATATATTTATTTTCCATGTAACTTCTCGTATATAATATAATCAGATACATATACACCATCCAACATGGTGCTGGAGCGGAAAAGAATCTATTAATAAGGATTTGAGTGTTAAGTGTTGAAAGAGGATATCATTGATAAAGGACAACTACACTCTTTCTATGAACACTTCTAGAATTATATTTAGTGCAGTTAAATTTAAATTACAAAGACATCATAATCACCAAAGTAATTCCAGGATTTCCTTCTTCAATACTCTTTACAGATAACTAGACCTACATTGAAATCCTTCTTTCTTCATACATTTCTACTCGTGAACTTTACTTTACACTCATCTACTACATTCATTGTATATATATATATATTTTATTTATTATCTTTCATCCCAATGTTTCAGCCATTTTTATAAAAAAATTTAAAATATAACAAAAGAAAAAAAAAACCAATTAATAATTAATAGGACATAAGATAGGTTTAACTAATATAAAAGGATATTACACACAAATAATTTGTTTATATTTAGAGAAACTTGTCAAAAGATAATTTAACACTCCTCTACAGATAAAATTCTTATGAAAGAAGTTACCAATGACTTGACTACATGCTTGAATAATTTAATATATGTAATTAAGCTTGTTATTACTCTAAATCTAGGTCCAGAACCTAATACAAGTCTCCAGAACCTCAATACAAATCCCCAAAACCTCAATTCAAAACTCCTGGAATAAACAGTTACATATCTCCTGAACCACATTCACATATAAATATAGATGTGATACATTATTGGGAAACTTCAGTAATATTACATATTCTTCATGGGAAACTTCAACTCCTAATTCACTCAAAAGGTACAAGTGCCAAATTTACAAATTCAAGGAAACTCCATCTCATCTACTATATGATTAGGAAACTTCAGTAAAGTTAAATATTTTTCATGGGAAACTTTAACTCCCAATTCACTCAAAAAATAAGAGTGCCTAATTTATGTATTCCAGAAAAACTCCATCTCAACTTATATTTTACTTATATAATTTGAAAGCAATTAAGGATCCTTTGTTGAAAATACAACTTAAGGATGGACAAGTCTTCAAATGTTAACGCCCCTCAAGATTCCAATATACTATGAGGACAGTCGAAACAAACGATGGGATAGGGATATATTCTGTACTCTTAAGCACTCCTACGAAGTCATTATTAATGGAAGAAACTACTGCGAAACCCAAGACATAATGAATAATATTTTCTTCAATTATTGCGGTTTATCTGTATTTATATAAAAGAGAGAAAGTGTTTGTGTGTAAATGTCTTCTATACTTTCCCATACTTTTTCTATTTTTTGTTCTATTTCTTTTTTTATTGGGAGGCTGAAATTTTGCGAGGATAAGACTTTGTAGATTACAAGAGAATTACAATTATCAGGATCTTTTTCGACAACAATGAAACATTGATATTGTAATTATTAGTATATATAGAGGTATTTCCTTAATACTTTTTTTAATTTTCTCAACTAATTTGACCATTTTCAATGTGATTTCCCTCTCCCTCCTTAGCCCGAGCAACGCTGGCTAACCCATACCCTTAGTTAGTATATATATAAATGTTATTAATATATATTGAGGAGGATATATTGACAGTTTATTGACTGGTATATATTTCTTTTATTTGTACCTTCTCGTTTAATATATAAAACGTTTTAACCTAGTTCACTAACGAAGGGTTACACAAGCGTTAGGTCTCAAATTCAAACTCCTAAATTTGTCCAATTTATAAATAAAAACTTTAATGTTTTGAATTTTATGACTTCAAAGCTGACTTAGTCAGCTAATTTCAGTTTCGTCTTACCTTCGTCTCGTCTTTTCATTGTCAGCCAATAGGCTTCGTCGGTTATTAGTCTTCATCAGCTTCCGTCTTCTTCATTGTTTCGTCTGCGTTATAAATTGTCTTGGTCAGACATCGCCATTATTTCGTCATAGTTATCTTTTATTTCGTCTTTTTCTCGTCTTCGTCAGAGTTTCGTCTTCGTCAAAGTTTTGTCTTTGTCAGAATTTTGTGTTCGTCACCGTTTCGCTTTCGTCATGATTTTTGTCTTCGTCAAAGTTTCGTCTTTGTCAGAGTTTCCTATGCATTGGAAACGATTTTTCTAGTTTTATTTTTATTTTCTTAGTAATAAATAACATTTAAAAAAAAATATTTTTAAAGTACAATTGAATTATTTTATTTATTTACTTTTTTTGTCCACAAGTTGGGCTCATAACCCAACCCCAATTCATTATTTTTTTATGACTTCTAGAGTATAAACAATTTTTTATTTTAATTATATGATCCATTCGACTTCCTACTGGGTTTGCAAAGGTGCAAGGGGTGGACTGGAGGGTATGTAGCCCTCCCCAAATTTAGGATTTTTTGTCTTTTATTAAAAGTTTGTTTTCGTTATTCTGGTAAATTATGCAGCATACTAAATAAATTTAACACTTACGATTGTTTTCCAAAAATTGATTTCTTTCTGTGTAGCTATAGATTTAAAAAAAAATTTTAATATCTGAAATTTAACTTTTTAAATTTTCTTCCTGAAATTGAAATATTATGTGAGTAGGGCTTTGGATTATTTTTTCCCAAAAATTTATTTTTCCGTTAATAGCTTTGGATTTTTGAAATTTTTTCAAAAAAAAATAATTATTTTTGGTTAGCTTTGGGTTTTTGATTATTTTCTAAGAAAAAAAAAATTGTGAATAGCTTTATATTTTTAAAATATGTTCAAAAATTTTTAATTTTTTTCAAAAAATTCCAGAAATCAAGCCACCCTCAAAATATAATCCTGCAGACGCCCCTGGGTCTTCATCAAGAATTGGGGCTCTGGCCTAAAAACGTTTAAAGGCCAAATAGCATTGAATGAATAGCATGTTGAAGTTAAAAAGTTAAATATTCAAAATCCATTAAATTTTAGTTAACTTTGTTAATTATTCACGAATCTGTGACAAAAATTTTTTTTTACATACATTCTCATTCTTCGTGGCAAGTGTTTCTTTTTATTTGTATTCGTAGTCGTAATAGACGAATAATTACGTATTTAATTTATTTGGTGTTCCATAATTTATTAATTACACTGTCCAACATCAAAAATGGTACAAAAACAATATATACTCAATTTAATAGAGTTTGATCCCTTGACGCCAAATATGCCCTTATTTTTTCTTTCAAAGCCTCGTAGCCTTCGGGGAAAAGCCAAATGCTTATATATTTTTTTTATTGGGGGGCTATTTTTAAGGTTCAAAGCTGTTTTAAGCCCTCGGGATTGAAGATAATGATATGTTATGTTGATATATTGTAAAATCAAATATTAAAAAAAACCAAGTGTTAAAAATTTTTAAAACCATTTCTTAAATGGCTTATATAACTCTAACTATCATGGTTAAAAGTGGAAAATATAAACTTTTTATTCAAAGGATCATTGCTTCAAGAGATATAGATTCAAAAAGTTTAAAAGCCTCTCATTGGATAGTTGAAAGTATGAACTTTAATTGAAAAAAAAGAGCACTCCAATAACGCTCTATATCGTTGTCAATTTGAAATAAGGCTACGACAATCTTTCAAAGATAAACATCATTTTTGAATCTTCATAATAAATTCCATATTTATTGGTATGCCCCAGCTAAATGAGATAGAAACAAAGAGAGAAAAAAAGAAAATACAATTTGTTATAAGATATATCTCAATGTGTATAAATAAATTTGTTTCTATCTTTTCTAGCTGGGGGCTTATCTCAAATTGACAACAATATAGAGGGTTTTTGGGAGGCTCTTTTTAAAAAGTTTAATCATAATTGATTATTGTTATATTCGTGGCTTTTTCCTGAGATCGCCCCCCCCCCCTCTCTTCCAAAATAAGAAAAACATTGAAGGGGTATTTAATGAAAGATACCTGATGTAGACTCATTACCAAATATTATCTAGTGAGTAAATCAGCATTTTATGAGGTCCTAATAACAATATTGCATAACACCTGGGCCTTCAATGAATTAATTCAAATGAATTAAACACGTAAATATTCGCGTACTACGACCATGAATACAAAGAAAAGAGGACACGGATACCAAAGAATGAGAATGTCTGTAAGAAAAATAATATTTTTTCTCACAAAATCATGAATGATTCACGAGGGACTAAAATTTATCAGATTTTGTATATTTTACTTTACAAATATCAGAAATGTGATTTTGCTATTTATATTTATGCCTCTTAAACATTTCTAAGTCTGAGCTCCCCATTCTTGATGCTGACCACCTTTGCAAGCACAATAGGAAGTGAAATTGATCATATAAGCAAAATTTTTAGATAAACTCTAGAGGTCATATCTCAAAACAGTAAATTAGCTTTGGGTTATGAGCTCACTACCTGCTCCTCAGAAAAAGTAAATAGAGTCTCACATTAGGAGTTCACTCGCTAATTAAAACAATTTGACGGTGGGTTATGAACTTACGTCGAGCCATACTAATATATTGCACAACTTCTGGGCTGATAAAATTAAATATGTTGCGGGCAATGTGGAAAATCGGGCATTTTGCAAAATGCTGGTCCAAAAGTTGGATCGTTACCCACCACCACCGCTTCCCTGAGCATCAATGAGCCCTTTTGATATCCTATAATGCACCCCAGCCCAGGGATTGTGCCAGTGAATCGCTAGTCCAAAAGGTCGATCATTAGCCACCACCACCGCTTCATTGAGCATTAAGAATCCCTTCAAATAGTTTATTATAGCCCTAGAACCACAGATTGTGTAAGTGAACTTGTGTATGGAAATCCCCATCACTCACAATCTCAGAAGTCATATAAGAGAGCAAATGGAGACATTCAAAACATTCTTTTGATGTGGCAACAAGACAAGTAAGTTGGGTTATGTATAGTGGTTTGTTCAGTATGACATGTTCCTAGTGTTGACCTTGGAAAAGCAGATTCCCACTACGTCATGGCTGTTGTGATCCATGTAGTAGTTAACATGTATTAAAGATTATGGACAAAAAATGATGTATTAAAACAGCTCAATGTAAGAAAGCAGTCTGAGCCTTGCAAAGAGTCATTCCTCAGTGTTGATTGAAGTTACAGAAAGAAGGAAGTTACATTTCGACTGACCACATCAATTCTGTCTGATAAAAATGAATAAGGCTTCAAATGGTGCAATTGTACAGAATCCAAACAAATAAGTTCATCTGCCAAAAAAGGACACGTTTGTAAATGCAAATGCCATAATTAAACAACATGTAGGAAGAGTAGTTTATTTCGGTGATTGTATTTATGTTTAAGATATATTTAGGTAAAATTAGTTATGTAAGGGGATCTTTTAAATTATTACAATTGATGTTTAGAAGTATATTTAAATAAGTTTTTTGTTTATGTCTATTTTGACAAAATAATAATATTTATAAGAAATATATGACTGGGTAGTTCGAATATTATGAAATAGAATCAATAATTCTAATGTAAATTTGTATTAAATCTTTACTTGTTGCTGTAGTCATCCTGATATCCCCAAATTATATCACGTCCATTCAAATTGCTCACCTTTTTGGGTTAAATTTTAGTATTAAAAAAAACTTAACCAATCTTTGGATGCAGAGGAGCTGCATCCCGGTGTAAACTACTACCAAATTTAAACATACCCTTACGGAAACCACTAAGTATAATACCAAAAAAAGTTCTGCGAATAACAACCCACCTTTTCGACCAGGATTCACTTGTACAACCCTTGAGCGGGGGTGTATTATAGGGATAATGCTTAATACTCAAGGAACCGGTGGTGATGGATAATGATCAACTTTTGAACCTGCGATTATTTTGTACAACCCGTATGTGGGGTGTATTAAAGGATATCAAAAGGGGTCTTTCATACTCAGGGAAGTGGAATAGTGTGGGTAAGGATCCACTGTTTGGACCAGTGGTTCACTTGTAAAACCGAGTTGTTTGATAATATATTAGAAAAGGGTTCTTGATACTAAGGATAGTGATGGATATAGGTTTGGATCCCTCTTAGTGACCAGCTGTCCACCTGCATAACATATTGGCCTAGGTACATTTTAGAAAATAGAGTTGAGACTCTCGTGACATTTTCTTATCATATAATAGTTTGACTAAGTGAACACCATATCTATTTCAATGGAAATATACAAGAGTATCAAATTGATAGCAATCAAATTGTATCATATTCAAATCCTTAACGAACAAATTGCTTAGCATTGAATTGTTTAATAATCAAATTACCCACAATCGTTTCATCTGACAATCTAAATGAAGTTAAAATTACTATTGACTACTCGATTGGAAAATTTATAATTTGATCGGTCATTTTGCACATTGCACATTGTCGGTAACACATTACATAGACACTTAATTATTAATTAAATTTAATAGTTTTTAATAAAAAAATTTGTGTTATGAGTTTGTTGTAAGACCATGGGGTAATGTTGCACGAACCATCAGTATCAGTAATTGCATTGATATTTTTTGGTTCGTAATCATAAGTCATTAGTTTTTTTCAGAGTTTTGTCAGTGTCATAATAAAATCTTCCTCAAACATCGTCATTGTTACGTCGTAGTTATCTTTTATTTCGTCTTCGTCAGAGTTTCGTCTTTGCTTCGTCTTCTTCATGATTTTTGGTAGATTTTGTCTTTATCTCGTCTTCGCTATGAAAAAAAAGTTTGGTTAAACAAAAGATTTCGTCCTGTCAGGCTTGACGATGTTAACAATGCTTCAATGGTATACATAAATGTACATTGTACGTCTATAATATAAAATACAAAATCTATGGAAATAAAAATATTTTACAATGTTTATACTTTGTTTCCACATCATAAAATTGCTTCCAATCTCAAACTATCCAAATTACTTTACATTGGTTTTATGAGGGAGGGTGGAACTCGTAGTCACTGATTTTTTTTCAGATTAATTCCTGAAAACCATATTTGTTATTTTCTTCAAGTATTAATTTTTACAATATGTGATGGAATAACAAAATTCTGATATTTAAATGAGGCTTTAATTTGCACTTATTTTTAGGGTCTAAAAGTTTTTTTAAGTGGAAAAACTGGCATTATTAAAAAAAAAGAGCTACTTCACAACTTCCATATTTATAAAGTTTCATTAATTAAAAAAAAGGACGTCTTTTCTTTTTCACATCACTAATAATTTGTAAGCTCTGACTGATTTATAATTTTCATATTATCTATGATCAGTAAATTTAATTTGCTTGGTGAAATATTATTATTTGCTTATCACAAATATTTAGTTTCAACTGTTTCGTTCTATTAGTGCATAATCACATTTTTAAAAAAAATTGGTTTCTTTACTTCTTTTCTTCTCCGTACTACAGGTAATTAATTATTTTTTTGAAATATTACATTATTTGTTTTTCTTTTTATTAATTTATATTATGGATCTCCATTTTTGTATTTAAAAAAACCTAATTAGAGTATAATTTGTAATGGATTAGAAATTTGAAAACACCAAGTTCTTAAATTTCTTCCATTTACATTATTTCAAATTTTTCTCTGAGTGTTAGAGCTATTTTTAACCATTTTGAGTTTTGTTTATTCAAACGCCATAAAAGTATTTCATATTACAGTTTTGCTATAAGAAATCAACCCGAAAATGTAATTATATTATACAAAGGGAGGAAATACTTTGACCAAACTAAGATATTTGACACAGAAGTTAACTTTACTTAAATATTTAATTTAGTATCAAAATCTTCCTTTTTTTCTTATATAAAAACTAACTTATTTAATTTATTCATTTTTACGATAAATGAATAATTTAACCCCTCCAAGGTACAGATTTTGAAAAAAAAAAAATTATGTTTAGAAAATTTAATAAAATTTCATCTTTTAGATATTAATATTTTCATTTATTTTAAACCATGTTTAATTTGTATCAATTTAATAGATATTTTCATAAATTTTATTCATTGTATAGCAACAGCACAATCACTTATTATTTTATTTGGAAACAGGTAATTGATGTCCCAAACGTTCATTTATCAAGATACTGGTAATTTTTTATGTGTGTGATAGCTTAAAGTTATTCATTAAATGCTAATTCGACTCTGATATAAGAAATAATTACATTTATTTAGTTTAAGCCATTAATTAAAACAACTAGTTAATTATTTGTTTATTGAAAAAGACTTACTATACACAATTTATCTACATTTATATCATATATTTGACCACTTACCCGTCAGCTTAAATAATCAAAGATTGCAAGTTTTGAGACAAAATTAACATTAATTTTATACTCTCTGCAAAAGTAAATATCTTTACAGGAACAAACATTTACAAAAAGAAGGAACGCAAAAAAAATGATTTTTATATTTTCTTTTTTTTACAAAAAAATGGTACGAAGAATATTCGGCTTTATATGATCGAATTACAAAAAACACAAAAAAATATTTGACCTATAATAAATTAGAATTTTATTCTAATTTTAATTAATTTCTTTTACATGGGACAAAGTCGTCGTTGTTTTCTTCTATGATACAATTATAAAATTACCACTTTTCATCTTTTTAAATTTAACAGCAACAAGACAATCTTCTTCGACAAGAGTGTTTTACTTTCTTAATTAAGACGACCAAGCTTTTTCACTACGCCTAAGTTTTACATAGTTAAATAGTCATAACTTTTTCATTGAGCATTATATCAGGCAGACGCTTAACTGTTAGCCGTGTTCAGGTCAAATGTTGCATTTTGGAATATTGCTGACGATTCAACGTAGAAATCGAACCAGATATAAAGACACTACACACAGTTTTATTTCCTTTGGCGCGAATACATCAATTCTTCTGAAATTTCCCTAATTAAACCAAAATAATCCTTTATAGATTCTTTTTGCTTTTCTGGTCTCGTAGTTAGAAAATAAGGAGTAAAAATTGGATTAAGAATTTTAACATACATTACAACTACATAAATTCGTATCGTCAGAGTCTTCAATCAACTCATAAATCAACAAACTTAATAACTTTTCAATGTCTCTACTCCTTCGTAGCTTCGGTCAAATTGAGATCAAGGTCCACTTCTCTTGTTCCCCATGCACCCTCCATTATGTAATTTATTCGTAATATTAATTTACTTATTGTACATAGGGACAATAGTAATTCCAAAGCTTTAAATAATATACATCAGAATGGCCGTACAACAAAAAGTAACAATCATAATATCATATTATAATAGGCTTATATTTATTTTAAATCTCCTATTTGAGGTACAGTATGGCTTTAGATATGACAATCAATCAATATTTCATTAACTTCTACTATCAGAAGATTTTCATGATTAATAATGTATCAGTTAAAGGTATTTATAATAACCTTAATCATCGAGGTCTTAATAGTTTCATCCAAACATGTGTCTAACTAGAATAAGAAATTTATTTAATAAAAAAAAGATACTTATTTGAGTTATATATCTCAATTTGTTCCAAAGTGATGGTCAACGATGAGTTTTTAACGTTATCTGTACCTTGAACTTTCAAAATGTAACTGACTCTTAGTGGTTATACATACTATCTTCCTTCAAAATTTTACTTAAATCAGTCGGTAACTTTTTCCGTAACCCTGCTTACAAAAAAACAAAAATCTCCCTTGAACTTCATTGGTAGAGGTAATTACATTTAATGAACAATAGGTAAAGTTTAAGAATCCGGAGGTAATTCCATTTTGAAAAAATGAAAAAGCTACAAACTTATATTTGTTGACTATTGTTATGTCCAAGGGCGTTGATCACTTTTATCATTTGGGGGCTTATCCCCAAAAAATACCGACAAACGTCCAATACTATTTCGTATAAAAATTGATTTATTATATATGAATATATGTTTTGTTTTTTTAGTGCCTCCAAAAAGAGCCTAGCTACGCTAATGGTTATGTCAATCTACATTTTACACAGTCTCATTTTCGGATTATTTTTTTTTTTTTTTTCCAGGAATCATCAATTTTAGGCGCTGTACAAACCACCTTTTTATTTAATAAATATGTTTTTCAACGAGGAAAATTGTCAATCACAGTTTTGTAAATATCTGTAGCAGAAAATATATTTTATATATTAACTCGTAAAAGTACGATCTAATGTACATATACATTAAGTAATTCACTGAAATAAAATGAAACAAAAAGACAGAAAAAGTTGTATTCAAGGGACACGGAAGGAGAAACAAAATGAAAGGAACCTTTTTACCTCGATAAAAGGAAAAGTTCCTGTAAAATGTTTGTAAAGTTCAACACGTTACTTACTTTAAAGAAAAGTAAAAGATTCACAAAGAAACAAATAGAGAGATAGACCCTGGCTTATCGATTAAATGAACAGCTACAAGTGAATGTACGAGTAAATTCAAAAGTAGAATTATTTAAAATTTTGTGTTGACATATTTTAATAATAATTGTATGCATACACTTTGTATAGTTTGTTGTGAAGCATGTCAATTAAGTCTAGATGGCAGAAGAAAAGTATTTAAAAAATAGTTTCATTATTTTCGTATTGTTTTTACCCATGTCATTTTCAAGTATAATGGATATTATAGTTAAATGGGGATTAATTCCTTGCTATTTTATTGTACTGTCTTCTTCTTAATCCGGTTACCCTCCGTCACCTCTTTATGATAAATATAATTATTATATATATAACAAATATGTTAATCTCATCTCAGCTGATATGCTATAAGATCTTTACTAAGGGGGAAAATGAGAAAGCCATCATCATTTAGTTAGTTTTTTTATCTAATTGGGGGGGATGTAGGCTAAATTTAGGCTTTCCCCCGAAATGAAACTTGAAAATTAGTTCAAAATAAATTCAACAATTCATAATTTAATAGGATTACTTAAGAGGCTGATGGGACCAATTTCTTTCACAACAAATTTTGATACATAAATACAACGCTACAGCTTATTTTTCATTCCGAAACATTTATTTAAATAGCAAAGAGAAAGAAATACAAAACTATTTAGTTGACAAAAAATAAAATAAAAATATGGCGTCACATTTGTTTTGTTTTTTTCATTTTCACATTAATAATCGGCTTCCAAGTAGAAAAATGATATTCAACTCTGAGGGTGTAATGAAAAGTTAACGAATCTACTTATTCCATTTAGTTTTCACTGAAATGATAATACAATTCCACTCACAGAGTTAAAAAAATATAAAGTAGTACCTTTAAATACGAGTTTAATTCGTTATATAAGTCAAAGCAATTAATCCTAAAATAAATAACTAAAAAAATAAACTTAACGTGGTTGTCGTGTTCTATCATATAAGATCAGCTCATATCTTAATACAAATATGTATATTGTGACACTCGTATCTGAAGGTAGTGCTGTATCTTTGTTTCTACCCTTTTTCATAACTAATGTTCATTACTGCAGACTAAAGATTTAAATTTTTTTCCTTGCATCCTCACTATGCCGAATTGAAAATAGAAATCCCTTTGTCATCTTTATTTATATTCTTTTAAAAAAAAAAAAGGATGACAGCTTGCAAACTTGTAAAAATATAATTTTTATTGCTACTAGACTGCTAATTCTCTCCTAAAGGCGCTGATGATACTATGAATTACTCTATATCTAAATATGCAACCTCCTTGAATTAACCTTTATCATTGAGCCAATTAGAGGAATTCTGTGAAAAATTGCCTACGTCATGAAGAAAGGGGATAAAATGATGTCATTTAAGTTATTAAAGTATCTCAAATATATGTATTTAAAAATCTAAGCTTTACAAATAAAAGTTTTATCGTAGCCAAAGAAATATCCAAAGCTCAGCTGGCACATTTTGACACATTTTTCTAGTTCTGACATTGTAATGACATTGGATCCCAATGCCGTCTTAACAAGTGTTGCGTTAATCCTAATTTATTCGGTCTGAGGAGCAGTCCTATCAATCCTTGTGACCGTTCCTTAAGACTGAGGATCATATGGGCTGTCAGTAATATAACTGATTTAAAAAAAAAGAAATTTTAGTGACGTCATTAAAGACCAAGGCATATAAGTTTTTATGACTGATATGCATGACTGAACTTGACCTAACTGCCACTCAATTAGATGGGACTCCAGTCTTCAGTCCTTTATAAAGACTGCCACAACCCCAGACTTACCTACTATTTGATATCTAATTTACAATTAACTTATTAACAATGGATAAACTATCTTACTATAAAACTCATATAAAAGGGTTTTCCAATATGAAGTGTTATTTTGATTATATAATTTTTTTTTTGCGATAAAGAATTGCATGTTTATTTCAATGTAAATGTATGCTATTAATAATGGAAAACAGCTACTTTTACAAGACCTAATCCTTTTTATGAAATTTCCCATAACCAAATGACAAAGTTGCTGTTGTATGGCCTCAATAGCTTCACAAATTTCATCTTTGAGTTCCTGAATCGATGCTGGGCTATTGGCGTAGACCTTATCTTTCACGTGGCTCCAAAAGAAGAAGTCGCAAGGTTCTAAATCACAAGATCTCGGTGGCCAATTGTGAGCACCTCTTCGAGAGATAACAACGTCGTAAACTGTTCCGTAAAAGAACGATGGTTTCGTTACTTTTGTGCACGTAGCACCATCTTGTTGAAAGAAAACGTTGCCCAGATCAATGTTATCCAATTCCGGCCATAAGACATCATTAATCATATCTCGATAGCAAAATCTATTCACCGTCACTGTTGTTCCAGTTTTATTTTCGAAAATGTAAACCGTCTCATCCTGGGCTCGGAAACCCCAAGATGTATTGATGAAAAAACTCTCCATCCTCAACATGTAACTGTTTGGTCCAGTTTATGGTCCAACAGGGTCCTTGGACCTTACTCATTGAAGATAATTCCCCAACAAATCATCAGTGATAGTCTATCTTTTTTATAAAGACACTCACATGCAGTTACTCAATAATTAGGTGTTCTCTCCTCAAGATTGAAAGAATAAATAGAACAACAGCTTCAAAAAATCAAATAAAAATATTTCCATGTGACCAACATTAAGAAAAAATTAGATTTACAACCCTTGTATATATATGTACTACCTTTTTCGTTCTTTTTAACATGGCATGCAAGTTCTATGCAGCATTATTATTTCTTAGATCAAGTTTTTCTAAGGTACACCCAAAAATGAGGGATCAGTACACATCCAGAGGGGCAAACAAAAGATAAAATAGATTAACATTTACAAATTGACTTTTTATGTTATATTAGTGACGCCAATCATCATATTTACGCTCGCATTAATCACTTATCTTCATGACTACAAAAATATGACTTAAACGACGACAATTTTTTTACTAGTTGGAAATCAGCAGAGTTTTTTTCCTAAGGATGTTAGTTATCATTATTCTCGAAGGAAAAAAAAATCTTATTATAAAGTAATCCCAAGTGAGTGTGCTCACTCATTAAAAATAGAGAGTAATCCTTATGATTTGTTGGCGAGTTATAACTAAGTGTAAGCCTGTGTTGAACTAGAAGTTGATTGGAGGATCGACATCAAA
Source organism: Lepeophtheirus salmonis (assembly GCF_016086655.4). NCBI lineage: Eukaryota > Metazoa > Arthropoda > Copepoda > Siphonostomatoida > Caligidae > Lepeophtheirus > Lepeophtheirus salmonis. The sequence goes on from NC_052134.2 coordinate 42,026,496, forward strand.
ATAATTCCTGCATATGTCCTTGATAGATAAGAATTGGAATTTGTTCTTACATTTTTTCTGCCTCTCATAGCTGTTTGTCACTAATTTAATTTAATGCTATTACAGCTAAAATGTTCTTCTATCAAACATTCTGAAAATTGACAAAGTTACAGAAGTTCATATCTTTTTATGTATGATATTGGATATGATTAATAGGACAATATTCCAAGTTTTAAAAGTGCTTACATAAAAAGCTCATTACCTTTTCTTGCTGATAAGTCATTTATTTTTAAACAAATGTAAATAAAATTTTATTTGAAAGCCTCTTAAGTTAATACTTTCCCCTCAGGGTTATCGTTAAATATTCCTGGGAGATACTTATAACTAAAAAAAGTGTGGTATATTTATATTTAATTTGATCAATAATTTATAACTATTAATATAGAAATATCTATTTGTTTGAAACTAAGTAAACTCGTAGGAAAAAAAGAATAAATTTACGAATGAACATATTTTTTTTAATATAATATTTTTTATGCACTCTCAAAAGTTATTTTCAAATTACTTTGTCTTTTTATGAATACATGTGTATTCTTTGATAAGAATCTACAATGTCTGTATTTACATAAAATAGCAAATATTGTCAGATTATGCTTCAATATAATTCAATTACATTGTCATATTCTAATAAATTGTTCACTTTGAATTTCTAGGTAATTATTTTATTTGAGATTCTATATTTGGTTTATGTAGAGGATAGTTTTTATAAAGTTAAATTAATTGATCATATAGATTGGCACTGATAAAGTATAAGTAAACATTATAGTATTGTAATTACTCCATCTGACCCGGGAATGGTCTTTTAAGTCCAAATATCTTTGTCTAGGAACGACCAAGTATCAAATTCATTAAGTTTCAAGAGAATCATTCTTCCTGTCGCCGTTGTCCATTGAGCTAAGTCTTACTATATGTATAATCTTAGTTGAAATTAATAATAAAAAGTTTGTCTATATGTATGTACCGGTTGTTGCATAAATACGCGGATTAATTTTTAAACGCTTATATCTCGAGGTTCCGTGACCGGAAATAAAAAATTTCTGCACAAGTAAGTCGGTAAATCTTTTGGCTTTGTTTTTGTTTTTCTTACTTGCATCAAACAAAGTCGTTTACGATGAAGGACGAGGCCAAACGTCATATAGTTGCCACTCTCCTTCGTGCCGGTAGGTCTGTCAAGGAGATAATCAAGGACACTGGACTATCCGGGACTACTGTGTTCAAGGTCCAGAAGCTTGTCAAGGAGGGAAAAGATCTGAAAGACCTACCCATACCTCTGGATTGACTCAGGATTGGCTCGCTGCCAACATGCCATTATGGAACAAAAACATTTGGCCACCTCAATCACCTGATTTGAATCCCCTTGACTACAGTGTGTGGTTGCAAATTGAGAAGAAGGCCTGTGCTACCCGCCATCCGAATTAGGACTCATTGAAGGCCAGCGTCAATGAGCAATGGGCTGCCATGGAAGACCATTACATCATCAATGTGTGCAAAGCCTACTGCGGGCGCTTGGAGGGTGTCATAGCAGCTGATGGCGGTTATATTCAGTAATTATATTAAATTTTATACCAAAATAAATTCTCTATTATATAATTCCCAAAAAGATACGTCATACGAATTTTATTACACATTTAATTATTTGCCACAAATAGTCCGCGTATTTATACAACTACCGGTATATAGGAAAACGAATCACCACTGGGGAGTCCGATAGATTATAAATGTCGATATCTTTTTCTTTTTCATTGTTAATTCTAATATTAAATTCTTAGAAAAAAATCTCAAATATTTTGAGACTTTGGAAAAATTGACAAACTCATAGCTTTACACAAAAAAAAAAATCAGGTCTATCTTCAAACATTTTATTTTTTTAAAACAAAAACTCAAAAATCTATAGCTCTGTCAGAAAATAAAAAAATTTCAAAAAAAGAAGTTGTAATATATAATTTTTTGGAAAAAAAAAAAATTACAAAATATAATTTAAAAAAAAAAAATTGAAAAACATAATTGAAAAATATAATTTTTTCAAAAATAAAAGTGTTTAAAATGAAATTTCAAATTTTAAATGATTATTCCATCAATAATTTAATTTTTCGGATAAAAATTTTAATATTAATTTTATAGGAAAAATTTTCAAACATCAATTTGCTATTCCCAAAAAATTAAATTTTTTGCTCTGTTGCTCTCTTTGCCCGAACTACTTTTTTTATAGAATTTTTTTATTTATTATTTTTTATTATATTTGTTATTATTTTTCTACAACTATTTTTCATCTGACAACATACTCTTCTCCCATTAACATAGAAATGAATCGTGTATTTTTTTGTCAGTTGTTAACTTTTCTTCTTCTTTTCCTCATTTAAGTGTTCTGAACGTTGATTGATTATACCAGAATTTTCTTTTAATACCCTGCTATTTTGCACAATAATTTAAGTAGTACTAGTGAGTAATTGGTCATCTACTAAATCATTTTTCGGGTTTTTATTTTTCTCTTATTTTGATAAAATGGTTCCAAAATACAAGACAAATAATGGCATGTCAAAAAATATATTTATGCATATAAATAATTGCAAAAATGAGACAATAATCAATTTTTTAAAACATTACGTTATTTAAACTTTCCGTTATTTTTTCTCACAAATCAGCTTTTAATTTTAATTTTTGAAGTATCTCCTTTCATTGGTTTCAGGAAACTTTTGAGTAGAAAAAAAAATCCGAAAATTAATTTGCAAAATTTTATGTTCATATCGATTGTGTCCATATATTTTAAATGTTCAGTCATCCATTTCTTCAAAAGTGCAATTGTTAACTGTTCATAAACAAGCGCTTCTAGGGAAGGGGCTGAAACACCTTTAAAAATTTACAGAATCTCCCAAAAACTTATATCATATCTTTTATATATGTTGTGTACAAGATACAATTTTGTATAAGAAAATTGTACAAGTGGCAACCTTACAATAAATGAAAGATTAGCAGTTTTTGGGATGAGGGTCATGCGGATTATCGATATATTTAAGGGCTTTGTTTGAAATAGGACTAACGCATCGAGTTTCTCATTTCTTTTATTCCAAAGGAGTTCCATTGAACTGTAAATTATTAAGGTTTCATTTTTTTTTTCTAAAGGTCTAACTCTAATTGGTTTGTTTTCATTTTTATTGGTGTAAAAATCAATAAGAGTATAGTAAAATAATATATAAAAATTCCATTGTTTCCTTTAAGTATATTTGGATTTCCTTTTTTAGACAATATAAACAATAATCTTAGAATATTAAATATTCCAACAAAAAACTTTTAGAAATTTCTGCTTCAAAAAATATATTTACGCTTATACCGGGCCAACCGTTATTATTTTTTCATATTTTGAAATGTAATATTTTCTGTCAGTTGGCGTTTTTTACCGTCAAATTTTTGTCCATTCGATGTTTTGTCCATTCATCATTTTGTCAGTCGATTAGAAATATGTATTATTTTTAAAATTTAGATAAGATAGATAGTTTCATTTTGGAAAACAACCGCTATCACCCGAAGTCAGGAGCATCTCTTCACAAAACACTAATAAATTATCTCCTTTGAGAACCACTGCGCTATATGAATAGAAGAATCAAATGATTAATTTAATTAATTAAAAGTTTTATTATCTATAAATACTTTTGACCCATTTCTCTTTCAATAATGTAATTATATATCACTTAGTTTGTGAATAAAATGCAAAAAGTTTTGTAATTAATGGCGAGGGAAGTATGAGCTTATTAATTTAATGAAAATAGTATGTATTTATAAAAAATACACAGGAATCAAAACAAAATTGAAAGTTCTAAATAAAATTAATATTACAATGTAAAAAATATTATAATAAGGTTAGATTCTACGTATATTTTATTAGACATAATACGAATAGGAAATCTCTGTTCCATTAACTTTATTAATATTCTTTTTCTTCTGAGTTTCTCCTTCTTGGATAATAACAGTATTTATATTTACTTTGTTCTAAGAAAGTCCATAACAATAAACAAGGCTCTAATATATTTTTTCTGCCAAATAACATAATGCCTAATAGCAACTATGTAGGTAAAAAAATATATTTACCTCTCAGAGGAAATTACTTATACGTTATGTCTATATTAAAAATATATACTTATATACCTGTATATAAAATGGGGTTTTGTAATTTATAACAAGAAATGAAAGATTTCTTAAATTGATAGCAGTACTGTTACTTTAATTATAATTTACAAAAACACACCTATTCTAAATTGGGACTTAGAGAGGATTTTCAGCATATTGAGAGCCATTAATACAAAAATAAGATCCTGTTTATTAGGAAAATGTATCAAGGACAACCTAATTATAAAATAGAATATTGAAATATTAGATTCGTAAGAGTAACTATTTATCGAATAACTTTTTAAAAAATAAACTACATTTATTCCTAAACACAGTAATATGGTCAAGAACAACAGAATGAATGGCCTCTAAAGGTCTTAGTTTCAAATGACGGCAAATAGTTTTTCTAACATGAGTTTCTTTGTATTAAGACTTGGGTAAGTTATTATTTATGTATTTAAATATTTAGAAATTAATTAAACAAATACCTGTTCAAATTTAGGATTAGCACATAGCTAAATGTTCATAATAAGGTGTTAGAGAACAACAGTAATATTGTCAAGAACAACAGTATGAATGGTGTCAAAGGGGATCTCAGCTTCAAATGGCGTGCAAATAGTTTGTCTGACATCATTTTCTTCGGGTCAAGAATTGGTTATGCTCCATGGATTCCATGTTAAAGTACAATATAATTAAGATAAGTATAAGTCGTTTAAATACTGAACATATTAATTTACTTTTTCTTTTCTTATCTTTACAAATTACTTAGGTGACGAAAAATGAGGATTCTACATGAAATTTGAAGTATGATAGGAAAAAGACAGATGTTATTTCTACTCATAATTAGTATATTTTTTTCTGTATAAAAATGTCTCATTATTTTTGTTTATTTATAATTTACATTGTCCCTAATAATTTGTTTGAATCCATTTGAAATATTATATTTTAATAACTTCAATTTTCTTTCATTTGTCCCTGATAATTTGTTGAATCCATTTGTAATATTTAAGATAGTTTGTTGTCATTAATTTTTTTCACTTTCTATGTATAGCTACCATTAAAATGTCTAATTAATATCTTTTGTTTTAATTAATCGTTTTTTATTTTATCTTTACTACTTTAACTTAATATCACAAATATACGTTATAATGCCTTAATTTATAAACTTACGAGTAACTTACTGCTACGGGTTAAGTGATAATCATAAGTTTTTGACTACTCATTGTATGACATATGATATTAGGGACTTTTATTATATTTGTTAATAAATCTATAATATAGAAATATGGAAGTTTTTTCAAGATTTTCAGAAAGTAAATTAAGTATTCCTGAATTTGAAAATTTCAACTACTTTTTATATTCAGTCTTCTTGTGATTTAAAAAATATAAAAGATTTTGATTTTTATATCTTCATCACGTGATATTCCATCCTCCAAAACCATATTTTAATCAATCAACAGTACCATATGTCTCGCTCCCGCTTTTACTCACACTCGCTCGATGCCCAGCCCTACATAAAACTAAATAAGGGATTTGTTTTTTGAAAAAAAACCACTATGTTTAGTCATTAGAAAAGAAAACCGGGGTCTTTCTTCTTTCTTGCTCATTCTTTGATAGGTCGTAGATCTGATAACTTTTCCATGTAAAAGAAGAATTATCACTTATGTTTGGTGTAAATTTATTTAAAAATACATAATAAAATATTTCTTGCTCTAGCCTTCTCCTCCAGCTCTACAAAAGTCCCATCTTTATTTATAAATAAAGCTTCAATTCAAGTAGCAAAATGGGAACACACGTAATCAATAGCTGAAAAATATATGTACTGGTGCACATAAACCATTTTTGTTTGCTAGAGGTAATGTTTAGTTATTATTTGGTGCTATAATTAGGAGTTGTGATGTTATCCAATATATTTTACTTTTTAGAAGAAGCTAATCCAAGGTTTGGGAGATAAAAATAGAACTGTGGATCATAAGCAGAAAGATATCATTGCTTCAATTGTACTTTTTCAGATGAATGAGAAATTAACTTCATTTTTGGGGAGATCATGCTGAATTTTGACTCAAACTTTTAAGAATTTCGTGATAAGAATAAAGGAAACTTCGAGTATACCACTAATCAAATTCAATGGGAAGACTTGGTACAGGAAAGAAAGATCAAAATATATATTGGGATAGAATGGGATGGAGTAGACTACTTCAAGGAAACAAGGTTGTCATAATTCACTTATATAAGAAGATACGAAGGAATTGGGACCTTTAATGATATATTGAACTACTTACCCTTCAAAAGCAATTTTTTCATCTCTCGTTCAACATAACCAAAAGATCTAAGTCAATTAATGTGATTATGAATTTTCCAAATCATTTTATCAAAAGTAAATTGCGTATGCAATATCCAAATCCAAATAAGCTCATATTTTTCTGAAGGCTACAAAGAAATAGGAAAAGACAGAAGATTATATTATGACAATAAATTAATTATTTATGTTAGTAAGAAAAATAACTGAGTGACGTCATAATAAAAGCGACATCTGGATAAAGAATATTAAAATACTTCAACATTGTATCTTTTCAAGCTCATAGTGGTGTGTTGTTATTTTACTTTAGTGCTTTACTTATAAAATAAATCAAAATATGTTCTAAAAATAAATCAATAAATAAAGGAAATTGAGTTCTAGTTCAAAATGGTTACTGAGGCTGATATTCATATTTATTCTCATAATAGAAAGTGGATATTGTATGTATAAGGGGGCAAATTACATGCTGTAGGCTAATGAGTTCAAATAGGTTGTTTAACAAGAATGATATATCTAACTTTGTTAATTTTGTAACAAAAATACTATAAAGATTTATATTTTTCTCAAAAACTTTTACTTTTTCTTAAAGACATAATGGTTTTAAAGAAATCACGAAACCCCTCTCAGTTTTTCCGGCTTAATTTTAAGTTTAAATGCATGAAGTTTAATATTATTTGGCATAAATTTTAATGGTACATTCGAAGTATTTTGACAAAATGATGTCTTTTAAGATAGTGAAACACTTAAATAAGCGAATAAATTTATTATTTATTTTGTATATAATGTGAAAGTTGTCTAAATCCCCGTGAGCATAAATTAAAAAGTAATATTATAGTTCGGGATCTTTGATATACCACATATCTGCTGAAAAGATCATTATTAAATCAATAGTGCTCCATGTTTGCTAATACGTTTGAATTTTTAAAATATAGAGAAAAAATCTATAAGAGAGTTTATATTTTGGAGGCTACAAATTATTTTAAATATAATCAATACTTTTACGGGCCTATCAATGAGGCCCTCAATCTCCATTTCTAATCACATAATTAATTAAAACCTGCAAAAATTATAATTGTAATTGACTTTAGTTATTATCTCATTAAAAGTAATTGACTTTAGTTATTATCTCTGTATTTTAAATAAGAATAGGTATGATATATTTTAGGAATGTTAAATAAAAATATTCAGAAAAGAACACAATTAAAATTTCATGAAAAAAAAAATGTAATATGGTTATTATTATTTGAGACAATTATGGAAGCAATATATATAGATGTAGCCCAATATTGCATCCTGGGCACTCAAGTTTTGCATATTTTTTTGCAACGTCTTGTCTAATAAATCAGATACCACTGGTTACCTTTTGTCAACTTTAGCTAGCTGTACTTCTCAAAAACAGATGGATACTGGGTCTTTGTCTCACAGCTTCATGAATAATTAGCGTCTTTTATATTATTCTAGCTAAGGATTATCCGGCGTTGCTTGAGCTAAGGAGGGAGAGGGAAATCACAATGAAAATGGTCAAATTAAAAAAATATTCAGAAAATGCTTATATTAACTACAAATACTAATTAAAATGTGAATATTTCGTTGTTTGTCGAAGAAGATCCTTGTAGTTCTAATTCTCTTGGATTCTTCACACTATATCAATCCGCTTTAGTAAGGTAATATATATATATATTATCTATTATTATTGCCTCTTGTATTGTAAGAACAATTCATTTTGAAAATATTGCAAAAATTATATAATAAAATGTTCTGGAAATTGAAAATACTGCATTGATAATTTAGATATCAAAATTTAATGTCCAAAATGTATTTGTGAGTTGCTTTTTTTTCTTCAAATTGAAATTTGATGTTTGACAAAAAAATGAGAAAAAAAATTGAAATTTTTTTCAGAACATATTTCAGTTAAAGATCTTCTTTTTTTTAGTCAAATTTATATCCAAACGAATCTCTAAACAAATTTACTGATCCAATATTTTATTGGAAGTTCTTTTTTTTTTTTTTGCACCTGAAAAAAATGAAATTGGAATTTTCTTCAATTTCTTTTTTTTTTAGCCATAACTTTTTGGATTTTGAATAAAGTTAGAAAACGTAGTTATTCGTATAGTTGTTTTTTGAAACGCGAATCATTTTTTAATTTATAATTCAGCCCCCTATGTAATCTTCTTGAGCTGCAAAAAATGATTTATGTGTTTTGGATACAGCTAAGTCTTAGCCTGACACCTAGTCTTAGCCTGACTAGGTTCAAAAGAGGGGCCCATGTATAATTTCAGCCTCCTGGGTTAAATGGTGAGGGCACCTATAAAGGACTAACACAAACACACATTCTCTTTTATATATATATACAGAAGATGAAGAAGGAATTATAAATAAGGGGGATATAATTTTGTGCTTACTTTCATGGATCGCAAGGTTTGATCATCAGAAGCACTATTTGAACAGTTAAATATAGGCCACTGCCCTTTCCTTCATATAAGTACCCATCCATACATAGCTGTTAATGCCTCCAAGAGATCAACTCCTCCTCTTCCTTTTTTATCATTCGAAACACAATTAGGAAATGTCTGGTTACTACTTCTATTCTACTGTTTTCTACCTTCTTACTTTAGTTTCTCTAAAGTAAGAAGGTAGAATAATGTATAAAAGAAATATGAAAACCTCACATTTCCGAATTTTTTTCAAGCTGGCACCCCATGCCCACCAATATAAACTTCAAGCATATGTCCCCCACCCCATAAACACATATAAGTTTTTCAACTATCCCTTGTCGTTGTCTACAATTTTAAGATAGAAACAGGAATGTATGACATAGGGAAAAACTTATACAATGTACCCACAATCTACATTGAGCTAAGTCCAAAGCTCAAAATATCATACCAATATTTGTATTCCTATGGGATAACTGTTTGTAAAAAATATAAGATATACAAACAAAAATTATCTGCCATAAAAAGGCCCCAAAAAAAGTATATACAATTTACGTACTAAACACTACATGGGTTAAAATCAAATTTGTGAAAGACCGATGCTGTTGCTGTAAATGTAGAGTTTGCTCACTTAAAAGCGAGAAATTGGTTAGAAAATGTCAAGAATCCCAGTTTTAGATTGAGATGTTAACACGCATCCCATTTTAATCAGTAAACTAAGTTTTTTCTTTCGACAGATCCTTTCTTTAATAATGTGTTGATATAAGTTATCACGTGTTCGACACGGAGGATTCGTTGAGGGGTTATAATAGTAAGTCTTTTTAGAAACTCAGAGTAAAATTAAAGATCGACATAGTATTAATTCTTACAAAGCTTGGATCAGTTCATCCTTTTCCTGTTCGTTTGTTAATTCGTTCATTTTTTGAAAAGTTTTCGGTCGTTGTTTTGACGAAGAAAGTTTTGTGGAGATAATACAGATTAATGTTCCCACGACTACATAGCAAAAATCTAGTAAATTTGAAGCTTTTATAAATGTACCTTATTAATGCTCATAACAAAACTTAAAATATCTAAAAAAGTTATATCTGTATGATGCAACTTTTCTAGATGAATAAAAAAAAGAAAACAAAACTCATAACAAAGGAAACTACAGCTCCATAAAAGTTTTAATTAATCGGATTGACTCGGTACAGGAATGGATGAAAGAATGTATCCAACTAAGTTGCCATTAGTTAGTGTTGCTTTTAAATGACTAGGACTCCCCTAGAGGGCACAACTGTAATTATAATTACTAAAGGAGAGAGTTTAGCGTATTTAACTGATTTTGGCTCTGTAATTGTTTTTATAAAGAAAAAAAATTGCCCATTATATGTTACCACTGATGCTAAATCATTATCAATTTAAAAATGAAGTTATTAAAATTCATTATATAACTTAAACCTTTTGATCTATTTATACTATCACTAAAAACTTGAATTAAATCAGCCAACCAACGATTAAAATTAAGGAATTTTGGAAATAGAGTTCTTTGTTGATTTGCATTATGTTTATGATTCTCTAATCTAACTACTTATCATATATATATATATTTTTTAAATCATTAATATTATAAATTGGAAACTGTAGCAAATAATTATTTTTTAGTAGAATTCTTGAACTGATTGGTTACGTCCAGAGCTGATACCTCATAACGTAAAATAGAAAGATCTATCGTTCAGATTTCAGAGGTAGATGGGAAATAGAGGAACCCAAAATATTTTATTACATTATATAGAATTCTTAAACGTTATTTATCACGCCCTCCTTGGTCATAACAGCATAGCAATGAAAATACAAAATCTGCGATAAATCACTTCAGGGCACGAAAAAATGCTAACTTACATATTAGTTATAAGTATCTTCCTTAATGAGTTTGACTTTACACTAAATTGACCACCATATTTTAAATTGTATTCAAATTTTAATAAACTATTTAGCATTAAGAATAAGAAATAAATGGATATGTAGAAAATTGCACTCTTACCTAACCCAGAATACCTATTTCCTATACGACCATTCCATAGTCAAGTGATTTGCAATTGGTGTGATTTGAGATATTTCATTGAAGTAATCAATGTACACACAAAATCAGGTTCATAATTTTTTAATATACATAAATAAATTTTATTTTAGAGACCCCCAAAGACAATAATAATTATATTCATAATGAAGAAAAAAAAGTAGTATCTTTGTAAAATAATAGTTACATAACGACCCCTTAGAAACAATAATAATGAACGACCAAATGAACCCTGTTCATTTTTTTTCTCCGTTCATCGTTTTTTTTCCCCTTCATCGTTCATTCGTTCAAAAATGAAGGGAAAGCGTGAACGCCGTTCATTTTACGTTCAATATCCAAGCCTGATTCCTACATGTATGGTTTTCCTATATACAGAATGGGATTTGTGTTTAGAACCTTGCTCTAATAGCTACTTGCAGCCAATCAAATGAAAATTTAGGACAGCTAAGCTTCTCGTCTCCTTAATATTATTCATGTTTTCAAGGTTACCATGTTATTTTTCCGTCTCTTTTCTTTACATAGAGGCATGACATATTTTTAAAACTCTAAACTTCATCTTTCTTTAGTTTATAAGAAAATTTCTTAATAACATCTATCCGAACAAAAAATAATCACGTTTGTAACACAACCCACCTACTAATATCTTTTTTCACCAAATATAAACTCATAATAAATGTAAGCAATTTTCTAGATATAATTATAGATACTATCTATAGCTTGATTATATATAAATATTCTCGAAAATGCATACCTATGCTCCTTTGCCTAATAAACATTGTATATTATTTTATTTAAACCTCTAGGGATATGCAGGGCTATGCATATTAGAATTTTTGGTTTATATGCTCATATGGCAACATAATATAGTCGTGCATAGTTATCTACCTCATTTTAACACTAAATTTGAAATAATTTATGTTTTTGTCTAAAAAGTTGTAGTTTGATTTTGTATACCTATACCTACCTTCATTATTTTATCAAATCATATACATAGGTATATAAATAAAGTGACAAAAAAGGTTATGATATAAAATAATGTCCTAAAAAATTAATCTTGTCTGAAATAATGATAAAATTTAATAAGAAACGAAAGTATACTATTCAGTTTTGGTAGTCATATTTAGTTGGATATGGGGTTAGTAATTTTAAGTTTAGCAATTTTTTAGGCAATCAGAGATCATTTCAATACTTGACTATAATTTCAAGGCAAATACATATGTAAATCGGTTTGAAATACATTACAGCCCATACAGCTAAAAATAACCCAAACTTCGGTAGCAAACATTTGGTTGAATTCTGGCCTGTCTCCATGTTGCCCTCCTCCAGCCTTGACCTCAACCTCATGGATTTTTTAGTTTGAGGTGTCTTGGAGAATAATGTCTGCCGCACCTCGCATCTAAATTAGGATTTGCTCTGATTTGCCTGACATTGCTACCGTTGAATGCATCAAATCAGTTCGCCCTTGTGGCGAGGCTGTTATTGCTTGTAAAAGAGGATAAAAAAATATAGTATTTTAACATATCACATTTTTTTTTTTTTTTTTTTGATTCTATAAAAATCACGTTTTTCTTGATTTAGTCATGCTACTGAAATTTGTGTGTATCATACTGTATCCATTCATAGACAACTTTTTTCTAATAACTTTCCAAATTATAATCTGCAAACTTCAGTAACTATCTTTATTAAAATGATGAGGTTTTGTCATTTAAAATGTATCTTGTTTGTATTAGTGAAAACAAAATGATAAATGAATTTTTGGGAGGACGAAAATTACTAAATTAGCATTTTGTCTCCTCAGAACCAAAAACGTTTTAATTCACACAACCTCTTTGGAGGAGAGAGTTTTTTTAGGCTGAAAGATTATAATATACAAAGTTTTTATAAATAAAGCTGCGTGTACAGGCATTATTGATGTGGTAATCCACCTTTAGTGATGATTATAAATAGTTATAGGGATTTGTCTTTGTATATATGATACAAGGTTGAAAATAGATCAAAGTGATGTTCGAAACACAAACTTAATAATGAGAAATCCTTTTTAAAATGGTGTTAAATGACTATTTACATTGGAGTGATACAAAAACCAAAATCCAAAAGAAAAAAGGGGACCTCTGCGGTCTTGGATCTAAAATTTTTGTACCATTAAAGTACTTAGTGTAGAGAACCACAGTTCACATATCCCCCCGCTACTGGTTAGTTTATGGCTGATATACTTACGTCGATGAGCTATGAAGTCAGTATTTTATGGAAGTCCAAATGGTGAGGTGATAGTCAAAAAAAGAAAAAAAATTTAAAGCTATATTAATGAATATTTATAAATGAGTATTGAGCAGACATATTGTTGTCACTTCAATCAAATATTGTTCTTTATTTATATAATTGCGGATTTTTAGTTGTTTATTTGATGTTATGGGATACATATTTAGACTGTAATAAGATAGGACAATGTATGTAAGTGAAAAAAGTATTTGGATGTTGTAAGTGTAATTTATTATTATACATATTTTATACATCTAATACATCATTAAAAAAATATGAAAATAAAAATTCATTTATTTTGAAGTATATCTTATATCTAAACGCAAATAGTAATCGTAAATTTTTATTTTTGTTTATAAATCAAATCATTTTAAATGATGTATAATATTAAAAGATTATAATATACAAAGTTCTTATAAATAAAGCTGCGTGTACAGGCATTATAGATGTGATAATCTACCTTTAGTGATGATTATAATAGTTATAGGGATTTGTCTCTATATATATGATACAAGGTTGAAAATATTTGATGTATTAATCAATAACTCATAATTTTTTATTTCCATTAAATTAACTTAATCTATGTATGTATATTATGAATTGTTTTGTTGTTTTTTTCGAAAAACATTGATGCAGCAATAGCATTGTCAATCTTGAAAAAAAAAATTCAACATTTCATTAAAAATTAGTATGCTTAAATTATTCAAAAACATTTTTTGCTCAGACAGCAGTCAAATTTATGTTTTAAATTAGGCCACTAAGGAATGTTATTTATTATCTTTATCAGACTCTTTACAGTCTGTACCATCAAAGAAAATATTGTATACATTTCCCAATACTATTTTTAAGACCAAGTATTGAATATCATAGTTTGATAATCACTCATATATTGACTTAATTTGAATAATGTGAGTCTACCTAATTGTCTCGGATATGACATTTTAAATATAAGCCATCGTATTTTTTCATTGTTAATCTTATTTTCTTAGATACATTTATGTCTTATTCGCGAAGTCTCCGATGAAGTACACGTAATAATTTATCCTAAAATTGAAGACAATTGCTGTTGAAGAATATGTATAATTATACATAATTTATTTTGAAAAAAGTCGTTTTAGCTTGCTTTTACATTAACGGTCATTGATTGGTTTGTAACTTTAGTTAGCTCAGATTTTTATCAAATATTGTTATTGTCTGAGTTGTCATAGTGATTAACATGATAAATTAAGAAAAAGTTATCTAACATTAAGGAGTTTATTATTAAAATAGAAAGTCTATTTTCTAGTCAAGGCGCATGTCAAAGTAGCAAAATATTAGGATATCACATTGCAAGAGGTACCCAAGTAAATTGAGAGCTCATCTTAATTAGGCCTATCATTAAACGTATATTAGTGAAATATTTTCTTTACAATACAATAATATCCATCTTTCATACTAACTTTTTAACATAAATTAGCCTAATCCTAGAAAAAACCTTTGAAGAGAAAAGGAAATTCATTTGAGAAAATTTTGATCCATAATTCCATAATATATAAATGTGATAGATAATTATAAGAATTATTAAAAGCTTCTATCAAAAGTTATGACCATAATAATAATAGTTGAACATTGTGTACCAATAGTTGGGAAGAGATATAATTCTTTGTAGGACCTGATTGCCATGATGATAGGAAAGTTAACAACGAGAAATGTTGACTGTTTACCGGGGGATACCGCAGAAATATCATCTACCATTTACTGTTTCCGTGCAACACTGTACAGAAGAATGAAGCGTTGTATTTTCAAATGCAATATAGTATGTTCAAATTCAATATAGTATGAACAAAGCCAATAAAGTTACAAAATACAGTGGTATGAGCTAAGGAGATTATTGAAAGGCTGGATGATTCTCCCAGCCCAAGTACTTTAGTTTCCCTATTTACCATGGATCATAGGAACGTATGGGGATTATTGTGGCTGCAACAAAATAGTGTAAGGCCCAAACAGTCGCCTTTACTCAAGATTTACTCAGAGAAGTAACTCCCAGCTGGAAGTCGTGATTGCCAATGATGGTTGCTATGTTGAATTATTTGTAGTATTTTATATTTATTTCATTATTTGTAACTGTTTTTAAAAAAACACATATAAAATAACATAAATCAATGTGAATTGCTTTAGGTGTATACAAGTATTGTATGATAATTCTTCTTGAGAAGAATGGATATTTAGAAAATGTTTTAGAAATCAAACTTATACAGGGTGTCCACCATAAATTGGAACTACTTTAAACTTCATCCAGATCCATAATGTGGATATTCGGGGTTAAATCATAATAATATAAAAGGTTGCGTGAACAATACACTATAACTTCCCCCACAATTGTTTTGACAACAAACAATAGTCATCATGAAAAAAGCAAGGTGAGACGCCATCCTCGAATTGGCTTGCACGGGACACAAGCCCTCTGCTATCTACAAGCTTCTTAACTACCCCAAAACCGCGGTGTACCGGATCTTCAATGCCTGGGAGGTTGAGGGGAAGGTCTGCCGCAAGGCCCACAACATGAGAAGTGACCGAATCCGCACTCCCCACTTCCTTGAAGGCCTCCAGTAGTCCATCAAGGCTTCGCCGGGCACTTCCTTGTCCAGGTTGGCCAAGAACCGTAGAATGAGCAAACAGCTGGTCTCCAAGGCTGTGAATGAGGACCTCGGTTACAGGTCATACCAAATGGCCCAACAACACATCCTCACGGTATCCATGAAGGCCACCAGGATCACTAACGTTAAGCGTCTCCTCAATGACCTGAAGATCCATGGAGGAAGAATCCTCTTCTTCTCCGACTAGAAGAACTGGACTGTCGACAGAAGCTACAACGTCCAGAATGACAGGTGGCTTGCCAAGGAGAGAGAAGAGGTCCCTACAGTCTTCACCACAATGTTTTCGGCCTCCGTGATGACCCTGGGTGTCATCTGCAGCACCGGTGAGGTGAGGCCTCCTTTCTTCTTCAATCCCAAAGAAAGGATTAACGCGATAAGGTACTGCAAAGTCATGGAAGAGTTCGTCATCCCCTGGATGAAGGATACGGCCGCTGGGAGGGAGTTCATATTCCAACAAGAATCAGCGCCCGCACACATCGCCATGAGGACCACTAACCTCTTCAACTCCCACGACATCACTTTCTGGGATCGCAACACCTGGCCCTCCAACTCACCCGACCTTTATCCGTGTGATTACTACTGGTGTGGGAAGTTGGAGAGGGAGGTGTGCAAGGTCAGCCACAAGAGCATCGCGGCCCCGAAGGGCTCCATTACGAAGGAGTGGAATGCTGTCGATTCCGCGGAAGTCATCAAGGCATGCAAATCCTTTTGGGGTGGATGGAGAAGATAGTGGCTGCTGAGGGAGGACATGTTGAATAAATTTATTGTTTAATATCATGTCTAACTTTTTCATATTAACAAATACACTCCAAATTCCATTTTTATCATGCAGGTTGAATTTTAAGATAGTTCCAATTTATCGTGGACACCCTGTATAGTACCTCTTCAGATTACCTCAATAAGTTAGAGTAGAAAAAATACCTACTTTGCTAAAACAGAGGATTAAGTACTCACTACAAAAATGTTAAGTTTAATCATACACATTGTTTAATAGTATTGTTAATTACATCTGGTTCTAGGTAAGAAGTTGTATAAATACATAAAAACCTAATGAATTACTTCTTTATTGGTGTAGGTAAATTTAAAACAAGCTACAGCCTAAAAAAAAGTGAATATAATTTTTTTATAAGTAGATAAACTAATTAATTATTGCTAAACCCATAATTAATTAGCTTAGAAAATTACGCCAGGGAAAAGATACAAGAATTCTCCGTTTGCAATAGATTTATTATTATAGAAATGTGAAAATTGTTGGAACCCTGGCGAGCGTAAATATGAATAAAAAAATAATTTTTGGAATCCTGAATTTTTGTTTGTTTGTATAATGTTTTATATTTTTCATAATATAGATATAAAATGTTTCTTAAATCACCTGATTTATATGGTTTTTAAGGAAAAGCGGCTAAACAGAAATTATAAAATCAATTTATTCAATTACTATAGAGCTATGTATAGAAAGAAAAGAATAGAAAGAAAAGGGTAAAAAGAGGGAGAAAGAAGTGGTGGTAGAACTCAAAAAGTGTCAGAGTAAATATCGAATCTGGGATCGGTGTTTATCAAGAGATGAGTTTGCATATAAAAATTCAACTAATGTTTATATAAAGCAATGGGGGTGATTTCAACATAAAGCTCAAAGTGTATTGAGATAACGAAGTTATTTATATTATCCAGAGGATATATAACTCCATTGATGCACACAAGACCATATTTACTCTAGTTCCAAGCATGCTCTTATAAATCAAAAACCTATAAAGAAGAAAGAGAGAGCTATGAAAGCTGTTAAAACCTGGCGAGATATTGCTAGACTTGAAGAAATTACGAGGATGGAATTAAGCCCGATATAAAAAAGATATATGGCAAACCAATTTTTTAGAGAAACAGACCTTTTAAATACAGCCAAATTCAAAATGAAATCTATTTTTATCTCATTCACGGCTACGATGTCTTGAGGAGGATCAAAGAAAGAACAAAAAAGACAAATCTATCTCTGTTTAGATCGATTGGTGAAATATCTGACTATCCAAAATACATCTACCAAGAAGTTAAAGAATATTTTACTCAAATTAACAAATGCTTTGATTGCACTAACATTCAAAATCGCTTTCATTTTCTGAGAATGATATTGATACTTTGGAGCAGCATGTTACGGAAAAATAAATCTGGGATTCTATAATCTGGTTATATATTTGAATTTTATAAAAAGTATCCTAATTTTTATACATCCATTTTATTTGGATTTCATGTAAAAATAATATACCTTAGTAACTTTCTGGATTTTGCCTCGGTCAGACGCAATATTCTCATTCGTCAGCAAGATAAAGATCCAAGATTTTAAAAAAAAATACGCCCTTTAACTATGCGATATACCAAATCTTATCCTACATTTTAGGCAACCGGTTGAGACAAGTTTTGAAGTTTTGAATATTACATCCGCCCCAATATGGCTTTATGAAAAAAAAATTAAAAGAGAATATACCTTTTACTATGCATCATCCTCATCAGGAAAATGGCTTAAGTATAGTCTACTATTAGGTACCCTATAAGTAAGAGCAAAGTTTTTTACGGAGATAAGAGGATATGTGACTTTTGTCGGACCAAGAACGAGACAATCAATCATTTTATATTAAATGCAAGACGCTCCTTCCTATTTATAACGCCATTAGCAAACTTTTAGAGGAACATTTAGATTTTTATAAGATGAAAACTCTTTTACCCCGGAAAAAAGGAAAAGATTATTAATTCTCAACAAATCTTGTATGCAAAACGTGCTTCCACGGACTATGAAATCTCCGGTGTTTTATCCGTTGTTAAACTTCAATTTCGTGTTTTAGAATGGATACATTTTTTACAAACAAACTCTACAGTTTGGTGTTTTCTTTTCAAGTTTTTGTCTTTATCTTTGCGTGATTTGATAGTTTGATCTTTTATTCTATGTCTTTGAAAATTTTTTAATGTCTTTTTGTTTTAGTAGACTTGTGTATGTTTATGCATATCTATTATTGTTTTCACTAATTTTCGTTTTTTATAATCCTACTATTACACTGAATTATAGATAAGCCTTGATGGCCAAAAGAAAAGAAAAAAATTTAATATCTGTTGATTTTTTCATTATATTTCTTACTATTAGAATAACTTTTCATTGAAATGTTTAGAAGGATGATTATGTAATACAAAAAAACGTACAGTGTATTTAAAAACATATCTGATTTATTAGTTCCAGATGATTAGTTGATTCGGTAATTTTTTATTAGAGATTATGTAAAAGTCTCTTAAAAATGTTGGATTTTCTGGAATAAATCCGGTTTCTATTACCTGAAAAACTGAACTAGTATGAAAATTATTGCATGAAAACATATAAACAACACATCTTAACTTTTTACTATAATCATCCATAGAATTATTCGCGTTTAGAGAATTGTTCAAATTTTAAAATATAAAAATGAATTAAAAAAATCGTTTTTTGTATACCATAAATTGAAGGAATTATATTAGTTTCATAAATTGCTCTGATAAAAACTCCAGAGTTAATTTTAGGGGATTTTAACTTACTTTATTAAGTTAAAATCATTTTTATTTAGCTCTTGATCTCAAAGCAGGTTTGTGAATATTTATTCTTGACGGCAAACGCACGTTTCTTACTATTTTAACGCATTATACCACTGCCCTGCTTATTCAAGAAAACTTTAAAATCTTACCTCCAGAATAAAACCACGCCCCTGCTACTGCAAATACAGCCTGATTGCCATCATTATAATGAGGAACTTGTGTTGTTGGACACAGTTTACTTTAAGATTTTCCAATCGAAGTTTTATTTTGATATTCAAAGAAAAATTGCATTGTTTTTGATAAATGATCTGATGTTTATTTCAATGTAAAGAGAAAGGTATGCCATTGAGAGTGGAAAACAATATCAGCCAAATAGCTGCCAAAGCTACGCTTACAGATTATGAAATTTTCCATCACCAAATTGATTGCAGAATAGCTGTGGTATGCCCTCTATAGCTTCACAAATTCCATGTTTGAGTTCTTGAATCGATGTTGGGCTGTTGGCGTAGACCTTATCTTTTACGTAGCCCCAAAGAAAGAAGTCTCAAGGTGTTAAATCACAAGATCCCGGTGACCAATTGGGATCCCCTCTTTGAGAGATAAAACGATGTTTAATGATTTTTTATGGCTGGAATTGGATAGTATTTATCTGGACAAGTTTACTTCCAACGCCTTGGCACTACGTGCCACACAAGCAATGAAACCATCGTTCTTTTACGGGGGAAAAAAAAATTCAAACCGTGTTATCTCTCTGAGAGATGATTGCAATTGGCCACCGAGATCCAAGATCGATAATAAATACTTACAGGAACTGGGGATCCGTAAAAATATAAACTAAAACAAAATTTTAGTTTTAAATAACCTAAAAATTGAAATAACAAATAAAGATAATAACCAGCTAATAAAATTATTTGTAATACAATAAAAAGTTCACTATAAAAAACAGGTTAAGGCCATTTAATTTTATAAGATTTTTAAGAATGTTCAATTCACTTTAACAATACCAAATACTTCGCTTATGTTACGGGATAATATCTAATAGCATCATCATCATATTTCCATACAAATTTTGTTATGGATAATTAAAAAAATGGCAGCATATAGTGCAAAAGCTGAGATAAGAGCCGCTCATATTTTCTCAGCACAAAAAAAAATCATAACTAATAATTTGCTAGCAATAAGTTTTGGAAACCAACAACGCCAATTCTAATAGTTTTGTTCTTCTCGTCTATTTTTTTGTTCTGAAAGTCCATACAAAACTGGAGCCTTCGTAAATTATGATTCAGAACTATATAATCCTTCGACCCTTATGGGAATATTTTTTTTGAAATAGGAATACTGGTACAATTCCCAAAAGTGTGTGGATAGTGAAAAGTTAAACTTATCCGATAATCAATTATTTATTTTTTATAATATTAGTTATTACAACTATTAGTAGAAAAGTAACTTAATTAATTAAGAGATCCAATAAATTTAGAGATTTCTGTAATATAGAATATAAATTTATATTTTATAAGTACAAATTTATATTTCAGAAGTACAAATTTATAGAATCTATCACTGAATTTCTTAATTTCTAAGTTCTTGGATGTTTTATTAATTTAGATTATTTTTAATCCTAGATACCTTCTTCTATATTGAAGAACTATCCTTAGTAAGTTCTGAATTTCATTTAAATATTCACAAAACTTGTATCTTAGATCCATAAAATAAGATTTAAAAAGAAAATATCGACTACAAATTTAACTACTATTCGACATTTGCTCAAGTTTTCAAAAAGTATTTCCATCTATGTACATCATATAAAATATTTAATAGTTAAATATTTATTTTTTTACATTTATTCTTCATTAAAAATAAGTCTGGATAATTATATTTGTATTCTCCTAAAACCCTTACCTAATTAATGGCTCATTAATAAAATGAAGGCTTCATAAGTATTTTTTAGAATTTTCTTAAGAAAACTAGTATTATTTTGTGAAAAAGATAAAAAAAATCTTAAGTTCATACTATTGAATACGTACACGTGCACGTCACCCAAAAAGTAATATTGTGCAAAACATCAAAAAAATGAAGGAAAACACTTAATTCTTAGAAATTGCAATTCAAAACTAAAAAACTATATATAAGTAATAATTTTTGTATGTAAAAGAAAAACCACAAGAACACTTTTCGTGATTCAAATGGGACCACGGATTGTAGGTTTGAGACTACCGCTTCAGACTTTGGAGGACATTGCTGGATATATCTCAAGATATCTGAAAAGTTTTGAACATAAAGTTGGAAATAGTTTAATTAAGTCAATGAATTATTTGGTAAAAAAAATAATTAATTAAACTATTTTTTTTTCCTTTTCCTGATTTTTTAACAAATTTGTTTTGTGCTGTGGTACAAGTCATATATAAGCAATTTATAATACGAATTTAAAATCTATTTTATTATTATTTGTCTCCAAATAATACCAGATCCTTGTAAAATTTATATATATGTTTTCATGACTATCTTTATATTTTGTAGTACTTCATTTTTTTATATTTTTTTTACAGGAAGAGAGCTTCCAATACAAAAACTGTTCTTTAAAATGTTATGAGTGACAAACTTAGATAAAAATATATATCACCACCACGATTGTTTCCCTATATTTTTTCAAGACGACGTCAAATAGTACACATTTAGTAGGAGCATCAAAAAAGAGAACAAAGAAGTGACATTGTTGATGGTTTGTGTACACAGAACATAATAAATAGGTTTTCTCAATCCCGGAAAAGGAATTTTTAAACTACAGAATCCCGTTAGTAAATGATAAATACCATAAAAGTGAACCATTTTTCTTTATATAATTAGAAACATATTTTCAATTCTCATTTTCTTCAGTTTTATTCTGATCACTAAAAGTGCCAGGTAATTTTTTCAGATCCTACTTTTTTTTTTAATACTGTAACCAAATCTGATGCGCAACAAAAAATAAGTAACGATAAAAATGTTAGAATAACCGTGTATACTTGAATAACGTGCCAAAATAGAATAAATAACGTCATACGAAAACATTTTAGTATCATGTTTTTTCATTAAAAGATATATATCACAACTTTTTTTTCAATGTGATGCCTTATCGGATTCAAAACTTAGTTAAAAATATAATAAAGCTATTATCTAAGAAATTAAATTAAAAAAAAATAGGTAAAAATTAATATCTTCTTTTTTAGGGGGAGGGGTGAACAAAATTCACGTGGTTCTTGAAAAAAAAAATCCACGTAAGTCCACAGGGAGGGGCAAGGAGTTAGAATGATTTGAAGGAACAACCACGTGTTAGGTTTATGACTGCCCCTTAATGAAATAATAGGTGTGGAATTTCCGTTAGGGTTAAGATCCCGATAAAACCCGGGAACCCCGGAATCCTGAGTAAAATTCCTCGTATAGCTATATGTATAGTTATAAAGGATTAATCCACAATATATTATTAAAGAAAATAAACTTATATACATACAAGACACTGACAAGCTAAACATTATTCACTTCCTTAGGCTTTTACATTCTATGTACATATGCCCTTTTAGATGAAACACAAAGCAAAACATCTTCTTGTTTAATATGTTGTGAGAAAAACAAATCAATCATATTCTAAAAAAGAAACAGCTCCATAGATTCTTGCCTATTCCTTCATGGAGAGACTCGTAAAAAAGGCAATATATTGTATATTGCAACAATATAAAATATATATAAATATTTACGAGGATACATGGATATGAAACATAGTATTGTAATTGGAACGTTATGGACACTTTTAGTAAGTGGAAATAAATAAATGTTTCTACATATGTATATTTACTAGGGTTTCTTTCGGGGAACTTGTTTTCTAGGGATTTCTTTCTAGGTAACATAACATTGAAATGCCAACCAATAGTATCTCTTCAGAAAATTCTCGTAGTTCAATACAAAATGGCAAATCGTCATCAATAAGTGAAGTCTCTCCTAAAGTATTATGCCTACTACCTATAGCCCATCAAAAACCATCCAAAAATAGACGTTGCAATGTATCATGTTCTATTCTCACAAAAACACCACCAAAATGTAAATAAAAAGGATGATTTATTATTTAAATTATGATTATGATTATTATCTATGAGTTAAGTGAAATATTTGCGTATTTGGAAAGTAATATGAATGAAATTATTATTGTCTTCATAAAACCATGACAGTGTTTTTATTGACCAGGAGCTTATATATACCTAACTATGGAATAAATTTGAATAGAGTTGATCAATATGTCAATTTTTCTTAACTGTTTTTTATCATAATCAGTCATTCAAATACATGTATCAACTTACCTCTACCCTGAGGTAAATTGATACATTTGCCAATTTTTATATTATTGAAAAAATAAGAAAGAATATCATATGTATGCCTGATTACATTTTGTTATGTAGCCCTTTTGACTACCTAGTTGCAAAATATTAGACCAAATAGATGGTTATAACTTTTTGAGGACGTAAAAATTAAAACGTGTATCAACTTACCTCACCTTTCCCTACTGTATAATTTTGTGTGCACGTCGTATTTTCTCTTTCTATTTCGAAAATGGAGACCTTTGACAACGGAAAGTTGAAATTCAGTTATTGCAACCTCTGAATAATAAGGAATCAACTTTGCTAAGTAAAGTGACGTGATTTTTGAGATATTTGGATAATTATTAAAGTACATGGAAGGTCTTATTATCATTATCATGATCCTAAAAAGTGTTCCCTCTCTTTCTACTTGAATAATGTATTTTCTTCGAGTCATTTCAAATAGAGAAGTTGTTTACTTATTATTGAAAGGTTCCAATAATTGAATTACAAGTTTCTGCTTACGTGTTTTAAAATCGAAAAGAGAAAGTATGACGATCAGGCAAACTAATACGACGTATCCCACTTTTATTATTTGGTTTTTTATGCGAGTCCGATTGGGTTACTGTAGTTTAAAAAGGTGGAGCCCTCCAAGATCTTACAGAACTATTATTGATAATGATAGAATGAGATTTGTGAAACTATGGGTTAGACTAGTCAAACATGTATTCAAATTTCTAAAAGTATAAAATAAATGCTTATATATAATATATTTATTATTTCTCAGAATTTCGGAAAATAAAACTCCTAGTATGTACATTGTAACATATTATCTATACCATACACCAAGTTCGCTCGTTTATATTTTCATAGGCAGAAACTTTTATATCTATATCTATCATGAAAATAAATATGTATAGGGAGAAATTATTTGGATCAAATAGGTATGCTTAAAAAAGAAAAGTTCCTGTATACTTAATGTTCAGGGTATGTTTATTGTATACGTCATACAAAGTGATGATGATTAAATTATGTAGTAATCATTTATAGTCTCTTAAACACAGGTTTTATGGGTTATTTTATAATTGATTTTATGTCATTAAATAAGGAAATGGGGATTATTAATTTAGAGTTTTGCTTTTATGGTCTACAGATTGATTTTTGAAGGGTAAATAAGACTGGGGTCTTATTACGAACTACATAAAGAAAATTGACAAGAAGTGAGTTAAATAGGGAAATAACCTTTTTTTTTAGAATTATCGATTTATCATTTTACCCCACAATAATAAAATCTAATTTTGTATTTAAGAAAAAAAATCTCAATAAAAATAAGAATTTTTAGGGCTGACGTATTTTTGAATTTATTAAAATTTCGTTTTATAAATCAAAATTTTATATTATTGAGAATAGTACAGTTTTATTTTTACAAATAATACAAATAAATTTATAACATATTTGGGGTGATGCCCATTTTATAGAAATAACTGATTTATAAATCAAAGAGCCACCAAACACTCCCTCCATGTAAGAGTTGGTCTTTTTTCAGTCAATGGAAATATTTGTTTACTTTATCTGTACAAAAATATTAGAAAATAAAACATGACCTGAACGTAATTAATATTGAGGTTGAATCAAAGCTAGAATATTCTGTTATATTAAATAAAATTCTGAGCTAATTTATTTGTTTCTTAAGTGTATTATCAGTGCACAAACGAAGATTTATTTCATCAACTTAAAATAATAAATCTGAAGGAGCAATTTCTTGTTTTTACATCTATTTTTCTTTGGAAACTGTGATTATTCCAAACATAGGTGAAAATCTAGCAGTACATAGAATTTCAATTGGATGCTGATGGATCCCAAGTTACCTTCTATGTTGATATTGTTTTTACTCCATAACCAGGGGTGTCTACAGGACTATATTTGGGGGGAAGGGCATGGTTTTTTGATTTTTTTACAAAAAAAAACAAAATATTCAGTTTTTTGGAAAAAATTTTAAAAATCCACAGCCATTCACAAAAATTAAATTTTTGGAAAAAAATGTTAAAAATCAACAACTTTACACAAAAAAATTAATATTTTAGAAAAATTTCAAATGTTGCATTTTATGAAAAAATTTCAAATATTGCATCTTATGGAAAAATTTCAAATGTTGCATTTTATGAAAAAATTTCAAATATTGCATCTTATGGAAAAATTTCATATTTCTACAGGTCTTCACCGAAAAGTAATTTTTTGGTACAAAATTTTAAAAATTAAACTTTTGGGAAAAAATTTGAAAAATTTATCTTTATTCAAAGGAACAAAAATACTAAAATCTATAATACTCAAAATCCTGGTACTAAAAACAGGTAATAAACCTAAATATTTATAAAATGATTATAAGCATGTTGATTTGTATCTAAAAAAAGAAATAACTTATAAAAAGTTTATATTAGGAGATTAATTTTACTTCCAAGGTATTGTACGAATCATAACTAATACTTTTATTTTTAAGAAATAATTTTTTTGACTGCTTCAATACAAAAAAAATAATAATAATATATATAAAGTTTTTGCCAATATCAAAATATGAAGAAATGCACTCAAGGCAATAAGATAATAAGTGCATATTATAATATCTTGAATTGGGAGTGTTTCGGAAATCGAGACTCTGTTTTTAATTTGGATAATGTTTGTCCTTGAAATAAAGCTTCCTTTCATTACTCAACTTCTATAAAAAACATATTTCATTTATTTTCTCGGAGAATTGATCTTAATACATGAAGCTCTGAAAAAAAGAAACTCCTTGTTTGGAGTAATCAACAATAACATCATTGAATATTAAACAAATCGTTTTATACCTATTTTTTTGTGAATTGATAAAAGTAAACAAAATCGTTTATGCGATATTAATCTTCTACTTAAAAAAAGAAATAATAACCCACTTAATCATTAAAAGTATAAATCTATACGGTTTCAAAATATTTACTAGTGATACTAGTATTGAGACTCGATAGGAGACCAAATTTTTTCCCGGTTCGGTCTTAATTGTTTTTTTTTTAGAATGATTTGGACCGATATTTTGGACGGTACCGAAATTTAAATCGTAATATGAAAATCAAACTGCCGATTGAAATTAACGTAGACCCAAATTTCCTTTTCTCAATAGAAGGCTAGTGCAAAAAAAAAATAATATTTTCTAAAAAAAAAAAGTTACATATGTACAGATCAATACCCATTTTTTTAGATTTTACAACGAGGCTGGTCTTGACAGAAGTTGAATCGAATCAGTTAAAATTAAAGCAGTCTTACATTGGTCTAGTATTTCAAGACTGAAATCCAACACTATTATTTACCTATATATATTTTGAGGGGGTATGGCTTTACATTTGCCTAATCAACATATCTATTTTATCACTAGTTGATTGATGTAATGTCTTCTTTTTTATTCTTTTTTTTTTTTGTAAATTATCTTTAGTTACAAGATGTTTATTAATTATTTTATTCTTTCAGTGCATAATGCTTGATTTTCACTAAACCTGTAGTTGAATTGTTATTTTTTATAAATTTAAAACAAAAACGCTGCCGATGGGAGAACGGAATAAGATGACGTTTTGTGCACCTAAGTTTTGGCAAGAACAAAAGGATCATTCCTCTGATTGCTATTTCTTTCTGGTAAATGTGTCTGGATTTAAAAATAAAAATTAAAGTCGTTATGGGTATCCATATCTGTCTTCAGCAACGAGGTCCATCCCTCACTCTGATGAAATTCCAGAACCAAAATATGAATCTCCACTGGAAAATTAAGACTTTGAAGTTTTAGAAGATGTATCATGTCAACTTAAAGAATTCGACCTGCACGAGTTAAATGATTTGATATGTGATCTGGTATTAGGGGGAAAAAAGCATCTGAGCTCCTAGCTTCACGTTTGAGTGAGGAAAGGTTGATAAAGCCCTAGATTAATGTCACACACTATCGAAAACGAGAAAGTAATTTTCTGGAAAGCTTTCAAAGTAAGAAGGGCATTGGTTATTGCCACAACATTCTTTGCTTTCTACAGAAATTATGTCTTCCAGCTTATCGACCTGATGAATTGAGGTTGAAGTTGAATAGCTCAAAAAATAATATGAAATGTGTCCATCTACTCATGGAAATATTTTTGTGACATTCCAATATTAAGTAGTGATAAAATATATATGTCAATACAGTCAATGTCAAGACTCTCTCCTAGACACTACAATTCTAATTGAATAAAATAAGAGACTGGATGTGGCAAAATCTTATATAAATATGATCATGTTAAAGATTAACTATTATCAGAACATGAATTTTATACATATACTATAGTCATAAAATTTAAATATACTAAGAAATTTGAGTAAATGGAGAGACAAATTTTATATGAAGTTGTTAATTTTCGTTTACTAAGAACGATTTTCATTAATTAAAGATGGAAAGACTTTAAGTTCTTTAAGTATTAGGACAAAAGAAGATATCCGAGATATTTTATCCTCAACGAGAGATCCTCAGTTTCTGATATATACAGGGAAGATAATATGGTTAAAATTTATCATAAGAAGAGGTCTATGCCAGGTGAAGCTTCATACCAGAGTAGAGTCAATCCCTTTCTTTGGTAGAAATATATACATCTATATACAACAATAATGAATATATTCAAGGGTTGAAACTATCACGGATTCATTCCCTTTTTAGATTAAGATGAAAGGCTCTGCATGTAAAATATAAAACATATTAATTACAAATAGGCTCTACAACAATATGAAATTATTACTATAAAATTAAAATATATAAAAACAACGTATTTGAATAATTGAATCATTCCAACTGAGATAAATTTGATATTTAGATGTGCTTTAAATTTGAAAATTAATTATTACATGAAAAATAGGACTTCTATTTTTTCTAAAAGTTAGAACCAAATCAAGATAGGGGGAATCGAATGAAAATACTTCTAACTTGATCATAAATCTCAAGAGATGTTCGGGCACCGTATTCCACGACGGACGACGAGATGAAAGTCATTTGATTAAAACTATCAAGCTTCACAAAGAAGTGGATTGGCCTCCTTCATTGGGAAATATATTCCAGGATCTAAACAATGAATAGATCTATTCACGATGAGTAAGGAATTTTAATATTTCCATTACAATTAATAATTATTTTATTTGAATTTGTACAAAGTACGGTATTGTGATATTAATTATTATTAACGACAAGAAATCAATATTGAAATCTTATACAATATTAAGATAATGTTGTTTATTTAATTGTTCACTCCTTTAAAAAGTTGGATCTCTTAAAAAATATGTAATCAAACAAAAATTCATGGAGAGACATATTTTTTTAAATATGTCTTTTTGAAAAAAAAATATTGAATATTTTTCTTTATGTAAAATAAGTTATGATATTCCTTATTATTATCGGTGATGAATAAGTTCTACAGTTTTATAGACAAGTGTCGTTTTTTCATCATTTTCAGAGTAAAAATGGAAATATGTTGGGATCAGAACAAGATAAAGAATCAATAAAAACACTTTTGAACTATAAATTCAGAAAAATAAGCAAACGTTTCTCCTTGATATAAAATATCTGAAAGTATCATTGATAATTTGTATAATGATCAATTTTATGCTTATCGCATCACAAAAAGGATTCTTTTCTAAGGTACAAGTGAATAACTTATTAAAATGAAAATCGGCATTGTTTCACAATCAATATAACTCATATCGGCAAGTCGTTTCATACAACTCTAAATACATCTCAAAGCATGGGTTGGCTGGAGGTAAAACAAAAAAGTTGCTCTTTATAATCGAATTTTTACTTCCATATGTGGGTCGAAATTAAATTAGATTTAGATATGTTAACTGGTCCATCACATAAGTTACATCGAATATAATTAATTTTGAACATGAAAAATTAAGATGCAGTTTCAAAAAAAAGTAAAAAATCTCACCATTAAATTTGTGGAGAAAGGTGTGTGGCATACTAGGTCTGAGGATGTTCTAATATCTTTACTATCAAGCTCTAAGTAAGAACATAGGAAATTCAGGATGTCAAAAATAATAAAACATAAGAGATGGAAGTATTTTGGGAGATGTCAGTGTACGACCATCCTGACAGCCTAACCTCAATCGGGATGATACTTCAATTATTAATATCCATGATTGGAACGACCCCACATGTCCTTATATCACAGTATTCATTCCTCAAAGTAAACAGATTAGTTTTGTATCCTCATCGCTTAGATTTCTCAAAACACCATGCCATACCCAAAGTTTTGAACGTTCAGTAAAATAATGAACATACGCTTCAACTCAAATTCGTGGACAACTAAGACAATATAAGAGGTATATCAAAGAAAAAGAAAAATTGTGTTTAATTTTTCCTAGTAATCAAACAAAAAAATAAAATTCAAATCAATTATTGATTCATAGTTTATTTTTTGAAAGATTATTGGGAAAAAGGAATCCAATATTCATAATAAATGAAAAATATCAAACTTGTAGATTATAGAAATAAAAATATTCTAAAATAAAAACAAATCAACACTAGAATTTCAGGAATAATAAATAAAAGGTTGTATTTTTAAAAGCTTATTTGACAGTTCTTGTAGTCCAAAATTAGAAATTGGTGTAATAGATTGTCTTATTTGGCATAAATGAACAACGGAAGTATATTTAATAATAATATATTTTACCCTTGGTATCAAAAAACGAGATTTGAGTAGTCAAAATAAAGAGAAACGTCTAAATAAATGCCGTTATACGGGGTACCAAAAGAGAATATTTATTTATTAGCAGCATGCATGGAACTAAAATGCTCGTCTTTTTTAAGCAAGTTAGAGAAATAATGTTAAACTGTTGTTGCAAAATATATGTTTCATCTATAATACTTAAAAAATAAAAATCCTTTAAATGGATTCAAATTGATAATTTTAAAGAAACAAGATCAAAATTTCCTTCTTTTGAAAAAAATAATTCAAAAATCTAAAGCTGTTAAAAAAATTTCAAAAATTGAATTTTTTGATTATTTTTTTTTTTCAAATATTTAACTTTCAAGTAAAAAACAAAACATCCTTAATATAAGGGGGATACAGCCACTCCAGTCCACTCCTTGCGTACCCCCCTGCATCTATACATACAGTTCAATATTTCATGGACATATATGACTCAAATCTAGGCCTTGTATTGAAGTTTGTGGGATGAGTGAAGATACTCAAGAATTTTAATAAGAGTTTATAAGTTCTATTTGATTTAAGGGACATATGTTAGACCCAATATGGACTTTCAACCATAAAGTCCATCAATGTCTCATTCTTTTATTGTGACGATAGATTTTGGCTGCTTTAATTAGCGCAATTTGCGTTGATACCACCAAAGGGTAAATAAAAATAATATATTATAGAAATTGACGATAATTTGTCAAAGAGTACAAATGTAATCGACATTCAATTTTGATAAAAATCATGCAAGGTTGCTTTTGTGTTGATGACACGTATATATATATATTTAAAAAGAATGTTAGTTCATTTTATTTTCATGAAAAATAAAAACACTCACAATTGAAATAGTATTGTATTTTTAGGAACTATTTTGTAAATCATTTTCTTTTACAAATGAACTTTTTTATAATTTCATTAGTAATTGAAAATAAATTATCTAATAAAGAAAACTTTCTTTTTATAAAATGATTTAATTTGAAGCATTATAAGGTGGGGCGGTGGGGGAAGTATTTTGAATACTAAAATTGTTTTATTATTATTTTGTTTTTTTACAAATAAATACAGTATGGTTAAAGTCTTATTTAAAAAACAAAACAATTATTGTTTAAAGTATAAATATTTTTCTCTGCGTGAAATAAATAAATAAATCTTTTAACTTTTGCAAATATTGCTAATTTGTTTAAAATAAGAGAAAATTTTAAAATCAAGTGATAAAAAGATCAAATATAAGCAATCGTTAAGTAGTTTCTCTATTTTTGATACCGATAATTTAAGTCCGAAAAAATGAGACTGAAAATTATTTTATTACAAATTTTATTTAGTTAAAATCAGTCGTCCATATGATAGGGCCACTTTATTCAACACAAGGGTTTTCAGAGTGTGGGGGCCTCTCCCATCTAATAATAAATGAAAAAATTCCCTTCTATAGACTTCAAAAACAGTGAGTCATTTTTGTTATCTGATTTTTTGGACTACAACAGCAACGAAAAGTTGTATGATTAATAACAACTTCTTCATTTTTGATATTTTATTTTAAATATAAAATAAAAATAAAAGGAGAATTGTCCTTTGAAAAAGAAAGAAAAAAGGGTCCTTCTATAGCATTAGAAGTGCTCGTATGGATTAATTTCTTTTGAAATAGTTTGGAAAATACAAGAAGAGTCTGATAAATTTCCGACCTAACAAAGATGCATAAGATTTTTTCTGAATCTTTATTTTATTTTTTTAGCATAATCTCAATGCCACTCTACAAACTTCTTCCAGCGATGCTCCCATCTCTATAACCTGACAAATAGGACTTGGTGTATTTCTCAGCCAAATAATTGTTCACAAGACACTCCGATTTGGATTGACTCAGACCCGTCAAATTGTAATAACACAAGACTTTATATGTCTGCTATATTTTTTGAATCTATTTAAAAGTTACACATTCAAAAAAAAAATTAATGATAGCTCGATACTCGATTATGTCCATTTTCACAAAAACACTCACATCGACTCACACAAACAACTGTGAGTCCAAAATTGTTGAAACTTTGTTGATTAACAGTTAACAGATTGCTAAATGGTTGTGGCTTGCTTTTATTTACAAATTGCTGTCATCTTCAAGTTGAGGTCGGTAAATTTTCAGAGCACCCTCGTATAGAGCTTAGTCTTCAAAGATCCTTCTTTTAATGGGATTGCAAGACCCTCTAAAACATAATGGCGGATTGGATTTCATACATGGCACATCAATTCGGAAGAAAATAAGGGTAGATCTTCAATGAAGAGAAGGAGGTATATTGTACGGAAACAGAGAATTGGCCTGAAAGGTTATTTTTTTAATTATATCGTTGCTCTTGTAAATAAACATATGGGCATATTATTACTGCAAGACAATGTTAAAACTCAAAAAATAAGACAGATATAGAGATTCATTTTCCAAAATAGCTCCATCAACCCATTTTTTGAGAAGCCTATCGAATTAAAATTTTGATTATTCGTTATATTTGGCTAAGATATAAAATTAATGGCAATGCACTAACAACGGATAGGATTTATGAAAGATTGGCGGAGGATAAGATATGTTTCTTCTGTAAAAATGTAGAGAGAAAGAAGTTCATTTCAAGTCTGAATCTGAAGCAACAGGAGAAACCTGAGGGGAAATATATGATACAATTTGGGTCATCCTACGTCAAGTAATTTACGGAATGATCATTACCGATTTTGATGATTTTTCGTGAGCTGGT
Source organism: Lepeophtheirus salmonis (assembly GCF_016086655.4). Lineage (NCBI taxonomy): Eukaryota > Metazoa > Arthropoda > Copepoda > Siphonostomatoida > Caligidae > Lepeophtheirus > Lepeophtheirus salmonis. The sequence continues at coordinate 42,059,646 of NC_052134.2, forward strand.
TTTTCAGTATTAAAAAAGAGAGTGTGTGAAATATAAGGTGATTCGCAGAACCTTAATACTTCACGCACACTCTTTTTTCATATAGAAAAGCCAGCTCACCAAAAATCATCAAAATCGGTGATGGTCATGCCGTGAGGGTGTCTTTACTTGACGTGTATTTTCAAAATTTAAAAGTTATACTTCAACCTAGTCACTTCTCTTTTATGTACATTGGTACTATAAAGATGAAAACAATTTTATTACAATAACAGTTTTAAACGTTTTGTACAAATTTAGATCCACAAAAATAATCTTATCAGAAAATGAAATTTTTTGCTAAATAGCTTGTTAAAAGCCCTTTAATATATAATGTTTGGTCCTGTTTTTTTCTTGTTTTTAGTGCATCATATTGTTTTAAAACATTTCGTAAAAGCCAAAGATTGTTGTCATTTTTTTTTTCTATGAAATATTATGTTTGTAAAGCAACAATGAAAAGTTGAATGATTAATAATTATAGTGTCATCAATACATAAATTCATAATTATTATGACCCTCCTCCTTTTATTTGGTTGTGGCACTCCTAGGCCCCTTTGTTACATACAATTACACAATTTAAAACATTTCTTCTTTTTTTTGGGTCAACAATGTTTGCATTTGAACTTTCCCCGTACTCAAAATTAAAAGGTGATAAATCTCTCAATCAAATAAATATTAATAAACCTAATTGTTAAACAAAAATAAACACTTATTTTTTTATTGTCCATTCAACTTGACACATATCTCAGCTCTGCAATGCTCAATTGAATTAACTTATCAAATTGATGAATTAACTATTCAAATCAAATTCAATTAAAAATTTTATTTTATATTAATTTACTTCGGTTCAAGAATGGATAATAATTACAAGTAAGTATATATATTTATTTTTTTGTAAAACATTACAACTATGCTTCAACATAATTACAACATCTATTCAATACCAACTTCAATCATATTAAACACACGCTTTAACAAACAGGGAGACAAGGGGCTTCTAGAACTTTTTAATATATATGAAATATGCTGTATTTGGGTACAATAAAATTTATTTCTTCCTACCCTAGACCAATATAAATAAAATAAAAATCTTTTTGTCTTAAAATGAAGTTAAATTTTGAAAAAAAATCCGGGCTTACGTGGACTCATATGATACATTGTTTTACACTCAAATAAGAAATTGTTGGACGTATCTATATTGTTTCCACAGATGAAACAAATCATTTCTTCAATAGACCTTGCCTGAGTACTACCAAAAGGGAGAGTACTCGTAATAATGATCTATTTTAACCAATTTAAAATCAAACCCTACATTCCGGAGGGCCCTCAACACATTTATTGGATAAGATTCTAATTGTAGCCGTTCGATCTTTCTCTCAATCGACCGTAAGAAGTGTTTCTTGTCGTTTTCTGCCATAAGTAATTCTCGAATGTTTTTGTTCTTCGTTCCTTTCAAGTTATTACAAAACTATCTACCGGGTCAAATGTCCTCTTACTAAAATCTATTTTGTCAAAATTTCCCACTTTTCCAATAATTTACTAAACGTAAAAAAACAATTTTTTTAAAACATCTCCCATAAAATCTAGTCTCCTTCTAGTTGATGAATTCGTCATGTGGTCTAGTCTGGGGTTCCCATCCACAGGTTCTTGTGACTTCTTAGCTGATGAAACTTTTTTTTTGAAATTTTACAATTAATTCTATTGTTTTCCGACCAAGAGATAATCATGTATTTTATGATGTGGAGTAACTTAAATTATCTCTCATTCTTGTCCAGTCTTCTCTTCTAGTTTCATCTTCAGTGACCATACTGTCCAATCCAAGAAGATAAAAGAGTCTTCCAAAAATCTCTGAAAGATATCATCCCGAGCCTCCCGAATTTCGTTTCAATCTTTTTGGAAATTTTATACTCATCCATTCTTTCTTGTGCAACAAACGATTCAAGTATTTTAATGAATTCTACAGTTTCTAACTTTTGAAAGTCTAGTCTATTCGAACAGTTTGTCATAATTTTCAACTTTCTGGAAATTGAATTCTAATCCTGAAATGTATTTGACTATGTATTATTTTTCCTTGGGATTTACTAAAAGTTATCAATTTGCATCAAACACATAATTTACTTGCTTTCTGGCCATTTGATTACTTACATTTTCTTAAGTCGATAAAAAATCACATTTTCTTTTGATATATACTTATTGCCACTCCTTATTAGATATCCTTGGTGTTTAAACATTTTCCTCCTGAGATGTATTTCTTCAATAGTCCCACCACTTACATTCACACAATTTTATATTAATTTCTTTACCTCCTTACTATGCCTTACCCCAAGTTTTATATATTTTCGTCTTGAAGAATCCAAAATTAATTTCATAGCATGGAAAGATGTCTTTATTTCTCAAATCTATATAAAATGTCAAGTATGATATCTTTGATTTGGTTGTCAGTCATTTCATCCCCTAAAGATCTATGTTCAACTTACATATACTTTTTAAATGCATTTGGGGTTTAGATGATATAATTTTTATGGGGTGGTCTGAAAGTATTCTTGGCAATGTATTGTAATCTTCCAGTAAGGGAAATAGTAAGGCCACAAAAAATAGTAAAGCCTTAGGCTCGTAACTAAGTTATCTCTCCTTCTAATATTCGAAGTAGTTTTTGGATTTCCTTTAAATTTCATGGCTGCATCTTTTAAACCTCGAATACTTAGAAATTCATTCATAATTATTTTTACGTTGGAATTATTTTCATTCATGTAATTATGTGTATCTCTTCTTCGGTCCAATACTATATTAAAATCTCCCATTAAAATTATATCCCCTTAATTCCTATCATCCTCCTCAATTAGCTTAGCAAAAATAGAACAATAGAATCCTGGTGTGTCCTTATTAGGTCCATAGATGGATAACATCTTTAGACACAATTTGCCACACATCACGGTAACAACAAGATAGTTGCCTTCGATATCTTTAAGCATTAATTTAGGCTTTAGTTACATTTATTATAGCCAACTGGTGCAGGGAAAATGTCGTAACTCTTAATAAGGTTCCCACAGTATTTACACTTGTCTATTTTCGTGCCGCAAAAGGATAATATATTAGGATCCAACTCTAATAAACTATCCACAACTATTAATATTAATATCAGCTGAATAATTTAAGTTTGAAGATATAATATTAAGGGTCATATATCTAATTTATAAAGATTAAAAAAAAACACCCAAACTTACGCTTACAAGTATTAAAAAATTAAAGAAAACTGGAAATTCAAGAAGTAAGGAGTAGAGAGATGAGAATAAAAATAAAATTAAATTAAATGGTATAAGAATATATCAAATAACTAACTACAATGAGTCAATATTACCAATAATATTGTTCATATTGTACAAAAAACCGTAATATTTCTAAATTGAAGGAATAAAAGTACGAATACACATATTATAGGTGATTGATTTGTTCCTGGGTCCGAAATTTGGTCCTTTGATCTTCTTTTCTATTTTGTACTCAAATTGTCACTTGGATCTTGAAGTTAAGTTGTCTGTTTCCTGTGACTCTGCTTTTGATTTTTTTTTTTTTTTGGCGGGGGATGAGTTTCTTATCATCTCTTAGTTCGTAGGGTGAATTAGTCATGAAATCAAAGGACTCATCTCGCCCCATCGTAGTTGTTTCGTCAGAAGAAGTTTTATCCCCTTGTTATTGACTATAAGCATATTGTCTTCTTAGTTATTAGTTATGGGTTGATCAACCTGTACTGGGATTAGGGCCAAGTTACAATCTTCTGATGAAATAAGTTTGTATTCACTTCAATATAACTCATGTTAGGTAAATAATCTAGAAAAGAAAGAAAAGAAGCTTATCAAGCTTCTTTTCTTTCAACAAATTCACACTTTTCATCCTCTTCCTCCTTAATAATCTCTTTTGTCTCCTCCACCTCAGCAAGTCCTCTTATTCATATGGGTAGTCTTGTTAATTTCTTAAGTTTTTTCACACTCCCAATAAGGTCTTCTATTCATAATAGTATATTTAGCCTTGATGTGACCAAATCTTAGACATCGGAAGCATTAGACAAGCTGATTCTTACAAATTAATTAGACTTTTTTTCTTCCTTCAGGGACGATAGATGGAAGCCCCTTTAAATGGTTTTATATGTAATTTTAGTTTCCCAGATAATATTCTATTGTATTTAGAAGCATATTCATCTTTATTGTCTTCATCCGGCACCATCCTTTAGCTTACGCTCTCTATATTACACACCAACCCTCCAAATTTACTAAATATTTCCTTTAGTATACTCATGTTTAAAGTATTCTTTACATTTATTTCAACCAGGGATTGCATTGCCTTATTTTTAGACTACTTTCAATATTTCCGGTTTTTGAAAAAGTGATGCTTACGATTAGAAACCCCTATGTAAAAACAAAGGAAGATAAGTACAACGATATATTAGGTAAACAATGAAATTACATATTTTAGTCTCTAAAACTCACATTGTTGTGAGCCAATGTAGCATGAATATAGTATAAGTCACAAGTGAAATGTGAAGGTATATATACAGTATTATATAATAATTTATCGTATAATAATTAATTAATTCAATAATTGAGATAAATTTGGCTATTGAAAAGATAAAATCAATGTTATTGTTCTTCTACATAAATTCCTTCGATTCTCTTTGTTCAACTTTTATATAAGATTTTTATTTTTTGTTACATGTTTTCATTCATATTTAATGGTTCTAACTGATGAAATGCCATTTGATACCAATATGAAAGTGAATTCCCTATATGTTTAAAAGTATAACGTATGAAAATATGTATATCCAAATGGCTAAAATGTTTTTTTCTCAATTTCTGTTTTGTTAACATTTAGATGTTCAATTACATACATCTAATATATATATATATAGGGCGGGCCAGCTATTTGTGCTGGAAAAAGGATTTTTTCCCCCTGTAACCAGGTATGAAATTAAAAAAATAAACACAAGCTTCTGAAAGATTGATAGATTTAAATTTATTTCATTCAATTAACCACTATCAGCATGAAAATCCTGGAATTTAGTCTCGATGTGACTGATAAGTTCTCCTTTGGTGTTGCAGGATGTTCGGGTGGTTTGTCATTCGATCACTCTCCATACAACAATATTCATCAGGTTCAGATTCGACGAGTTTGGTGACCAAAAATCCGGTGAAATTAAATCGTCAAAATTGCCTTGGAGCAATTTGAGCTCAACAGCATTGTAGTTGTATCAAAATAACCTTTAGCAGAATCAAACTCACTCCTAACCTTGCAAACGAGCGTCTTAATGACTTAAAGAGTTCGAGAAATTGTTATATTGTCGCTCCCGGTGCAGATGTCGAGGAGGGATCTGTGCCTTTTCCAAACATTTGTGAGAAATCAACTTCCTATGTGAATAAGTTTACCCAAGAGAGCACGCCAAATTGGTGGGATAGATAGCTTGCGCACCTTGTATACTTGCAGTTGAACCTGACATTGCTTGGAATTATTATAAGCTAATAATGGCACAAAGTTATCAACGCCTATGTTACAGACATTTATTGGATGGTCAATTTTAATATAATCACTCTTTCATAATAATGAATAACTATGACCAAATTTTAATTAATATTCTTTTAACGAAAATTAAATATTAGATATTAAATATAATTTCTTTTAATATGATTCGCTGAGCGTCACACACCCTCCTTCCTACATTATCATTTTTTATATTAAGTAATCACACAGTTTTAAGATATTATGCGCTCATAGGAAATGAATAATACACAGATAGACAAATTTTGCTTTATTTATAAAGTTATACATGTGAATGAAAGTGAAGCATGTAAATTTTTTTCCAATACTAAATAAATAAATACAAAAAAAACATAGACTTTGATTACAAGGAATAAATTAGAAATATGATTTTTATAAATTGTACAGATTCCGGGTACGGCGAAAAATATTTACACTTTCAATTTAGATCTTTATCAAAGATGTAATATAGCAACCAGTTCTTATAGGGTTCAATAAAATAAAAATAACTAATATGATGTCTTGGATACCCTAATCATCAATATAGTCCTCCTTAGCTGCAATTATGGCTTCCAGTTGGCCACGGAAGGCCTTCCACCCATTGCAGATGCAGTTCTCAGACATGGCATAATAGTGCTGGTTGACTGTGTACTTGAGGTTGTTGATATTGGAGTGACAGACGGTGGAGGCCTTGAACTCAACATGTACACAAAAAGTGAAGCTGCTGGAAGACCACGTTCATATATGGGTAGTTAGTCTATATACCCAACTGCTTTGCATTCTCCATTGGTTTCTTGACAGTGTCCAAAAGTGTGAGGACCGAAATTCGTTGGTTACGTTCAGATGACATTTTCTCGGCTGCTAAGACACTTAGGAAGATCTAGTTTTTTTTAGTATTTGACCCGAACAGTTTTACTGCATTCAAAAAACCTTGATTTATATATCGAAAACGAATGAAAAGATTTTTTTCGCCTCACCTGGTATACCCAAAAATGATTTTTTTAAGGATATAAAATATTGATCATTCTTACTTAAGAAAATGGCCAAATATTATTATATATTTGAATGTCAATATAGGGCGTAGGGTTGCTCCTGCAACTAGTAAGGGGGAATGCATATCCCCTCTTTTCCTGCCTTCAGAGCGAGAAACATTCGTTTCAGATGCACTTTGTTATATATAGGTTGCGTGAGTAATGAATCTTTTCCCTCCACTTTGAGACAGACTAGTCGAGGTGGGAAGGAAGTTATTCTAATGCATGTCCAATTAGCCTTCGAGTTCTTTCACGTCCATAATTAATAATAGTCTATAGTGTAAAGGCTTTTTTTTTTAAATTCAGTACCTAAAAATTCATTATAATAAATGATAGGAATTAATTGAAAATAAATTTCATAATGGAAATATTATGAATTTTTAATCTAAAAATATATAAATTTTTAGGGGGAAATTTGATTAAATTGACTTGATTATTTTTTAATCTATTTAGAATTCCTGTTCTTGAGCATGTGTAAATGAACCTAACTCGAAGGGAGTTTTTTTTTCTTTAAAAAAATGTTTAGTTATAGATATTGACATTAAGAAAATTTAACCATGGAAAATATATTTTAAATATGAACAATTCCAAAGTTAATAATTAAAATTGGTGAAAAATTGCATTAAAACAAATAAGTAAAGTATCAAGTCTTAACATTACAGTTCAAGTCGAGTTTTGAGTCAGTTAAAATGCTCTATATGTAAAATGAAATTGTATTGAAAGTAAAAATATATATATACATATATATTCAATTTTTCAATTTCTATATATTTTTACATCATAGAAAAATCCCAGGACCTCAAATTAACAACTACAAAACAAATATGTCCAGTTTTAAATTTAGTTTCCAAAAATTTGGACAAATAGATAAATCCTGTATATAAATAAGGGAATGATAGTTCTATGTTTTTAGCAGTAAAAACCTTATTAAACGTTATAACAAAAACGACACACTCAAATCCACACTATAGTTACATGAAGATACTCTAACTTTTCAACAAAGATTATTTCAACGAATAACACGTTGCCACAAAAATAGTAGATAGACAACTATGTATTACAATTTTTAATTGTGATTTATAGATCATTACATTGAATGAGTTCCAACCAACTACCATTAATATGCGATAATTCACCTCCATTATTCAATTATGTACCTCATAAACCATTTATTCAGTAGATGTCAAACCATATATAAACTAAATCCTACATAAACCATAAATATCATTTTTACACAATTTATTCAATTGCATTATACTAAAATGTAAATTATAAGCATTACTAAATAGAACGAAAGTAATGTCATACTAAGGAACTATGAGCAGAATTTGACCATAAAGTACGTAGCAATCAAATATGTTAGTCTTCAGCAAAAAAAAAAAAAAAAAAAAAAAAAAAAAAATTCTCAAAATTATAATTCTGTTAATTTGTATACTGTTATTTTTTTTTTAGGTGTTATAAATAGCGCTGATAGTAGCAAAAATTCATCGTCACAATAAATTAATTATAAATGGATATATTTTTGATAACATGCCTTATTAAAACCAAATTAAGTATCATCAATCTAATGACTATTTTCAATCTAAAGCTAACAATCTTATGCTTAAAAAAAAACCAGAAATCATAGTGAAGTCAGTTGCAGAATAAGACAAGAAAATAAAGAAATGGAAATTAAGCTAATTCAAGGGTTTTGACTAGAAAACCTCCTTCATAAATTTTATTAAAATATAGACGAGTAATTTTGAAAGCTAACTATTAGCTTAATTTAAGATTTTAATTGATGAGGTCTAGTATTTTTGTTTCATTCCTTATATGATTCATTCTTCTTGATGTCTTAAATTTTCTACTAAAATGTACTGATGTGTCCAAATAAAATTTAGTTATTAGTAAAAATTCTTGAGTATCTCAAATCATCGAAGTCTTATGAAAAATAATCATAATTTTATCCTATAATTGATGGAAAATTTGTCAGATGGAATTACTCTGATCATGTATATATGAGTATATATTCCCGTTCTATAATTTATCCATCTGACGTAGAAATTTTCTTCGAAGTCAATATACATTTTGTATATTTCCTTTTCTAAGAAAGACAAGGAACAAACCTACACAGATTGATTTATACACATATTCTTCATGTGGAAGCATCCTCATCATCAAATAATACAATGCACCAGTATGTGAAGAAAAAAAAGCGAGAATTAATTAATGGTCACTAGGTATTAAGACTTGGTCCAACATTGATTTTTTTTGTTGGTTCGGTCTTAAGTAATTTTTCTAGACCGATTTGGACCAATTTTTTGTTCTAGACTGCAGTCATAGATCGTGGAACGATTTTTTTGGTATCATTTTAATGACCAATTTTTTCCGGCCTCACTTTATGGAACGATTTTATTTTCGGTTTCACTTTATGGACTGATTTTTTCCGGTTTTACCGTATAGACCGATTTTTTCGGTATCATATATTATAAAAGACCTTTTTTTCTAAATCAATCCTTATTGATTTTTTCAAAAAAATCTCAAAAGTACATGATATTTGGTAAAACAAATACCTAATACATATTCATAAATTTATTCATTTGATTATGCAAGAAAATCAGTTGAGTAATAGGTAATAATTCGAAAAAGTAATAGGAATCCGTGTTTCCTCCCACATTAGTTTGTTTTATTATTTAGTGGACTTCTATGATCTCCAAGAGTTAGGACCAAGGGAAGATAGAGGAAATTGAATGAAAATTCTTCTTACTTAATCATCCATTTCAAGGGATGCTCGAATTCAAAATTCCTTATTCCACAAGAGACGACAGATTTAAATTAATCCGTGCTATCTCTATTTAAACTTAGTATGACGTCATTGTAATTGAAAATGCATACCGATTTTTTATTGACCAAAATAGATCGAATTTTCCCTTTGGACAGATCTAGACCTCATTTTTCTATGAGACTGGTCCAAACTGGTCTTTTTTGGACCGAATTAGTTCGATCCAATAAAAAATATAACGGTCTCAGACGTGTCTAGGATTTCCAAACCGAATCCCAACACTAGTGACCTCGACCCTGACTATTTGAAGAATGTTTTGGAGGAAGAGCAGCTTAGGTGTCAAGGCATTTCATTCAATTAGCTGCTAGCAGCTATGAAATTATAAAGGTAAACACAAACCCTACTCCGTATCTAGTAATGATATAGACAGAAATTACTCTGATTTCGATGTTCAATTTAACTCTGTGTCCAATAAGGACTTACGCTGATAACTTTTTAACATCACTTTCCATCGTTCATAGTTTATAAATATAATATGCTTTCTCCCCTAGAATGAAAGAATAATGGGAAGAGCTCTAAGAAATAGAAATAAAAACATACCTATAATCAGGTAGCAACTACAAAGAACCATATTATTTCATTCTCTTATTGTAATATTTTCATCTATACTCATCATCATAAAATGATATAACAATGACCACTAAAAATCTCAATTTGTGGTAAATGATGCAATTTTCCCCCTTTTTTTGTAAAAAATAAATACATATAGGCTCTATTTCATTTTTTGTTATTATAAGATTTGAAGTCAAACAAGATGTTTATGCAATTAAATTTTATAAGAATATTTAAATAGCAAATAAATCACGTTACTAAAAATAAATTTTGAAACTATAAAAGGGAAGAAGACATTAAGGAGACGAAGTAGCATTGCAAGCCCTCAAGAAAAGTAAATATAATTTTTTCTTCTTCTTTTTTTAAAGATACTAATTATAAAAATATATCCAGAGGCAGTTTTGTTTTATTTACAACCAAAAAAGTTATCAAATATATAATTAAGGTTTAAGTTAGACAAAAATATGCATTGCATTAACAAGAAAATATATATAATATCTCAAAGTTCATCGTTTTTATTTGTTTCTTACTATTATATGCATATATAAAAAAGAGTTTGTTTGTGAGGGTGTCCTTTATAACTAAAGGGTTAAATTTACATCAAAAAATGACTGGTATCTCGAAAAAAAATTAAGAAAAAAAATTCTACTTTATTCAAAATTTTGAAAAATTATCAGAAAAAAAAATCGGTGAGAGTTGCAGTTTGGTTTTTTTCAGGTGCAAAAAAATGGATTTCTATTGAAATATTATATACATAGATCAAATACAGTTTGTATAAATTTGTCTAAAATTTTGTTTGCATATCAATTTGAAAAAAATAAAAATTGATGTTGAACTGAAATATCTGTCATTTTCTGAATAATCTTTCTCTTTTTTTTTTTTTTCAAAAATGTCAATTTTCAATTTTTAAGAAGAAATGCCACAAAACGATGCATTCTATATATAAAATTATGCAGCTCAATAGTTTGTTAATAAGTTGAATAATTTATTGCTGTTTATACACTATAATAAAACAATACAAACATAAGGCAATGAACACGACCACACAAAGGCTTATTTGTTTTTAAATTTATTTTTGGCATTGTACATTTCATAAATGTTAAAATACGAAGTTCTTCTTCATTTCTTTTCATTGTTTGATGTTTCTCATATGAGGGAGCGGGGCATCTATTAATGAAGTGGTCTACACTTTGTGGCTCTTTGGGACACACTCTACACGTTGCACTTGTGTCCTTCCATTTGCTGAAGTGGACCAAAAAAGGCTCATGAAGAGTGTAAGGTTGAACCAATATTTTCATGCTTTGACGTCCAAATTTGATACCTTTCGATTAAGATTCTTTTAGAATGCCATATGTATGGTTCATGCCTGGATCTTTTTGTATTTATTGCACCAAACTTCATCGAAGAAGTCATCTATTTTCTTTTTTGCGTAGCTTGGTGGTACTCCTACACACTTAGTTCACGAATTGGTCTATCAAACTTGTGTTGCCAAGTATTTTTGGGAGTATTTCGTTTTCTGTGTGGTGTCTGAAAGTGTCCCAGTCAGCATTGTTCAAGTTTCTCGATCTTTCAGCAATTTGATATTATTTTCCAAAGTTAAATACTATGTATCGTAATTTCAATAGTATATCATAGAATTTTCAATTTTTGAGCATTCTATAATAAAACATTGGCAATATTAGCCAAAAAATGAACAAGTCATCGAGGGTTATTTTTTCGATACGATCATTCTCTATAACTTTGTTTGATTTTGCGAGTACGAAACAAATCTTGATAGGTTTTTTTCCCCCCACTTTACAATGTCAATAAAGTGGTATGAACTACTTTTTAGCAAAATTAGTGCAAAAAGGTGTTTTCAATTTTCTTTGCAAATTTAGATTTTTTTTAATGTTTGACAAAAAAAAAAATGGACTTCTCATCTAAACAAAAATTTTCATGTATATATGTTGGAATAATTGTTTATAGTTTTTTTTTAATTCATAATAATACATTTCAAATTATATACAGGCGTTACGAACTATGCGAGGGGGGCGACCACCGCCACAACCATAGAGTTTAGAGTCAGGAAAAACGGGGTGTAAAAAATTTGAAACGAGGAGCCTTTAGAGAAAATATAATATACTTTCTTCAATAAAAACAATTCTTTAAAATATTAATATTTAAAAAAATAAAATAATGACACAGTGAAAGATTATCTTCTAAAAATCCATTATTGGATTAAAAATAAAACAAATTATTAAGAAAGGGCTTGTGTTATATATATATTTTTTATTTTTCAAATAAGTTTGCCTCATATTAAAGTCAGGAAAAAATGAGATGTACTTTAAAAATATATTCTATCCTCCACTCCAAAGAAAAATTATGGAATTTTCCCTGATTCCCAGAATATATAAACATTCTCAAATGAAAATATAGAAATAATGTACGAGGAAATCCTTTTTCAAACCCCATAAAGTACTTTTTATTGGAGTTTCATTACTTCAAGTGACAATTTCTCATAAAAATAAATCATTACAAAATTTTATATTCATTATTTACCTACAAATGATAAAATTTTAATCACATTCTCATTCAGAAATTTTTTCCAATCGAGGTCAGAGTACACAGAGTCTTAATGAAAATATATGTTAAAACTATTTAAAAAAATGAGGTCACTTATGAAATTTAGTGCAGGTTCATCACACCATTCACATATATTTTCGAAAAATGAAAGAATAGTATTCATCAAAAACAACAACCACAAATAAGTTGACTTATAATTATGGTCTGTTGGAGGGGCTGAATCCTTATGTGCTGAATATTTCAAGATTCAAATAAACAAATGAATAAAAAAGAAACACGTAAAATAAATTCTAAAAAAAAAAAATAAGGTTAGAATTTATTTTAAGAATTAATCTAATATTAACCAGATAAAATTCTATATATCATAAAAATCTATAGTCATGAAATTTTATATATCATATCCCAATAATATTGAATAACCTAATTTTGACTAAATGGAAATAAACAATAGAGTGACGTATGTAGCTCAGTGGACAACGCACTCGGGATGAATTATTCTATTGAGCACAATGTTGATGGGTTGGATTCGTTATCGTTCTTAAAAAAGGAAATATACAGCATTAAAGTTGTTTAAAATATGATCCTTACGAATGCGAGATTTTTTGGAAGTTGACAATCTTTTTCCTTCATTATCAAAGCTTTTATAATTATTTTATCATTAAAATATCTGAACATAATGTAATCGCTAGTGATCATAAAAGAAGTAGGCATGTTACTGCAGTTGTTTGGGGATGGGTAGGGCTATAGTGCTACACATCCTCCAACTAAAAGCTTGTAATAAATTTTTTGCATAAGGAAACTTTTTTTTGTAAATTATTGCTTGTTGTAACTACAATTCTGATTTTTTTTTTTTTTTTTTTTTGCCAAATTGTTAAAAAATGTTATTGTTGGTCTTAAATTATTTTTATCGTCGTGCCTATGTTCTTGCAGGATACGCAGCGGAATTTATTTTTATTTCCTTATTTTTCTTGCTACAAACAGCTAATCTAATGTGACGTCATGACAGCTAAGCTTCTCTCCTCCAAAGCATTATTCAAATCCTCATCATGTAATTTTTTTGGTTTTTTTTATTTTTATATACCGGTGAATTGACATAGAAGGCAATGTCTAGTTCAGATAGTGTCATTATAATGCCATATTGTTTAAATATACCAAAGCAACTCTATCAGAACAATTAAAAGAAAGTTTATTTTTGTTTTTTTAAATCAACATTTCCGGTATAAAAGTTAATTTATATGAGCCTGGAAATTATGGAATAAATTGAACAATTTTGTAGGTTCTTAATAAAACTTACGATAGTGGATTTATTGTTTTAATAGATATAAATTACACAAGTCAATAAAAACTACTCGAAAATCGCAGATGGTTAAAAAAAAAGCTAGATATAAATACATAATCAGCACATCAAATATGTACAGGGTCCTGAACTTATCCGTAAAATAATTTATTTTTGGGGATATAATACAATCCTGTGCGAATATTACCACAAAAATTTTGTTTGATTCAATTAGAATGAACTGCTTTAATCTACTATTTAAATCATTGCTGGTATAGGAATTAATATCAGTCAAAATGAAGGAAGTAAGAGAGAAGGTCGTAAAGCTTCATCATAAATATGAATAAAAATACTTTTGAAGCAGATTTTTTCTACACATTAGTCTATAAAGCCATTTGGAAGTTCAGGGAACTTGGTCTAATGATGATTGGCCAAAAAAAAAAAAAAAAAAAACCTGAACATGCAAGTACTAATTAGGATCTTAAAAATATCCTTACCCATAAAAATCCACTTCGAAAATTAAATCAGAGATAGGAATATCTGATAAGACAGTTTGTTGAACATGAAGGACGACCTCAAAATGAAGTTGCTTCAGTTATAATCTCGTCCTTTCCAAAAATGAGAGAACACCTAATTTTCTGTATGAGTAATGGTATGGGAGGAATCCCAAGCTTCGGGCGAAAAATTCTACTAACTTTCCTCGAAAAGGGCCTCAACTTAAAATAGAATCATTAAATCTTTGTGATTTTAGAGCCTGTCGTCCTCCTTTGGTAACTGAAAAACAAAGTTAGAAAAAGAAAACTGATATTCCAATGCGATAGAGCTCTTAGCTATGCCGGAAAAAAAACTCAAAAATAGTTTGAATCAAACATGAATTTATGCCAAAAACATTTTTGGACTCCTTCGAGCCCAGATTTGAATCCCCTCGATTACTTCGTTTGGATATATCTCGAGTCAAAGGTCGCAAAAAATTGACATAAACATATTGAGTCTCTTAATGCCGGCATTCTACAGGAATGGGAATATATTTCTGAGAAAAAAATCTGTAATCAAATGAAACATATACGAAGCGACTCCTGGCTGTATTTGATAATCATGGTGGATTTATAGAATAGCTATGAAATTCCTTTTTGCTTCTTGTTCATATAGTAGAAGATATTATTTATAAATATTTATAATGCAATGCGGCATTTTTAAGTTAGAAGTAATTATTACTTTTTGGCATAAAATTTTTCTATATAACTCAATATGATACCTATAAGAACTTTTTTTAATATTAAAATTTGTTGACTTGTGATATCATTTTGTTTAAATAAACTTTTTTGTCAAACTTAATTTGCAAAATGATTCCTAAGTAGGATCCGAAATAATTTTATTTTTATTTTAAAGCGTTTCAATCACTGTGCGATTGGTGATAATATTTAGTTAAAAAGGATATTTGAATCCTCTGTTATTCTTTGTAAATAAAAAAGGATACAACATATATATGATAGTTTCACAGAGTATTTAAACAAAATTTAAAAAAATCGGGTTAAAGTCCAGTTATGACTGGATGTTTGAAGCACTATTTCTAACATAAAGAAGAATTAAACTTTTATATCAAACTATAATTGTACAATAAGATTGATACAATATCGGGTAGGTCTTGTACATTCTCAATAGAACAATTTCATGAATAATTAAATTTCTCCATTTGTTTAAGTTATTATAAATATTTTTTATATTGCATTTTTTGTCGTTAAGAGAATATATGAAATATTTAGCACCTGATGTTAATAATTAAATAAATTACTCCAAAAAGAGAATAAAATAAACAGAAAATGAATTCTTTTAATATTTGTACAAAAAAATAAAGGTTTTAAAATACATTTTAATGCTCTAAATAATTCATATTTTAATGGATAAGTAGAATTTTGTTCTGGTAAAAAAATGTAATTTAAGTTTTTATATATTTTTTTTTGCATTAAATATATATGAAAACTTATGCTATACACCTAAAAAACAAAGATAGGCCTAAAGGTATTACAAAAATGAATTTATATATGTAGTAAAAGTTTATATAATTACTTTACGAAAAATATATGTGTTTAAAAAAAAATTATAAAAATTATATGTTAAAAGTTTCTAACAAAAAAAAATTTATGTTCTCTCTTCATTTTTTCAAAAGTCTGTTTGGTAATTTATTAATTAAAAATTTACTGATTAATCATTAATAATTCTGGGATTGTATTAATTTACCATACAATCATTATTATTTCTTTCAAATATCCCAATAATGTCTTGTAAGAAATTGAACAAACATACTTATAAATACATAAGTTACTTGAAAGTTATGTTTTTCTCATGAACTCTAAAAAATAAACTTGATGAGTACTTCTTTCTAGAAAGTTTTTTTACAAATGAAAAATAAATCTCCTGGTAATAACATAATATTTCAGTATGATTATTGATGTTAAAACCAAGGTTAATAGTGTTGAGTTAAGGTTATTGTTCGTAATTGTGTATATCATAATGGTAGTTAAGGTCTTGGAACTGGTGCGCTACTCCCAAAAGTTGTATCGTTCAAAGGCAATTTCGTTTATGAACTCATATCAATTCGCTGTTTCGGCTTCAAAATCGACTCCATCCGTCTGGAGCAACATATAAAAAGAGAGAAACTCTGGCAGGAAATTCCAACATAATACACTTCTCAAAAAAGCAAAAGATGTCAACGACCCCCCTTAATAGTCTTTGCATAATTTCTGAGTATGCTGTCAACTTTTGCTGAACCCTTCTAATACCTCTGTAGAATTCATTTGTGTTCCTTTTTTCTAAATCATTCAGAGATGATCACTCCCAAAATGTTACCGTCCAAAGTTGTACTATCCAGTAGGAGTTAAGAAATTTCCATGGAGCATTAAACGATATGGCAGAAAGGCCGTCATGTTTCTGAGGATGATTAATTCACATCTATAATATATTTTTTCCCTTCATAATAATCTGCAAGTCATTTTTTTCATCATAGGGTGTTTTTTATATAAAATGAATCACTTTGGAAAATATGTAATTTTTCCAAGCTCAAATTTTGTGGCTACAGTTAAGATTGAAAGTTATAAAAAATCCTGCCCAATCTTTCTGGGGATTTCTTCCAGATTTTTTTCAGCACAATTGGTCACAATCTTAGACTCTAATAGCTTGATGTTTACTGTCGTGTTAAAGGTTGGCTCTACCTTTTCAATTAGTCCATGATATTGGCTGAGTATTTCAATTTTTTTCAGGATTTATTTTTAGTTCAGAATATCGAGCAGGTGTAAATTTCTATTAAATGACTTTATTGCATGTCGTGCACCCTCGAGTAAATTATAGTTAACTCATCCGCGTAAATAGACACTTAGGGTTGACGCAAAGAATAAAAAGTAGAGCAGAGGAAGAATTTCCTTGTCGTTCACCTCTTCTTTTATCAAATAGAGTTGCTTCGTTTCCATACTGAACCATAGTTTGTGATTTGCATAAAAAAAGCTCTAGCCATAAGATGATATAATCACGAAATCCTTAATTAAATAATGTTTCAATTATGAATTTATGGAAGAGTGTATCAATAGCCTTAGAAAAATTAACATTAACTAAGGAAATATTGTCAGATTAGTCTAAATATTTATCCAACGTAAAAGGTATACTATCCATATTTTTAAGCCATGTAGGACCGGATGTAATATTTGCTTCAAAACTTTTGCTCAACCAGTTCCCTAAAACGTAAAAAAAGATTTGTTATAAACAGTTTTGCATAGTGAAATAACAGAAACGTTTGCTCAAATCAACTTATTATTTCTATAGATAGGATCTTTTAAAATTTATGTTCCCCACAGAAGGTAATAAAAAAAGTACACAATGGTATATCATATCAATAAAAATCAGCATTATTCATTTAATATTATTATTTTATATCTTAAAGTGCAAATTCAATAATATGTTCATCAATTTGAAAATTCTAAGCATTTTCTGGCGTGCAAGTTTTTTTTTGTATTTGTCAATATCAATAGTGTTTATATATATATATATATATAGATCTGTTATCATCATTATTTGATTCTTACAAGAGACCTTCTAAATTATATTTTAACTAAAGGTGCGTGCGGTATTGAAAGATAGAAAGTAACACTGATTATTTATTGGGAAGTTACCTTGTTCTATTTAAAGTAGAATTGAATGTTAAAAGTAGGATCTACATCGGAGTCGATAATATATATTTCCTTGCTAGATTCCTTGGTAGAATTGCAAAGAGGAATGCGTCAAGGAGATCCCATAAGTCTTAGTCTCTTTTCATTGGCAGTGAGAAACCTACAAAGAAAAATGGACCTGTCATTAGAAGGAATGGTGTTGGGAAACGGGTAATTAAGCAACCTGTCTTTCCAGACGATTGTACAGTCATACTAAGAAGCGACAAATTCTAGAAGAAAGATGGTTTACTAATTAATGATAAGAAAACACCGATATTGACAAACTCTACGGAAAAAATGAACATAATTTGCGCTACTTATCTCGTTCAAGAAGCATTGGTCCTTGGGAATGTGGTTTCGATGGAGGATTGGAGATCCCAGAACATACGTCGTATAGATGAGAAAATATCTCACTCAATAATAGAAGTCCAGAAGCAAAAAACTGGGGGTTCTCTATAAATTAAAATGTTGAAATATTGCAATACTTTCAGGAATTAATCACATTCTTCGATGTACCCCTTTTGACAAATTGAAGGCCCAAGATTGGAAAATAAAGAGCATAGAGTTGGTCGGCGCTCCAAAATCAATCAGTCATCGTAGACTCTTCTTACCAAAGGCTAGAGGTGGACTCGGAATGATGGACCTAGAGTTGCACTGGGAAATTTCGATTTTCTCCTGGTACAAGAGAGCGAATCTTATCGGTTATCCTTGGAAAACACTCTACATGGAAGCATGTAGAGGGACCATCATGAATACGCCAACATTGTCTCCATGGAAGGAATTAAAAGCCTCCAACGACATCCTCAAGGTTTATTGGAGGTCAGTGGGGTCGAATGGTCCTCTATTTAGAAATCCAGAGGTAACAATAGGTCTTCCTAATAAGATCAGAGAGGAGCTGTGCCTTAACACTATAAATGCTGTAATTACAAAGGATATAATCAACCATCGGATCGTGAATCCACCACGCTTAAGGAAGGAGTAAGAAAAAGACAACCTCCAAACGATCTTTGCAACACTTTAAAATGCAAAATGAAGGATAGAATGATCCAGAAACAATATGTGAGTTCATTATTTGATCCATATCTCACTCCTAACATGGACTCCTGTAAGCAGGACCGGTCACGCACAAACATGAATTCAAATACACTTGCAACATGGGTATATTGAAAAAAAAACAATGCAACGTGTTTGGTAAGATAATAAGTAATAACTAATAAATAACTATTAGTTACTTTGTGGACGCCGTCTCTTTTGTGTTTTGTGATTCCAATCATGCCTGCATGCTCCAGGATATATAACGGTTATGACAACGAGCCAAACAGTCTGGTGTTACGATCCATCTGTGGCCAAACAAAGGGAGAACCCCCAGACTTGATACCGCCTGGCTAAGAGCCATTCCTAGAGAAACAGATCTGAAGAAGACAGATTAGGCTGGTGCCTAATCTGTCTTCTGTAATCTGTAATCCAAAAGTACAAAGCTGTGTTCCCTGCATTTCAACGACTCTGATTGTGTTTTTCAGCTTTGTTAAATGTCATGGGTAAAAATTTAAGTGCTAAACTCAATAATGACATCCGATTTTTAACAAAAAGAGAATGGCAGCTAAAAATTCAGAAGCTAATAGAAAAAAAGCTAAATTTCAATCAAAATCTTCGGACTTGTAGACTTTTCTTTTTTATATGTTTTTAATGTTTATTTTAATTAAAGTACTAATACATTACAACTTCTATTAGAAATAAATAGCCTCATTTTTATTATTTTGATGATTTTCCGTTGCAAAATACTTTTAAAAACTCTTTATTTTGTAGCAAAACAGATTCCATATAGAATCAACAAAGACCCATATTGGAAACGCGTAAACGCAGTGTCCTGTCCTACTTACAGGAGTCCTTGCTTCTAAACAGTCCTACTTAAGATACCGGATCACCTTTGGAGTGTATTATATAAATAGAGACATACCTTGCAAAGAGCGCAACAAAAATAAAACGATCAGCCATATTTTTCGCGACTGCAAATATCTAAAAGGAATATGGTTTATAATGGCTAAATGACTCACTCACTACCTATGGAGAGGGCCCACCCAAAAGTAAAAAAATTATGTCTTCAACGACATGCCTCTTCCGTTCAGAATTGGATCCAAAATTGCAAAACATGATTGCAAGGTCCAATTATGAAAACATTAAACTTCACAAAAATAAAACCTACACTGCTCTTAATGAATTTCGCTTTTTATCATGCGTGTTGTGATAATATTGTTAATTAGATATTTATTTACTAATTTGTCAAATGCTATTTTTTTTTTTTTATAGATGAGGTTGTTTTTTTGTTTTTTTCTCGCCTCCCTGTTTTCTTTTTCTTTTTAAGATTGTTTTATTTCAAATATAAAGTCTTGCATTTGTTATCTTGGCCCCGAATCTGATGACGGGTTTAAAAATTTGATACTAGTGATAGATTGTTATATAAAATTGTAACCTATTATATTTATTACATATTGGTATGTAAACAAAAAGAAAAAAATAATAATAATAGGACGCCACAATGTTATTTTAACCACAATGCATTATCATGGGAATAAGTTTACTCGAACAAAAATAACTTTGAGTGTGTAAAAATTTAACCTCTAAAATTAATGTTTTTTTGTGGTAATTAATTACATTAAATGTATATATATTTTCACAAATATTGATAGACAATGGTAATTCATGCTCAATTAGTCCTCAGATTGCAAGACACAAGGACATTTGCAATCATTTTTAATTCAGAAATTGCTTACTGCGTTCTTTAGTTAGTTTATCCAAAAAAATGTTCATCTTCAAGACGTTCATCCCAACGAAATTTAATCCTCAATCATGCATATATTTGGAATATATCTTAATTAACGTTCTTAGGATGAATTTACATTATAAAGAACTTTCCTTGGGATGAAAAGAGCTAAGTAAAGTTTCTCTTTTTCGTCTTTTTCGGGGATTAATTACATTTTTTTTTGTTTGTTTTGTTTTTCTTTTACTTTATTCCTTAATACAGGGATGGGCAAACTATGGCCCGCCAGCACTTGCAGAAACTCGTTCTCATTACTTATTGTTTTAATTAAACAGGTTACATGACAAAATATTATTCCCTTTACAATTGTGTTGTTCTCTTCCCAGTTCTCTTCTTTCAGTGCGTAAACACACACGTCAGTCGTGCATGTATTGCAACATTTTCTCAACAAGCCGTACACTTCTCAGGCATTGTTTGATCATAAAATACAAATACAGTAGCCTACCAGTACTTCTGCATTCCTCCAAATAGATTTTCATTGTTATTTGAGACGCACAGTTTATTGTTTGCTACTTCGACGATGGAGCTCGTGCTTTGACAGGAAAAAATGTAGGGCTGCTGAAGTTGATGAATGACAAGATCAAAGCAGAACATCCTGGCCATCCCCTAATACCACGTCACTGCGTCATCCGTCAAGAAAGCATGTGTAGAGGTGCACTGAACATTAAGCACGTTAATGATTCAATTGTCAATGTTTTCTATCGTATCAGAGCCAGAGGGCTTCACCACAGGCAGTTCCTAAAATTGTTGGCAGACTTAGAAACTGAATATTTAGATGTCCTCTACCAGAACCATGTCCGCTGGCTGAGCCATGGCAAAGTATTTAGGTGAATGTGGGAGCTAAGAGAAGAAACCGTGATGTTCCTGGAAATGAAAAGCATTCAGTGTGATTTTAGTACCAACGTATTTGATGAAGATTGGAGGTTGGACTTTAAGTTTGCCATTGATATCATGGAAAAGTTGAAAGAATTTAATGTAAAACTTCAGGGTAATGGTTTATTTGCACACGAGATATACGCTCACATTACATCATTCCAAATGAAGTTGGCATTGTTCCTCAGGCAAGCTGGTAACAACAGGTTTTGTCACTTTCCTTTGCTGAAAGAAGCAAACATTTTTGGTGAACTTGCAGCAAATTATCAAGTTCAGTTGGATAACTTGGCTATCGAAGTCGGCAGAAGGTTCCAAAACTTTAAGAACCTGGAACCACAGCTTAATATGTTTAGCTCTCCATTCACTACGTACGTTGATTTGGCTACTGAGGATTTACAGCTAGAATTGCCGGACTTGCAAGCAAATAATGACTTGTAAGAGAAGTTTAAGTCAGATTCACTGCCTAACTTTTACAAGTCATTGTCTGACGATTTGTTTTCAAACTTTAAAAACTTTGCTGCTAAGTTTTTGACACTGTTTGGATTCACATACATTTGTGAACAAGCATTTTCTTGTTTAAAGATAAACAAGTCAAAGAACAGGTCTTTGCTGACAGACACCAACTGGGATGATGCTATGAGGATATCTACCAGCAAACTTGCTTCCAATTTGCAGAAGATTTTAAAAACTGTGGACAGTTGCACATGTCTCATTAACTTGTGGGATTGATACATTTTTTAATAACGCATAGCATTAAACGTACCTCAGTGTGAAAGATAAAAATTGTGTTTAACATGAATATGTGTTTATTTACACACCGGATAAATTTTCCTACTTGGAAATGAGAGTGTGCGACCTTCGGCTGCAACATTTTTTCACAAAGTTTAACCACCTCTGATTTAGTACATGGTTTATTGGTGGAAAATTATAATAAGGGGGTTACTTAAAATCTGGATAGACACAAGCCACGCAATCTTATTAGAACTTTTAAACTAATAATTATTTTATTAAATAACCATTGTTGAAGAAAATAATTTATTCCTGTTAAAAAGTGATGAATCATGAACACAGTGATAGGGAATCATCCCATCGTCTGTTGAACCCCTATTTGTAATCTTATTAAATCAATCATAGAATTGTGGATCGTCTAGTGAAAGATTTTAACAAGAATTTTTTTTTTTTTTTTAGTTGAAACTTTTATTCCTTTTAGATCTAACTTTTTATTGCAGATCGCCTTGATTAGTGAGTATAGAGGTAGGAAATTTTAGTAAATTACATAAAAGGAAGATATTTATTGCAGGAATATCCATAACATGGTTTTGAGATTGTCAGTTGCTTCGTAGTTCATCCTATTTCTCTAGTACTGGAGAAGAGCGTCTCTTCAAGAACCTGTTTTTATCTATAGATGACTTGATATTAAGTAATTTATATCTCACTTCTTGTATTTGGATTTGATCTCCCTTCTCTAATTCATTAAGAGTATTAAAATATTGTTTCTTATTTAATTTCCTAGATGGGTTTATATATGTGGTTCATTTTTGGAGAATTTGTTATCAAGGTTGCCTCATTCTCCCCTCTACATATATGTATAAATAATGAGAGAGAAAGAAGATATCTGCTTGAATATTTACCTTTAACCTCAGGAATTTTAAACTTTTATTATAAATCAAGGACCTAAATATAAATTATTCCACATGTTAAGCGTGAATTAGTACATATTTTTCGTATTTTGATGCAACAAATCGTAATTATCATAACTACTCAAACTGAAAACACAGCACAAATTGAAGTTGGGTTGATATTTCTCTCATTTCAAATTTATTGTCACAGCTAGTTCAACTTTTACTTCCTGATATTTATTTATTACATTATATTTAGCTATGAATGCTATGAATCTTTAATGGGAATGATTCATGATTACATTGATCACACAATGTAGAGCAATTCACCTCTTAAGCAAAATGTTAAAAGAAAATTATAATTCCTTGTTCAGTTCTATAATCATTTTTTTTATTTGAAAATCCTATCATGTGTGACTCAACATCAGTGTTAAGTATTCTATGATCATATTTAATATAAATATGAATATTTAATGGTACATCAGTTGACAGATTATAATTTCATCATTTTTCGGTGGGATGCTAAGTTTTTCTTTTTTCTAGATTGAACAGATGTTTCTTTCATTTTGTCCAACTACAAAGTTTTTCATCATAATATTGAAACATTTCTAGGACATTATCGATAAGAAGGAAGAAAATGAATGTCCAATTTACAGGAAAAATTGGCAAAATAAAGGACAAGGCATAATACTAGAGTCTATAATTTTACAAAAAAGAAAAAAAAAAGACCGAGTACATGAAGAACTGAATGCTATTTTGAATGTATTAGTTTTTTTTCAACAAATACGTCATTCTGAAGCTTAATACATGTCAAACATGCTAGGTATATAAGATTTGATGGAGCTACTAGTCCTCCTCTTGAAATAAATATTATAGAATCACCCTTATCACTCATTAATTATTTACTTAAATCTTATGACTTGCTAAAACTAGTAACGTACAAGTCGGACATTTTAGTATGTTTAGTTAATCATCTAGTGATATATCCTGCAACGTAGTATATATCGCCTTATTGTTTCTTAAGGGATTCAAGGGATATTTTTATATCTGAAAGAATTTCTAATAACAAATTAATATTGTGTTGAAGGTCTTCATCATAACCACAATCACTTTCTAATAGCAATGCTCTAACTACACTAATTGATAATTTATTTATATTAAATAAAGAGCCGTATCTTTTTCTCAGCTTCCAAAAACTGTTTGACTCCTATGTATAATCCGATAATACGGATAAAATCCAATTTCCAAATTATCAGAACTGATTTTTCCTAGAATAACGTATCTACTAGGAAAAATCAGTTCTGATGTTTAGATACATAAAAAGTTCTATAAGGCAAGAAATTGCATGAAAAGTTTCTCTTATTAGACCAAGTGTTTTTTTTTTTTTTTTTTTTTTTCCAACTATTCATTCCAATTTTTAAATTTCTGAAGGAATTCTAATGACCATAATTTTCTAAAGATATGACTTCTAATAATTAGTACTTATAAAAGAAAGGGTGTGTAATTTTAAAAGCTAATAGTTTATCCAGATGTTAAGTAACCTATAAAAAGGGTTTTATAGTCTATTGTTTATTGTATTGTTTTATAATCTACAGAAATTATCATTATTGTTTAATTCTTGAGGAGATAACATATAAGTATAAAGTTTAACCACGAGTGTGAGGGACATAAACGTTGGGAAGTAATATTCAGGATGGGTTTACAAGTTTTAAATTTAAGTCCCTGTTGGACTCGGAGCAGAATTGAGGATCAAAATCTGAGTAATTCCCGCCTTGTGTCTTTATTACATAAGAAAGGGGATTAAAGCTTATTACCTTCCTCTTAAAGTTGTTTGCAGCTGATGTAATACATGAGCATGGCAGCTGTTCGAAATAAAGTATTCCCATTGCTTTTGTTTTATATGTAAATATATTTTTGTTCAAGAACAACTAAATTATGCAACTAACTAAGGGTTCCTTTTGCGTTCAATAGTGAATATTTTATCATCTGAAAAAATGATAGTGTGACCTGCACTGGACGTCTTGAGCCCATAGAGCAGAGTCTTCCAGTGGGCCAACCCGAACTCCTTTTGTTTCTCAGTCAACAGATGATACACAGACAACTTGTAAGGGGCATGTGAAGCTCCCCCAATCTCTTTTGGATTGTGCTGCGAGCCACACCCTCCCTCCTGGCAGCGTGTTCTGATTCAAGGATGCTTGATGATAGGTTAATTATATAACATAATATAGTTCTGTAAATAAGATTGTGATAATAATTAGTAGTCATCATTATTGGATCATTCTAAGCACATCAACTGTTAACAAAATAGAGTTTTACAAGTTGAAGAACCAAGTTAATCCATTGCCTGCACGAGTGAGTTCGATGACAGTTGATCTTTTGGGTTGCTCCATGATTCTAAGTGTTTATTTTGATAAAAAATTGCAAGAATAGTATACACAAGACTACAACCTCTTAATTAAGAGACTCTGATATGAGCTCCGTGCAAAGATACTAGTGCCATCATCAATTGAATTTTGTCCAGATATATTACGAAACTTAATCTTGCAGCTCAAATAGTGAAAAAGTTTTGTGTTCAAACTTGTTAGAGTCTAATTATGATATATGTTTCTGAAAAATATTGCTTAATAAATTTACAAGAAATAACACATTGGGTGAAATATGGATTTGAAGCGAAGTGTTTTTCCTTTTTAATTTATAGCACAATATTTAGAGAACATCTAAACATTTCGTTGTTTACTGTAATCATTACAATGAAAAATAATATAAAAAGTTTGGAGGAGTTTAAATGATCGGAAAAAGGATTATGTAGGTCTTGAGGGTTGTCATTGTATGTTAGAAGACATCGTACTAGAAGAAAACTGTTTATAATGTTAGTGAAACATTAAGGAAGTGTAACAGAGAAGCACAACAAATCGGAACTTACGCTAAAGATTAGAAACAGACAAGCAGAATGAAGAACGTGAATTACGGATTAATCATCTTATAAAATTAGATCATGAAGTCGTCACTGAAAAAAAAAAGACGTTAGAAAGATAGTCGAAGCCCATCTACCAACATTTCAGCTGTTGGTTTTAAACATTTAAATAAATTGTTCATGTTTATGAAATCAATTAGATAAGTAGATGTACTTTACTTAAATTATGTTTAAAGGGTTCTGCAATAGAGATATTTTTGGGCCTCTCCATGTAGGAGGCAAATTCAACACTTAAAAATGTTTCTTCAAAAGTACGGGTTACTTTATTTAACTTGGTTCTTCAACTTGTAAAACTCTATTTTGTTAACAGTTGATGTGCTTAGAATGATCCAATAATGATGACTACTAATTATTATCACAATCTTATTTACAGAACTATATTATGTTATATAATTAACTAATAATCAATACATTATATATACACATCATAGTCAATCCCATATTAACAATTCTCCTTCTTTCCAAGTACTAGAGATAGCGACGTGAGTTGCATGGTTCTTATGATAATAATTCTTGGAATAAGATATCATTTGAAAGTAAAGATTGAAAGTATATTGATGAAGAAAATGCTTTAAAATGTGTCTTGTTCATTTAGGATAATATAATTTCTAAATCTTTGATAGAAAGCATGAAGAAATACTTGCAAACTTCAACAAAGGAGAGGATTACTTGGAGAATATTTTCAATAACCTACGACATTAGTAGCTAGAATGGAAGAATCTTAGCCAAGCGAAACCAAAGATTTAAAGAGCAAGAACGATGAGCATCAAGTTAAAATCGATTTCATGTTGATATGCTCTATATATCTTAGATGTACTATGTACCTATATGTATACTCTATTATTTATATATTAAGACAAAATATCCTTGAGATAAAATGGCTTTAATACAAAATTTCCTAAGGGAAATGGTGTAAGAAAAAATGTCCTCAGGAAAAATAGTTTTAGACAAAATTATGGGCACTTGTTGTTATTCAGATATTACAAGACATTACAAATGAATCATGTTTTTTTGGGAGTGGGGACATTTTAATTGCCGGAATACTAATGTTTTAAATATAATACATATGTAGAAAAAATTTCTGGGAAAAAATCTGTATCCGAAAAATAGTTTCAAAAATGCCTTTATTTATGTCGCCTTGTGTCTATATCCCCATTTCTTGTTGCTACTGTGCTTCAGAATGTACTTTACCTAACTTAATTATTAGGTAAGCGCATATTATTGATATACAGTCAAATCTTGAAAAGAGAAAGCAACTTTTTTTTCGACCCGAAAATTTTACTCCATAAACTACTTTGGATAAAATCACCATAATGGTTAAAAAATCAAGATAAATCCAACTTTAAAAAAAGATAAAATTAACGGAGTATTTGAAATAAATATGTTATAAAATTGTCTAATTTCTTTGTTAGGTCAGGAATGCACTTAAGGAATCAAAGAATGCAATTTTTTTCTTCACTTTTGATAAGAGTAACATTTGTACGGAAGAATTGATTTTATCCCGATTTTTTTAGTGTTCCTTCAACTGGTCAATAGAATTGGACTGATTAAGTATAAGTAAACCTTATAGCATTACATTTACTATATCTGATCCTGGAATTGTCTTAGAAGTCAATATACATAAAGTTTTGTAAGAACGATCGAGGTGCTAATCATTCAAATATATTGAATACAAAAGAATAATTTATCCCGAGTATATTTTCCATTGAGCTATGTCGTTCCATTATCTGGATTTGACCTTATTTTCATGACATAACTAATATATCAAAATTACTAAAATATTTTGTTTTTTGAAGAGCCTTGATAAAATATTCATGACAGAGAAACGTTTATATTATATAACATTGTATAATGTCATGTTTCAAATAGCTATATCCATATAGATATTTATTAAAAAGTTACTTTAAACAGAGAAATAAATATATAATAAAAGGAATTGAATGATTTAAAAAAAAATAGATAGTTGATACGGTAAATATTGGAATAAAGTTTTCCAATAACTAATTATATCAAATATAACCCTAAAAAAACACACAAACACATTTAGAAATAATTATGGAAGAAAGAAATTGTTAAATAATTTGGAATGTATGTGTTTTTTTTCCTTTTTCGGTTTCTATTATTTTAGAAGGTCACAAAATAAATGTATAAAACTTAATGTTAATACTCCTGAGTTCGCTAAGTCATTAAAAAAGTACATTATTGTAAGTTGTAATATTATGTTAATCATTTGTTACGAAATAAAAGATTAACAAAAAAATATATTATTAAATAATTCTGGAAATGCATTTCAATGGAAGAACAACTCGCATGTACACATATACAAAACCATAAGTTTTTAACAAGGCTTGTTAAAAAAGTGCATTGCTTTCTTTTATATTTAAAAAAATATTAATATATTATTAATAGAAAATATTGTCCTTTGATAATGTTGTTGAAATGCGTATAAGTATGTTTTTATGGTCTTTTAATTGGTCGGATGGAGTTACACTGATTTAGTATTAGTAGAATAGTATAAAATATGACCTTCCATTATGTAAAAATAAAAAAATGATCATGATAATTTATAGATTTTTTAATTGTAGAGAAGTTAGCAATCGTGAAGTTATAATAGTTTAGCTGCGAGCAGCTATGCCAAGAAGTAAATAAATACAAATCCTATCCTTTATCTAGGAAGGACTTAGAAAATAATTGCTTCGATGTCGATCCTCAATTCTTCTCTGAGTCTAACTTGGGCTTACACTAATAATCCCCCCCTCCCTCTACACACACACACACAAAAACAAATGATCAGTATTAATCTTTTATGAGCACAATTACAAGTGATGTTTTAGATGTTTTCTATTTAACAACCTTCAATGACAAAAAAAAATATTGCTTAGATTACCAGCCAGAAATAATTTTTGCATTCGTTATGGTCATATTTATACAATTCTTTGTACTAGTAAGTATTTTTGTATGACAAAAATCAATGTGGATTTCCTTCACCAAGAGCAACCGTGAATCGAACCTACATACATTGAGTTCAAGAAAATAATTTCTCCTGGGTGCATTTCTACTGTCTCTCAATCAAATAATTAATTTATTGAAAACTAGAAATTTAACAATGCTTTGTTACATATCTTGTAACCTATATTGTCACTTTATGCATACAGTTTCATAATAAAGTTACCCCAAAAACGGAAAACTCTAATGGTCTTATATTTTATCCGTCCTTTTGAACAATAGCCCAAAAATAAAATTCCTCAAAAATGAGGTCATTAATTTTTTCGATCAAGGTATTCATGTCGTCAAACGGTTATTATTCAAATAAATTTCTTTTTTTATTATTATTCTTCTTAAAAAACAACTTCCCTTAAAAATAAGCAACAATTGGAACGTTCATCTCTTTTACGCAGTTATATAATGAAATAGTAAAAAAATATGAATATTATTAACCTACAAAGGGCCTCCAAAATATCCATAATTAATCATTTTTCATCAAAGGGATGGAAAACTTTTATTTTTCCTCTCCTTATGATCTATAGTTTTTTTATATATCTACACACATATATGTATGGGGGAAAATATACGATAGGCTGTATAAGAACTACTTACAAAACCAAATTTCTATTTTCTTAAATGTTAAAGGAGCAAGTGAAAGCAAACAAGAATAGGTAACTTGTTTTCAAAAAATAATCAATAAACCTGATAATATATATTATAGGCGTGTTATGAAATGGAAGTTTATTATTTATAATTGTCAACTAGTCAAGCTTTCTGGCAGACACATGATTTTAATTTTAATATGGGGTACCATAAATTCAGTAATATACACATGGTCTGAATTCTTTGGTGACTACTATTTGTAATACAAAAATGTATTCAATTTAAGT
Organism: Lepeophtheirus salmonis; assembly: GCF_016086655.4. Lineage (NCBI taxonomy): Eukaryota > Metazoa > Arthropoda > Copepoda > Siphonostomatoida > Caligidae > Lepeophtheirus > Lepeophtheirus salmonis. The sequence continues at coordinate 42,089,781 of NC_052134.2, forward strand.
GTGCCTTTTTATTCACTGTATATTTTCATGTAACAAATCACCAGCTGACCAATATTCGTACATCAAACTGTTGTAATTTAAAAGTATTCTTTAAAAACTGAAATATTTATATAGTTTATCTTTAGTAAATGACAAGGGATATTTTGTAATTAATCCTTCTATTTTTTTAAATATATAACTGAGTCTGTATACTACTTATTTACGTGCACTCCCTTTTCTCTAGTACTCTTTTGGTTAAGCTAAGGTAGAGTTATTATATAACCTTATTTTTTTGTTATACTATTTTACCGTGTAAATATTTATCTACATATAAAATATCGATTGGAGATGTGGAAAAGGGCAAAATTCGGATGGAGGAAAAAACCAAGTCTGTTATAATATCATGGTAAGTATAGTAGTCCTAAAAATCAACGTATGTTCCATTAGAAATTGTAATAATATTTCTGATCTGCTAATACGTTTGGATTTTCAAAAAAAAAAAAAAAAAAAGAAGAAGAATTAATAAGAATACTACGATCTTTGAAGGTTTGTAAGATGTAGATACCTTTTTTTTAAATTTATCTTACACCCCTAAGAATTGTATTGTTATATTGACCTCATATGCAAAGTGTATAATGTGATGTACATTACAAAAAGCAAAAGAGCCCGGCTACATTTGTATTATCTTCAATTCTATCTACAAAATTATTATGACTAATTCTTTAGAATCAAATCGCATTTAATTTCAAAAAAAATCTTCGAAATACCTTATTGATACTAAGTTAGGGCTTAAAAGTAAAATAAACGTATAGACTATGGATAACACATTTAAATATGCCAATTCATCTAAAAAACGCCAATACAAAGCCTAGTATTGACTAAACATGCCTATAAAATAATGGGGTGTATATTGTATATTTTAGATACAAAATTAAAGGGATTTTTTTTCTTTTTCTTTATTAGTGTTCAAGATTGTTTTTGTGTTAATGCACAACACCCAAGTATTTTGCTAGACTCAATCCCAATTATCCATAAGAATTAGTTTACTTTTTGGGTAATACTGAATTTACAGAATGTGTATTTGCGTAAAAATGTAATTAAAAGAATTACTATACTTTTTAAATAATAGTCTAAATTGTCAACTCATGGCTAATACATTTCAATCAAGATCCCAAATATCCGCTAATAATGAAACAATCTTTTTATAGGCAAAGTTAATGCTCATATTTTCAATTCTCTCTTTCTTTTCTATTTTACACATTAATTAGCTGTAACAAGCAAAAACTTGAGATTTCTTCTTGTATTCATCTCTTATTGAGAAAAAAAGAAACAAAAATAAAACTTTTTTAGGATTCATATTTTTGTTTAGTTGAGCAATTGAAATAACTTTCTAAAGACTATTTTAGAAAGAAGGTTTATGTACACATAATTTATATATGTACAAAGTAGGTACATATCTGTAAAAAAACAGTCATGTGATAAACGGCGTATGTAGAATATTACAGACTTTCCTTATATTAATAAACACATATTATCAGTATATTTACGCACTACTATATAGGTAATATAAACCTACAAAAAATTGTACTCAAATAATTTCTGTCATCTGGATGTTCCTTTTTATTTGATCTTGTTAAGCAGTATATTATAAAATTTCGATTATTCCAAGAGTTGACAGAAGGTGATGTCATGAACGTCATCAGGGGTTGGGTTGGAGGGGCTTAATTAAGGATTTTTTGTGAACAGCTGCAGATTTTCGAGTTTTTTTTTTTTTTAATAACTATGGATTTTTGAAAATTTTTTCCAACAAATTATATTTTTTCTTAATGTTGTGAATTTTCAATTTTTTATCGAAAATTTCACTTTTCAAATTGCTTTCCAAAATATTTAATTTTTGAAATTATTTTTACAAAAAATATAATTTTTCAAATTATTTCCAAAAAACCTAATTTTCTGTAAATAGCTATGAATTTAAAAAATAAAATAATATTTAAGTTTAAATTTTTCTCCAAAAAAATAATTTACAGAAACACCTATGGATTTCTGTATTTATTCCAATTTCTTTCATAAATAAAAATTAAAATGTTTCACATTGGTTTCCATGTTTTTTACTCAACTTCATAACAATATATTGAGTATAAGATTCCTTTTTATCAAAAAATTGATGTTTTAGTGCTTTTTATTTAAATATTTTGTCAATTTTATATTTTTGGATTTAAGTTGTCTACTTCACTATTTAAAATTATTGAAGTAAGACACACTAAAATCAATGTAATATTTATTAAAAATAGTTGATATTTATGTTAAAAATTAAAGTTTATTTGAATTGTATTGAATTTTTTAAGAGCTGCATGATTTATAAAAATCATCGTTGATCAGTGAAGTGGTATATAATAAAACTAAGATAATACATATCAATATAATTATCATTCTATCAAATGAAGGTAAAACTAGTAATAATATTTATTTAATTAAACTACAGCGGTACTAGGTATATACATCAAACATTGATCTCCGAAAAGTGACAATTTCTCCGATAATATCTTACGGATATGTTTTTTATTGATAATATATGAAAACTGTCAAATAAGTACATACCTATGGTGACTATAATTACTGATCTCCAATTTTAAAAAGTTGGTCTCCAAAAAGTAGTATTACTTCTACGTCTTTTACTTCTCTTTAAATTCTATAACAAGTAATTCCCTAGAGTATTCAGCCAATCTGAACTTGAAGACGAATAATTTGCAAATAAGGCATTATTTATATTTAGTAGTTGTTAAATATAACACTATCTACAGGGCTCAGAACAAAAACTTAGAATTTAATTAAAGCACTGTATCTCCATTATTATTCATATTAGGAGGTTGCTTTAAAAAGCATTTTAAAGTTCTGATATTCAGCTTTTCGTTTATGTCTTCAAAGTTTCGGAGAAGAAAAAAAAAAGTAAACTTGTGTTTGATTTTCTATGTGCAGAAGTGGGCCCAAAAACGACTACATGTATTGTTGGAGTGTCCTTGTCCACAGTGTACAACATAAGGGAAACAAAGGTATGAGAAGACAGCAGGGAGCGGTGGATAGAATAAAAGTCCAAGAGTGAAGCCCCGGAATATGGCCCATTTCTGGCACTTCTAACTTCTAGCCAACTAATAACCGCGATCTTAATCCATTGGTTGTGAGAACATTTAGTGTGAGTGTTTAGGAAAAGGAAGGGGGTGGATCCATAATAAAAGTTTACAGCTTACCTTACCTAACTGTTTTTTTAGGAAATATTTTTTTACAACGGTGTGTGTGTAGTGAGATAAAAGCTTGATAAGCTTATTCCTAATTCCGTCCAAGTATTTAGGTGGTATTATTTTAATAAATCTCGGATATTTTTAATTGTAAATTCCCAAAGAATAATGGGACGATTATTAAATAGGGTCATAAAAATAAAAATATTTGTATTGTGTATTTTGTAAATTGTAGGGTTTTTTCGATTTAACTATTGAATTTTGTCAGGTAATGAGTTGTTTGTTTTTTTGGGAAGTAACAGTGCTTATTATAAGGTTGATTTTTTTAAATTTTGTGTGGGTGTTTTAGAGTCTAAAAACAATAGGACCTTTCACCTCGGGGTGAGAGTCTATGAAGTCAACCATCACCAAGGAGTTGGACAACCTTTCTGACTAGTTTATCATTAACAGCTACTTGAACTACATACATCAGATGGAGGCTCCAATTGAAGCAAAAGGGGGCATATTGAATCAAAATTCTCCCTTGCCTATATCTTTATAAAAGTAATTTGTATCTACATCATTTCTTGGTATATCCCTTGTTTTCCCCAACAATAAAAGTAATAAAAAATGCTAAGTTTTGCATTCCACCCTGTATATGTATATCAGCATCAGCGAACCAAAACTAGGTACTTTATAGTCCTTATATTTCATACCTCCTCTTCTCCTTCAATATTGTATATTCCTCGTTACAATAGATAAATAATAAAAGCATATTAAATCTTTCTTTGAAACTTCGGTAATTAAATCCAGTTTTTCTTCATAACTAATGAAGTAGCATCCCAAATAAAATTGGATAGACAAAGTATATTATATACAAAGAAATTAAGCAGAAAGTGAAGCATAGTAACATATGGAATGAAAAGGTTTAGGCTTCATACATAGATGGCGCTTTTTTTAATTTACCTCATTTTCAGTCAGCAACAGCCTTCAAAAGACAGCTGTCAAAATTTCAGGATAATATGTTCTTTTTGTTCGTGAGTTAAGGTGCTAAGTATGACACTCCTTTGGTTATTTCCAAAAGAATGGATCAGAAAGAATTTAGTATATTAGTTTACACTGCTTGTTAATAGGAAAAAATTATATTCAAGCTAAGCAATGCCTTGAAAAGTATTAGGGGGACTTTGATTCATAAAGCTAATAAAAAAATAATCATATTTTAAAAAAGGCCATTTTGAACTTTTTAAAAAAAAAGAGTTTTCTTTGTTAAGCCCTAGGTTTTTCATCCCTTTTGCTATGATACGCACAAGATATTATAAAGGCATTTATGCCTCTGGGGTGTTTATCTAACCCAGGGAAATAACAGAGGCTTAAATAATGGACAATATACTTAGATCATTTTTATTAACACTAGATATCGCATAATAAATTGAAAGATACACCATGTTGGAGGCATTCTATTTAGTGTATGTAGATATTCAACTCAATAAACTTATTTCCAAAATATTTTTTAATTACTATTTTAAGAAAATTGAAATAGACTCAATTTCTACATCATATGTAGTTGGATATTCCTGGAATATCTTGTACAATGTACATGTATTTTACTTCTTTTTTTTTCTATCTTGATCTATATTTTTTGTTTGTTGCTTTCTTTTTTGTTGTTTCTTTTCTGGAAAGAACCTTCGATCCTTTTGTAAAAACTTACTCATTCATTTTTTTGTATCTGTGTAATTAAATTGTATTGAATTCTTTGTATTTTCTATTATGAAGCTAGATAAAACAACTTTGCTTATTTAATAGAGTGTTTTCAATGACGTCACATATTGCAGAAATAACTCAAAGGGATTTCATTTTAAAAACATGGGAGATGAACACTAGAAATGGGGCTTAAATAAAAAAGAAAAAAAGGAAAAAACGGATTTTGTTTCATAAGAAAAGAAAAGACACTTGAAGTTCTATGAAATTTCACTGTTCTTGTCAAAAATTCAAAAATCAACAACAAGAAACTATTTCCTTGAATCTTTAGTTTAATTGGAATTTTTGTTTTAATAAAATTCATGGATAAAAAAATAGCGGAATAGTCTCTCAAAGATGGTAAAAAATGAAATTTGATTGCAAGAATGTTTCAAAATGGATTTTGGTAACATTAAATTTGCTATTGTTTCTCGTTTTTAAAACTAAGTGGCCTCTTATTAAATTCAACAGAATCAATTATCATAAATTAAATTTTATAAAGCAGGATTTTTTTATAATAATTAATCATAATTTTTTTTATTTTCCTTTAATTGGTTGGATGGAATTGCACTGATTAAGTATAAGTAAAAATTGTAGTATAACAATTACTCCATCTAACCTAGGAATCTTTTTGTGAAATCCATATGCATAAAGTATATTTCTTTCTCCAGGAATCCCCGAGGCGCAAACGTATACACATCAAGTTCAAGAGAATAACTCCCGAGTGTGCTGTCTATGAGCTATGGCGATTCCAATATCATAATTAACGCTTTTTACAAATGGTTAATGGAAACATTTCATTAATATTAATTGTAGAAAAAAAAATAAAGTTCATTTATTAGTTTTAAAAGGAGAAATCCTAAACACCTATATAGCATTTAGTTTTTTTGTCAAAGAAAGGTTTATGATATGTGAATACAATCAAATTAATAATTAGTAAAATACCAATGAGATGGCTATATTTATCATTAGTTATAATTAATGCAAACATAATTTAAATACTTAATTATGCAATAAGTAATTTTTAATATTTGTAGGTCTAAAAAACAGTAAAGAGATATATATTTTTTTAGAAGATGAAGTTTTAAGTCCTCATCTTAATTAGGTATATTATGACGTTCAAATATAGGGCAATATTTAACAATTTTACTAATTAAAAAGTAGAAATAGTTTTTATTCATATAAATTACATATAGTTGTTCGTATTTCCAAAATTACCAACTTTCATAATGATGGCGTGATGCGAGAATGCTCAATATATTTGTTAAGTATGTACTCATAATTATAAGAAAAAAAAGTTTCGGAACTCTTACATATTTTAATTTTATTTTTAAATCAAACACTTGACTCATCGTCATATTAATAATTTCCATAAGTAAGTGGCAGGGTTTTAATTAATTTTTAGCTTTTTTTTTTAATTTTATTATTTTTATTTTAGCTTACAATTCTACTTATTAAACTTACTATTTTATTATTATTATTTTTTCAAGGTCAATATCTATGCCATATTTTGTAATCAAATATACACATATTTAAATGACTTAAAAGACTAGGTATACTTATATTAAAATCATCTGTTTTGATTGAATCTCTGTCAGTGATGTCTATACCAAATTCATTAATTGGAGTGTTTCTTAGAGAATGTCTATAAATGTAAATAAATGTGTCCTGCTTCCTTTCTCCAAAAAGAGTTCATTCACCCATGTTTTAAGTGTTTTAAGGTGGTAGAGGATTACTTACACTTAGGAGTTTACGCCTCTCGTGATCTGAGATTTAAGAGGAATATACACTAAATTATCAGGAAGGTCAATTGAATCTTGAAAATTATTGAAAGAAGCTTAAAAACTTGTGACACTTCGTTTATGTTAAAACTTTATGAACATTATATACTCCCGATTTTAATGTAAGGATCTGAGATCTGGATTGATTAATTCCTTAGAAAAGGTGCAAGCCAGGTTTCTGTCATTTTTTCTATCATAAAGGAATGATAAATAAATAAGGAGAACTATGAAGGCAAAATAAAAAAGATTGAGCTTCACACTTTGTCTCATAGACGTGCTATTAAAGATATAATTACGCTCCACCGAATTTGAAACAAAAAGATAAACCTATCTCTTCAACCCTGGATACTAAATAAAGACTATCTCTTCCACAAAATGAGACCCTCAACTCTCAATACCATATACCAACCAATCTTTAAGCATATTTTTTTTACAGATCGACAAGTCTTTAGAATAAAATACCTTTTTGCTTTTACAAGGGAAGTGAGACTGTCCTACAGAAATTTTTAGTAAATTCTTTTTTTGTTTGAAAAGTATACTCTTTACATTTGTGGTTTACTTTATTGTGTTGGTTTTTTTTCTCTTCACTGTCACGTTATTTTAAAAATTTTGATATATGTTTTTTCAATGATTCACTTTTATTAAGTATGATAATTAATTTTTATATTTAATATACATTAAATATAAGTCGACCTTTATAGGCTTTATTTATGGCTGCTGGTTGAATTAAATTAAATAAAATATATAAAGGGGGATTCAAAACGAGCGGTTTTTTCCAGTCGGGATTTTTTGACAGGCGCACGCGAGTTCTGTCAAATTCATAGGTCATTTTTACTCAGTATTGTTTTACAATTCATCATGGAAAGATATACAGGGTGTCCACCATAAATTGGAGCTATCTTAAAATTCAACCTGCTTGATAAAAATGGAATTGAATTTGGAGTGTATTTGTTAATATGAAAAAGTTAGACATGATATTAAACAATAAATTTATGCAACATGTCCTCCCTCAGCAGCCACCATCTTCTCCATCCTGTCCCTAAAGGATTTGCATGCCCTAATGACTTCTGCAGAATCAACAGCATTCCACTCCCTCGTAATGGAGCGCTTCAGGGCCGTGATGCTCTTATGGCGGACCTTGCACACCTCCCTCTCCAACTTCCCCTACCAGTAGTAATTACACGGATTGAGGTCGGGTGAGTTGGAGGGCCAGGTCCTCATGGCGATGTGTGCAGGCGCTGAGTCTTGTTGGAATATGAACTCCCTCCCAGCGGCCGTATCCTTCATCCAGGGGATGACAAACTCCTCCATGACTTCGTAGTACCTTATCGCGTTAACCCTTTCCTTGGGATTGAAGAAGAAAGGAGGCATCACCTCACTGGTGCTGCAGATGACACCCAGGGTCATCACGGAGGCTGGGAACTTTGTGGTGAAGACCGCAGGGACCTCTTCTCTCTCCTTGGCAAGCCACCTGTCATTCTGGACGTTGTAGCTTCTGTCGACAGTCCAGTTCTTCTCGTCGGAGAAGAAGATGATTCTTCCTCTATGGCTCTTCAGGTCATTGAGGAGACGCTTACCGTTGGTGAGCCTGGTGGCCTTCATGGACGCCATGAGGATGTGTTGTTTGGCCATTCGGTATGGCCTCTACCCGAGGTCCTCAATCACAGCCTTGGAGACCAGCGGCTTACTCACTCCACGGTTCTTGGCCAACCTGGACAAGGAAGTCCCCGGCGAAGCCTTGATGGACTTCCGGAGGCCTTCATGGAAGCAGGGATTGCGGATTCGGTCACTTCTCATGTTGTGGGCCTTGCAACAGACCTTCCCCTCAACCTCCCAGGCATTGAAGACCCGGTACGCCGTTGTCTTGGGGTAGTTAAGAAGCTTGTAGATAGCAGAGGGCTTGTGTCCCACGCGAGCCAATTCAAGGATGACATCTCTCCTTGCATGTTCCATGATGACTATTGTTTGTTGTCAAAACAATTGTGGAGGAAGTTATAGTGTATTGCTCACGCAACCTTTTATTTTAGTATGATTTAACCCCCCAATATCCACATTATGGATCTGGATGAAGTTTAAAGTAGTTCCAATTTATCGTGGACACCCTGTACGCCACAACAACGTGTACAAATTGTTCAATTGTACTATGAAAATTAGCTTTGTGTGAAATAAGTTTTCACAAATTACGCCCAACTTATGGTCAACATAATCGACCTTCAGAATCCACAATTCGCAGAACAATCAAGAAATTTGAAGGGGTAGCAACTTGCTGGCATGTCCCGTCGTCTGGTAGGCCACGTACAGCGTAGAAAATATTGCGGCCGTAGCCGAGAGTGTAGCCAACACGTTACCTTCAACGAAAGAATAGACCATTTAAAGGGCAGTTGCGGCCAACATATGAAGGGGATTATTTTATAGAAATAATTGTAAAGGATCGTTTTTTCGGTTCATAATAAAGTTTTGACCATAATATAATATTTAATGTGTGTTATTTCTACAATCCAAAAACCGCTCTTTTTGAATCACCCTTTATTTATTTACCACATTTACACATAAGCAAACAAGTTTGATTTTGGATATCATTTGTATTATTGACCTAAATTTTAGTATCACAAATTTTAATAAAAATGTTCTATAAATTTTCGAACGCAATGAAAGAAAAATATAAAATAAACGAGGTAAATAATGTCTTATAATTCAAATAAAGACTCTAGATTGTTGTTTAACATTCCATAATACCTTTATTAAGTTATCACATAAATTTGATTAAAAAATTATATAAATAATATAATATAATAATATTGACTAACTAAATATATATACAAAATAATGATATTTATAAGTAAAAAAATTAATTAAAAAATGTGTCTTGATTTATTTACCTTTTTGCTTTTGTATCGACACACCAAATATGCAGTTGGTATTGATTCAAGTGTCATTTAACTATTATTAAACTCAATCACAAAAAAGATAAGCAATGAATGATTGTCATGCCAAGATTATCATCAATATGTTTTCATCTTATTCATTAATGTACCAATTTATTCAAACAAAATATCAGGAAAAAAGTGGATAAAATTATTGGTACATAATTTCTATATTTGATATATATCAAGAGAATTTAAAAAAATCTCAATAAATTGATTTATTCCCTAAACTACGCTGTAGTATACATATATATTTGTTTGAATGAGAAAATTAGTGATCTAAATAATGAAAAGATATGCATGTCGAATCATTCGATGGTGTACTTCTATATTAAATATGCACACAAGAAGTGTTGGATCGGTCTAAAAAGACTATAGTCCTTTTAGTCCGGTACTAATCATATTTGTCAGTCCTAGGACCGGTCCTTATCGGTCTTTTATGGTAACTACAACATCATTTCCGTTGTTGAAGCTCTAACATAACCTCTTTAAGAGAGACAAAATACCTGAAAATTAAAGTAGGATGTCTACGGCTAGATTGATATTATAATATGTTCTAGCTATCATTCCTTATTTTTTTCGCTTTTATATTCTTCAATCGTAGGTAGGAGGGGAAAACCAATAGAAAGCAAGGACTGTAGACAGAAGAACCGACTAATCGGTCCTTAGGACTGTTGAATACTAAAAATGATCGGATCGATAAAAATAGAAAGACTGAAAGGGTAAAGGGGAGTGATTAGGAAATTATTTCTAGGGCCTATACAGGACTACATCATGGTGATGAGACTTAAAATCGGTCCCTTCTTTGTTATTGGTCCTTGAAGAGCTTCATATTTTAAAAATCCTCCCTAGTAGAAGGAATCATTTTCACAAATATTTTGTAAAGGGTAGTTCCATTATATTTCAACAAATTTTCGAACAATTTTATAACCACAAAGATGAAAATAATATGTTGCATAGAATGTCATTAAACATGATTACCTAAAAAAAAAAATTAATAGGCAACCAGTTAGCGAAGTATGACCCTTTTAAAAATCTGAACCACTAAGTGGCGCTTGCATATTGAAAACCTTTAATCACTGATTTTAGAGGTCATACTTATAATAGAAGTATAATTTTGGTATTAAATTATATGTCTTTTGAGCCTGAATTATATGGTATAATCAGTGTAAAACTAAGGAAAAGCAATGATTTTCATTTTTTTTGTCTTAAATTACAATTAAATTTGCATGGTTGAACTAAGGCAGAAGTATATCAGTGACATACTCAGTCTCAAAACATAAGAACATTGAAAATCAATGCTTTCCTTTAGTTTTACACCAATTTAATCATTAAATTCAGGTTCCTTACCCTCAAAAACATATAGTTTGATACCAAAATTATACTTCTATCATAATGATGACGTCTAATATCAGTGATTTTTTTTTAAATATGTGAGCGTCACCCAGTGGTTAAGATTTTTAAAAGGCCCATATTTGGCTAACCGGTTGGCTGATTTTTTTGATTTTTTTTAAAGTGTGATTTTAACTGCATTCATGTCATTTGTAAATATTTTTTCAAATAATTGACCCATGGCTATTTTGCATTTGTTGAGATATAATGGAAATACTCTAAAGCACCTCAGATTACCAATTACATAAATAAGTTTAGTAAAAATTTAAGTATCTATTACACATGAAAATAGTTGGTCAATGAACTTAATTTAAGTTGTATTGATGTATTTAATAGTTCTTATAAACATTGGATTAATGATGACATCAATTAGCAAAAAGTGTTGAGTTGGACTCTTTTTATTTCTAATTTGGATTGGTCTTTACGATTTAGGACCAGACAGGACGTCAAATTTTTGGCCTGCTACTTCCCTACTAGTGTTAAGTTTCGGTTTGAAAATCATAGACTGGTCATAGACATTTATACTTTAATGAACAAAAATCACTTGCTTCACTAAATAATTAAGTAAGGACAGGCTCTAAAGAAACCTTCGGTTAGAGGGTCATACATTTATGAGGTCCAGAAAAAAGTTCTGGAAAAATATGAAGATAAAAAGAAATTTTGTTCTAGAATAAATGTCATGTTCAAGAGTCCGTTGGGAGTTTGATATACAACAGCGACACACTTTTGCATTTAAGTTTTGCTTGGTCTATAAAGATGACTTCTTCTTTTTGTTTTTGTCCCATGACTATTTTAAAAAGTCTGGAGGTTAGTTATACTCCAAGCCTATGCCTTGACTCCCTATCTCCTTAACCCATATCTCAGAGTTTTCACTCGACACTTTCTATTCGACTTAGATTCGAATTCCTATTAAGAGGACTCGCGACTTGACTTGGATTTTTTTACTGGATATAACCCCAAGTCTTAAAAGTATATTTTATTTTCTGAGGACTTGAACTGGACTCAATGAAAGTTTAAAAGAACTTGGACTTGAGACTCTTCTTGGACTTTTAGTATAAGGACTTTCCCCACCTCTGTCATGTCAATGTGATTACGCCTCTGTATAGGAAAAATACAATTTTGAAAAGCTGAATCTTTTAGTTAAAGAGTATTTTAAAACCAAAGAAAATTCTGACACAAACACATTTTAATACTAATTTTTTTTTAAACGTGACACTGCAATGAAAAAAACAACTCAATAAAGTAAACCATAATGTAAAGAATATACTTTTCACACAAAAAGGAATTAACTAGAAATAGCTTGAGGTCAGCCTCACTTCCCTGGTGAAAGCAAAAAGGTATTGTATTCCAAAGACTTGTCTATCTGCTTAAAGATTGGTTGGTATATGATATTGAGAGTAAAGAGTCTCGTTTTTGGAAGAGATAGCATTTATTAAGCATCCAGGGTGGTGGAGATAGGTTTATCTTTTTTTTTTTTTTTAATTCAGTGGAGCGTAGTTATATCTCTAATAGCATGTTTATGAGACAAAGTGATGAGGCCTTGTCTTTTGATTTTGCATTAATGGGTCTCGTTATCACCCAATGAGGGGAAAAATGACACAAACCTGGCTTATGATTATGATTTTAGAATTAAAGTTAACTCAAAAGAAATTAAAGAACTCGAACTGGAATCCTTCAAAATATTCAAGACTTGAAATTTTCAGCAAAAATTACTCGATTTCTACATGTATTGTAAGGGCTTCTTCCCACCTCTGCCAAAAACTAACTAAAATATAACTATTTTAAACTTTATGAAATTACGTTGTTTGGATTGCATCGATTCCACCTAAATATGTGTGACGTGTCCAAATCCGACACAAAAGCCGTCTCTCAGAACCATCTTTGCAAAATAACTTCATCATATATATCACCCAGTGACCTCATCAACAACTTAAATGGCTATACTTAGTATTATAAAATTTTAATTACGCCTAAATTAAGAATAATGGCAAATAATTATTATTGTTAAGTACACTGTTTTACGAAACAAGTTCAACGGGTATACTGTATTGAGAAAATATAATTTTTAACTTATTTACTACCAAGGAACACGTAAATTAAATAGTCGTAAAACATAATTTTATGGAGAAAAAAAAACTTTGTGATTGGGAATAGACAAAAAACCAATGTAAAAATGCCAATAATAATTTGTAAAACTAACTTTAAAATATTTCTGATCGAAAAAATTACTAAAAGGCATGATAGTGTGATTGAATTGAAAAAATGGTACAATATTGAAATAATTTAGTTGAAATATATTCAATAAATAATTTGGAAAGATTTTTATCTTTTCAATATAAAACATCACTCAACTATTTCCGATTCTAACTTCGAGGCGTAGTTACTTAGAAATAGGTGCGAGGCTATAATTACTTTAAAACTGACTTTTTAATTTACAATTGATGATATGATTTCTGAATATAATACCCTTTTTCTAATAAATTTATCGTATCGATGTTTCTATATATAAATATCTCATCAAACGTACTCAGAGTCATGTCTATCCAATTTGCCTTCCATGACGCTTTGATTCAAAAGATTCTAAAGGTTCAAAATATTTTCTACCAAACGTTACTTGACTTTTGGAAAGACAAAAATAGTCCGATAGTGTCAAATCAGAAATTGTGCGATGAGTCAATCAACGTTTGAATCAGTTTTTTTTATAAAATAAAATATTTCGTTGTTTTGGTGATATGTGTTCTTCCTTTTTTCTATGTCAAATGGACTTAATGATTATTATAGTTTGTTTATGTAAAAAGGACGGGCAGGAACAGAATATCAAAAAATAATCCCCAAACAGACTAGTCATTGCTTAATTACACTTATATGTTCTCTTTTAATGGCTTAAATAATAATGATAACACCTTTTGAAAATATAAAAAAATACTCTTCAGGTTACAACTAAAAAAGTATTGCACACGTTCTAGTTCATATTTTATACAACTATATGTAAATAACATTATTTTATGAATGAGCTTACATTTTACCTCAAAACGTTTTGTTTTTATGATGATTTGAATATTTTATTTTTTTAGTTGCATACAAATATTTATATAGCACATGTTTCTGAGTTCTGAACAAATATTCAAAGTTTTCTTTTGAACTAGTCTAATTTTTTAGCAAAGGAAACAAAAATATACAAGTATATGTTATGTAAAAAAACAAATATTTCCAAATGGTTTGTTTGATTTAAAGATCCCTTTTAATATATATATATTTTTTTTTTTTGTTTCAAAATGCAAACATTACATTTTAATGCCCAATAAACAATGTGTTCACGCTTACTCGTGATGTTAAATGAAGGAAAAAATAATTTAGATAAAATATATAAGTAGATATTAATTTATATGTAGATTTGTGTTAGTTAATATATTTTTCAAATAAAATTATATATAAATTATTGAATAATGAAAAAAACAATGTTGATATACACGAAAAACACATAAAGTGAGAGGAAATGATGCGTAGATCCTTTGTTGGTTTGCAAGCCTGCGACTTGATTCCCTGCAATGAATAGAGATAGTTTATTATAGTTTTGATATGTAATCATTTTATAGTTTAATATCAATACTCGTGCCGATTGGTATACCGGTGACAATTGTGATACCGGGGTACAAACGTATTTAAACGGTACTTTTGTACATTGGTATTGAAATCCATAATTGGAACTAGGATCCAATAATTTTCACTCATTAACACCCAGAAATATTTTCATTTAAATTCATGAATGAATCTTTTTTATTTGGCTAATATGGTTGCAAATATGGGGTAGAAAAATATTTTTCCACAAAAATGGACGTCCTTTGGCCGAGAAAGAAAGCTGTGTTCAAATGAATACACTATGTCGATCTGAATACATTTAAAATATACATTCAATTACCTTTAATGTCTTAGTATAAAATATTCAATCAACCGAGGGAAAAATGGACACATTAAAGTTCTCTTGATTAAAGACTATTCTAAATCAATGTCGGTTAATCTGTTCATTATTTTGAATAGTTCAACAGAAATTCTAGACTAACACATCCGTTAATTTAGAAAAGAACAATGAGTATAGAAAAATGTATAAGAACTACAGAAGATATTATTTTTTGACGTTTGAAATTTATCACTTATACTTTTTGAAAAATATATAGAGCACGATAGTTTTGGATGTTTTCACATTAAGAAGATTGATTTAATTTAGCATTATAAAAGTTCATGATTAATTGTCCAATAATTACTACTGCGGAAAGAATTATTGAGGGAGCAGCCTCCCCCCACCGGTGATTAAGGGTCTCATACATACATGAAAGTAATGAAATTACTAATTTGAAAAAAATAAAACAGACTGCTGCTACAAAAACTTATATTTAACTTGACATGTTTCTGTCTGTAAGTTAGTAATTGATATGGGGATATGAAGTTATGATAGTATGTTCTTATTAACTATTTATGTGTATTCATTTATCATTGTAACTTATTTTTGTGCATTAGAGTGTATTGATACTGACAATTAAATTAGCAGTACAAAAAGAATCCGCACACATAACTATAATCTCCTTTCATTATCCTTTGAGAAAATTTGAACTTAATGAAAACCAAAAGATTTTTGTTTGATCTATTTAAAAGTATAAAAACAAGCCTTGGAATAAAATCAATCAAATAATAACAATAATAAGGAAGGGGAGAGATATACATCGGATTTTAAAAAATAAATAGAAATTAATAACCTTATCATATAAAAACACACTCAAACAGAACTACAATCAATTATAATAAGCTTATATATATAAATATACACAATATCCGTAAGGAAAAGCCATTTATTTATATACATATTCACTCATTTATAATTGTAACTTGAGAGGTCTGAATTTTTGAAGATATGAGGCCAAATTATGTTCATGTGACTTTATTACGATCTCAACTTTCAAAAAACACAATATTGCTGCAACATAGTAATACACAACCGTTTTCTTTCCATTTAAATCAAATACGTATACTTCTGAAGGACAAATATGCCTATAGGCAGATGGGAATTTCCGGAAGAAGAAATATAAATGTATGCATATTTCCATTAGATTATAGAAATTTAAAATTGAGAAAAAGCTTTGATTCAGACTGGAGCATTATTATTTCAAATTAAAACTTAAATAGACGTGTACATTTACGCCTTCAATATCCATAAAATTTAGTCGTCAGTATATTTAGTGCATATGTAAAACTAAAAATATTTAGGATCATGCTAAACCCATCAAACAGTCAAAAATTACTCGATCTTTCATGGAATATTCAATCATTGGGTTATCTTCGTCACTAATACTGTAATTTTTTTTTATTTAAAATTATTTATCTCATTTTTAATGGCAATTTGTACAATTTATTATTACAGGTTACAACTTCTTCACAACATATATATTGGCCTTTTTTAGATTAAATAATGTGATTCTGTTGTGGGATAGGTTTTAATTCATCAAATAAAACTTCTTTACTCATTTTGGTTTCAAAAACGAAAATCATTCCTGAATAATGAAATAAAAATGGGATAAAAAGCTTTTTAGGCAACTCCGATTGTGGAAGTAAGATCACACTAAAGCTTTTCTTTTTTGGTAGATTAAGATCTATACATTATTAAAATATAATATATGCTACATAGCCTTAAATTTGGGGTATTATAAAGTGTTTGAAATGGGCTAATTTTGACATTAAAATATAATTGTTTTTTTCAATACAAAGACATTTAAGGGGCCAAACCCCCATGAATAAATTGGAATTTTGAAGATATCATTTTCTGAATGTCTTTCAAGGGAAAAAAAACAAAGTTCAGTTAAAAAATAGCCAAAGAACAAGGCACTTTAATTCACACTTATTGAAAATAATAAAGGCATTGCAAAAAAGTGCTTAAGACCTTTGCTGAAATGTAAAAACAATCCCTCCGGCTCCATAACTTTTAGAAGGTTATAAATTTTAATTGCATGAATTAAATACTTGTTGAATACTCTGCCCTATCATGTTTTTACTGGGCCCCGTATATTCCACAAGAGATACAGTCCTGGACCACTTATACACTTTATTAGAAATATAAAAAATCTGTTATTTATACTTGAAAAGGGTTTTTTCCACCTTAAAAATATAATTCGCAAATTGGAACACTTATTATTTTAGATCAAGTCCTTAATAGAGGATTGTTTATTGTGATTTTTCCTCAAAATTGACTGATACAAGAGGTTGTACGATGGTTAAGAGAGATACTATTTTTTTAAATGGCTATTCAATTTTGAAGGGACGATTAATTTATTTTTCAAGTTTATTTTTGATATTTATTCATTATCAAAAATTGCATCGTTCAAAAAAAAAAAAAAAAGAAGAAGCCTGGCATTATAAAATATAAGAATACTAATTTTCATAAAATAATTAAGTATTTAAAACTAGTTGATTCTAGGTATTGAACCTGAATCCTCAATTTTATTTTATTTTTGTTGTTGAGGTTATGTATGTAGTAAAAAAATGTCAAAAAATTTCCTTTTTACAATATTATAATATAAGTACACAAAAAAAATTAAGAAAAAACTTATTATAAATTCTATTTCCATATCCTTTTCCTATTTTTTAAATTCTATTGAATGGGAAACAATGTCTTTGTAAATTTATATAGCTTCATTCATTAAATCTTACTTATCAAATTAATTGTATAATGCGCATGCTATCAGTTTGTAACACACCTTTAGAAGAAATATTAAATTAAAATTTCACTGGTAACAATATAATATTTCATTTTTTTTTTAAGTGTGAAAAATAACATTATTTATTATGATATTATGTTTATATACGTTTTGATCACAAAAAAATGAGAAAGTATTTATGTTTTTTTATAAATGAAGAGATATACATTTTTATTTGTAAATTTATGAGAAAACAATCAAAATACTATAATTTTTCAAGTTTAATGTCTTAATATGCCAAAATTCCAATTTAAAGTAGACGTTAAGTTTTTATATCATTGAATTATACTGAAAGAAAAATATATTTTGTTATTGATTGATTATAGTTTCAATCAAAACAAAATAGTATTCATAATAATAGATTAATTAAAGTTTTATATAACTAAGTATGACGAATAAACTATACTTAATCAACAAAAAAAATTGTGTATCTCTAAGGAAATATTTTATCTCAAATATATTCATAATGAGGAAAAACAATGAATTTTGATTAAACTGATCAAAGCTATAGGTTGTGAGTAAATTAATATTTTAAGTAATTTAACAAGATTTTTTTTTAACCTACAGGGTGTTGAGATGAAATCGGCGGTTGTTTTTTTTCAAAAATCTTTAAATTGTCACTGAGGCCTCATTTTTCGGTGGATTTACTTAAAAAGTTGGCTTATTTTATCTTTGTTATTATTAATTAGTTAGCGCCTCCTTTTACATTTTTTAGGTCTTGGTTAGGTAGTCTAATTTTAAGCTATAATGCTTATTTATATATTGTTATAGCGCAATTCTTCCAAATATTTTATATTGTGCTAAGAAAGATGGATTTGCGTCCAGCATTAATCACAGTCTGGATCCACATCCTCAAGCAGGAGCATACATTGACAAAGTAGTTTATTGGCATTTCAGTCATTGCACCATTGGTGTTGGCAATCAGAGGAGTCCTGGATGGCATGCAATGCTCGATTTGTTTTTGATTAATCGAGTCCCTATACAATATAGTCTATCAGATTAAGATCCGTACTGTGGGAGGGAGGGCATATTTATTTTCTGAGATATGACAGGCACTGAGTATTGTTGCCAGACTCAAAGCCAATCTTTGACATTATTTAAGATCTCCCAATTTCAAATCTCCAAGTTTTTGAGTACAAAATCGTCACGGCGTAATACCGTTCCTCTTCTGTAAATTCATATCTGGAACAGCTGCTACGATGATGCCCAAAAGTTCACTAAAGTTTGTTGATACAACAACATTTGCAGGCAAAAAAGAGACAGTACAGATGGATAAATCGCCACTGAACATAAGCGCCGATTTGATCTAAACGCCTTAAATGCACACTACTGAAAAAAAAATGCTACGAAAGATTTGTAATATGTATTTAACATTTTTCTCGTTACCTAGGGTCCATAAGCCGCTTTAAAATAATATAATTTGCTTTTTATACTGACAATTATTTTTTATCTTTCAATAGGGAAGATGAATATATTTTTTTAGTTAAAAACGAATATATTCTTCGCTATAGCGAATGTGTGATATATTTTTCCCTAGAATAGTTCGTGTAAAGTCTCTGTGCTATACATGTACTTATATGAAACAACTTTTAACTATAAAACCAGTGATTTATTATTATTATTATTATTTTTGGTAGGCCTAGAGTCAAAAATAAGTTTCTTAAATTATATCTTGGGCGATAAAACAAATTTATTTTTTATAAGAAAAAATTTGAATATTTAATTTCAATTGTTTCCTAAAGAATCGAAACGTTATTACTTGAAATAATTGCCATGGAGTGACGTACGTCAGTGGTCAACACAATGAGGAGAAATTATTATCTCAAACTCAATGTGTCTAAGTTCAATAGTTGGCTCCTAAATAAAGAATTTTACAATATGTATATATATGGACTTCTTAGAATACTCATTTGTCAGATGGAGACATTTGTTATACTATAATCTTTCAAAAACTTCATATGATCAATGAAAACAACATTTAAAAATGTAATTTTTCTTCAGCAATTGGACATCAAAAATTAAAAAATGATTAAATTTTAAATGATTTGAACTTTTCTTATAATTTTTAAACTTTTTATAATCTAAATGACATTCGCATTCAAAGATCAAATTAATAAATATTGAAGAGATTTAAACAAAAAGATAATTATAAAAAAAAGCTAATTTTATGGAGAAAACAAAAGTAATATGAAACATAAGAATTACCAAAAGAAAAACGGCGTTTTGTATCAAAACATCAAATTAAAAAGTTAGGAATGGCAACCTAATTATTTTTTTAAGCTTCAAAACGTCATAAATTAATAAAAAGTAACTTTCCTTAAGCCAAGACGTTGAACTTTACTTGACTCTATCTTATCATGGCTTGATTTATATATTTTTTTATAATAAATCTAAACTTTTTAGAATGCTCGGTAAATTTATTATTGAAAAAGACTTATTTTATAGAAACAACAATTTATATATGACTAAAAAAAATAAGAGAACGGAAGCTTATCTGTTTTTGTTTTTTTTTTGCTTTTTTTTTTATTACTTCAAATCATTTTTATTCTACTCGCAGTTGTAAATAATTTTCTACGATGTAAAAATTAAGGGAAAAATAATTTTTAACTATACTCGAGCTTTGAAATTAGATATTTATCCTAATTTTGGTCAAGTAGAAAAGAAATAGAGGAAACCCCAGTATACATATTGAGGACCCAAAATGTGCAGTAGTTTGGGGTAAATTACAAAACCCAAAAAGTAATTCTTATGGAATCAAGAAAAAACAACTCAAAAATAGTTTGTGATAAGTTTAAATACTATATTTAACTATTATTTTGTTCAAAATATACTCCATCGCAAATAATAACAGCATCGACATGCCAGAGAACACAAAAACACATTAGTAGCTCTGGATGATGAAGGACGATGCGTACCATACTTTCATAACGTCAGCTCCAAGGTATCAAAATTTGGATTGGAGATGTCGTAGATATTCTTGTCCAAGACACCCAAAACTGCAAAGTACAAGGGCTTTAAGTAAATGCTGGAGGAGGGCTACATTAAGGCAGGGCAGATGTCAGCCATATTTTTACCGCCGTAGTTTTGGTTTTTCTTGGTTTTATGGAGTTATAATGGACTTTTTGATGTAGTAGGCAGTCCGGATGGAGATAAAACGGTCTTAGCAGCCTTTTTTACTCACACTGCCGCAAAGGAGATACCACACGCTTTGTCTTTTTATTATTGATCGGACATTTTTACAGTTAGAGACATGGGATACAAACAAAATTTGTTTCTTTTGTTTCAGCTGTCTATTGGTTGCGTAATGAACCTCGTAATTGTAAATAATGGGGATAAAATTTCAGTTAAATCTTATTCAAGTTTTAGGTACCTCTTTATATTTATGGAAACGGTCTTAGGATATGCAAAAAAAAGATTAGATTTTCTTAGATAGTAGCATAAATATACCAAATTACAATAATTCGAAATATGGCCCTGTATATGAAGGAAATATTCCATTTCAAAAATATAATAATAATAACCATCTCTCTAGCAAAATGAAATGAATAAAATAGAATGGAAGGGAACTGACAAAAAAATCTTGTCAAATAATCCTGTGTGACATTTTTTTGATTGACTTTAAAATCCCTCCCATCATTTTTTGTAAAAAATTTAAGAAACAGTTACCTTGAAGAATATGAACTTTGATTTTTGCAGAGGGGGCGTTGTTTGGAACGCATGTGTAAATACCAGAGTCTGAGGGGCGTGCGCCTTGCATCAGAAGATGTACTGTTGTATGTTCTGCCTTCTCTGTGATAACCTATGTAATAAAAAAAGAAATGTTCTAAT
This sequence comes from Lepeophtheirus salmonis, assembly GCF_016086655.4. Lineage (NCBI taxonomy): Eukaryota > Metazoa > Arthropoda > Copepoda > Siphonostomatoida > Caligidae > Lepeophtheirus > Lepeophtheirus salmonis. The sequence goes on from NC_052134.2 coordinate 42,111,377, forward strand.
TCAAAGAAAAAACATAGGATAGTACAATATTGAACATTAAACTATGTTTTGTTTTTTTAAGAATGCAAAATATGTCTAGTTACATGTGTATATATATAAAATTCGTGATAAATGATGTAAATTAAAAAAAAAAAAAAAGTAAGAACTTTGCAGAAAATGTTTTATTCTAATACCTGCAGCTACATCTTTATTATCAGTAAGTACTTATAAGTTCTCTCCTATTCAAGGGCATATCTGCTTCATTTTATAATGTTACAAATAAGTGTAAAATTCACTCATTAACTAATTACATTAAATCAAACAAATGGTCTTTGTTTTCTACTGTTTGCTTATTTTTGCCAATGACAGACTTTTTTGGATCCCTTGTAATTAATAATGTGTCTCAAACGTGTTGTACATCTCAGAGTTCATTAAGGAAGTTACCATTATTCTGAAACACGGTATTGAAGAAAGCTTATTCACAATGGACCATTCTCCACAGTGGCACACAGTTTAAAAGATACCGGTACATATATTTTTGTGACGTCACGGAGTACCTAGCAAACATAAAGTGACACCATGTTGACATAACAAATGGACTGAAAAGTACAGGGCTCGACACAGAAAATACGTTTTTTCGTTCATAATTGGCTTTTTTTCAATATTATTCACTTTATGGAGTGGAGTCCCATAACACTTTTCAAGACATTGCATAACATGAACGGTATTTTTTACTATAAAGAAGCAGAGTAAAATTAAAAAGCAAAATTCTTTTTGATCCATTGTTTTGGAAATAACAAAATTAACAATTAGCACAATAACTCACAAACTATAGAACAGATTGTCATGAAATTTTGACAGCTGTCTTTTGAAGGTTGGTACTTCTGAAAATGAGTTGTATTTTATAAAAATAGCGCCATCTATGTGTGAAGTGTGAGAATTTTGAGCCTATGTCTAGGTATGTAGTTATCAAATAAAATGGACACGTTCCCTATCTACAGAAAAATTCATAAAATGACTTTAGAAATGGAACATGTGGTTTTTATTTTTATAAAGGTTAGTTGCTCCAGCGTCCAAGTTGCCCGTCTTGTATATTTATGACATCATGCAAAAAAAAATATAATCAAAAGTTCTAATGGAGCCTCAATCATTTTATTGAATATGACCCGTCAACACAAAACCATGATACAATAATTTTTCCCAAAATTAAATGTACAGAACAACAATTGTATTTTTCGAAATCTCCTCGATTTCAATCAACAAATTATTCTTACCAGCCCATTGGAGTCCCTGCAAATTGCACTTAAAGTAGCCAAAATTGATTGTTAAAATAAAAAATGAGATATTGATAGATTTTATTTTAAAGACCTTATCAAGGTCAATGTAAGTCTCTTAAATCAAATAAAGGTTCTAAACTATAAATTAAATTATTGGGTATCTTGACTCATCCTGCAAATTTGAATACAAAGCCTATAATTTACTAAACTATATCGATGGCTTGTATATATGTATGTATATGAAGTATTAATTTTTTTAAATGGGATTTCATGATTTATGTCCCAGATTGTTTTAATTTTGACACATTACAAATGTAGATTTAAATGTATTTTCTTTTTTATCTAACTACAGAACACCATTTTTTTATACATGTACAATAGATAAACTATATACTATTAAACCATATTAAGGGACATTTTATTGGAGTTGGTCATATTTATAGAATGGTAAAAAAAGACTAAAAGCCCCTTGGCATTTAATAAAAACAGATTTAATATGTATATAAATACATAAGTATGCTCTACAAAAAAAAATCAACTCAGGGTCATAAAATCTATTTCGTTGTATCATATGTATATACTACTAACAAATTACATAAATATATACAGGGTGCACAAGTCATCCGTACCAGGAAAATGATTTTTTTTTTCAAACGCAGTTCTCTCTCCAATCATTTATCTAACTAAAAAAAAAAAAAAAAATTGTAGAAGCTCAATAGATTCCATTTCATTTTATTTAATAAAATCATTTCCCACCCCAATTACAGTCTCTTTTTGAGGCCGAAAGCGCGAACAGCCCTTTTCCACTTGGTCCCTTGGCAAATCCTGGAATCCCTTCTTTATCCGAATGATAAGTTCGTCTTTGTTTTTCCAGGGTGTTCGGTTGGTTTGTTGTTTGCTAGTGCTCCACAAACAAAAATCCATCAGATTAAGATAATGTGAGTTTGAAGCCCAAAAATTCGGTGAGATGAGGTGGTCAAAATTATTTATGAGCCATTTAAGATTTTTTTTTGAGGTGTGGGAGGGAGCTGATGAGACCTTTGAGGGCTCAAATTCCCTCTTAACCTTGCGAACGAACGTCTTACTGAGTTCCAGAGTTCGAACAAACGTTATGTTGTCGCTCTCGGAACAGAATCCGCCTTTTCCAAGAATTTAGGACACCGAACTCGTCAATTGATGATATTTTTTTAACTGATGTAGGTTTAAACAAGGTATCTAACAAAAAAATCCGCCGTTTGCTCAAGGGAACGCGTCAAAGTGGGCATAGATAGCTTTCACACCCTGTATGTATAGAAGTATACATGTTATATCCACATTGTAGTTGATAAACTTTAATGGCATATTTCATGCCTAAAAAAAGACATTCATGATTCAAATTTTTTAAACAGTTAATAAACAAGGAGTTATGGAGAGAAACAACTATAGGTAGAAGCCTTCCTCAAAACCAACAGATAAGTACATACATATACTATGGAATGATCTAACTTGAACTCTGTACAGAGTCTCAACACTAGTAAATACTAGGTATGTGATCGAATTCTAAAGCTATTCCCCCCCCCCCCTTTGTGTATTAAAAGGAAAAATTAAATTCCATTTTTTTAAAAACTGTTTTCTTAATTAAATTTATTTTATAAATTGTTTCTTTATATAAGTAGATATTTTTCCATAGTTTAATTAGTATAAAAAGTGCTTGAAAAGGTAGACATAAGGAGGCGTCTCTTTGATTTTTTACATAGATACATGTTTACATAATGAAGATAATTAATTAAATGCTTATTTCTTTGTACATTTATAAGAAATACATTTTATAATAATGAAAATTAATGATAGTCCATATGTTTCATTCGTATATTATATTAATTTAATTCTAATAGCAGAAAACATGAACATTGTATATAGTGGCAAAGATCATGAAAAATTATCATTTTTAACCCTGTTACAATCCATATTTGATACCTGAGTTTTGGAATCTTCGATTTAAGCAGTTTGACAATTTTATGTCTGGAAAACTTCATGGGTGTATTTTATACAGAGCGGCCGGAAATAAATTTACAAAATTTAAAGAATTGTTTAATAACCATAATTCTTTGGTTATTTAGTGGCTTATGTCTTGAAAATTGATAAATTGAGAGTTCAATAATTACCTATGAAGGTATTTTATGTATTTTTTGAAGCCCTCATTACTTTTATGTTTTCCTTCACAACTTGTAACTCTTTCGAAGGGATTTATATCCTTCATCCTCATTGCATACACAGTGACCAGGGCACTGTAACAATGACTGCAATCTCCTTTGGGTCTCTTTGAGCTTGAAGGAGAGCAATAATAATGTACCAGTTTTGTCCATGCTAATTCATCTTTCAAGATATCTGAATGTGACTTGATGAAAAAAAAAAAAAAAGAGAGTACTATATTCGCTTACTTAAGCCAAACTAAAAAAAAGGGTTTTCAGATGCTCTAAATTAGCTTGAAAGGCATTCAGTTTATTTTTGTCCACCCTGTATATATATATATATATAATCAATTAGTCATTAAGCAGGGGGATATATAGAAGAATTTCTTTCTTATGACCTTATGTTGCAAACGTATAGTATCCTATAGAGAAAAAAAAATTATTTTTTATAATCATCGACTAGAACAGTCTATAAAACTAGAAATAAATTTCTAGTTTTTTCCTCGATTTTGACCGATATACAAAAAAAAAGTGTTATTTATAAAATGAACAAAATTTTTAATTCTTAAAAATCAGAAGGTTTTCAACACTCATTAACCAAGAGAGATAAAGGCATCAACTCTACTGTTCGATTTTATTTTTCAAGTAATTACAATTTTTTTACATTATGTGTAATCCAAATTTATTTTTTATAATTATATTTATTTAGAAAATACAATATCTTATTTCTAAACATTCAGCCTAGCTATTCTGAATATTTCTTATCTTTTTTCCCCTCACAATAAATAATGCTGCATCTTTTAAAAAAGAAACTTTTTTGGAAATTTTATTTTTTCATTCTATTTCTTTATTGAATATTTCGAAATAAAGTTTTTTTTTTAAATTAGTTGTATTACTGTAATATACTAAAAAGAATTTTATTTTTCTTCTCTAAACAAAAAAGTAAAAGAGGTAAATAATGTTCTGCTGTTTTTTTTCTTAAATTATAGAACATATGTTTTATAAAAATTGGGACTTTCTACAGGGTGTAACTTGTAGTACATTGAAATTGTTCAAATTGTATCCAAAAACTATGGATAATTATTTGAAATGGAAAAATTTACTATACCTGTCATTAAGATAATTATATCTGTAAAAAACAGTGAAAAGGTATAAATAAACTAGTAAAAAACCAGGTCAATAAGTCCAGGTCCTAACTACTAGATGGCGCTACTAACAAAATATTTTTCGAAAGTACAAACATCGAAAAGGTTACTGGGCAATCGAAAAGTGAAGTTGCCAGAGATAGCTGACACTCTAAAGTTATCAAAAGGTAGTATTTAGAACATCATACACCAACATTTGGATATGAAAAAGCTGCTTTCCAAATGGGTGCCGCGTTTGCTCACACCAAAGCAAAAGCAACAACGAGGAGATGATTTAGACGTGTTTGGAGATATGCACGCGAGATAAGAAGGAGTTTTTGCGTCGGTGCATCACAATGGATGAAACATGGATTCACCACTTCACTGCAGATTCAAAACAGCAGTCTGCTGAGTGGTGTGCAGCCGGAGAAAGTGTCCAAAGACTCAAACATCGGCTGGGAAGGTCATAGACTATGTATTTTGGGATTCGGATGGAATTTTATTCATTGCCTACTCGGAACATGGAAAAACAATCAACAACTTTTATTATATCGGTTTGTTGGATCGTTTGAAGACCGAAATTACCCAGAAAAACATCATCTGAAGAAGAAAAAGGTGATTTTTCACCAATACAATGCTACCGCACCCACAGTATTCTCCAGATCTCTGACCCCCAGCGACTACTGGCTCTTCGCAAAACTCAAAAAGAGGCTCCATGGAAAGAGATTTGGCTCAGATGAGGAAGTGATAGTCCGAACTGAAGCATATTTTGAAGTTATCGATAAATCGTTCTACACCCATGGTATCGAAAAGCTAGAAAAACATTGGAATGATTGTATCGTTCTAAAAGGAGATTATAGTGATGAATAAAAATGAGTTTTGGCAAAAAAATGTTGTTTTATATCTAGGGCCGGGACTTATTTACGGATGTGTTATATGCGCGAATTACTCCGATGTCGATCCTCCGTTCTACTCCAAGTCCAGTCAGATTCCCAACTAAAAAAAATCTCCCTCTCTTTAGGACATATTTTATGCACTTCTATATTTAGATAAATCACTGCTGGACTCAAAGGAGAATTAAGGATCGAAAACGGAGTAATTTCTGGCATCTCCTTGTTTGATTATGTTTATTTCATTCATCTCACAGCTACTTTTAACGAGTCTATAAGATGTAATGACAGCTAAGCTGTTTTTCTCCAAAAACAATTCTTGAAATTGTCAAGGGCACCATATCATAGGCTCAAAGTTAAAAAATCTTTGCATAACTCACTCACTGTAGAGTTTTAAATCATAAGTCTTGCCCCTATGTTAAAAAAGAAACAAAAAGCCATAGTTATGCAATATAAAATTTGCATTGATGGCGTCATTAAAAAAACGAAAAAATTAAGACCTTCCTCTAGAATATGCAAGTTGCCAACCAATATGTTTATTATTATTTTACAAGCACCTTTATCAAATATTTCTTGTACAGCTCCAAGAATAATGTAATTATTGAAATTAAGTTTTTTTTTACAAAATTAAACAAATCAGTAATTTTAATACTACAAATTGAAATAATAGCATCAATGATCAAGATATGAGTGATAATAATTAAAATGGTACTATTTTAATAATTAAATAAAACGTTGTGAAACGTAAAAAATCTCAATTTGTACATCTGCAATGGCACAAGGTCCAACTGGGAGTTTTTACTAATTCCCAACCTTTTAACAACATTTATTTATAAATTTTCAAATAAGCAACACATACCGAAACACCATCCCTCGGTCCTCGAAAAGATATTTCTGTATCTCTATGAAACCATTTTACTTCCGTAGGAGGCTTTTCTGTATGTGAAATGACACAACTCAAATTGACCATACTTCCCAAATCTACAAACATATCTGGGCCCCCAATGAAGTAAGTATTTGGCTCTGAAACATGAATTATTAATGATTGATAAATATTTTGATGTAGTTACTGTGCATATAACTAGTAATTCATATGCAATAAAAATATGAAATCGCTAAAACTATTTTTACTTGGACAGAGAGGAAGAAAATTTATTCAACCCCGATATTTCACGATTTTTTCTCCAAAATAGAGTTAAAATACAAAATATATATTGATTCCTCATCAAAAAATGTTTAAAAGAATTTCATGTCGACTATACATATATGTGGATTCATTTAGGTATAAATTCCAAGTACATACCTCGTACATCCAGATATAATCGTTGAGACATGTGTGGTGTCGCTGATATTTGACATTCATATACCCCTGTATCCTTGGGCTGAGGAGTTTTAATTCGAAGGATCCAGTCATGGGTATGTGGAGAGTGGAAAGACTCAAAACGTTGATCTGATGTATAGGTATAGCGACCTACAGTGAGAAGATGGAGATCGGAATGTCGTATCCAGGATACCTGTAATTGACATGAACAATAATTAACCATCATGCCCGTAATATCCATTTGTTAGTACTGCGATTTGGTAGGGAAATGAAATTCAGAATACCAATGGTCCATACTTTTTATGAACCTACATATGATCAAAATTCAGTTTCTGAACACATCTTGAGAACATATCGGTCTGAATTGATTCAATCAAAAAAAATGTGGATTTGATGGGGCTCCTTTCTCAAAGTCTTATTTTAATGAACTCACGATGACTTTAATTGTAATTTCAAATAAGAATGCCTTGCTTCAAAACTTTTTTTCTTTAAATGACTCATTTCGATGTGAGAACGATAAAATAACGATCAAAGGTTTGCGACCCATAAATAATTGGACCAAGATCGTAGACATATTCTCGATCAAAAAAGATTTGTTAGCCATCACTTCAAAGCTGACTAGATAAAAAAAAATCCAAAAAAATTTCAAACTGAGCCTTAACACTATAATAAAAATATGTATGTAATATGGCTAATATGGTAATTTTGATAAAAATAAAATAAACACATTGCATAACCGATGTGAATTGTAAAGGCTATGGGATGTACAACAATCACTATATGGTATATTATTTGGAATGTATGTAGTTGTATAGGAAATGCAGCAGCGTTGAGTATGGAAGGCTTGCAAACCTATTTTGTAGTCTTGAAGGAAATTGCCTCCCCTCCATTAATGTATAAATTGTAACTTTCTAAATTATACCATACAAAAATCCAATTTGTGTTTCTTTATACGTTTTTCCAATGCTGTTGTATTCATCATATTTTATAGATAAACAAATATGTTGTAGCATCATAACAAAATATGACTGACAACTCAATTTCTTTAGAATTTTTTAATAAGATTACATTTACGATTATGTTCATATGAATAGCATATACCAACTCATTCTAAGTCATGTCTAAGAAGCTATGAACATCATCATAATTGGATACCTACTAATGATGGGACGAATCCAAAAAAAAAATCCAATACCGATTCTGTTTCTTTAATATTTTAATTAATGGTGTTTAAAAAACACCATTTTCCCATCAGTGGCATTCACAAAACTATATTTTAGAGGGTTTATGCATTTTAAAACAAAAACAGAAATGTTTTTAGAATAAAATTGAAAAATTAAATTTTTTTTCAAAAATCTACACCTATTCACAAAAAATTACTTGGTTTGGAAAAAAAATTCAAAAAATCCACAGCTGTTCACAAAAAATGAAATTTTAGGGGAAATATTTCGAAAATCTACAATTGTTAACAAAAAGTTGAAATATTATATTAAATATATTCCAGTAAAATGCAAAATTTCCTTAATTTTGGAGGAGGATTTTTTTTTTTTTTTTTCATAACCTAGAAAAGTAAAAATAAGAATCGGTATAGCAAATAAAATGTTATTATTCCGATCCGACTCCAGAAAAAACACTCGATTCACCGATTCCGATTAATTGTCCTATCACTAGTACCTACGTTTTAAAAGTAAATTAATGGAAATGCAGATTTTTATAATTACATGCGTTTTATCTTACTTAAAACGGGATGTGTAGAAAATGTTATTTCTTGCTGAATACGAAAGGTATAAAAAACATTGAGTGGCGTTATTATATATCTACACAGTGTACATGAAGAAAATAGTTCTTACATCTTAAAATCCAAACTTTTTCAATTATTTTAATGAGAAGTAAAAAAAAAGTAAAAATAGGTTTAACCATTATAAAAGTAAATACCTACTAGCGGAAAAAATTATCAAATTGTAAACAGTATAAGTATCTAATTGTTAGAACTATTTTATACGTAGGTATTCTATAAAAATTGTATCCTAGGATTATTCATTAAAACTACAGTCGGTTGTATGAAATAGTTGACTTTTTAATTATCTCTCTCTCTCTCTTCAGACAATTTTTTATTCCATTCAATAGTATAAAATACAAATCCTTAAATAGACACAATAAAGGAAATTTTTTTTATAAAAAAAATATATAAAATTTTTAGTTTAAAATTAATTTCTCTTGGTCTGATTTCTTTATCCATGTTACAGACACTTATATAAACTTAAAGTTTCAAATCTTTTATCTTACTAATATATTATTTTTAACCCAATGTACTTTTTTTTTTAAATACCAAAATAACTCAAATAAATAGAACAAGACAACTCAACTGATATAGGAACCACCGAATTTATGTTTCCTAACCTAGAAAAAATAACTTGTAAACACTATTATAAGTGTTATTTACAAAATGTATTAATATATATTTTTAGACGAAAAGTATCAAAATACCAATACAACTTTTTTTGCAAAAATATTGATTTCCTTTTATTTAATGGATCTGTAACTCTAATTTTGTGGCATGTAGTGAGACAATACTTATCCAGAATATTTTTTTTTTTAGTAGTAGGCCATATCTTTTGCGGTCTTGTCTGGAGACATATCCAAATTTGAGAGGTAAATTAATTATATTGACCTTCAATCCATTATCTTTGGGAATTTTTCGCGCACAAAATCAGGATTTTTAAAATGTTACGAAAAAATGGCTTCAACTTTTATCCGAATTCATTAAATTGAAAGTCAGTCAATAGAAATAATTTTACCGTTAATTTTAGGCTTTCTCAGGAAAAATTTAAGCGTAGTTTTTGGATTTTCCCGTCCCTATATAATGTTTGTAAAAGTTAAGAATGATTTCTTACTGTAATGTGACTACATAGGTTGCCCAGGACTATCAGTAAGTTTTGATCCAATTTTATAGTTCAAAATTTTACAATTTACGTTATTCCCATTTGCACTGTTGGAAGTTCACTATTTTTAGAATCAAATAAATATAATATAACTATGTATTTCCTAATTAAATATAAATATTTTTTGGAAAAAATTTGAAAAATTAACTGTTTGGGGAAAAAATTGAAAAATTAACTTTTGGGAAAGAAACTTCGAATATTAAATTTTATGATTTTTTTTTAATCCACAATTATTCAAAATAAATTTCCTAAATCCATAGCTATTCTTGAAAAATTATTTTTTTGAAAATTTTCTTGTAACCAAAATTGTTGTTGAGCATAAAAAAATAGACAAAAGACTTGATTCCTTCTTGTTTTTTAAGAGCTTTGGCTCGGAATTGAGAATCAGAATCTAATTCCTTTTCCCACATTTCATAAATGGATAGTAACAAAATAATAGCAACTAACTTTTTTTGCATATTTTATTTTCTTATAAATTTATAAGTTGAATATTTATTTAAACTGGATTACAAAACTGATAAGCTTAATGGCTGACACATAAAATAAATTCATTGATTAACTACATGCAATTCATACTAGAAAGTCATTATCATCATTCAAAATTGTGAAGAAAAAAGATATTTGTTTTATAATGCATTCGTAGTCCTTATTTAATCAAAATAAAGCGAAGAGCTATGAAAAAGACAGTACTATAAAAAGGAATTTTGATGGCATGATTCCAAAAAGGTCAATTGTAAATATAGTCATTGATCATATATGTGTTCTACCTTTGAATACATACAGTCTATTTTTTCTTTAAATAAAAATAAAAAAGTGTATTTCGATGGCTATCGCTAATAGAGTGGTTAGAGAGGGGAAAATCTCATTTTTTATATATCATTATTTTTTGCAAAAATAGCAATAAGCTTGAAATTACTCCTAATTATAAGAAATAATAAATTAACTTCATTAGTTACTTTGATAATTTAAGAAATCATAGTATTTAAGAGTACAAATGCAAAAATTGCTCACATATAAATAAACAAAAGAATCATAAAATGAGATCCCTACTTGAGCTGTTACATATTTTTAATATTTCATCTCATAATTTATATGGGCAATTTGAGGATTAAAGTTGTAGGATAAAATATTTTAATGATTATTTTTTCCAGTCTATGTATTTATAGAGCATGAAAAATATGCAATAAGACTTTTATTTAGTGTGAAGTTACAAAGTCATTAAAATATGCAGATAAGCTTCCTTTTTGTTTTGTTACATATGTAGCAATGGACACTTAATGACTTAGTTCATTGAGGCTTACATTAATTGCATAATTTGAACGTTTGAATTTAAATTGTCACAATATCAATATTTTGGTCAAAATGGGTACAAGTAATTTGATACTTTTTCTGTTTTTTCCTCAAGCTGCAGCCACGATTCTTTAATTCTTGTGGAGGTCACATCTAAGTATTAAGTGTTAATAAGAGTTCGTATGTTGATGAAAGACAAAGAATCATACTGATGATGTATAAATGCTAGACTCAGAGTAGCATTAAAAATCCACATAAGAATAGCTCTTGTCTATGCTAACGATAAATATGGAGTGAGGCTTGTGCTAATATCCTCTCCCCTGACATTGAAATACGTAAGTACACCTAAGTTCACTTCCTCCGAAACATTTTTGAAATTGTCGGGGTGACCATGTTATTATTATTACTTTTCTAAATTAAATAAACTCTTGGAATAAAATGTTTAATTAGAAGGTGGAATTAAAAATGAACCCAAAAACATGAATTAAAAAAGTGTGGAGCCTAAGGAAAATAAAACTGAACATTTTCTCTTTAAAAATATCATGCAACACAAAAGATGATTTTACCCAAATAAAAAAAATTAAACCAATCAATATTCAAAGTAATAATTTTTGTTTCCACCATTCAAATGTTTGTCGCCTCTTTTCTTACAGTTTATTGAATACAAACCTACTCACGACTATTTAATATCTAAAATAGTTTATTCAATTCTTTCCTTCACCCTGTTGTTTTTTTCTTAGGGAAGACAATAGATCCAAGGACTGGATTTGACCCGTGAACTGCCTCTTGGGAACTTTTAATCACGAAAATACAATTATATGACTCTTCAACAATTGATTTCTTTTGATGAGGGATTTATAAGATATATATATATATTTAACAATGTGAAAGTACTCATAATCTTTATGACTAATATAAAAATATATATTTTTGGTTACATGCAATTCATGCAGTAAAGTAATTGTAGTTATTCAAATTACTAAAAAAATATACTATTTTTTATAATGCATTCGAAAATAGACAGAGATATAATTATAAATTTGAACGATATCTTAAGGGCAATGACATATAATAATTGTGAAATAAAGGAACAATGTGTCAATTTTAGTGTGACCGGAGCCTGGAGTAAATTTCCTTTATGCCTCCCTTCGAAATGGTGGGTACTAGAATTATTTCAATATATTGAAGACTTGAAAATTTACTCATCTTGCGGCTTTATTGGACTTGAATCTATTTTTTAAATAAATTTTCCTATAATCATTTAAACTTTTTCACTTGTTATAAAATAAAATTTCAATTATCTTATACAGTTTCAGTCATTTCGATCCTGAATAATGAATGATTTACAACTTAACAATTAAGAGTTGTGACTATTACTATTGATTTACTATAAGTAATTTATACTGACATCTAGTAAATTCTCAAGACTAAATTTAACAAATGTATAATGGGTCTGTCCAGAAATTAGGAGACTCAAATTGAAATAAATAAAAATATTTCAAAACATGGACAGATGTCCTCATTGCAGTTATTGACTCTCCTGGCAATAGAGCAATTTACAATTTCCATGACGTCCTTTACAGAGTATTGGGCGTAAATAAAATCTGCAATCTTTTACCTTTTTGCCTCCATTGGCGTTGTTTGTTGACGTCTTCAAATCAATAATACAGTTTATTAAAGCTGATAAATTTTGAAACAATTTCTTTTTTATTGAACAACATCGATTGCAAGCTTTATGGAGCTCTAATTGGTGCGATACAATTTGCTTTGGCAACCAGTAAATGGGGTGATTCAGCCAAAAAGTAATATTGAATGAAACCCAACCAAAAAAGGGATATTCCAAATAAATCTATTTTTACTCCATGAATATATATTATAAACGACCCACTTTTGTTCATAGACAAGTGTATTATTGGGATGAGTTAAGATACCCAGGACTGTTAGCCTGGTTTAAAAACTTAATTTGATTTATGATACTTTATTTGGATCCAATACATCATATTTTAAAACTATGAGCGGGAACTTTTTAGACACTTATGTGCAATTTGAGGATTCATTAATCTAAATAGACATACATAATTCAGACTCATTTTCGAGAAAATAATTCTTACAGGCTTGAGTGTTGTTGGACAATATTTGAAAAATAAATATAAATTCTAAATATACTTTCCTACTCAACTGTTTGTTTTAAATTATATATATTTTATTGAAAAAGTAAGGCGGATAAGTTTAAAATTAATATTCCCCCCCCCCCCCGATTTGAATTAATTAAAGATATATTATATAAATAAATGAATAATTAAATTTAAAGAATAAACTTTTTAATACTATTATTTAACTGGAGTTTATTTATTTTTCTCATTGAATAATTTATGAGAAAAATACTTTAGATATAGAAAAATATGTTGCAATGCAAAAAATAGGAATAATAAAATTACACCTATATTATTCGTGCAAAATGTGAATGTTTGTTTGTTAAGAGCTTTTTTTTAGTCCACGGATAATATTTTCTTTCTGTGTAACTACTTGATCTATGAAAAACAATGTAGCAACGAGTGCGTCATATTTAAAAAAAGATATATATATATATTAATAAACATGATTATTTATACGTTTCCTGCTAAAAAGTTCATAGTTAAAAGAGTTTATATATTTTAATGAAAGAAGGAACTACTACAAACATTGTTGGTGTAAAAAGTTCTGTAGTATCTGTGCTTACAATTTGTTATAATTTTTTAGAACTTTAAATTAAATTTTTTTATAATTTTCTTTGAAATAATTAAGATTTTTAAATAAAAACTTAGGCCAAGATATATTATTGGAGAAAAGTTTGCTGCTCCCATGAGTGTGCTCGAGGGGTTTGACTGGAACTCCTTCCCGCCACTAAAAAATAACCTAAAAGAATTTTTGCTTTGTAAAAGAACTTTTTTTGGTCAGAATAAAAAAATTTACATCAACATTGGGGTTAGTTTTATTTTTTCCACAATTAATTTTCTTTAAAAAAAGGCAATTCCGGCAAATTAGCAGCAAAGGAAAAAATTAATTTTTGAAATTATTTCTCAAAAAATCTAATTTTTCATTTTTTTTTCCAAAAAGTTTAATTTTCTATAATTAACTATGGATTTTTTTTTTTCAAAGAAATGTTTTTTTTTTTTAATACCTGTGGATTTTTAAAATTTTATTTTTGAATTTTCTTTCCAAAAAGTATAATTTTCTGTGAATAGCTTTAAAATCTTATTTTCATATTTTTTTAATAAAAAATGTAAAAGCCATATTTTTAAGTTTGTACATAATATTTTAGAGCTGTTTTACTATTTGATATAAGAAATAACTATGTAGCAACGAGCAAAAAGCTTAGCATTTCATATTAGAAAATGAAATTGGGCTACATAATATCTTTATTATTCGAGCAAAGTGTGTTTGTAGTCGACGCTTAATAAGTCTGAGCAATACCAGGTGCTCCTTTTAGATTATTACCAGCGCCAATGAAGTGACGTGTTTTTCCCTCTGTTTCTTTGTAATACGCCAGAATTAGGGTGAAAATTACAGATCGAACTTGTTACTAGGATTATAATATGGTCAGAGTAGGAGGCCATTACATTTTGAGGGGGAAGGTATTACAAAATGCATAATCGACACGATACATCACTCAATTTGGTTTTAAGGGGAGGGTTTGCGCTCTACCTAGTGCTCATTCTATTTAATATTGGTTATAAAAACAACTGAATTTATATATACAAGGAAATATGGAGATGAAACGTTTGTTTCTATGATTGAAAGCAATATTTATAAATTTATGTATATATTTTTGTGTATACTTCTTCTTATGACATTTGTACAATATATGATAAAAAGACTGTCACATATATATGTAAATCTACTTAAGATATTTCTAGGCTTATATTTCATGGCTGAATAATCAGTTGGACTCTTTTGTTCCTCCTCATACATAGCACATACTCTTATTATGTACAAATAATCTAATGGAATATAAGATTTATTCACGTATAGGGTTTGCCATTAATCATTATATTCTTCTCTGAAGCCAGAATAACTTAATATGCCCTACTTAAATATTTGGAATTGTACCCGTACATTCTAGACGGTACAATCTTCATGTTACATGTTCAAAGATTATATACTTGTGAGATGGGGAAAAAAAGAATAACATATATATGTCTAATGCAATTACAACTTTCATGGTTATTTTTAATCCTAATTTTATATAACTAACAAACAAAAACAAATATATTTGTTGTTTTGTAGCAATTCATCATATATAGAGAGTTGTAAATTCAAGGCATTTACTGAAGTGCGAGATATTTTTTTGTTGGCAATCTGAATAGCTTCTTATTATATGTGGTTCTTGTACAATTTTCCCTCTTGAACAGTTTAATCTAATGAAATGTCAGAAAAGTAAGCTACTCTCCCCATTACCATGTCATTCTTTTTAATATTTGTATTGTTTTACCTATCGAAATTGCTTAAAATTTACGACTCTATGAAGATTGGGGAGAAGGATTTGTAAAAAAGTAATCAATTTCCCATTTTAGGCCAATAAAAAAATATTTTAACAACCAATTTGTTTTTATTATTTCAAAAGCTAAAAATGAAATTAATGTAGTTAGTTTGTAAAAAAAAACAGCCTGAAAATTAGTAAATATCGTGAAATACTCATGTATTAACATAATTCATTTCTAATATATTCATGCATTCCTCATTTTAAAACTCATAAGACCTTTTAAATGTGAATGTATTTGTTCTTGCACAAATATTGAATACATTATTTAAATCTGAAGTACTTGTTTTTTTTTCGCCTAATCTAAGTATACATATATGACTAAATATATATATTTGAACCTTGAATTTACAAATGATAATATTTAGAAATGACGATTATATAATAATAAGAGTATAGACCGATTCAGAAGGAATTGTAATGCTGATCTTTATTGTATTTCCCGACATACCATCAAAAAATGGAACAAACCAAAGTTTACCCAAAGTAACTGATAATCAGCCAATGTTGGCATTCACTTTTTGGACAGATTTTGACGCTATTATATATTATTAAACTTTCGAGAAATAATTTTTATAATGAATTTATTAGCGATCTTGTTGATATGAACATGATCAAAGAAATTGTTATTTTAGATTTTTTTTAATTATTTAAAATTAATTATAAACTTGATTCCTCAAATTCTTGGTCTCACATAAGATGGTCTTTATCCAAGTACAACTAATATTTGATGTTAAATATTGTCTCCATTAAAATACACTTTCTTTAGAATAAATCCTTTGATTGAAAAACTTTTGAAGCGAATAAATTACCAAACACTCTTAAAAGTTTAGCCATAATTTGAACACCAAAAAATTTCAAACATTTATTTAAAGAAAAAAAGTGTGTTGTATAAAGTTACTCAATAGGTCCCCTAGATGCCATATATATATGTAGTAACAATGATGAGAAATCCACATAATTTCCTGTTATAGCTAACCTTCAAACAGTATGTCTTATAATTTCATTGTATTGACATCGTTTGTTTAGAGGTTACAGTCGCTTTAGGGACCTTAGTTTTGTAATTTTCAAGACAATTGATATAAAAAAAATTCCATGTGTTGATTAAGTACTGTTTTTTTTAAAGGTAAAAAATACTATAGAAGTCAAACAGTGGCTTGATAACCATCATGAGGACTCGGAGCCAGGAAACCAGCTAGTATTGAATGGTATGCTCAATTTAAACAAAATCGTACATGCGCCGACAATGCTGAACACACTGTTCGTTAAAAATTTGTTTTAACACCAAAGTAATTTATGAAAAACATAAATAATTAAAGTTTAAGTTCCAATATTGATTTGAATATTAATCACTTTTAAGCATAGATTTCTCTAGATTAAGTTCAATCAAAAATGAATAATATCTTATAAAAGAATCAATTTATATGTTTCTTCAATAGATTTGAAAACAAATCAATATTGCTACTATGTGAGATATTGATATATATTTAATAGTTGGTTCAAACCTATAAGAAAAAAGTAAAAATACTGAAAAAATTCAAATTGAAAATTAACAATTACTAGATTTGGTACAAAAACAAACTAACTAACTACAGATTTGTTATCATCTGGTGAAGCAATACTAGAATTGAATAAGAAATTTAAAGATTATTTCAAGTGTAGACTAAATGTATTACGCATTAACAGAAGTATGTTTCTTTTGAGCAAGATATGCCAACTTTTTCTTCATTGAAAACTTTGAGAGAAACAATAAGCTGTTTGGCAAAGGTGTTTGTATATGTAGGAATGATACTTCTTTATTTCTTTCTAAAGATTTAAATAGTAATATAATTCAATTTAAGTGCATTTATCTTTGAACAGGTAAAATTAAAGGTAATTCAAATCTGTCTATTGTACTTTGCTATTCTCATTAATTAAATACAATAACTTAATATTAAATTCGGCATTATCATCTTTGTGGAATTTTAATTATTTAAACCTTTTAATAATAACGAAATAACTTTGCTAAGTATAGCGAAGCAACGTTTTGTAAAGCAAAGAATATATTTTAGGAGAAGGAGGAGATGGAACTCGTCTCAACCGATCCCATCCCAACTTCTTGAATAACTTTCAACGTAGGATGAAAAAATCATTGGATTTTGTATTTTATATTTCTATTTATGTATGTTTATTGTAAATTTGTGCTTCAAGAGTTAATGGATTTGATTGTATACATAGAAGCTCTTCTCTGCGATATCTATTACATTTATCCTGGTTCCTGGTATCCTGGTTTATCCAGTTCATGGTAGATACAAGAAAAAGTTGTAATGTTTTTCTTAACTCATCCATCGGTCCACGGATCGACTCCGAGTCCCCTCCCTCAGAATACTTTATAATGGACAAACTTACAGCCTCTTCTACATAATGAGACCTTTTATTTACTTTTTTGATCCTCCAAACTGCTAATTGTCCAAATATATCAAAAGAGTCGAGTTCCTTCTCTTAATACTCCAATAATATATTCCTCATAATATAATTTCCTTAATATGTTTTACCCTGAGATAATTGATTTTCAACTATCTCTGTCTTCAACTTTGAAATAGAAAGAGAAAGTATGATGTACGTGCAAACTTATACAATGTACCCGTTAAACACAGTTACTGAACAAGAAATGGATAGTTAAAATTCAAAAAATAATAATACTCAAGCACTATGACTAATTAAATTATTTTATTAATTTTTTTATACAAGTATTAACCCAAAAACTTTTTTTTAATTATACATGAATATATATATTTAGGTATGAATATTTCTTTGATGTCTATTTAATGATCAAATAATATTAAATGAAAGGGTTTTTTTTTTGGTTTTTTTAACTAAACGCTTTGAGACTTCCACCGTTTGTACTGACAGCCAATATCTGACTTTTTTGTCATAATTCATACTGATAAACGTCACAACGTATAAGAATGAACTAATTGATTTCGAAAGCTATGAAAAATGTATTCTATGTTATATAATCATTTTTGAAACCATATATCAGATTTTATCCTTGAGAATTTTGTCTTGAGGTTGACCCAATTTTGTTTTTTCTAGCTAAGGCTTCATTATTATTAAGTGTTGGTTTCGGAGATTAATAATTATGGTATTAAATAAAGACGTAGGTCTATCTTAAAAAATGGACTTTTTTGATTTCTTCTATTCTAACATACAAATATTTAGGTAGTAGAAAAAAGTCCTCGTAGGAAAAAAACACAGATACTCCTATCTGATGAAAAATAAACCTTAGGATAAAAAGGCATTTGACAAAAAATAAACAAATTTACTTATATATTTCGTCACTATTTTGAAATATATACTCAATCCTTTTTTAGCTTGTGTACTTCATTATTATTAAGTGTTGGATTTGAGTGTAGATACGACTAAAATAAACTCGACAATTTTATGAAAATTACTCAAACTCACTTCAAATATTATTAAGAAAATTTGACTTTACTTGAACTTCAATAATCAAAACTTGAACCTTTTGAGTAATGATTTGTCAGTTTTCTATAATCACTTGAACGAACAATAAAACTCCACAATCTTAAGACATATTTACTCTATCCGCAGCTGACATTTGTTTTTTTTAATGGAAATTATGAGATAAAGACAAAACAAAATAATTTTTTTGAACATTGAATCTAACTAAACAAACATTTTCCTATCTGTACGAAATAAAAACGAAACCAAATGTGACAAAGACGAGACAAAAAAATGAAAAGTTGATGCATTAAAAAGAAGAAACCACATTACACATTATGTGGAAAGTCTTAAAAACTTGAATCCGATAGAACTTGAAATTTTGAATTAATACAACATTATTATTTTTTCTTCTATGTTACAATATAAAAAATTAATAAATGATTTTTAGCTTGTGGTATTTTTTTCCTAGAAAATGAGGAATGCATTGTATTTGCGTTTTTTTCTCCACCTTATAATATTATTTGGTATGGATATCGACACGTTGATCATGTATGTAGTTACAAGTTTTGTTCAACCATATACTTTTGTTTAAATATATACGCATAACTACATATGTATATATATATATAGGTAAAATAAATTTATGATATTGACGTTGAATAACTATGTAAATTATAGAGTCAAATCATTAGCCAATCAAATTATATTTACAAAACAACATGACTTGATTTTATTAGTATACTTCAAAATGCCTTTCTAAAATTGATTGTGTTTCTTTAATTATAAGTATACAAATGTTATGCTTAGTTAATTATCTGATTACATTTTTTTTCTTCATAATGTCAATTAGGGTATTACTATGTATATTTGTGTATGACGTAGGTCAAGATCGGGGACAGTTGAAGCACTTATTGTTATTTCCTTAAAATTTGTTTGAAATTAACATTCCAAAATTTAACACAACATACACATATTTGAGTATTCTGTCCATGTTTTGTTTTTCTTTGCTACAGAAATACAAGATAAATCAAATTCTCTCTTTTTAGTTCGGAAAATTTACGTTTTCACATATTTATGTCCAAAACAATAAAAAAGTGAATAATAAAAGTGTATTTTTATTTATATTTTCAAATTGAAGTACTTTTGTAAATAAAATATACTTTCCCAAGTTGAATAATATTAAGTTACCGTTGGAATTGAACCTTTGGTGCAAAATCATATTTATCTCTTATTAAATATCTGAATTTGATTTTACCATCTTCATTACTTCATAATTTGAAATCTGTCTTGACCAATATAATCAAGTTAATGTCGTTTCTTAAAATTGGTATCTGAAAATTTTTGTTTAGCAACAGTAATTAAAAAAAAACAATAAAATCACTATCAAAATAGCTATTTCTGTACATTTTAATTAAAAAATCGAAGGTTTTGTGGTAGATAATAAGCTTTATTTGTACTTCTTAGATATAGGGTTTAAATCTGTTCAAACGTAGATTTATACAAAACTTCGAAAAGCAGTAAATCCTTTGAAATTATATACGATTTAGTTTTTTACTATTTTCGTAATCTGTTTCAAATAACAAATTTTTGTTATGTTTTACCTAACCTAAATATGTTGACCATTTTTACAGCCTATTTAAAAAATTCCCGTATTTTATCCAAAAATTGCATTTACAATATGTATGATTACATTTAATTGTCCTGTAGTCGAGGTCAGTCGTAACAGTTAAAAATGGAGTTCGAGTTATAAATTGAGAAAATTAAACTAGATAATATTTTTTGAGGAATGTATAACTAGACCTTTCAACTTTCCGTGCATTATTGATATCTATTTATGATAATCAAATAAACCGACTCACCTCCAAATCCCCGAGCCTACGAACTCGACAAACCAATTTTGTTGTAACTCCTTTCAGTGCTGATACATTTCGTGTTCGAGTTAAGTCAAAATATGGACCTTTTTCAGGGATACTAAAGTTCAAAAACAGTAAGGGATCCACAACGTCATCAACTTCATCTAAAAACAATCCAGTAGGGGGCTCACTCACTTGATTCGCATTCAAACGCCAACCATTCTTACTATGTATCTTAATGGCGGATATAGCTGACAAGGGCTCCTCCAGGCTCACTCCTCCTATAAAGACAAACAAACAAAAGGAATATGAATCAATTTTCTTAGTAATGAATTGAAGTTTTATTTACAATACATATGTACATAGTTATAAAAAAGAAATTATTGATCGTTTTACAACTCTAAAAGTTAATTAAATCTATTTTATTATTGATTGAAAAAAATTAAACTAATATAGAAATAAGTTTCGCAAAAAGAAGTTTCTGTAATTAATTCTTTTAGGGTAAAGTATACCTAATGTAGATAGGTGTTTAGGATTTTATTTTGATCAAATGTGTATAAGTTTTTTTAAAAGACTTGACACGTCTAGAAAGTACTATGTAATTCCCCCAATCTTCTCAATTTTATGTTTTAATACAGTCATAGTGTATTTGAATGAGACAAATAATTAAGTATACATTGTCCTCAAAATTGAGACCTGTTGTGATATAGTAATGTAATTATTATCATCTACAGGGTTGATCTTATTTAATGGTACACATTCTATTTTTTTCAAAAATAAAATTTAAAGAGAGGTTTTGTGAAGACATTTATTTAACAAAAACATCTGAAAATAATGTTGGGCCCAAGGTAGCACTTTCTTATCCAAAGTTTCGATGTAAGCATCTGCATTGAGACATTGTACTTCCTCTCCACAAAAATGAGAGAACAGACTCGACAACGCCCAAGACCATTGTTCCGGATGGATTTTGTGTTCTGAAGACAGATTTTACTGAAGCTGAGAATTTGTCTGGATGTTCGGTTGTGATGTAACAACTTCCCACACAGCCAATGTTGTACAAGCCTGGATGGAAAAGAATATGGAGTTTTGGGCCAAGAACTTCTGGCCCTCAGAGTGCCAACACCAATCCTTTGGATTACTCTATCTTTTGGCAAGTCGAGTCCAAGGCCTGCAGATTACGCCACAGCAATGTTACCGACCTGAATTCCTCCGTAGAGAAGGAGTGGCAGCTCATGAGAAGGGGACTACATTGCCAGTGTGCTCCTCCACCTTACGTGACCACTTGAATGTCGTCATTGAGTGCAATGGATATCAAATTCATAATTGATATCTGTCCTTGTGTGCTTAATAAAATTACATACCAACATGCAGCGAGAATAATTTTTAAAGTTTTACGATCTTTATTTTTTGTTTTATATGAAGAAGAAGAGTTAGAATTAATTTTAATTTCTTAATATCCCTGCAATGCCGGGAAAACGTTCTCCAGTAGATTTAAAATCAGTCTCATTCTTGTTATCAGTCTTTGAAAAACGTTATAGAACGCCCTCAACCAGGCATTATTTCGCTAATATTGTATCAAATTACCTCAGTTTACCAATTGAATTAGTTTAGTTAGTCTAACTTTAAGCATTTTTCAATGAACGAGAATAGTTTGTCATTATTCTTAATTTAAGCTTAACTAAAGTATTTATTGTTTATATAAAAATTAGTTAAGATTGTTGGATGATGATGTCATTTAGCAAATATTGTTTAATCGGACGGATTTTGTTTCTGATTGGCTGCATCCTTAAGAGTTAGGGCGGGAACGGACTGTAAATTTTGGTATCAAAACATCTCCAAAAAAATGCAGATTACTGTGCTTTGATACTTTCTTTTTGACTTTGAATATACATATGTTTGTTTCTCACATATGGAGTATGTCAACATAAAAATTATATCGAACAAAAGCCAAGAAAAGGTGAAAATCCAATTAAATATTTTACTTAATATATATACAACCTAATATCCAATAGATATATTGGAGTCAATTATAGGACTTTTTTTCAAATTGTTGGGCTGCGCTTATATACCCAAGAATTTCAGC
This sequence comes from Lepeophtheirus salmonis, assembly GCF_016086655.4. NCBI lineage: Eukaryota > Metazoa > Arthropoda > Copepoda > Siphonostomatoida > Caligidae > Lepeophtheirus > Lepeophtheirus salmonis. Next base: position 42,134,270 of record NC_052134.2, read on the forward strand.
TATAGTTTAAAAACTTTATCAATTTCTCAATCTTATATCGCATCAATCCATTTTGACGATTTTAAGTGTAATTTGCAGCGCTTTCAAAGGTTAATGAGATTTAATTTGTTAATAAAAATTGAAAATTATTATTTTGGCTTGTTTTTGTTTTGACGGGCCACATATGTATATTTCTAGTATAAGAAAATGAAAAATTCACATATTATCATCATCCATATACCAAGTATAAATAAAATTAATATTGATTCCTCAACTGTTGATCTAGAAGTCGATATAAGCCGAATTGTAAACACAACGTTAATTTTTGCTATGTGATCGGTTGCAAAGCTCTATTGTTAAAGTTTTGTGAGATATGAGAATATGATTTGAATCAAGTTTTTGTTTTTTTTAGAAAATAACGATTAATTTTTTGATTAATTGATGCAAAAATATATAAGGTCAATTATATGGCTATTCATTGCGGTACACTACTGTGCTGCAGTCTACTTTGATAAAAAAACCTGGTCCCTAGTATGGATGAGGAATGTCAAGGGTTGCTGGCTGGACTCTGTTCGTAAACTGCTGAAATTGGAACCCATTGACTTATGTTCCATATATTAGGGTCATTCAAAAATTCCGTGAAAAGTCCAATAGATGTAACTACTAGCGTTTATTGATGTTATGTTTTGTTAGTATCCTCTCTTGGAAGAACACACACCAACTTTCAGCTCTTCCAAGAAATGCTACTAACTATACATAACTTTCCCTGATGCCGATTCCAAATCTTTAATATTTTAAATAATATTAAAAAAAATATGGTTATTCACAGAAAATTAAATTTTTTGAAAAAAAAAAAATTAAATGAAATTTCAAATATTACATTTTTTAGTAAAAAGCAAATATTCCTTAATTGGGAGGGGGGAGGCTATTTTTTTCATAACTTAAAAAGTAATAAATAGTTAAATATCAGTAATAAATAAGAATTTTAATCGAAAAATTAAACATAATTTTCCCGATGCTGATCCAATTTTCAGACATAACACCCGATTTGTCGATTCTTGATTCCGATTAATAGTCACATCACTAATTTATTTCCTTCAATATTAGAGGAATTATACCCCATCATTCATTTAAGTATTTTTTTTTCCTTTTTTTAATAAATAAGAAGTATTGCATTATTTGGAGTTACTTTTTAGTGATTCTAAAGATATGAATACTTTATAATCATTTACTTAGTTTTATGATTTATCTTCTTTTATTTTTTTAAATGCCATCTTTGTATATTTCTTATTTTATCTGACTTATAATCCATAAAATTAGTTATTTCATCAGAAAGATATAAAAATATTAAATTCAATGCCATTATAAATTTCAAAAAATAGTTGAAAAACATTCAAAATGTTATCCGATACAAATACATTGATCAATGATATCTTATAAGAATAAATCCCTTTAAAAATGGTAATTCTAAAACTTTTTCTTTGTTGCAAAGTTGAAAAACACCAGAAAAGTATTCACGTTAGGGTTTTAAGGATAGTTAATTTACTACCTATTTTAAAAAGAAAACATAAATATTACACTCAAACACTCGTGAAGGATCCAAAATATCATATTATATAAATATGTAGTATGTCCAATTTGAGAATAAAATCTTGATAACAAAAATTATATCTTTCATCTTAATTTGTCTTTTATTATTTCACATTAAATATATATATGTATGTGTAATTCTTGTTCAGAATAACTGAAAATGACATAATTTATAACCATTTAGCAAGTATTTTTCTATAAATTTTATATCTACATACACATATAAATAGACAAAGTGCTATATTTTGCTCCAAAAAAAAACGATCTGTTATGGATATCAAATGATTTATTATTCAATTTTCTTGCTTGAATGTAATTGCAAAGAAAAAAATTATAGTGCAACAAAATGCACTCTGAAAGTATATGAAAAGGGACTTAGAAAAATTATTTAAAAAGATAATTTGTATTTAAATATTTTATCACTGCAGATAAACATGACTAAATTTACAAGTAAAATATATTTACATCTTTCCAAATACACTAACCCATCAACCAATGGCTAAATATAACTGATTTAAAGGCCACGAGGGTATATTTACATTGGTAAATCATATCAAATCTATGTATGAGTATATGAACTCTCAATATGTGTATATAATATTCCATTTCACACTTGAGTAATTATCTTCTTATTTTGATAGGTATTGTCTTTTATCTTCTGTATTATTTTACAAATGCGATTTTTTTTTTGTCCTTCTTTGTAAAGTATATATAAAATACAAACTTCTAAAGTACTCATGCAAAGAAAATGCAAATTAATAATAATTCCTTTTTTCTAGCCTACAAAATACTTTAAATACCTTACGTAAAATTCGTGTTTTTTTTTTTTTTTTTTTTTGTTTTTTTGCATACAATATATTCTTACATATACATTAGAGCGGTTTGTGTTTCAACTTTTTTCGAATTTTGATTACAGTTAGTTTGGAAAGGTTAAAAAATAACCTATGGAAAATTTCATTGCCCAATAATGCCATCTTTAGGTAGCACATCTTCTTCAAAGTTTGAAAGGAGAAAAAGGTTCTTTATTTCGCCCGTAAAGATTAAAATCAGCCTTAATTAATATTTGGATATATTGATTATGCCACCTAAAGATGGTGTTGTAGGCAGTGAAATATTTCATAGATAATTTCTATATAATATCACAACTTTCCACATTAGCCATAAAATTCAAAAAAGTTGAAAAACGAACCGCCCTAATATATCTACGTATATGTAGACATAACAAACACATTGTGTACTACAAAAAAGAAAGCTTTGATGAATGAATGTATCAACATTAAATTCCTGATTCCCTCAACTTCCCTTAATTCTTCCAAATTTTATAATAATTCCTACTAATAAAAATAACCAATACAGGGTGGCCGCAGGAAATGGGCCGGAGGGGCTGTAGCACCCCCCAATTGAGGAATTTTTGCTTTTAAATAGAAAATATAATTTTTTTTTCAAAAGAAATGATTCCTTGTGAAAAGCTATTAATTTTTTATAAAAATTAATATTTGTAAAAAAAATTTAATTTATTGTGAATAGCTATACATTTTACATACTTGGTATTTACATGTAACTTAGAGCACATCAATACATCAACACGTTAATAAAATAGGCTGATAATTACAGAGTTGGGCAAGTTAATGCAACTTAACTTAGCCAAGTAAATCAGTTTAGTTAATTAACTTTTAACTTAACAAGTAAAACCAACGTTATTTTAACAGTAACTTAATTAGTTTATTTTTTAAACTGCATTATCTTAACTTTAACTCAACTTAATTAGTTAAAGTTAAATTTATTTTTTTATTCTCTGTTAAAATACTAAAAAAACTTTCTTGAAATAGTTCTCGGATTATTTAGTTAAATTGTGTGTCAACGCTATCTGTTTTATCAAACTTTGGAACTGAGTCATTCCACACAAAATTGTTTTTATATTATTTCCACAATATTTTATAATTTTACATATATTTTAAAATTACATAATTTATCTTGCATTTCTTTTTCACTTCGAAACAGAAGTTGTTGGGAGTTTGATTCTATAATCTATAATATTGAATCTCTTTTCTTGATTGTCCAATTGGAAGAAGAGAAAATCCCTGCCATGGAGACCGACAAAATAATATTTATTATAAAGCCCTGATAAATTTATGGATGGACTAACTTAAGTAGTTATTTTTTAATATGGAAATGAATTTTAACTTAACCAAGTTTGGGTAAGTTAATTTAACTTAAATTTCTTTAAAGTTAATTAACCTAAAATTAACTATTTACAAAAATTAAACTCCAAATTAACTTTAACTTGACTAATTAATTTTGATAGGAAAATACATTAACTGTACTCAAATAGTTATTAAAAAATAAAGTAATAATTAACTTTAACTTAGCCAGTTAAAAAGATAAGTGAACTTACCCATTAATGGATAATTTTAGATACTTTGAGAATATTCTGTAATTGGTAAACGTCTGCTGATTATTACCGCTATTTCAAGAAAGATCAAACATTTCTATAAATTACTTAACACTTGAACCCCTAGAGAAATAAATATCTAGATTCAACAATTTGGGAAATATTTTGATCTAAATTTCAGTTGTTAACAAACATGGATCTAGTATAGAATATATTGGAAGAAAGAGAAGAATTGGAAAAGAGAAGATAGTCACAGTATTAGCGAGTTAATTATTCCAATATAAAGTTGTTGTTGTTGTTTTTTCCTTTCAGGATATTTTTTGATTAATTATTAATCAATTCAATTAACTGAGCTGATTTAAAAAACCAAATGAGTTGGGTTATTGTTGAATAGTCCACACTTATTTTTCAAATCAAGTATATCCTTCCTTACCTAATCTATTTTTATAGCACTGAGTGGTCCATCCAACTCTTAACACATTTAATTTTATACTTCCTCCAGGATATAATTTACTAATTAGCAATAGAATTTCAACAAAATTAATACTATAAGTAGATGTATGTCTGAGCTCTCCTTATCATTAATGTAGCTGCCCTTAGCGGCAATGATGGCTTCCAGGCGTGAAAAGGCCTGGCACTCGCTGTAGACGTATTCTTCTGGCATACCTTCCCAGTACTAACTAACAGTGGCTTTGAGGGCCTCAGTGTTTGGATAACGTACACTGCAGGCCTTCCCCTCGACATGTACACAAAATGTGTAGTTGAGGGGGGTGTAGTCATGGGTGTAGGGATCCCAAAAGATCAAAAAAGAGTTCAAAAGAATCTTGCAACGGCGGAGATGGGTTTCTTTTATTACAGGTGTCAAAAGGACCTTTCCGCCCTCAAAAAGCTCTTTCAACCCATATTTTGATAGCTCTCTGGACAGTCTGGTCGAGATCCCTTCCATTGGCCCTCCTAGTTTTTCACAAGCCTTGATACTTGGGTACACAGATTGGAAACTCTTGATAATTTTATGTTGGCAGCTTGGACCAAATTAGGTGGTGGTCAAGGCTAGATGTGGGCTACGTTGAGGGAGGGTGGAAGTCAGTCATATTGTTGCTGCAAAAGTTTTGGTTCTTCACACCTTTCAACACTATTTCCATCCTTAATGAACTTTTTGATGTTGTGGGCAGTCCGAATAGATATGCAAATGGTCCCTGGAGCCTTCTCAGCACTTACAACGGCGCAGAAAAGATTGCACTCACGTTGCCTTTTTGCTGTTGCTCCGACATATTTTTACACTTAGAGGCATGCGATGGAAGCTAAACGTGGTTATATTTTTTTCATTTATCATTTGGAAACCTGGTAATTAAAAATAACGGGGATAAAATCGTAATTAAATGTTACTGTAACTTTTGGGTCCCAAATCTGTATGTATTTCTTTCTTTATGCTTGAAACCCCCAAACGCAAAAGTTTCTTTTTTCACTTACCCTAAGCTATATATTATTTTTAATCTTGTTAATTGAAAATATATACAATAATTATATATTTTTTATAACTTACATGATTTGTTAAATAGTATTTCTTCATTTATAGCTTAAAAAATCTAACTAGGTAGTATCATGAAAACCTTGGCATGACCACAATAAAATAAAACATTTTTGTAATTTCCCTATGCAAAAATAAATAGACAGAGAACAGTCTCTTGTAAACATTGTGGGATTTAATTTCTTAAAATTTGGGAGATAAACTGTCTTTAATTTATTTTTTTAGTCATCCGACAAAATTAGTCCCATTAACTTTAACATAATTAAATTAGATTCTGGACTACCCCCATGTATACTAAACTAATAAATAATCGCTCAAAATCTCAAAAAAATCTTTGATAATAATTATGTGATGTTCAGTTATAAATACTTTTTAATAATGGTTCTAACAAATCATTAGAATGAAAGAGTTATCAACAAAAGACTATCTTTTATATTAATTACTCATAACATGTGTTACATGATTGTTTTAATTCAATGTTCTCTTCAATTTCATAACTTTTTTAATTGAAAAAATAAGTCTTAGTTATTGTTTAGAGTATTCCTTATCTAATTTGAACTTATTTCAAATTTTAAAAGTGTAGCACAACAGCCAAATCGAAATATTAAGTGAATATTTTTGATAATCAAAAATATTGCAAATATATATTTTTTTACAACGGTTTATCGATATTTTTAAAGATTTTTTTTCAACATTTTTAATGTGAATAAAAGTGATTTTTATGAGAACAATAACTTTTTAAAGGGTAATTGCATTTATTATTTGTACATTTTATATCCGTTGTCATATGCTTATATATTGATCAACAAAAAAAATGTGCATGCAGAAATTATTCAGCAATAAATTTGCTGTTCAGTAAGCTTTTATGACTTTAATACGAGTAACAAATACCTCTCACAAAATAAGTAAATAAAAACCCCGTCTATTACTCTATGTTTACTGCCTGAATAAAACAAAGCTTTTTATGCATGTTTTTTCAAATATATTCAATATTTCCTTCATTGAAATATGTACAAACAATATTTTGAAATTTCTATCTACGCGGCATCAATTTAAGCATATAATATGTAATTTGAGACACCCTTCTTTGTTTTAATTTATTTTAATAGTTCCGCATGATATTTTTTTTAATTAAGTCAAATATAAACAATAATCATTGCACTTACACTGAAATGAACCAAAATGTCAGTAAAAGAATCTGGCAAATGACTGGGTGTAATAAAAAAATACTCTGTAGAGTTGTGGAGCGTTAAGGATCAAATAAGATAAGGAGATTAAATGAAATAATATTTAGACTTCAAGCTTCTAAGTTGGAATGTAATTATTAATAAAAGTAATCTATTATTATATTTTACAAAAAAATTATTGAATTTTAAAAAAATAATATAATCATAACGACAATTATCATTATATAATTACAACTCTCTTTCCTATTAAAACAATGAAATTTATTCATACAATAAAAGATACTTTATTAATCTAAAGACATAATATAATTATATTGCTTAAAAGTAAAACATCAATTGGAAAAATATTACCTGACACTTTTTTCAACTTGAATATTGTTATACACATGAATATAATCAAATAATAGGTGTATCCTTTCAGGAACATAGAGCTTAAGACAGGAAACACTTTTAACTGTTGGTATTGAGAAAAAGGACTCTCTGAGATTCTAAATTTCTATTATGAATAAACAAGAAATCATTTATTTTTTTTAGTACAAGATTTGAAATTCCCTTAAAAATATATTTTTTTAACTATACTTTTGTAAATGTGTAGCTGGGAAGCGGTAAAGTTAGAACAAGACCTCTTTTGTGAAACTTGTAGCTTTTTGGTTAATGACATTACGCCCTTTTGATAACAGCATTTATTTTTTACATGTAAGTTAAGCATAAATTTTGACCAAACATTTGCAGTTATAAGTTAAACTTATATAACTAATAGAGATTTACATATATATCAACATTTTTTACAATCATATCATTTAAAAAAATGTTAAAAAAATTTATTAATAAATTGTCAACAAAGTTTGTTCATAAGATTTTTAGGTGATCCTTCATTAATAAGAGAAAAAGCAGTCTACAGAATTTTAAAAAAAACCAACATCAGTTTGTTGAAGTCTAGTAAGCTTAATAATATATTTTTGTGTGATGATTATTTTTTTCTGTTGAGGCCAAATTGCATTCCCAAAAAGATTAGATTTTGGAAAAGAAGTGATCTGATTCACTTAGTAGGATATACTAAAGCAAAAACAAGAATCAATGACGGTATATTATACCATTAGCCTGTTCGGTAAGGCGGCTCCTTATCTTTGTGCCCTCAGAGGGGATTTTTATTTTTTTAAATTGTTTTTTGTTAACAGTTGTAGATTTTTGAATTAATTCCTAAAAAATTTATATTTGAAATTTAATTTTTCAAATTATTTCCAAAAAATTATAATCTTTCAAATTTCTTTTTTAAAAATTTCGAAAAACAATCCCCCACCCCCCTTAAAAGGAAATATATATATATACATATAATCCTATGGACGCCCCTGCCAGACTCCATGTTATTGTATTTGAAACTAGATTTTTTAAAAGTACAATGTACTATTTAGAACCTAAGAGAAAAGTAAAAAAAAGGTTTTTAATGACACATTTTTGAAATAATCAACTCAAATCTTACATATCATCATAAAATTTGTAATACAAGTCTTGAAACATCATTAAAAATTGGAAAAAATTATGAACTTGCCAGTCAAAAATATATATTTATATAAAACATAATTTCAAGAACTATCTATGATCTGTAAAAGAAGAAAACATTCAAATATAATATTTTTAAATATCTTTATATATTTATTTTATATTCACATTTTTAATCATACGACTACACATAATACGGACTATTTATCCTACTAGCTTTTATTCTGATTTTTAGATTACATAAATTTATAAAACCTTCTCTTTTTCAGTGAAGGTTTAATAAAAATTAGTCTTTTACTTACCATTAGTTGACATCTGAAGAATCATGATAAACAATATATGATTGAGCAGTTTAATCATTTTTATTTCGGCGATATTTTAGTAATTCATGACTTTCTTTTGTAAATGATATTACCTAAAAAAATAAAAAAATATATATTCACATATATTTGAAATACAATTTTTAAAAATGAACATTTAATTGATTCACAATTTCTCTAAGTAATATATTATTGTAACCAATGCATTCCTGCACGGATATTGTAAGTATGTATATTTTATTTTGTAAATAAATTGAATAGTTCATGTTGCAATAACTTAAATTGATTATCGCTATTCTTCAAAATCTACATTAGAACACTAAATGATATTTATTTTTTAGATGATTTAATATTTAACTATCGACTAAATAAGTAATTTTACCCTGAAAATAAAAAGAATATGGAATGATGTAGCCCAATGGATAGCATACTTGGGGAAAATATTCTCTTGAACTCAATATGCATTGGTTGACGTCTTGTTTTTCCTAGAGAAGGAAATATACTTTATGTATATGGACTTTAAAAAACAATTTCTAGGTCAGATGGAGTAAATTTAATGCTAAGACATGGGCAAAAAGTCCCGGCCTTAACAAAGAAAACACGTTTTATTTTCGTTCAAAATTAGCTCGTATTGTTTTATTTTTTAAATAAAAAAAGTGGACTCACACTTAGCAGAATAACTCAACAACTAAACGACATGATATTTTAACAGCTCTCTTTTGAAAGTTGGTTCTGACAGAAAAATGAGAAGAATGTAAAAAAGCGCCATCTATTTGTGAAGCCTGGGACATTTCAACCCGTGTGTTATAATGTTGGCTTATACTAAATGAGTGCAACTACGTCTCACAATTAAGCAAACATTTTACAAAATGCAGATTTATTTTTCAAGACCAAAGATCAATATAAATATATAGAGATCAATCTTTTGCATAATTCAGAGGCCATATAATTTTAAATGGAGAATGTAATTTTGTAAAATAAATATCCTCACGAAACCTCTCGTTTAAATTTTACTTTTGAAAAATTGAAAATAATAAAATGTATACCACTAGATAAGATCAACCCTCTATATGCAATACGGCATACCATAATAAAAAGTGATTTCCCTACATTTGAATGGATATAACTTCTAAATTTATTCAGAAGAAAAAGTTGAGCTGAATAGATTTAACCAATAGATAAAGTCCAATAATTACCACATAACGAAAAATTGGTGTCTAACTAAATTTACTTTTTAAATGACTTTTACTATAACTTTAGTTAACAATATGCATAATTGTTATTCATTTCAACTAACTTTCAAAGAATGACTTAACTCATTTTTTGAATTATAACTCCAAAGTTTCCATTCAGTTTTTAGGCATATGACATAAGTACAGCAACACTCTCATTGAGTTCTGAGTCGCCTTAGTTCTATATTTGGATATAGTATAGTTTTTTTCATGTTTATGCCTTTCTATAAAACTCACCATTTACAATCATATCTTAAACAGTAGCTATGGAATATTGGCTCCACAAAGTGACACTCGCTTTTTGCCTGGGACAGTTTAATATATTTCCAGAATAAATTAAGTGGACTATTCGAAGTATTGATGTATTTGTGATTATTCCAAGATTGAATACGCATATGCAAGACAAAGTTGGATTTTATTTAAAATCCGTATAAAGGTGTTTATATCGAATGGATAATAATTATATAAATAACTAGCATTAATGATTTGCTTTTTATGACGATTAATTAGTTAATAACACCAAATAAACGTTTGTTACATGTATTTATTGTACCCAACTCTGTTTTTAATATATTTCCCACAATCGGGAACGATAGGAAATATACATACATGATATTAATTTGTTCATAATGAATAATTGTACATTTTGATTACTACAACATGTGTTATTATGCGTCAAGGCTTTTGTAGTTTTGATATATAATGGCTCATTAAATATGAAAGGTACACATACTAATGAAATGTGAAGGGAGAATAAAATCATGTTCCTATGAAGTAAAAGGTATTTGGTTACATGTATAGAACTATACTGTATATCTACTCTTATTGTTTGATATACTGGACCTATAGTGGTACAGGATAAATGGCACATTTAAAATGATACTACAATAAAAAAATAAAATTAAGGTGTGGCCAAAAACACCACACCGAAAATTACTTGTTACTATTAATCTTTATTGAATCCAGTTTAACTTTCATTTTCTTTCTGCTATTTTTCAAAATAAACCTATAAGATAACTTTAAAATTGAAACCTCTCAATCCCTTTCCAAAAGAAAATATTGTTTAAAAGAGAAATTTTCAAACTATTAGTGGCCAATTTTTTCAGCAAATACTCTCCAGATATGTGGAAATAAGACAAGCTGGGCAATAATTGAATCAGTTCATTTTCAGAAATTTAATTCCCTCCCAAATATAAGTATTAAAGAATAATCATAACAGCTTTAGATAATAAACCATAGTTCAGATTACCAACTAGAAAAAATATCCCAACAATTTAGGTCATATTTTCTACAACTCTCTAAAAAACATGTACATAGTGCATTTTTCTTAACGAATATTATATGGGATATTAATTCATTTTTGAATCAATGCGCCGAGTTTATGCATATATAACCTATTTTATATAAAGAGACTGAGTTTGCCATAAAGTAATTGCATTTGTAATTCATATAAAATCCAATTATAATTGTTTAACACGCGATCCAATTCTCATAATTTGATATTATATCTAAAAATTCATTATACATATTATGAACGTTAGTCTATTAAACATACAGTAGAAAAAATGTTTACTAATTTATGAGTCAACGAAGATTATTTTCTAGAGACAATATTGTACAAATAACTTTAGTAGTTACAAGCACTTATTTTACGATTATCTCCCTCTTAGAAAAGGAAAAAAATATATATCTAAAATATAATATCTATGTACAGTAGGCTGTCCCTTTTTTTAGTTAATAAATTTATCCTCCAGTATAGAGACTTTTTTTTCTAAGAGTAATCAAAAACTGACCTTGGTAAAGTTTCAGACCTATTATGCCATTTTAGAAGGAAAAAATGGTATTTTTGGGTAAAAATTGACCATTTTTAAGCCTGTTGTATCGTTCCAACTATAGCGTTAAAAAAATTGTACTTTTTATACTTTTATTATTCAATTTATTAGTTAAAAATATTGAACATCTCGTTTTTAATAATTTCAGGGTTTAAATATAACTTCAACTAGGGTGCAAGTACGTTTTTAGGCCCCTTAAATAAATAAAAAATGTTAACACTACTTTTAACAAATAAATGAAATAATAAAAAACTTAAAAAGTACATTTTGTTACTGAGAAATTCATATTAGGAGCAGTATAAGAGTCCTAAAAACGACCAACTTTTACCCCAAAATGTCTTGAGAGACGTTTAAACATGGGCAAAGTCATTTATTTGATTGTCTCCATAAGAAAAGATCGATGTGTAGGAGGAGAAACATCTAATGCAGAAAACGGGACAGTATAATGTACACATGTACATAAGTATTAGAAAATTGGGACTCAAATGGAGCTATTACATATATGATTATCATTATTGGATAATGGTATTGAATTAAATGAATTTATTGAAAATAAGAGTCAAAAAAGTTTATTTAAAATTAGTCAAAGTAACTTAATATTAAGTAAGTACATAACAAAGTAATTTACGAAAAATGGAAAGGAAAATTGTTATGTCATCACAAATAAAATGGTTCATGAATTGTGTGGAGAGTATTCAAAATCTGACTAAGGGGGAAATATATAATTATTATTTCTCAATGATAATATATATTCATTCAGAATGAATCCAATTACATTTCCCCCATTCTTTAAAATATGTGTGCCTTTTTCAGTATATCAGGGGTGTTTTCAAATAAATTACAATTTTAATCATACTAGAAGGAATTTAAGAGGGACCCATCAAATTAAAATAACTAGTAGTTTTGATCCTCTCGACTTAGCCAAATACCTCTATGTCTATTTTTTAATTTTTGCATGAAAGATTAGTTAGTAAATGCAACTGACATTTGGTATTCACAATTTCATCCATATAAGACAATTACAATGGGATTTACTTTTATTTTTGGTACATCAAAAAAATTTCCAACAACTATAAATACTAGCTTAAGTTAAAGTTATTATTTTAAAAATTATTTCTATCATTAAAAAAGGTCATTTTTTGGTAACCTTCCAACAAATGCATATTTACTTATTTTTCTTGCTTTAATCATAATGATATTTTTTATTTCACATTTTATAAGTCATCTAATAAAAATATTTAGTTTATAGTAAAAAAAATATTCTGGAAAAGGAAAAGCAATACATAACTAAAAATTTAATTACTAAAAAAAATCAATTGCTAATTCCACCTTCTTGATTAAATGATATTTGAAAGATGATAAAATTATCTTATATAATAAAAATAGTCTTATAGGGCAGGAGAAGTGGATTTAGGGTTATATTTTTCACTATTTACCATAAATTTTTTTATGTTCCTATAATTGGTCAGATGAAGTTACACTGATTAAGTATAAGTAAACACAATAGTATTACAATTACTCCATCTGACCTAGGGAAAGGTTTTTGAAGTTCATATACATTTTATATATTTTTTCTCCAGGAACGACCTCGTATCAAACCTGCACACATTGGGTTCAAGAAGATAATTACTCCCGAGTGCGTTGAGGACAACTATTTAAATAGAAAAAAATTCTTAAAAATCCATTGATAATTAAAGAAATTTTGAAGAAGAAGGAAATTGTACAGAACTGAAATTTTTTAGTTATTAAAAAATTGTCAAATGACGCACAACTATTATTTATCTTTGGAATCACTGTTTCCTCCCGTCTGCTTCTACAATTTCAACTTTTCTTCTATGCGTCATATTTAAGCTCATCCTTAAATAAATACTCACAGCTCAACTTTCGATAGGACTGATTTAAAAGTGAGGTTTTGTGATATTCTAATAATCATTTACAATTATTTTTATTTATAAATATTGGCTGTATCTTCAAAGACGACAAAATGAAAGTCAAAGAAATATTGTGTTGGAAATTTTCGTGCGCCAGAAGACTCCAACTGAGATTGCCAATGACCTGAGGATCCGTCAAACGGTGGTTTATGGCATAAAAAACGATCTGAAACCCAAAAAACAGCCACCAGAATGTCTTGTCAAGTTCAAAAACGAACAGTTAGAACAAAGGCCCTCATAATGCGGCCAAAAACGGGATTGATAGAAATCCAGTGAGGACGATTCGTGGTATGGCTAAGAAGATGAATCTATGCCAGGTTACGCTCCAAAAGATCATTAAAAATGACTTGAGAGCAAAATCAAGAGCAAAAAGGAAGAAAAATCTTATTATGACACCAACAAAGGAGAGGAAGTTGTTCAGAGCCAAGCTTCTTTTGAATGTGCCCAATATTATGTGGCCTTGCAGTTCCCCCCGATCTTAATCCTTTGGATTATGCCATCTAGGCTAAGGTCGAAGTCGAGGGTATGTGAGATCTTTGAAGTATGTCATCAAGGCTAAATAGGCTAACTAGTCAGAAGACTTCCTCCGTAAGGTTTTTGCAGCCTTCAGAAAGAGAGTGGAGGTCGTCATTGATGATGAGGGAGGAAGGTCATATTCAATAAAAAATGTAGATTTCAGTTATAATACAATGAAAATCGAATAAACTTTATCCTCACTGTCTTTACGAACTAGTTTTTGATAAAGTTTGAAAAAAAATCTTAAGCCTAAACATAATAATACGAGTATATTATTCTAAAAGAAATATGGAGTTATTTAAGCCATGCTTCAAAAGTTTTAAATCTTCCTTTTATCCCTTTTTCTTACATGCATTGTACGTAGAACTTACGAATTTTTCACCTCATAAACTTTATTATCAATTTCTCTTCATATCATTAAATTTTACAAACATACGTTGCAAGTATTTATACAATTTAATATTTTGAAATGATTATTCAACTTATTAAAAATATTATGTTGTATATTTTTGGAAATGTATTTTATGTATAATAGTATACACATATAATATGAATGTATACAATATATGTATGAAATATACAAAAATACGTACGACTACATTTATTTGGAGAAACATATTATGGTTGTACTTCTACAGATAATTTCATATGCACAAAAATAATTATTAGTCTATATTAAATGTGCTATGTTCCTACGTAGAAGGAAAGTTTATTCTATGTAATTGAAGAGTAGTACATCTATTAAATTTCTAATAATACCTGCATATACGGAGTGGGGCCCACAGCTTGCAGTAGCATTTAATTGGATGTCATCATGAAAGCTTGATATGTCATAGAAACGGTCTTCATCGTTAAGAGCAATCAATCTGTTTTCTGGTGTCTTTATGGCGTTATTATTTGTTTTCACGCGGTTAGAACCACATATATTTTACTTAATTTATATAATTATAACAATCCAACAACACATTTATCATATTCGTAGTTGTTAAAATAAATTATCTCACAAAGTTTTTATAGTTCCATTCAAATTTATATAAAATAGTCTGTTATTTGGTAATGATGAAATTAATTTATTCCCTTTCTGGGCTGGTATAAATAGAAAAGAAACTCTTTAATCTAAATAATCTTTTATGTTTCCCATATATTACTAGGGTCAAATGATCCCAAATTTTGTATGGTCTCTAGTTCCCTTCTGCAGAAAAAAAAACCAGATCTTCTCTTGATAAGTCTTGCCATAAATAAGAGAAAAAGTGCTGCTAATTACTCCATACTTGAAACAGTGAAGAGAGAAATCCATTAAACTACCCCCAGACTACTCAATAGCTGTGTAGCCGTGATCTTCATGTCCTCTCCTGCAATCTTTCTATCTATCTGGCCCAAAAATACCAACATACTAAAATTTTCCACCAAAACATTTCTCCAGCATCTATTTTCAAATCCACTAATAAAACGAAATTAACTGTTTCGACGTCCATATTCTCTTTTATATACATATATATATATTCCTCCGCGCACAAAATCTCTCCCTCTCAACTATTCACTAAGATTAAAATTTGATATGTCATTATAGACTTTCCCAACAAAAATTTATTTTGTTCTTAATTGACGTATTAGCTAGTCATGTAAGACTTCCATTATCTGATACTGGTTCTTGATTTCCATTATTGGAAGGTGGACTTCATTGCCATCTCCAGTTTACCTCTGATTTTAACTTCCAAAAGGGAACTATTGATTATTGCTTGTGTAAATCAAAAATATAGGTAGTTTTAGTATTTTAACATATCCAAATTTGCTTTTGAGTTATTTTTTCTTGATTCCATAAAAATTACGTTATTATAATTTAGTCACACAATGCTTTCAAACATTAAATTTAATTAGATTTCATATATTAAAATTCATGGGAAAAAAATTCAAAAATCCTCTGTATATTCAAGAAAAAGGCAATTATGAAAAAAAAAGTGCACAAAATTATCATTTGTCTTTTTATAAATATATACAATACATATAAACGACCACATGTGGTCGCTTAGCACAAACACAATCTTAAAAAAAACTGGAGTAGGTAAAGAATACTTTATACATTTATTTCATTCCTTTTTCAAACAATTCAGGGTATTTAATTTTAATATTTAATATTTCATTTAATAATTTGTTACATTTATTTATTGTACCCGACTCTGTTTTTAATATATTTCCCACAATCGGGAACGATAGGAAATATACATACATGATATTAATTTGTTCATAATGAATAATTGTACATTTTGATTACTACAACATGTGTTATTATGCGTCAAGGCTTTTGTAGTTTTGATATATAATGGCTCATTAAATATGAAAGGTACACATACTAATGAAATGTGAAGGGAGAATAAAATCATGTTCCTATGAAGTAAAAGGTATTTGGTTACATGTATAGAACTATACTGTATATCTACTCTTATTGTTTGATATACTGGACCTATAGTGGTACAGGATAAATAGCACATTTAAAATGATACTACAATAAAAATAAGTAAAGTGCATAAGCACTTTGGAAAAAACAAATTAAGGTGTGGCCAAAAACACCACACCGAAAATTACTTGTTACTATTAATCTTTATTGAATCCAGTTTAACTTTCATTTTCTTTCTGCTATTTTTCAAAATAAACCTATAAGATAACTTTAAAATTGAAACCTCTCAATCCCTTTCCAAAAGAAAATATTGTTTAAAAGAGAAATTTTCAAACTGTTAGTGGCCAATTTTTTCAGCAAATACTCTCCAGATATGTGGAAATAAGACAAGCTGGGCAATAATTGAATCAGTTCATTTTCAGAAATTTAATTCCCCTCCCAACTATAAGTATTAAAGAATAATCATAACAGCTTTAGATAATAAACCATAGTTCAGATTATCAACTAGAAAAAATATCCCAACAAATTTAGGTCATATTTTCTACAACTCTCTAAAACCCCACTAATTACGGCAATTAGTGCATTTTTCTTAACGAATATTATATAGGCTATTAATTCATTTTTGAATCAATGCGCCGAGTTTATGCATATATAACCTATTTTATATAAAGAGACTGAGTTTGCCATAAAGTAATTGCATTTGTAATTCATATAAAATCCAATTATAATTGTTTAACACGCGATCCAATTCTCATAATTTGATATTATATCTAAAAATTCATTATACATATTATGAACGTTAGTCTATTAAACATACAGTAGAAAAAATGTTTACTAATTTATGAGTCAACGAAGATTATTTTCTACAGACAATATTGTACAAATAACTTTAGTAGTTACAAGCACTTATTTTACGATTATCTCCCTCTTAGAAAAGGAAAAAAATATATATCTAAAATATAATATCTATGTACAGTAGGCTGTCCCCTTTTTTAGTTAATAAATTTATCCTCCAGTATAGAGACTTTTTTTTCTGGGAGTAATCAAAAACTGACCTTGGTAAAGTTTCAGACCTATTATGCCATTTTAGAAGGAAAAAATGGTATTTTTGGGTAAAAATTGACCATTTTTAAGCCTGTTGTATCGTTCTAACTATAGCGTTACAAGTAAAAATTGTACTTTTTATACTTTTATTATTCAATTTATTAGTGAAAAATATTAAACACCTTGTTTTTAATAATTTCAGGGTTTAAATATAACTTCAACTAGGGTGCAAGTACGTTTTTAGGCCCCTTAAATAAATAAAAAATGTTAACACTACTTTTAACAAATAAATGAAATAATAAAAAGCTTAAAAAGTACATTTTGTTACTGAGAAATTCATATTAGAAGCAGTATAAGAGTCCTAAAAACGACCAACTTTTACCCCAAAATGTCTTGAGAGACGTTTAAACATGGGCAAAGTCATTTATTTGATTGTCTCCATAAGAAAAGATCGATGTGTAGGAGGAGAAACATCTAATGCAGAAAACGGGACAGTATAATGTACACATGTACATAAGTATTAGAAAATTGGGGCTCAAATGGAGCTATTACATATATGATTATCATTATTGGATAATGGTATTGAATTAAATGAATTTATTGAAAATAAGAGTCAAAAAAGTGTATTTAAAATTAGTCAAAGTAACTTAATATTAAGTACATAACAAAGTAATTTACGAAAAATGGAAAGGAAAATTGTTATGTCATCACAAAAAAAATGGGTCATGAATTGTTTGGAGAGTATTCAAAATCTGACTAATATAATTATTATTTCTCAATGATAATATATATTCCTTCAGAATGAATCCAATTACATTTCCCCTATTCTTTAAAATATGTGTGCCTTTTTCAGTATATCAGGGGTGTTTTCAAATAAATTACAATTTTAATCATACTAGAAGGAATTTAAGAGGGACCCATCAAATTAAAATAACTAGTAGTTTTGATCCTCTCGACTTAACCAAACCCCTCTATGTCTATTTTTTAATTGTTGCATGAAAGATTAGTTAGTAAATGCAACTGACGTTTAGTAATTCACAATTTCATCCATATTAGACAATTACCACAGGATTTAATTTTATTTTTGGTACATCAAAAATATCCCCAACAACTATAAATAATAGCTTAGGTTAAAGTTATACATCCAAACTATACTTGTCAAAGATATCTATTTGGATACCCCTTTTCCCTAACTTACCCACCCGGCCTATGCATAGGAGTAAAATCTTTTTTTTAAAGTTTATAATTAATTTGGGATTCGATTGTTTTATGAACTTATGGAAATAAAACCTATATCCGCATAATTAAGACTTTCAATGAGTAACTGTACTAATTTTGCTCATTGGGTTTTAAAGTAAATAGAAATGGAAATTACAAAGTTTTTCAAAATGGGTACCCTATATTTTTTTATTCTTTGCCAAAGATTTACACAAATATATATATATATATATTTTTTTTTTCAATATTTGTGTAAAAAACAATATATGTAGATATTTAACGTTAGAAACGATAATTTATTACTTATTTGCGAATCATCGGAGCTGCCAATAACATGTTAGCCAACATTATTTCAAGGACGTCAAACAAGTTCGTTCAGTCATTTCAACCAACATAGTTAGTTACTTTAACTATAGAGAAATTAACTTATAGATAAAACCTTCCACCTAAGGATGTTTTACATGTATACTCAATACTACGGTTATGTTTATCGCCATAATTTTAGATTTGCAACCTTTTTTTTTTAATGTAGTTTGATGAAAGTTTAATATTTCAATTTTCCTACGTATGTGTTGTCAGCAACCTGTGTACTTATACCAATGTTCAATAATATGACAAAAGTATCATAAAATATGTTTATACTTTTTTTTTTTTATTCATGCTAAATTTAATTCTAATGTTACTTCTGAGTTATCATAATATGCTGTATAACTTAAATTATTTTTCTTCCTATTGCTGTCAAAATTTCCTGTCCGAAATTTGAGTCCTATGAAATAACGGTACAGTATTTGAGAACGAATAAATCTCAATTTAAGGTCTAAAACTAGCAATCTCGACCAAAATCAGTTTATATCTGTCTAGAAAGAAAATATAGAAAAAATGCAATCTTAAACCAAATCTCAAGACTTTTTCAGTAAGTCTTCTTGATAGAAGCTATGTAGACGTTTAAATTAAAAAAATGTACATACCAGTATACAACATACTAACGGAGCAAGGAAGGTTCATTAATTTTTTTTTACTTGAAGACACAATATATACTAAGTGTAAATTTAATTATGACACATTCTTTTAAATATATGATAAATCATAAATTAATTTCATAAACCTTTCAAATTATAACTTTTTTTCTGCATTTTAAAGAGATAAAAGGCATTAAAACAAAATATTCCATTTATTTTTTCGATTTGACTTCGATTGATTACTTTTTCAGTGTAAGATATTTTGGCCCCAATGGCCTCTTTAAGTATTTTGGGGCCTACAAAAGGGAGTTCATTAGATTCATAAGTATATTAGATCGACTGTACGGTTTGTAAGCTAACACATATATAGAGCCACTAGAATTAAATCATATGATTTTTATTCAGTACCAACCTTCAAACGATAAGTGTACAGGGTTATCAACTATTGAACAAATGGTTTGTGGGATATAGCATTGATTGTAAAATAACTATTGTTATAGTTTTAAAAAATGGATAGAATAGAACTTGGTTTGTTAAAGAAGCATTGTTTTTTGGCGAAAAAAATATTGTTGAAGCCAAGGGTTGGTTCGATAAACATAATTTTGGACTCTGCGCCAGTTAAATCAACCGTTGAAAAATGGTTTGCTAAATTAAAACGGGGAAAATGATTGTTGAACTTTGTGCATGTAGTGGACTTCCGAAGAAGTTAGTTACCCACAAAAACATCAAAAATCTACAGATATCAAAGAAACGTGTCGAACATATCGTCCAAGAATAGTTGGACATGTGAAAGCTGGGTTCAAAGTATGTGCAAGCTCACAATTGATCAAAAGCAACAACGTCTTATGGGTCAGATCAATTTCTATCGACATTCAACAATAATAAATTTAAAGACGATACGTGACTGTGGATGAAACTACATTCCAAAGTCCAATAGAAAGCCAGGCAAGTGGACTGAACTCAATGAACGGAATCTAAAGTGTGGAGAGACAAAACAGTGGATGTGCAAGGCTATAACATCAGTATTCTTCATCAGCGATTATTACATTATGCATTGTTGGAGCATTCAAAGGATGAAATCACAAAAAAACGGCACCATTTGAATAAAAAAATAAGTGATCTTTCCTAAAGAAACCGTGTCACAAATCACGGAGTCCTATTTTGAGACTTAAAAGAAATAGCACAATAAAAAAGGATATTGGAAATTGTATGGCCGCAATATTCATTCTATCCCGCTCGAAGGTAACCATATTGAGTAAATAAATCGAATTTACCGAACAAATGTGAAAAAAAAAAGTCAACAAATATCAAATGTTGCTATTTTAATACTTAATTGAAAAAAAAATCAAATTTTATTATATCGGATACTCGGTTTCCAAATTTCAGACCGACTAATTTGCCCGTTTAACAAGGATACATAGATATGATTGTTTTAATTAATATAAAGATATACAAAAACATGAATTGAATTCTTTTTTTAAATATATCAAAATGAATATTTACAATATACATAATATATAATATCAAAAAGAATTAGGAAAAAAGAAATAACAAGGCAATCTGCAAAATAAAAATAAAACATTCAAGAAAAATAATGACATGTTGATATAGTTTTGCATTATTTTATAATGCATCGTAGAATGATGAAAAAAGATAAAAAAATTGCAGTGGAGATAATTTATAACATTTCTTTTGACAATCATAAAATATTCAAGGAGGTAAAGAGCATATGTAATTCTTGAAATTTTATTTTATTTTTCAAATTTTTGTACCAAAAATTGAATTTGCTGTGAATAACTATACATTTGACATTTTTCACCAAAAAATTTAATATTTGAAATTTAATTTTTCAATTTTTTTTCTTTTCCTGTTCCTGTTGACGCCGTTGATATGAAAATAGTATTTTTTAACTATTTTCTAAAATATTAAAAAATCGGAATAAGGAATTTTTAATGAAATCGCATCGGCATTGGTATTTTTTTTTCTTCTTTTTTTTTAATAGTCCCATCACTAATTTATACCATTTCTTTTGATAATTATAATATATTCAATGAGGTAAAGAGCATTGATAAACATGATCCTATTTCAAAATCCTCTTCATTTATGTGTATAAATATTTAAACAACTTTTTGAAAATAAAATGTCAATTTTATAATTTTTATATTTACACGAAAATTGGGGTCCCATTAACTTTAACGATATGTAATTTAGAAAAAACATCTATGACATTCTACTACGAATTTTTTTCATTGAATTATTCTTTTGAAATATCATAAATTATCCCAATATATGAGTAATTTTTCAATCATACATGACTCCTCAAGGTGCATTAATGATTTATTCGACTAAATGCACTCTGATATCTACAGGGGCGTATGCAAAGGAGAAAATTTACTATATATACTTTTTTTTATTAAATTTAATAATTGAATTTTTTTTTTTTTCAAAAAAAATTCCAAAAAAATTAATTTTCTGTGAATAGCTATGGATTTTTTTTTTTACAACAAAAAGGGATCTTTTCGATTGATTATCTTGAAAAAGGAAAGACAGTTACATGTGAATATTATTAAAACTTCTTGAAGGCCTTGCTTGAAGAAAACAAAAATCACTAGGACAACGTACCTGTCACGAGAGTGCGTTGACAATGGAGAAAACTGTAGGATTTGGGGCCTGATTGACTCCGTCATTCCCCCTATTATTCCAATTTAGCACCCTCAGTCTCCTATCTACTCAAAATTGGAATAAATTTGTTTCTGAGAAGTTAAGAGGTTAAATATGTATATTTTCACAACCTTCCAGACTCACATTTCCGGTAAGGAATACTGACGTAAGAGAGGCTCTGAAGCAAGTTTGTGGTAGTGAAGGGAAATTATACAGAAAAAAATCTTTGTTTCACTAAAAGTTCCTTTTCAGGCCGAGAACTTTTCACCTTACCCTTGTATTATATATATGGACCTCAGTCCCACTCCACATTTTGTTCTCTTCTTCCCTTTTTGCCTCATCTGCTCCCACAATATACCTATATCTTATAGACTGGTATAACAATAAATTATCGTATATATTTATTTTAAGAAACTAAAATTGTATAGGATTAAGTTAGCAAAAATAATGAATTAAGAAAATATTAAACATGTTATGTTACTAAACCTAGTGAGGCCTCCTTTCGAAACCGTATTAAGATTTAATCTCCTTTGCTAATAAATATTTGGATTATTGGCAATGAAAGCTTATAAAATACAACTTTGGAATCTTCAAACTTCAAATCTTCAAAATATTTAAACTTGATAATGTAAAGTAATTCTTATTTATATTCGTAAATCCTACAAACTATTACATAGTTTGGAAATTCAATATGAGGGCGGTCCAGAATTAATGTTCCATTAACTTAACATAATTAAATTAAGAATATTGTGTGTACAGATTTTGTTAGCCAAGTCAGAACTATTGCGATATCGCAATAGTTTTGACTTTTTGATCACTTTTTTTCTCCCTCCAAAACCTTATCTTAATCCCATTGACTTTACAATGTAGGGAATGGTTTAGGGGAGGCCAATGTTGCTTCTAAACTCAGCAAGGACTCCCTGATGGTAGTTGCGAAGATCAACTTCGCAAAATTTTAAAGAATACATTATTTGTACATTTGTAGAACAATGTTTAATGTTTAAAAAACTATTATTACATATTCCGATACACAACATATTTTTTAAATCAATTATTTTATGGGACTTTGATTGAGGACCACACTATGTACATATGTATTTTGTTTGGACTTTCTTTCAAAAAGTCACACGATAAGAACAACATTAAATATTTATTTACATAGTTAAAGTCTTCCTCAAAAATCTTCAATCATCTTCTTCTCTTTCTGTCTATTAAAGATTTTTATTATACATTTTTTATGTAAACACGTATTACATACAGTCAAATCAAATGCACATAAACATTTTATTGGCAAACGGTAATTGAAGACAACTTTCAGTTGTTTAGAAGACTATTTCGGTAAATAATTATTACTTTGAAGAATTACAAATAATGTTATCTTTTATTAAAGTAGACAGTTTATAAAACATGCACATTTAAATTGGACAATTCAGTATTCGTAGGGAAAATAGAGTATAAATATTTTTAAATATAACAAAATTTCACTGCTTGAGTTATTTCCCCTTTACATTCTTTACGGAGTCCTCTATAATAGAAAAATGATGAACTACCGACGTGCAATTTCGGCTTGATCTGGAATATAAGATTTTGGAAGGAATTATGGTCTCGTACTATAAAAAGTGTGGGTACACTTACACTGACCATAACTCCAAAAACAAATAGCTATGTTATTGATGCAGGTACGAAACTCGTCATAGATGGCCAGAGCGTTACCCCAATGGCAGTAAATGAAACGTATAAGTACCTTGGGATGAATTACTCACCGTTGGGAGTCAGCTATGCCAACATATATGTCCAGTATGGGATGGTATTGAAAACCTTGAGGCCAGTAAGCTCAGTATTCTCCACAGATATATAGGCCTAAGGGATCATCTCATCCCTCGTCTAAACTACCCACTCACGTACGCAAGATGCAGGTTTTCAGATATAAAGGGGTGTAACCTCCTGATAAGGAGATGAGTAAGAGAGTGGGTAAGGCTGTCCCACGATATTTCAAAAGAGTTTTACCATTCTCGGGTGGCCAATGAAGGGATGGACCTGAAAGAGCTTCTCATCTCCAGCTGGACCTTAGCAAACTGTAGAGCTGGGGCGCTACGGGACAGCAAGGACAAAACCCTCATAAATGTCTGCAGATATAACAGACCTATGCTGGAGTTAAAGAAGGTCCAGATAGGGGGGTTATCATGCTCCTCCAGTGATCAGACACCCGAGTTAGACAGAGAAGTACTTTATTCAAAAGTAGACACAAAGGGGCTAGAGTCCAGTCAGCAAGGACATCAAACTTATCTTTCTTGCTGACACGCCATATGAATGTTTCAGACGAAGAATTTGCACCTACTTTGCAAATAATGGCCGGGTCCGTCAGTAACTAAAGCGAAGCAGTCCAGATTCTGAACACTGGAAGGGGGCAATAAATACAACTTAGGCCCAGAAAAAGTAACAAATATTAAACCTATCGAATTCAAGGTTATATTTTTCCCCTATTCATATATTTGTCGTCTCTTTCCTTAGAATTTCTTTAATATCTACAACCAGACGTTAAGAAATATTCTGGAGTTAAAGAATAAACAGCATTTCCTTTTGTCTAAAACAGTTCTGGTCATTTAACTATTCCGAGGTACTCCTTTTTCTTATCGAGACTTATGACATCATAATATGTAAGAAACACTAAGAATAAATAAAGTCTTAAATTGCAGAAATATCTATTTGAATGTTGGATGGCTAAACGCCCCAGAGATAAATTATGCTATGATTTGAAGTGAAGTGAAGGAGGATAAAATATTGTTTTTGAAACTCCTTTTTTTTATCAAGAACACACCTACTTTTCCCGTATAAAGACAATTTTAGTAGGACCTAAAAAGATCTACAAATAATATTTGGGTAATGCCTTTTCAACGAATTCATTTATCTTCGATTACAAAAAGACTTTAAGACTAAAGTTGAATAAATGCATTAATTTATATTTTAACTAAAGTATCTTTCAATATTGGAAAATAAAAACCGAAATACTTTTATCAAAAGCCCAAGAAAGCAAACTGTGTGGAGTTAAGTTATAAGTTGTTGTTTTTTTTGCTTTATTTAGATTTTCTTAATCCATATACAAAGAAAAAAAGTATTTTTTACATTTTATACATAAGTTTATCTCAAACAAAAGAAAATTACTTCATTATTCGCCTTTTTTAACATGGTAAAAGCTCCAACAGTTAAGAAAGCTTTTTTCATCTTCTTCTTTCAAGATAATGGAGATGTAAAAAAAATCTTTAACTTGTATTCAAAGATGAATAAACGTGAAAGGAACTTAACATAAACATTGTGCCTTTAATAAGTTTGTCAAAGTGTTAAAAGTTTTTAATATAACGTCCTATAAATTATCTTATTGCAAACAAAATATTCCGAACAACAATTTAGTACATATTTTTTTCAACTTTTTTATCTCTAAAAACTTTAATTTAAAAATAAATAAATATTTATAATTGTTCATCAAATTGGTTTCAGCTCTTTGTTATCTTTTATAAAAAACTTTTGATTATTATTTATATTCATATAAATAATATTATTACTATTATTTGGTTTCTTATAAATATAAATTAGAAAGGATATTCAAAATCATATTATTTATAAGGCTTAAAGTCATTTTGACTTTTAAAGGATAATACTTAATTTTTCAAAAGGTATTAAGCTTATGTTTCGTCTAGAGTTGAGAGATTATGTAGGTTTTTAATCAAACTCAATATAAGTATATTTTTAGAAAAGTAAAATTTATAAAACTGGTCCTATTATTTACAAATACTTTACTGCTTATAAAAAAGGATTGTAGAGCCCCAAATTATAAGATTTGTATCTTTTCACAAAAAAAAGAAATCATTTTTACAAAAAATATTTTCATTCATTTTAATACACTAATCCCTCCATGTTGATATCATTATATATATGAACCTAGCGCAGGCCCTTGATATTGCTACCAAACTCAAATAAAAAAATTTTCTTTTAAAAAACTATTTTTAAAATTAATTTGGTAAAAAACCAAAAGGTTGTTCATCCCATAACCAAACTCCTACAAAAAGAATTTTTGAATCGTCTCACATAAATATAAAAGAATTTTATATATTAAAATTACATTTTCCAGGATTTAAGAATTAATTTTTACCTCAAAAGTTTTATAACACCCTCATAGAAAAGTATCGACAATTCCAATCGAAAATGCTTAAAAGCCTGATTTGATTTTTTTTTACTTGTCTAATTAATTATCTACATTTGTTGACTTTCTCTAAAATAAAATTATGTACAATATGTTGGGATGTGAATACTTGCTAACTTGCGGTGAGCGTAAGTTTAAAAAAAAACATATTTTGTTAATAGCAAAATATGAATAGTTTTATTAATTATTATTGGCGTAAAAGTTGTTTTAATCCTCGTGAAAGTAATTCAAATATTTTAGGAGCTTTTATAGGTAACATATCAGCGAAAAAGGAGCAAAATAGTTTTTATAGTGATCTCTGTCAGAAGATATGTTAGAATTTTTAAAATAAGGATGAATAATTAATGGTTAAGTACAATGAATGTTTACTCAGGAGGATTTCGACAATTTTCACATCCCTATTAATTATTCCTCCCAATTTTGAACATTCCTACAAATGAGCACTATAGTATGTAGTGATCTCTGTCAGCCACCATGCCAACTCTCATAATTAACATATTTTTATGAAATTCTATTAAACTTGATTTTTACGTTCACCGCAAATAAGCCAATATTACGATCCCTAAATAAACATACAGAGTGTTCAGATCAAATCGGCGCATTTTTCAGAAATCTTTAAATTGGCCACATTTTCCCGCAGATTTACATGAAAACTGAATTTAATTGTACATATGAACATGACAAAGAGCTATTTAGACATATTTGCCTCCAACATCAATCACAGCCTAGATACATGCCCAGAAGGAGGAGAGACGTTGACGAGGTAATCAGAGAGTCTTTACTGGCATGAGGGGTTCGGTTTGTTTTATATTCAACGTAGCCCTAGACAAAATAATCCATCGGACTAAGATTTGGACTGCTCGGAGACATATTTCCTTCTCAATGAAGTTATAGCAATGCTCACACAGCCACTTCAGCTACCTGTCTGAGACATAACAAGATGCTAAGTCTGTTACCAGACCCAAGACTAATTCTCTGCGATTTACTGGATCCAAGGTAGAACAACCTACTGTTGTGGACAAAAATCATCGTTACGGCGCAAAGCTGTTCCTCCTCTGTAAATTAAATCTTCTTTTATCTGGAGCAGCTGTCGCCATTATGCCCAAAATATAATTAAAGTTTATTGATAGAACAATATTTCTCCTGAAAAAAAGCACAATTTTCTATCATAATAAAATGCCTGGTCTACCCAAGCGACCCAAGATTTGATCTTACATCCCTGTGCAATCCACAAGATATTTAGAGCGACACAACCCCCTTATGAATATTTATTCACCTGAAATTAGTTTACGAATGTTCGAATACTAATAATTTCCAGAGCAAGAAACTTTGATACAATAAGTTCTTTGACTTCAAAATATATCCTAAGACAGATTTATTAATTGTAGTAAAACAATACATACTTCCTTAATTGTAACTCCATCAGACAATCAGTGATCAGTAATATTACTTCATTGTCATGACACAACTAAAATACGGCAACCTTTAAAATATATTAATCATCTACCTAATTAGAATTTGTGTTATTCGTATCTTTAAACATGATTAATCTAAATAAGCTTTTTTTTCTGAATGCAAATACTAGGAAAAAAAAAAATACAATTACAAAATTAATTTCAAGAAATTTATTTTAATTTCGGTAAATAGTTTTTTTATGGCTCTCTTCCTTTAATTTGCATTTTTTTTTCTTTTTTAAGTTTTTAAGAAATTACAATGACTTCTACTTCTCCCATACCAACTTTAATAACAATTGAGTATTTAGCTTACTCATTATAATTCGTGTGTTAAAAGGAATTTAATAAAAACTTATTTACTTTGAAATATACAACGGACGTTAGACTGTCTAATTAAATACTGGACTGTTTTTCTTCTTAAACAAATTTTCTACTTTAAAAATCCAAATTATAGAATTTTGAGTCTCTGATGTAATCTAAGATAATATATTTAATATATTGCGTATTTAAAAATGCATAATGGGTTATTTTTTGAAATAAATCTACCAAAGTAAATATGGTTTCATACATGGCCATAAAATAATAGGGATGCATCGATCACTTCCCGCCCAAAATCTTAAAAAGTGTCTCAATTGAGCGCTAAAACTGTAACATGGAAAAATCTCTCCATAGATATCAGCCAAAGGTGTTACATGACTTTGCCTTTAATCCAAAATGATGTACTTTTAAATATGTTGATGGGATGATTTTAAAAAAATACCAATGCGTATTCCAATGCAATTCTACTAAATATTTACGATTCTTTAATATTTTAAATAATAATTTAAAAAATACCATTTTGCTATCATGGGCGTCCACATAATTATATTTGGAGGGGGGAGAGGCTTGGTTTTTTGAATTTTTTTTTTTTTTTAAATTCCAAATATACAATTTCATATTTAAACATTTTTCAAGAATCCACAACTACTCACAAAAAATGAATGTTCTTGTAAAAAAGATTCAAAATCCCTAGATTTTCAAAATAAAGTAAACTTTTTGGTCAAAAAATCCACTACTGTTCTCAAAAAATATATTTTTTGAATTTTTTTTTTTCAAAAATTCCAGTTGCTTAGGAAAAATATTTCAAAATTAATTGTTTGTTAAAAAAAATTCAATATGCATAGTTATTTACTGAAAATTAAATTTGTTAGAAATTTGTTATTGATTTAAAAAAATATATAAATATTCATTGATATTTAGCTCCTTGACAATCAAAACACGCTTATATAACGGTCGGACTATTTATATACATTTTTGACAATTTGCCTTCCAGAGCGTGGTGTATGTTTGACATCAAAATTACCGGAATAGAATAGTCGAAACACAAATTGCAAGTGATTGCCTGTTACAGTATCAGAGCCAGAAACACTATTAACATTTTCAGACGTTTTGCATGCGTTTTCGCCTTTATCGAAGAAAAAACTGTAAAATATCCTGTATTTCCTCTTTGTCATTGTTCCTTTTTGACACACGTTCAAACAATATTGAGTCTAACACGATATCAAAACTATAAGGGAAGTTTTTTTGAGTACGAAATCTCATCTTTTAAACCCATGTAGTGTAAACTGATTGGAGATATACAACACAAGATATACATTACTAATGCCATCAGTGGGAAAAATATAAGATTTATTTTTACTCCACACAATACTACATACATGTAACCTTTTCATAAAAAAGATATAGAAAAAAGGCTCAAAATCAGTTAATTGTTAGTCAATTCTTCCCAATTATAGACGTGGCATTCAATTGTTCACAGTTTAACAGTTTCTAATTCGAATTCAACGAATGAATGCATGGATGAGAACAAAATACTGTGAAATTTTTGTGTTAATGAATTAATACCATTACCAATATAAGTGGTCTTGTCACGTTGACTCGGAACATGACAAGACAATTGAAGTTTTACACTGAACCCCCATTTTCTTAAAAAAATAAGTCGTAAGTGTCTTTTAATAATCGTTACAGATATTAAATAGTCGTAAGTTCACTGTTTAAAAATTGGTTATTTCGTATTCAAATTATCACTGAGTTGTTATTGTTGTTGAAATTTTTTTTCAAAAATCCACTGTCTTTTACAAAAATTTCAACAATAGAATTACTAATATTAAATTTATGAATAAAATTATATTTTTTTTGCAAAAAATTTTAATTAATAAATTCTAAAAAAAAATCAAATATTAACTTTTTTGGAAAAAAAAATTCAAAAATCGATAGCTATTCACAAAAAATTATTTTATTGGAATTTGGATATGAGGGAAGGTTACATCCCAACAGGTCACCCCCTGCAGACGCCCGTATGCAGACGTCTCTTTAATTTTTAATATATCAATTAAAGTAACAAAAAGAGCCGGTTCCCTAAAGAGAACCGGAATTCCTATATATATACGTACATATGCATGTACTGAATTTCTTTAAATTAAATATTTAAAGCTTATTATTAGATATAATAAAGGCAAAACATTTCCGGAGCTTTATGTTACATATACAAAATATTTAAATCCTTTCAAATATATACATACAAGCATACAAACAATTTATTAGGCTAAAGAAATATTAGAATCCATAAAAGGAAAATTGCTTGACATCTATTAAAAATTGTAAATTAGTAAGCTATACAATAAAATAAATTTTTCTTGTGGAAATTTGAATCCTAATTTTGACAGGGTCTATAATAAATCAAACATACAATACTAGAGATGAGAGAAATCCCCTAAATGTTACAGGTCCATGCATAGTTCAAAGTCTTAAATTGAGTCTCAAATCTTTGCTTTGGTAAATTTTATAAGATTGCCCAAACGTCATACCTTTTCTTTCCATCTTAAAATCGTAGGCAGTGGCAATTATCAAACCCTTTTACTAGTAAACAAATAACTTTACAAGGTGTAGAATATATTATTGGATTAGGATAGAAGGATCTCGATTTTTTCAAGATATGTGAACTTTCAGCACTTTGGAGGATCATTAAAGTAAATTGAAGGTCTTATTATGTGGAGGAGGTTTTGAGTGTGTCCCTTATTAAGTATTCAAGAGGGGGAGGGAGTCTATCCATTGAATGAGCTAATCCTAATTGAAAACTTATTCGAGCGAGCAATTGTGATCGATTGAGTCGAGATCCCTCTCCTCTTACTCCAATATTATGTTCCTTATAATATAGTTTTCTTCTTATTAAAAGGTTGCCATAATTGAATTTGAACTACCCCCTGTTGCTGTCTTCAATTTCGAGATAGAAAGAGAAAGTAGGAACTACGGACAAACGTATACAATATACAACTTTACTCAAAAGTTGCTAAATACATTTTGAGTCCTCAGATTTCTCTCGAGTATATTTTAAGTCCTTAATGCTTTATTTGTTGATTTGAGTCTTAAAACTTTTCTTGGATCTATTATTAGCTACTTAGTAATAATAAATCAAATGTAATTATCACAAAAAATTTCAATGATTAGTTATGGTATTAGCCATCATTTATCCTTAATATTTTACTATTTATTCATACTCTAATTGGGGGAAAAAGTACTTTGAAGAGCCTACTTTATAAGCGCTGAAGAAATTCAAATAATTGTCCAAAAACTCGAAAAAAATTGATTTTAATTCTCGTTATAGACCCCGTTATTGTTTAATACTCACAACTGCCTTCTTTATATAACTCCTCCTTCTACCCAGTAATCCCTCTCGTTAAAAATTAATTATGAGAGTGGATATTAAAAATAATTGAAGTACTTATAATAAGCTAGAATATAAACTGCAAAAAAATCTCTTTTTTTTATAAAAGTTAAGAATTAGTAGTGGTAAGACTATTCAATTGTTTTATGAGTAGGCAAAATGACGTAGATGTTACAAACTCCGTGTAATCTTTTCCCTTTCACTCATTTAGCTTACATTCTTTAAATTATGATTAATTGATGAAATTATAATTATTTGTAATTCAATTAAGAGTTCAATCAAATTAATAGTTTAAGTACCTATATATTTATTATGAATTTAAGTAATAGAGTAACTAGGACAATAATTAGCTTACTTCAGTTGGACCAATAAAAAAGGGCAAAAAACGAATAACAATAGATTTTAATGAAAAAATAAAAAATCCCAAAATCTTATATACATTTATTTACTTTTTGCATTCATAACCACTACTGCCCCAACTTATTCCATTAATGCAAGCAAGTTGACAAATATGAGAAAAAGTGAAAAGTGCGTCAACCAGCTCCACTTTTCTCTAAATTTTATAAACAAAGAATGATTACTTTAAAACAGAAAGTTTTTGTTTTTTTCTTATAATCTGAAAAGATGTATTTATTCTTTCTGCAAAGTTATTAAATTATAAGAGGCACATCAAATATAGGTAATCTTTAGTAATGCTCAAAAAACTTTTTACATATCATATAAAAGTTTGCTACTTATAAACATTGGCCAAGAAAAATAACCAAATAAAAGTTCTCTCAGAGATTATAATCAAAAAAATATTATTCATATATGTATTCTCCAACATAGCTTTTAGTTAATTAACATAATACGAAGGTCAAAAACAACCTATTTATGTTTGTCCTTTGGATTCATTTATTTAAAAATATTTTGGAATAGACGTTACCAAAAAATAATACATTTGATTAAAATAAATATAAGAATAAATAAGATACAAAATGCATTTTTTCGGATTATGTACATCTATAATAGATATGTATTAACATTGTACAGTCATACCTTTTATTACGAGTAACATCTTTACCAAAAACGCTGCACGTAAACCAAAAAACTGAACCAGAAGCAAATATGGCAAGTTTTTAAATAACCAATCAAGTTATTGCAATATCAAAGTTTTTGTAGTTATACTTTAATTTTTTTTTATCCTTAAAAAAAAAACAGTACAGATACCGAAACTAAATCCATAACCTTGCAATACGTTTCTACCGATAATAATTAGATAAAAATAGTGATCAGAAAAACCTTTTATGTAATTGTTAATGAGGCTCACAATTTTTTTTTTTTTTTTTTTTTTTTTTTTTTTTTTTTTTTGTGTGTGTTCAAAACCTCTCATTTCTTGTATTTATTAGTATTTTCATTATCTCAGATATTAAATTTTTGTTATATCCACGGATATCATATTTATTCACAATGATACTCATCTGGATTATTTTAGGCATGTTAAAAAAAGAAACTGAAAATCAACATGATAACCCTGAAAATTTAAAGAATGTTTTGAAGGAGAGCAGTTTAACTATCATGATGTTTCATTAAATTAGCTAAAAACAGCTGTTATGAGGAGGAGAAGAAAATGTACAAGGACATGGGCAAAAATAACTCCAACGTCGATCCTCAGTTCTATTCTCAGTCCAACATGGAATTACAATTATAACTATTCAACAAATCCTCAGGGTTTCTCTGCGTATTTTATGGGCTTACGCAAAGGTTCAATACAGTTTCGTGTATATCAATAATATGTTGAAATTAATAAAAAGGAAATTAACTCCTCATAATCATGATATCAGCTGATTAAAAGAAAATTTACTACTCAGTTGCCAACTCCCAAAACAGGCCAACTACTGTTAAAATATTCTTCTTTTTATTATAGATGGAGTTTCCTTCATCCTTCAAAGACTAATGGTAAAGTTCGATTAATCTATAATAATTATATTTTCCTCAAATAAAAAGTATTTAGGAATTTAAGCTTATAATTGAGTTTCAAAAGAAAAAAATGTAATGAAAAAAGTACATCCGAGGCTGTAAAATCATAAAATATATCACAGCTCATCATTGGAGACACTCGCCACTCTCAAATAGCCATTGATAATGCAAAAAAAAATATTCAGTAATTACTCAGAAGCACTGGAGTACAACTCGCATCTACTAAAGAAAAATAGAAGAAAACCGACTTGGGTAAATATTGTGCAAAAGCATCAATATATTTGTACATAAAAAGAACTAATAGGAAAGCCATGGATTTATTTCAAAAATTGCAATTTGGAATAAGAAAGATTCATTTCATAATATTGTTTTGTGTTTTTTTATTTAAGATATTTGAATACAAGAGAAAATGGCTACGTCATATTAAGGTATATTTTCTTGTTTTTTCATAAAATTGATATACATAAATTTATTTTCATTTATCTTCCATCAATGTATATATATTTAAGGATTTGCATAATATATACCAATAAATAATGAAATGTGCAAAATAATGCAAGTAAAGCAAGAAAATTTAATAATGGAACAAAGGTAATAATTTCATATATATCACAATTCAACAAAAAAAAAAAAAAAAGAAGGATAGCTATAATATTAGTTTGAATATTTTTAAAATAGAATTTTATCGAGGTTAAATGGTGAAATTTTTAAAATCCCACGATAATAAATACCGTTCAACCTAGAATTTTGAAATTTTGTATGGGTCCTCTTTCGAACCTGGTCAGGCTAAAAAGGGGTGCCGATGCTAATGATATACTCAAAAAACATAAATCTTTTTTTGCAGCTGAAGGACACAAGATAAGAGGTTGAGTTATAAATCAAAAAGCGATTGGCGTCTCAAAAAACAACTTGTGAAAATTACAATTTCGTTTATTTCAGGTACAAAAGAATGAACTTCCAATTAAATATTGGATTCTTAAACAAAATAAAGTTTGTAGAAATTTGTATGCTAATTCGTTTGCATATCAATTTGACAAATCAAAATTGATGTTTAATTGAAGTATCTATCCTTTTCTGAATAATTTCTGAATTTATTTCATTTTTTGACTCTTTTTTCATATCAAACATAATTTTCAATTTTTAAGAAGAAATGCACAAAACGATGTACTTTGTAAATAAAATTTAAAAGTTTTCTCGTACAATACAGTATTTTCCATTTACAGAACATTATATTAAATAATTTTAGCAATATTATTTTTTTTGAGAACGTTATCTGCCATAACTTTTTGTTTGTTTTTTTGTACGTAGAGAAAAAATATTGGTAGTTTTTGTTTTTCTTTACGATGTCAATAACTGTTATTAGCTATTTTTTGCAAAATTAGTAAAAACAAAGTTTTTGGCGTTTTTGGATGGTGGTTTTTTAGCATTTAAATTGCATTTTTGCAAAATTAGATCATTGTATATAAATTACAAGCACCTATTTGAACTTAACATGAAATTTTACAAAGTCAATAAACTGATTTTTATGTGGTTTACTGATTTTTTTTCTCTCCCAAAATGTATCTAACCTTTAAAAAGAATAAAAATACTCCAAAAATTCAAATTGAAAATTCTCGCAAAACAGATTTGATACGGAAAAAATAAATACAGATTCGTGATTAACTTGTCATGTAATATTAGAATTCCATATGAAGTTCAAAAATTTTGTGAAAAAGTAGTATTTTTTTAGCTTGATACCTTTACTTTGTGGAACTCTTAGATAAATATGTATATATAGGAATTTCAAGTTAAAGACTTATTTGAAAAATAAAATAGGAAGTGTTGTTATTACATATTGTATTGTAAATAAAAAAGGAAGTAATTATATAATTTTGTGAAATCCAACTACAATTTACATTAGATGAAGGCCACCAAACCAGTTAAAAAATGTTCATTCTGCTTGTAAACTAAAATTGATTAACTAAGATTAGAAAATCCAACTTCATAATGACCTTTTCGTACAAGCCCTCGTCTGGCTAAAATGGCTAAAAACTTAGACAACCAAATTTTTTGCCCCAAGTGCGTTGGCCATATAAAGGAACAGGTGGTAATCACATGGTGCCAGTTCCAAACTGTAGGCTGGATACATAATAACTTCCAATCCCAGAGTCTGGAGCTTCTGGCGTGTCATCAAAGATGAGTATGGCCTGGTGTTGTTTTGATGATGTATTGTTGTCTCCTATTAACCATTGATGGCTGCTTCTGTTTGATCGCTAGTTTCAAATGGTTGAGTTGCTCACAAGAGAGGGCAGAATTGAGCAAGGGGAAAAATCGCTCCGACCACTCTTGTGCAACACGAACCAAAGAACTATGAGTATATGTATGGAAAATTTTCTTGGTCGATTTCGACGAGTTTTTCACATTCAGGAAGTAAAAATCTAAAATATGGCGAAATTTTTACTTCGAGACTTCCATACTTGACGTTCGATAATTCATGACTGAACCGGCCAAGCACAACATACATCTACACCTTTACAACACCTTATGCTATGATCTGATGTAATTAGTTAAAAACGGGGCGGTAAATACGAAATTACTTTTTCCCCCCAACATAATATTATAAAAATTGGTTATAAAGATCATTTTCATATTTCTCAAGGTCTAAGCAATCAGGAGCTCACCTATCAATCCAAGATAAATAAAATAATTTCTTTGAGGGGAACAGGCAAGTTCTTTTATGTAGTGAAAACAAGGAAACTTGCTATCCCTCACTCAAGACATCAATGACCTATAAATATTTAACAACTAATTTTTTCCCGTAATTCGTGTTTATGTACAATCCATGTATGTATAGCATTACTTCTAAAAGTTCTTTGAATCATTTTCATGGATAAGGTGAGCAGCTCAAAACGACAATGTGTTAATTTTGTAGGAGTGGACTGAACGGAATGTATTTGCTAACAAAGGTTTTTTTCATGATAATGAAACAACGAAATGTGACGGAGACAAACTGTTTCATCTCATCCTTTGCTGTAGGAGGCATATATACAAAATATAATAAAAATATTTTATTCCAGGTAAAATTCTAAGAGTTATTCTCGCTGAATGTTGGTACATATCTTTGCACACTTTTTTTTAAAGGGGATTATAAGGTTTAGAGAAGAAGAAAAAATCAATTGTTTTCGTAACTTTCATATTATAATAAAAAATCTTTTGTCTTATTCTCTCTACTTTTTTTTAGTCCTCTAAACCTTATTATCTCCTTTTTTTTAAAGTGTACATACTAACATAGAGCGAGAATCATTTTTAGAATTTGATGGACTTTATTTTTTGTTTTATATGAAGTAGTCGTTTGTGAGTCAAGAAAATTATTTTCAGAAAAATGCTATTTGTAGGCCGCCATGGCCTTGAAGTAAAAAAACGTTTTATTCAAAATAAAGCCAATTTAGAACAAAAATAAAGAAAAGAATACAATCCAAATTTTTATTATAAATTTAATATTTAAAAGTATATTTTGGCTAATATTTTAGAAATATAGTAAAGTGTGTATTCAAATTTGGGAGGAGATAAGTTCATATATACAAAAATTGTATAAACTTAAATTGAGTTAAGAGACTGATATTGGTATCGGGATACGGCATATCAATTTATCATTCTTTGATTGTGTGGATAAGTGCAATTTGCAGAGGCGCTCTAAAGGGTTCATAAGAATAACAATCCAGTTGTAATTTTGAGAGAAATCATTCTAACTTGCTTTCGTGTTGAAGCATCACATATACAGAGTTAAGACCCAAAACTTACTGTTTCATTTAACTACCACCGTTATTTTTAATTTACAGGTTACTCTATCCAGCCAAACGACAGCCAAAACGCAATAAACAAGTTTGTTTTTTTATGTAGTCATCTAGTTAGTAAATCTAATTTGATCATGTCTTCAACTGTAAAAAAAGTCGGAACAACACCAAAAAAGGCTATTCTCCACGCCTGTGCAAGTGCTGAGTTGGCTGCAAAGACCATTGGCATCTCCAAACGGACTGCCATCAACATCAAAACTCAATTACAGCCTCATACAGCCAGGAAAACAAAACTTCTGCAGTAAAAATATGGCTTACTTCTGACCTGCCTCCATATAGACCTCCTCCAGCTCTGATCTTGAGCCCTCTGACTTTTCAGTTTGAGGCTTCATGGAGAATAATATCTGCCAAACATCTCATTCAAATTTGCATTCACTCAGAGTTGACTTCATGACAGCGTGGATGCACATGGACACGACCTTTATCGTCAACAGCTGTCAATCTGTTCACAAGCGTGTTGAGGCTGTTATTGGTTGTAAAGAGGGACATATTTGATCAAAAATATAGCTAAGTATAGTTTTTTCACATATCACAAATTGGTTATAAGTTTTATTTTCTTGATTTCATAAAAATCAATTTTTTCGAAATTAAGTTATGATACTGCAAGTTTTGGGTCCCCATTCTGGGTTTATACTATTTACCTGGGTATATAAATACAAAAAATAAAAATAAGTGATGCAGAAATTCTAAAAGCAAACTTTATTTTTAATTTAAAAGAAAATATAATTAAGCAGGTAGACAGAAAGGAGATATTGGAGAATATCTGCAAATACTCGAATGTATGTACATATATACGAATACAATATACCTACATTAAAGACCGATACATAATTAAATCTAAAGTTTGCTCGATACAAATCAATTTCATGCATTTCTCCTATAGATACATTGTTAATTAACCAATACATTGCATAACTCTTGACAAAACATATGTAGGCCGTCAACATAAAAGTGAAGCTCACTTTTATTTTGATTAAATTTGTATTTTAAATATATATATCTTGTCATTTATATTCATAAATCATTCCGAAACGCAACAAACTGAACATAAAGATTATAAAAATTATCAATAAGTTAAAAAAAAAAAAAAAAAATTATTTATTAGGAAGATTACCTTTAAATATGAAATTTTTGAAAAAATTTCAAAAATCCTTAACTATTTAATTTAAAATTAAATTTTAAAAAAAATTAAATATTAAATTTTATAATAAATAGGACAAATTCCTTAACTTGGGGTGGCTATTGTCCCTTCAGCCCACCCCTGCATATTCCTGATAAGGCATGAATAGAGCATGTAGAAATAGTCAAATTAAATTGAGCTAATTTCGTGATGGAATTTGAACTGCATGCATACATAACTACATATGCAGTTTCAGTCGATAAGTGGTAGTAGCTTTATAGTTGTTGTTTTTTTAAGCTATTGGGTCTTACTTACCATTCCATTATGTTAATTGTTGTTTTTCTTTAGAGCTCATCTACAATTATTGTATTGGTAAAAGGTATTCAAACATACAAAAGTGTTTATTGTATCAGACGTGAAAAGAGGACCACACATTAAATGACATCATCAAAACAGGGTAACTTTCATTTTAAGCATCATTTCAATTATAAAAGTCTAGTGCAGAATGGTTAAGTTAAAAAAAAACCCAAAATCAAAAGGGTACCCCTGACAATTTGAAAATGTTTTGGAGGAAAGAAGAATATTGCTATATGTTATTAGATCAGCTTCAATCTGCTGTTAAAAAGAAAGAAAGGAGAAAAGGATATAAACAAGGGCATTTCCTAGAATTACTCCGATATCGATCCCCAATTCTACTCCGAGTCCAACCAGGACTTACAATTTCAACTCTGGAACAAATCCAAAAGGGTTACGCTTTATCTTTTAATCAATCAGGTTTTGAATATATTTAGGAAAGGAATAAAATAGTAATTAAACCCACAAAGGGAAAGAAAATTCCTTCTTCATATTACCAATTACAAATTAACGAACCAGCTAAAAAACACAACGGATTTACATAATTGCATTATGTTAACTGATATATGTATACTTGGATCTTAAATAAAGAAGGGAATAAAGAAACTCTTACTATGATGCTGCTTCTTCCCAAAGCAGTATGATTGTATTGTTGTTAAATATTGGAATTAAAATTGGTCTGTTCCATTCTTTTCCAGTGACTTTTATCTATCCTTTTGAAACATTCACTAAAAGGCATCATTTTTACTAATATTTATAGTAAAGTATCTCAGTTTACCAATTTAATTAGTTGTGCAAAACTTTAAATATCTTTCAAGCAAGCTAATAGTTCGTCAGAATTAATAATTTAGGCTTAATTAAAGTATTTATTATACATATAAATTTAATTATGGGTAGCAATGGATTGATGAGTATGTCACTTACTGATATATATTATGATTAGGACTGTGGAACACGGTGAACAAGAGAAGAGGATGGCAGCAAGGCAAATGCTACTATTGATTAAAGTTTATTTTTTTAAATAGACTCCCTAGTATTCTATGATTTTGGAGGATAGCATATGAAGTGTTTCTGCTCTAGAAATGAGAATTTTCTACATTGCAAATTAAACTAGATTTTTTATGCGCATTTAAATAATAATGTTATATTGATTATATCGCACAGAGATAGG
Organism: Lepeophtheirus salmonis; assembly: GCF_016086655.4. Lineage (NCBI taxonomy): Eukaryota > Metazoa > Arthropoda > Copepoda > Siphonostomatoida > Caligidae > Lepeophtheirus > Lepeophtheirus salmonis. The sequence goes on from NC_052134.2 coordinate 42,174,346, forward strand.
CAGATAACATTAAGTTCTATATTATTACAAGGAAATGTTGCCACAACAATGATTTGCCAAGGAATGAACCAAAAAGAAAAAAGGAGGACACGTAACAATATTTTTTTCCTTTTATTATCTCAAAACGGTTATTTATCCATACTTTTTGCTCAGCTTTAATGAAGATGTCATTCAGCAAAGATTATTCTATGGGACGGTTTTTGCATCCGATTTCGGCGATTACTTAAAGTAAGCATACCTACAATAAAGTATTTTCGCATAAAGTTATCATTCTTGAAGTTAGCCATTTTGAAGGAAACATAAACAACAACATTTCAGGAGAATATCAACCTTTGCTCTTTTACAACTGGATTTTTTTTTAAGTCAATGAAATTTCCTGAAGATTTTTGTGAAATTTGAAAATAGAAACTTAGTAAAATCTATGACGTTCGTGACTTCTCTATAAAAACGTGGCATGTTGTTCTTTTTGTTGTATCTTCCAGCTTCTCTTTTGAAAAGAAACAGAAAAAATGTCTAAAATCAGTTGTAATTAGCCTATTCTTCACTAATATGGAATTATTATTCCATAAATGTTGTGAATTGTTCACAAATTAACTTCAAACTCAACAAATAAACATTCAAAGCTCTCATTAGGAGAAAAAAATCTAACATCGACAGTTGACAACAATAAACAGTATACATTTTTTTGTGAGTGAGACAATACCGTGATGGATCCCTCTTGATAAAATCAATTTCAGGAAGTAAAAGATAAACTTTGCTTCATCATAAAAACATTAAGTTGCAAAAAAACAGAATTTTGATTTCCTTGTTATAAAAGATTTCTAAGAGAGATAAAGTAATCTCTTTATAAAGAAAGCAAGACTTAAAACCAACTTAATTTCCCCTATTATTTATACTAGTGTTTTACATAAGAAGAAATATTGAGTATAGATTATGGAATAATCTAACGAATTAATTATAGTCTAACAATTTATATTGTGAAAGTTATAAAAAAATACATCATCTATTAATACGTAAAAGTAAGTTGATTTACATATAATACATAAAGGAAAATGTTACTGAGTAGAATTATTGTTTATAAGTATGTTGCTGGGGATTTTAAATCAGGAACAAGTTCATACCTCAACATTTTGGCAACCCTGTTATATTTATTTATAAAAGTGTGCGCATCATATTCCAGGACAAAACCGTATTAGAAAAATACATAATCCTTGATATATATTCTCTGAATACAAATGCCATGAGGCTTTTATTGTGTGACTCTATACCGGGAGCACTTCAAGGACGCAAATAAAATAATGTTAAAAGATTTGGTGTTATTCTAGAATTTTAAATTGGTGCATTTTGTCCAAATCCAGTAATTGTAACTGGATTTAATCTGGAAAACCCTACATTTTAAATGCCTTTATGTTTTAAGCAAAGGAAATGTGACTTTCTAGCTTTTCCTGGATCTGAACCCATGGGACTACTATATATCGGGCGTCTTGACGAGAAAGTCAAATAAACGTACACAAAACACTGTTAACTACTGGGGAGCTTCCATTCTCGAGGCAGTGGCCAACATGGGCAAGGAGTTCCTCATCAAGGCTTGTGCCAGGCTCAGGGCCTAGTTGGAGGCTGTGATTGAAACTGAGGGTGGTTGGTTTGAGTGATTGACTTCACTATATGTAGATCCCATCATGTAAGAGAAAAAGATTTATCAATTGCAGAATTAATTTTGTAGAATAAAATGCAATATAGAATATCTTTAAATTTTCCGGATATAAAATCCCTTCCCTGTATGTATACGTAAGTACTTATTAATCATTATTATTTTAGGATCTTGAGTGGATTTCTATATTCCAGGCTTAGATATTGAGCAAAAAAATGAGTGCTGTTTATGATTTTCCATCATTTTTGAGCTCCTGAACGGAAAATTAAGAGGACAGCTTCTTTTTTTCCTTTTTTATGTTCTCAAAAGTAAATATAGCTAACTACAAAACTTTCATGATTCACAATGGACATTCCACGAAAAAAATACTAGTAGTCGCCTCACATTTAATAGAAAATGATCAAATGAACGGAACAAATTGTGTTCTGGCCCAACAAGAAATAGTTTTTTGCTTTAATCTCGCTCAATTTTTTATCCCTATTTCTACCCAACACTCAGAATATCAAATAATACAATGAGAAACGGAATAAATATACATTAAACGAGAATATACAAATAGTACAAAGTAAGGGGAAGCAGGTGTCATCGTTTAAAAAGGCTATAAATTGTAAATATTTTTTTGATACTTTATTATAAAATACATATATATATATATGTGAGTGGAATTACGGTCAATCCTTAGATTACGAGTACAGTTGACAATCGAATTACCTCACTAACGAAAGATTCTTACATAGGATTTTGTTTTCAGCTCTCGATATTTGTTTATGCTTCTTTTCTCTTCATAGTGTTTTAAACACTGATTGATGGAATTCGAATAAGCCCTTGTTAAGCTGTGAAAAGGTCCCAAAAGTTATTCAATAATAGTTCCATGATAGGAAATATGAATTTGCTAATTATCAATTGATTTCGTAAGAAATGTTGCGAAATACAATAAAGGTAACGACATTTTGGATAGATCCCACTACTGAATTCATAAACAGTCTTTTTTTTCACGTTTTGGAACTCTATTTTTAAGCGGGGAAAAGGGAGTTCCAGCTTAAAATACATTGATGACGTAGTTTTTCAAGAAAAAAAAGAACGACTAGAAATACAGTCCTAAGATCGATCCAACACTACTTAAGAGCAATACAGGTGAAAGAAAAGAACTGCACGTGATTAAAACACATGTTTCCTTTAAAAATATGTTAACCAACTATGCCATTGAAAATATTCATTCATTATTATAATTTATTTATTCCAGCTCCAGTTTTAGCAACCTTCACAAAATTTAAAAAAGTATATGGATAAATAAAAACTGCAAGCCCAAAAGTCAATATTTTTAGTATATAACTACACTTGCTCAAGTCCTAAGATGCTGAATCGTTTCGAAATAAGTGGCCTTTTTTATAGGTGAGAGCATGGGTTTTCAAAATATGGACCGTATGTTTTATTCAATAAATATCTTTACTTTTAAAACTATCTTTGTTAGAAGGAGTTGATGGAACGCAGATTATAATACAATACAGTTTCAGAAGGGAAGGAAGTAAAAACATTGATAAGCCTTCCATTAAACTAAACAAAATCACTTTTCATGCAAATTAAAAATTAATACAACATTGTACAATATATAAGAATAAAATTGAACATATGTTAGCTAAGGAGTAGTATTCTTTTTAGTTGAACAATGAAAGCAAGAAATGACACGGACCTTTTGTGCATATTCAATTGATTCACAGTGTTTAAATGTTCAAATATTGGAAATTTATTACTCCCATTCTCACATACAAATTATCATTCTATCTCATTCAACTTGGCATTCAAAAAGATAAATAAAATGACCTAAAATCAGTTCAGTTACGCCACTCTTGACAATTGTTGCACTACTCTTCATTAAATAGTAAGTAATTTTTTATAGCTTTACAATATCTAATCCGTGTACTACAAATCAAACGTTCAATTTATCAATATAAGACAAGATTTGTAAATAAATCGACAGCTGCAAAAAAATACAGGATTATTTGAGTTTTGGAGATACATAGTTTGTATAAAGTAATGTTCCTAGTGACACTTTTTTTGTCCATTAGGGGCGATAAGTATACTTGAATAGTATTTAACAACTAACTACAGGGCCTCCATGAATTCAAACTTTTAACTAAATGAACAAGGTAAATTATGCGAAGGGAAGAGAAAGCTTTACATGTACGGCAAAGAGGAAATTATAAATTAACGTCATCTGTGGTATCATAAGAAGCAACATCTCGTGCGGAAAAAAAAGGCCGAGATAACAGGCGCGTTTCGTTAATTTTTCTTAAAGTTTCAGAAATACTATTGCTCATTTAGATGTTAATGTACAAAATTGCTTTATTTGTCAGCTGTCGATTTCAGGAAACTATCACAAGATGTAAATTTTGAATACTGGCATATTTTCATTGTCATTGCATCTCTCGACCTTTCATTCATAAAGAGATTTTAAAGAAGGGCGCATATTAGTTGTTTGTTGATCAATTATGTCAATATTTTTAACTGTTCAACTATTCTACATTTTATAAGCAAGGATATGTTTTAACCACGTAACAAAAAATAATCAATTGGAGCTCAACAATTTAATATTCAGAACATTAAAAGGGCCTAGAGAACAAAAATCAACAGCTGGCATTAAAATACGATTCTAGCAAAAATAAAATTCAGAGGGGAACATTGCCTGATGGTGCATACAGCAAATCTAATCACTTTAAATTCGTGGTCTTAATTTTTCTATCTCAATATATTGACCGATTTTTCCCCGATCTCAATCAAAGAACCGACTTTCTTTTATTAATTTTTTTTTAAATATTCATTATTTAGAAGGGTCATTTTTGGTCCAAAACGAAGAAGCCAATTTGAAAATAAAAAATATTCCTATTATTTATTAGCGACTAAAAACTTGTTCATCTCATTAAAACTAATTTTGTGAATCGAGTTTTATATTTTTTTCACCCATTAATAAACAAATAAATGTTTTTTAAACTTTTTCTCTGTCATCAGGAAAGGGTGGTCTTTTGCCTCAAACTGCCGCACAAATTTGCAGTTCATTACATTTTCTATTTACTAGCAACTACAAACTGTTTCATCTCATAAAAACTAATTGTGTCTATCTGTTTTTACATTTTATTCACAATTGAATAAAAATTTTCAAGGTTTCCATAAATAAAAAAAAAAAAACTCGCTATTAATTAGAAGGGATATTTTGGGCCAAAAACGTCGAAACTAATTCGCAAGTAATTTTAAGTCATTAAATGAGCTATAAATTGTAACTTTCTCTTTAATTTTTGCAATGACAATATAGTTTAAACCATCTAGAACATTATTTGTGTAAATTTTTTGTAATTTCTTGAAGAAAAATTCATCAAATTAATTATTTAGAAAATGTATATACTTTTATGCGTCATGAAACTTTGTGTCGATCCGAGTAACTTAATACTTGGGGAGAAAAAGATTAGAATACTCCCTCTTTTTGACTTATCTATCAAATGATATCAGTTCTACTTTCTTTATTAGACGGTGCGCGCTCCAGCATTTATTAGTTTTTGCACCCTTGCAAAATCCATTCACAATTTCTTGAATTAAATAAGCTGTTAATTATATGAAAATAAACATTTTTTTTTTTTGTAAAATACTTTTTTTAAATGTCACATAACAAAAAAGTGTTACTTCATATGGAAAACTTTGAGTACTAAATAGGCGGGGGCTCCCTCAAAAATATATTAATATACGTTCATTTCTATTGTAAAGCCCCAACTTGGTTCAATCTTTACTATCTTAATTTTCGTTTTGGACGATACCCAGTAATGTACATATAACATAAAAATAAAGTAAAACAGAGTGCTTTCGGGGAGCAAAAACAATAATAATGAATGATTTAGTACACTCTTTTACTTGTTGTTACAAAAAAATTGTATTCCTACAGTTTACATTAAAATAATAATTTATTCGTGATGAATTCAAACATAAATAGTTTCTTTCTGTTACCCTCTTTTGTATAATAAACTATCTGAGGAGGATTTTTGAAAATAGAGATTTTTCATGAAGAAACTGATTCAAATGAAATAAGAGTTTTTGTTTTTTCTGCAGGTAACGAACATTGACTTTTTTTACGTATATTTTAACGGGAATTTGAACAATATTTATACCCCTATTCATTACAAACTACTTAACATTTTAATATCACAATTATTTTATCTGACCCAGGAATTGTCTTTGAAGTCCATTTACATAGAGTACCTTTCCTTCTATAGGTACGACCGAGACGCAAACCTACGCATAATTTCTCCCCATCACTTTGTCCGTTGATCTATTCCGTTCTATAAAAAAATAAGACTTTTTCCTAGTTCTTTAAGCCTAATGAGTAAGAAAATATAGTTTTAACCTTCCTATGTTTAATTTATAATTAGGTTGACTGATATTTTTGATAAATGTAGAAAGTTGTAGTTATTAGAAAGAAAGATTAATTAGAGTACATACTTCTAAACAGATTGTGTGATTTAAAATCCCAAAAATTACAATTACAATTTAATTTGACTCATTTTAGAATATGTAAACATGTAGATAAGGAAATGTTAAATTAGTTATAGGACAAGTAATTATTAATTTTGCTTTCAAAATATGAAATTCATATTACACATGAGTGTATGACATTATTTCAGAAATACATATATCCTATTAAATACATATGTATATACTTATATAGTGTGACCTCTGCATTCTTCTACGAAATGTTGCATATACTTTAGAAAAAAAGAAACAAATAGCAAATCATTGATATATATTATTAAGGTGCAGGAATAGTACACCTTAAGTTATACGTGACAAACTTTGTGTTAAGGCTTCATAATTATTAAAAGATAAATTAAATGTTTGTCAAAATGAAAAAAAGTAATTTTATAAAACAACTAGTTTTAAGGAATTATATAATGATTTTGGGACAAACCCCAAAAACATTTTACCTAAAGACATTAAATTTATTGATGTATACGATTGTATATTTTAATTCTGTTTAAAATAATATTATCATAAATAGTTATTCTTCGTATGCTATATGTCATATAGATAAATTAATGAGTGTTCTTTTGCAGAAAAATATTATTTTATAAATACAGCACAGTAGTATGTGGTTCGAATTTTTACCATTGTAGTACATTAAATAAATTAAATAGTAAACAAATACGACAGCAATTGCAATGGAAGAAGTAACAATCACTTCTCAGTTATCAATTAATTATCATTCCACATTCGATCATTGGACTATTCATATTTGAAAATATTCTTGGATTAACGAACAAGTATAATATTTTGCAAGAGCAGTGACCGCCCCATAGAATTGGCCCAACCATACGAACCATAATTAAACAAATTAGATGATTACATATATGAAACAAAAAATTTGGAGCTGTTTCTTTAGTCATTAAATATGTATATATATTTGTTCAATAAATTAATTAATTGATGGAATTAAACACTGACAAAGAAATTTACATGAATGTTAGTTTTACAAAATGAATGAAATTGTAGTCAAATTATCCTTCTTCATAGTAAATTTGATTAAAAGAATATGTAGGGTTGTAATATTTGTATTCTTTGATAAATAGCACTTAAGACAATTATTATCATCGAAGTTACATATTAATTTGTCATTATATCATATTAGAAAAATAACTTCAAAGTTTGTCGAAGGAGCTTATAAGTGACTTGTTATGGCTCTCATAAATTGGCTTGAGATCGATTGGAAGTATTAATTCAAAGGCCAATATATACAAATCTGAAGATTCGAGTCCCTCAAGTGCACTTATTCCATTAGAATCGTTTTCGTGTTTTTGTATTATATAATTTATTTAAAGTACAACAACGCAAAAGGTTTGATCCACATACTACTGTGTTCTGATAATGTTTATTAATAAATAAATTTAATATGAAATATATATCTGCAAAATAACACTCATTAATTTACTTATATGACATATACTCGTATAGTATATGAACAATACCTATTTATCATAATATCCTTTTAAATCAAATTGAAATATATAATCGCAAATGTCTCAAATGGTCTTTGGCAAAAATAAATCTGCCAAAAGTCCCCTCACGGTCTTCAATATACTCGTATGCCGAAAATATATATATTGTTTGGATACACAATGTAGTCCCAACCTTTTTTCCCCTAAATCAGTTGGAAAATAACCAATTTTTAATGATAAATGCTCTATTATAATATTTAGTATAAAATATGGTTATATGTTAGGGATGGGACGATTAATCAGAATTGGAGAAAAGGGTGTTTTTTCTTAAATTGGAATCGGCATCGGGAAAATAATATTAAATTTGCGATTCTGACTCTTGTGGAATATTATTTATTAATGGTATTGAGCTATTTATTGCTTTTCTAAGTTACAAAAATAAATTATTAAATGTATCAATCAGCATATAAAAAACGAACACGTGAATTTGTTACATTAGTCTTATAATTTTATAAATATTGTCAAATAATAATTTATCAGAAAAAATGTTCGAAAACTGAGAGGGAGGTAACAAATGGAACAACAAACACAAATTTAACGTGAACAAGTGTTCTTAACATATACAGTCGGTGCAGATATTGTTATTTTAGGGGAATCAGTTTTGTAAAAGGATCTAGAAAAGCTCGTCTTGGCAACATTTGGAGGTTTTCCGTGGAATTGCTGGCCCTGGAAAAATTTGCCTTGGAAAAAGCTCGCTGGGGAGAGAAATATTATTAAATAAAATAAAGGAAGGCGATTTATTTTATCAATTGTAATTCTTAGAAATTTATAACTAAATTGTATTTTTAACTATTATTTTAAATATTAAAGAATGGAAATTGCCATCAGAGTTTTTTGAAATCGCCCCATCACTAGTGTATGTGCTCATATAGACGGCGCTATGAAAATTATTCTCAGAACAAGCTACTGACTGTCACACTCCCTTGCGGATAATATTATTATGGTTCAAGTACAATTGGCCGAAAAAAAAATTTCAAAAGAAAATTCGCCGAAGTTATATTTCGGCGATTTACATTTTGCCGAATGGAACTTTCCAAAATACCAAGAGCTTGTTGGAAATACGGTAGAGTGGAATTTACTATTTACATACATATTTCTACTTTAAAAAAAAACACAGAAATATAAAAATCAATTTCTACCCTTTTCTTTTTTTTCGTTGATGTTTTCTTCCTCACATATCACTTTGCAATCTACTTTATGCTTCTCAACCTTTCTTCTAAAAATATGTAGAAATTCGACAACCCACAAAAAAATTGTGGGAATTTATGGTATTCATTATGAGATTTTTTGCTCATTTGCAACCTTGATTTTCAAAAATAAAAGAAAAATTTGTCAAAACTTTATGAAGTTTTGGAATGCTACTGGTACCTTGGGACATGTGAAGATTAATTGATACCTTTTTGATGAATATGTACACATATTTAGCTGATTTAAAACAGATAGAGTCAATTGACTATACTCAATTTTTTTAATTGTTCCAAAAAGGAGTCGCTGTTTTGGAGAAACCAGAGTGAGATATGAACAAACATCACTCTAATCTATCACCGACTTTTTCAGATATATGTACCGACAAATTTCCTTTGCAACTTTATTCGAAGTCTCTTTGACGAATGTAATGAAAGACTATCAAAAACGCATTCATGTCTTCGTCTTTTTTATCCTTAAGACCTCTTTACATCTACAAATAAACTTAAAAAATCAAACAGTCCCACCTAATAACATTTTGTCAAAGGTGGAGCCAGGCAAAGTAATAATTTTGTTCTTCTTTATATTGCAAAATATTTGCACTCCTGTAGTGTACATATGTATAATATTTTATAAAATACCATTTTCTTGTCTTATTTTCTCGTGTAAAGGGTGTCTTACCTAAGCCCTAAGTCATGAAACTTATTGATTAGGAAAGGCAAGAATAACCTATTATTTTATTCGATAATAAAATAAATATTTATTTGAACTTTGCCTCATACATACAATATTTCCGATGGGAGTTAGCCAAAATATATCTCAATCATTTTCACAATAAATTCGTTTCTTAATCCTTAAAAACCAACAACTCTATTTCAAGATGATTTTAACAGCATGAGAGACCGCAAAGAGGTGTTGTTAGTCCTCCTTGAAATATGCCCACGAGAAATCTGAGGACTCCAATTGAAAACGATGAAAATACTTAAAAAATTGAGACTTAATATTAAGAACTTTGAACATGAAATATAAGGACTTTCTCCAACCTTAATAAAAGATAAGAGGTGACAAATTTAACCTTGACTAAAAATACAAGTGGATGTGATGGGGATACCATTTATTAAATAGTTGTTAGTTGCATGTTTATCAATTATAAGTGATTTGGAGACGTAGTAATGACTACATAATTTGTTATAACTCAATGACTGAACAATATTACTTAACAACTCCCAAGTTTTCAAATAGAGATTAATTCATTCCATTTTCTTATCATTTTAAATATATACATAATATATGGTATGTGTTAATATACAAATGATATTTCATTTGTATATTTAAAAATTATTGTTATTTTATATATTTTTTAAATCTTTATTAAAATAAGTATGTTAATACTACTTGATATGTACACATAAAGATAGTTCTTACCTCTTTGGTTTTTCAGAATTATGGGATTCAAATTAATGAAACACATGAAGACTAAAAGACAAGCTAACAACTGATTGTAAAAACTGTTCCTATTATTTTTTATAAATATATTCCAAAAGTATGCGCTTATTTTGAGGGAAGGAGTAACCCTTCTCTCACTCATTTTCTACTTCTTCCCTCGCTTTTTCTTTACTTGACTAATAAAAAGGGACGACACGGAATTACTCAAATTTGTTTAAATACAATTCCCGAATCAAAAATTATAATTTTTTTAGATGAGTGATCGAGTATTATAAATAAAAAACGAAAAATTACCTGGTTTGTATTTTTTATCAGGTATTTTAGGAGCGATATTAAATCTATTTTTAAGGGGGTATCACTACTAAGCTTGGAAGGATTTGTATAAAATATGACCTACCGATATCCTAAAAATAAAAGAAGCCGAAAATTAACTTGGTAATCCTGACAACTTGAAGAATTTTTGAGAGAAGAGTAGCTTAGCTGCCAGGACGTTTTATTAGATCAGCTACGAGCAGCTATGAAAGTAAGTAAATAAATATTTTAAACACTTCTAAACATTGAAGGAGAGGAGATTTTTTTTTTTTTAAGAGGGCTACAAAATTATCATGCCGAAATTGTTCCCCCGCCCCCCTCTGCTCTCCCGTCTAGTATGCTTCTGCTAATGTATCACTATTATATGTAAATATTGTTTTTATATTAGGCAAATGAGATAGATAAATTGACAGAGGTTCTCTGAATGTTCGTTCTTCCATTGCAAATAAGGAAAAGGAACAATTTATTGGTATGGACGACGATACGAATCCTTGAAGACTCTTAGAGAATACTATGAATAGAAATATTAACCTTGGAACCGTCAAGTATATAAAAAATCAAAGCGAAATTTTTTTCTGACTTTTTGTACACAATCCAATCAGGACCTCCAAAAGTAAATAAGTAATATTTCCAATCCAAGTCTCGCAAGATTTAAAAAAAAACATATCTGGTGAAGCTGTTAGTATAAAGCAAGATCTATTGGAAAGCAAGCTGGAGCTTGAAAATATTATCTAGAGAAGTAAAAATAACAACATGTTTCATGGAGACATTGGAAAACTCCATATCCAGAAAGAATATTTAGTAAAAAGTATTATTTTTGCAATATGAATTTGCCCTTATGTTTCGGGGTTGTGCAAAAGAATGTCAACTTAAGAATGTTGATTTTGTAGTAATCGGCTCTTTTATTGACTCAAAATAATTAGTAAGCAACTTCTAAAATTAATCTGAAGATCAGTTCAACAGAAAGTGAGACAATCAAATTATTATTGAAGATTATATGCCAGATACGAAGGCAGAAACATTAATTTCGTTGAATACGCCTAATGTAAGGCTTAAAAAAACACTCACATGAACTCACTCAAGCGACTCTTACATAACAACTGTTCGTCCAAAATGGCTGACAATTTGGTGTTTAACTGTCAACAGATTCTAGATGGATGTGACTAGCTTTTATTTACAAGTGCTGCCTTCTCCTCGTTGAAAAAAAGGAGAACTTTTACGACCACCCTTGTACTTTTGACCTAACTTTGAAGAAGTAAATCAGATAGTCCAATCACGTGGAGAATGCCTGAAGTAGCTATTAAATCATAACAACGAGTCAATAGCTTAAATTAACAACAGTGCAAGAAGTCTACACATATATTTGAGTATGAGAACAGCTATTTCCATGTTTACCCCGATATTTGTAGTTCGATGTAAGTAATTACAATTTTCGAAGTACATAATGTCGTATGGACCGAAGGTGGTCCTCATACAAGTTCAGTAAATTCAGGGAATTATATAACATAATTCATAAACTATCAAGAACGCATTAAGGCGGGTTACAACATCCATCGTGAATGTACATTTCTAGGTGTATAATATGTATGTTTAGAAGCAGCATAAAAATGTCCTGGAAAAACTTTTTATGAGAATCTATTCTGTAAAATTAATTTTTTTCAAAAGATCCTTCTTTAAATTATTTTATTTATATTTTTTTAACTAATTAATCGGGAGCCCCACTATTTAGGATTATATTTGAACACTAATAATAAATTACTAAGCTATTTTCTTTCAGCAACTCTTGATTTTTTATGTTAGAAGTTGGAATAGAAAGAGAAAAGAAGAATAAATCAAATTCGAAGTTGGAGTAGACAATGACTAATGACTGTAATGAGTAAAGAAGTTGATAATTCTGTAGTGAAAAACGCGTGCAAGGAGAAGAGGGGGGGGGGATGACTTAAGGTATCATTGTTTAAAAAACTGATGTGTTTATCAGTTACCTGACTTATTATGATTTTTGAGGGTATAACGAAAGTATTTATTAGCAAAATGTTTAATTAAGATATACTACGTATAATTGACTTAGACGCTTTTTATATGTTACAGTAAATTTGAAAACGTCACACTCCATGAAATTGTAATTCATTACGAACCATATTCTCAGAATAATAACTAATGAAACGACGAAGTAGAGTATTTCGAAATATATTTAAAGTTCATAATTTAAAAAGAAGGTTTAAATTAAATATAATCTACATACTAAAAAATAAACCTTTATACATTTATGTTAAATATACAAAATTAAACAATTGTAATCATAAAACTAATAATAACAATAAATTATAAATACAGAATATTAAAATAATAGATTGATCCAAATAATATTTTCTTGTTCTGACATGAATTCAGTTAAATATGTCATAACTTTAAGTTGCTAAACACAACCCAGACGTGGGGTTTAATCACAAAGATCATCACCCTTTTTCCTAATGTGGAAGTTGCTATACACAATTGTGCACATGATAGATAAATCTCAACGGATGAGATCTAAATAATGATCAATAATAAAGTAAATGTCAAAATCATAAAATTAGACAATAAATTTACTAATAAAAAAAATGTTAGAAATAAATCCATCTTAAGGAGTTATAGCAAAAGCTAATTATGTAGTTATGTCCGGCGATATTACTCCTTATTAAGAGCATCAAAAAATATTTTTTCCGTTATTTTTGCTTGTATAACAACATACTAGTATCCCGAAGGATACACATAATTGCTAATTATAATGCTACGCCCAATGCAACTACCCCCGTTGTTGTGACCATTTAAGCAGTTGTTTTTGCCTTTTATGAGTTTTCTGAACCCCTTTTTTTTGGAGCTTATCAACCATAATTCATTCCTTAAGTGATAAAAAAAAGAAATATTTATTGACTATGTAATATAGGAAAACCTAATGATCATACCCAAGTCTTTAAGTGAAGAAAATAATGTCAGACCAACTATTTGAGAAACATCCAAAGCTACTACTCCCGTTGTTGTGACCATTTAAGCAATTGTTTTTGCCATTTAATGAGTTGTGTATCATAATTCTTGATCCTTTTAGCTAAAATAGAATCATATTTTATGGTTAGATTTAAAAAAAATGAATACTTACTGTTAGATGGTACAAAAATCAGAGTTCCATTTCGTAATTTGGTGTGGATGACTCTAAACATGCTGAAAATTCTCTCAACCAATTTACATGGGGATATTTCTATAAATGACATCATTACCAACATCCTTCTTTAATTAATGATGGTTCCTCGGGAAGGTAAAAATTTACCCGTGTATTTCTCCATAAAATTTTTGAACGTAGGATGATTAGCAATAGATAAGGTTATATTACATGCAATAAGCATCTTCGTGCAATCAAAGTTAAAGTCTCACTTGATGCATTCATCGTTTACTTGATTTTATAGATGAATATCCATACTCTTGATATGAGATGAGTGGCGTGTAATTCTAGAAAAAAAGGGTGTTGATCTTTTTTGATTAAACCCCACGTCTGGGTTGTGTTTAGCAACTTAAAGTTATGACATATTTAACTGAATTCATGTCAGAACAAGAAAATATTATTTGGATCAATCTATTATTTTAATATTCTGTATTTATAATTTATTGTTATTATTAGTTTTATGATTACAATTGTTTAATTTTGTATATTGAGTCAGATTTTCTACTATGGTAAGCTGGTAAGAAGAGGCAATCTTTCCTCAAGCGCAGTTATTGCCAAAGGTATTTGACAAAAAATTTCCTGAATAAATACGACTACTCCTCAAAAGGAATCATTATCAATTACTTCTTATACTCATCTGGTTGCTGCCAAATCTTCATCAAGGCTGTTTAAATATTCTTTGAAGACGTCAAAGTAAGGGTAGTAGTACTCCACTGCTTCTAACCAAGTTCCCTATATTGTTATAATTGGTAATGGAGAGATTTCGTACGAAGCAGTAAATACTCTCTTTCTTGTTCCAGAATTCAAAAACATCTTCTTCACATTGGAAATAAGTTCGTTCTTTAGAAAAGGAAACTTTTGTTGCACCATATCTGCAACTCTATGTAATCTATGAGCAATATATGCAATGTGAATCAATTTCGGGAAATTTTTTCGAAGATCTTCTCCTACTTTAAGACAATACTAGGCGGCATCAGTGATGACAACTTTAAGTCTACACGGCACAAAATCTTCTCCCAATAACTTATAAACTGAGCTTATGACGATGTTCTTTACATTGTTAGCATTTGCAATCTCAATATCAATCAAGTCAAAAAGGTAAGGTCTCCCACAGAAATGTCCGTCCAAAGGGACAATCAAAATTGCCGTCATTGACCTCCCTTGATGATTTCCTGTCTCATCTAGTGCAACGAAAATATCTTTTTCTTCCACCTCTTCTTTTATTCTATTCAAAACTCCTTGACATACTTCCACAACTAAGTTGTTAACGACCCATCGACCTGGAGAAGTTTTTAAAGTATATTTTTCAATAAGCTTGGGAGAAATTGGGATGATCCAGAACATTTCAAGGGATGTTACACGACAGAAATAACTGTGCTAGGTCCAAATTGAATGATGAACCGTTTAATTCTCCTTGAATCTTGTGTTTATTGAAGACTTTTTAAGTTGTTGATGCGATGGGAGGTTTTGGAGTGGCGGATTACTTGCCATAAAGAACGCGATGGGCACAAGAAACTGCAATAATGGCAAGATATACTTTTATTTTCCAAATCATAATTCTACACATCAGTAACTCCGTTGTTAGAAACCCATGAAAAAATACACGTTTTCTTCGGCATGATGGTGATGCACGTGAGAGAGCAGTTAGGAGAATTTGATTTGCTGATGATTAGTACAATACTGAGGAAAAGTTGTTTAGAAGATGGGAACTTACCAACGTGTTTTATTCCTTTTTTTATCTATAATCTCTAGAGTTGTTAGAATCGTTAAAAAAGAACGAATTTGATTGGTTGAAAGAGATTATATAAAAAAAAAGGAATAAAACAGGTTGGTAAACTTGCATCTTGAGGGTAAAAGCTGCAAATGGAATTTATTTTATCATACAATATTTTGATTGTCCTAATATAATATTCGCCAAAAATCCGGTCACATTCATCTTTTGAGGAAGTGTATGTAAGAGAAAAATTCAAGTTTTAGCTTATAAAAAGTGTATTAATCAGAGACGTCCTCAGGATATATATATTTATGCTGGGGAATTGTATTAAAAAAAAATCAAACTTACTCCGCTGGATAATTTGAATTGCATAATCGAAGTACCTTTTTAAGAAAAGAAAACCTTAAAAAAATGTACCTGTTATCTCATAAAAAAAAATTCTTCCTCAAATATAATTTTTCCTAGTTACAGCCCCTCCAGCCCACAACCTGAACCTGCAGATGCCCTTCTTAACTCAGAACAAAATTGAGTGAGGTATCTGAATAACAATCTTTGATGATAGATCTCATATCCAGAATTGAACAATCTGTACGGTTTTATGGATATAGAGAATTCCTTTTTGGTTTAGTCCTTCCTAAAAAGCGTTTAGAAATTGAATGTAACCTGTATAGAGGAATATTCTAAAAATAATTACTCCATTGACTTTGAAATTTGTAATATGTATTTCTTAAATAGTCCAACTACAGTCATGCACGTAAAATATATTTTTCTATCTTAAAATACTTATAGGTATGGATGTACCTTCTTTGTCTACTTATGAACACCTTCAATATGCCTCTTCAAGTGAACACCTTCAATATCTTCTCATGAACCTCTTCAAGTTTCCAGATCGTGTAAAAGAACTAGAGCAGTAACTACATTTGAATTTTTTTATCTTCTCATGAACACCTTCAATATGACTCTTCAAGTTCCAGATCGTGTAAAAGAACTAGAGCAGTAACTACATTTGAATTTTTTTATCTTCTCATGAACACCTTCAATATGCCTCTTCAAGTTTCCAGATTGTGTAAAAGAACTAGAGCAGTAACTACATTTGAATTTTTTTATCTTCTCATGAACACCTTCAATATGAAAAGAACTAGAGCTCTTCAAGTTTCCAGAGTGTAAAAAAGAACTAGAGCAGTAACTACATTTGAATTTTTTTATCTTCTCATGAACACCTTCAATATGCCTCTTCAAGTCTCCAGATCGTGTAAAAGAACTAGAGCAGTAACTACATTTGAATTTTTTTATCTTCTCATGAACACCTTCAATATGCCTCTTCAAGTCTCCAGATTGTGTAAAAGAACTAGAGCAGTAACTACGTTTGAATTTTTTTATCTTCTCATGAACAGCTTTAATGTGATGTTCTAAAGAACTATTTGAATAAAAATAACTCCAGCAGACAGAGCATTGATGTTTATTTGTTTTGTCGTGGATGCTCTCCATGTGATAAATATAGGATCCATAGGAAAAACACTTTCTACATAGTTCACAAAAATATTCTTTAATGTTAGAATGAGATTCCTGGTGGTAAGTGGGTATCAAATTTAATCCCGAGTCAGTAGTAGTATCCTTGAACTCTAATTTTTTATGTCTTTTAGATTTAACTTGATGTGATGTAGTGCTTTCCAAGACTTTGTGAACTCTTTCGAAGTGAATTGACAAATATTCATTCTTTGAAAAGGATATATTACAAGATGGGCATTTGAATCCCATGATTCGAGGATTATAAATATCCTGTGTTATTCCAATGGTTGAAGTATAGTCATCTCCATAGTAAGTCAAAAGTTCTCGATGAGGTGGTATTGCCTTGTTAACTTGATAGTAAATTGATCCTTTATATTGGACAGGAGTAAGGTTTTGTTCATATATATTAGGTGCTGTATTAACCATTGCAAGCCAATTTGTTTGAGGATCTGGATTCAACCCTGGATCAACAAATCCAATTACTGACTTTAAGTCGGAGTCCAGAATTTCCCAAGCATATCCTGATTCCATATCTTTCGCTGTATATTCTTCCATTGTATAAAATGATCCAAGGTAGGGTCCAAATAATGTGTTTTTTTCAAATGTTTGCTTTGATACATTAAATACTCCACGACCTGCATTCTCAATTCTTGATTTACTCACACATACTAAATTCTGGAATATTTAAAAATAATTTTCAAATTTGGACAAAATCATTATTAATAACAACTTACGCTTCCATCCATTATTAATAATGGATGGGCTAAGCATCCATTGATGAAATAATCATTACAATCTTCACAATCTATTGATAATTAATTAATAGAAAGCATCATATGAATTACACTGGTCAACAGAAGAAAAACTATTTTTGGGAGTTTATCTAAAGATTTTGTGATACTGATCGTAAAAAGTTATTGAAATTTAGAATGTTTTTGAGTTTTAAATAATTTTTTTTGGGAAAGATTTGTACCTACTAGGGATATCTATCGATATTAAATTTGGATATCCATTAGATACCAAAGAGGCATTATCGGTATTAGGAATGAAACAATAGGTTGCAAATATGTGTATGTTTATTGTTAATACTAGTATGAGCCTGCCCGTTCCACGGACGAATGGGGGATGCATTTGGACACAAAATGGTAGTGTATAGTCCATGTTTTTGTATGTCAAATAATTTAAAGAGTCAATTAAATAATGTTATCTATAATTTATGTTTGTCTATTATAATCGAATATACAAGTACCTAATTTATTTCAGAACAATAATTAAAAAATCCAAAAACCCGAATATATTTATCAATAATACCCAGAAAATAAGCAAACCCAAAGTAAATTTGCACTCACATGTGAACCACTTTAAAAGTGAAAATGCAAAGATACAATTTGTTAAAGTTCGGTAAATCAAATAGTAAGTATCAACAGTTTGGTACGCAACAAGTCTCAGTATGTTGCTAAACCAAATTTATGATTAATAATTTGTTTGATTTTTTTCATGATGTTCCTTGTTTTTAATTGCAAATAAAAAAAATAATTTTTTACAATATATTATAATAAACTTTGTTTACTAATGTTTGTAAATTAAATCCAATAAAATGTCACTAAACTAACATATTCCTATCTTAATTTAGACCAAAGTCAAAATCCTTTTATACATGCTACATGCTTTAACTACATATTCTTTTGTGCCTCTGTGTACAACTGGAAGTATTTGTCACCAACAAATAAAATTACTTTACCTCCAAAGGAATTTGTATCTTGCGTTCTACAAACTTTCATAAGATAGGCAGCAATCAACTGGTTAATGAAATCATCCCTATGTTGTGTACAAATTGCGATGTCTGTACAAGTTACAACTGGTATAACCCAATTATACAAGTTGCGATTTCGGCGTCTTAAAATGTTTTATTTAATTACGACATTACTCATTCTAATAACCACATCTACCTTGATATTATCATTTTATTTGATATATTCAAAATACATTATTATTATGTATTCATGAGTAACAGAATTGGGCATATGAACTTCATAATGTGTTATATAATACTTATATTTTAGTAATTTTTGTTAAAAATAGTAAAAAATTAAGTCTATTAATATGTTTATCATTCATTAAATATTCAATTATTACATTATCCCCATCCCATGTACTATAAATCCTTCATTTCAAAAGAGTCATATTATCATTCTATAAGAAATGTGTACGAGGAAACGGATTTGACTAAAATTTACAGTTCTATTGATGACAGTAGTTCAGCTCAGAAATGAAATTTTGGATCTGCAACTCAGTCCAACTTTGAGTTGTGAGGTCTAAAAGATGAAGAAATTATGATTTGGATGAGTATTTGATTAGCAATATATCATAAACCAAAGCAATTTCAGGCAAGTAGAACACATCATTAAGAAGCTATCAGTTAGTTTAACAAAACTTATTATTTAATATTTTTATTTATTTCCACGTTAAAATTTATCATGGAATGATCCATTAGTATATACATATTACATTTGTAGTGATTTTTTAAATACAATACTAGAAGTTCTACTAATTAGGGCTTTACCAGCAATTTCTAATTTATAAAAATTGAAATAATTGAATAATATATGAAATAATAATTTACAGAACAAAAAACCTTAAAAAGCTCCAGTGTTATATATTTAATAACCCAGAAGTGTTTAATCAAAAAATTACTTTGAAGCAATGTTATTTTCTTTCTATAAAATACTATTTATATGAAGGGTAAATTTGTTCGTATCGAATTAAATACCTATTTGCATACTGTCAATTTTTAATTAATTTGTTAGAAAAAATACTTATATAATTTTTAACTATAGCCATTTAGAAATTTGTTTGAGTTTTCCTTTTAGTTTTTTAGCTATTAGTTATTTCTTTCGACTAAATGGTACAGCAAATTTATATGTTTTTAATTTTTACTATTGAAAATTATGTTTAAGGGAATAAGAATTCAACCTTTAATTAATAAAAAAGAAGTTTAACTAGTCATATAAAATGATTATGAAAATTATTTATATTAACATCGATACTAAAATGTTCGATATTTCAACCTTCCTAGTGCATGACTTTTCTATTTTTCTATGTTATGCCTAAAAATTGCCAAAAACAGCATTGTCAATCACAATCAAAAATAACTGTATTAAAATCTCCCCCCCCCCCCAACTGATACTGTTGATGTACTTTATTTTTTTGGTCCAGGTACGATCATAGTCATGAATCATGATATATAATAAAAAAACAATATCATTGGATTTTTGTGTCCTGATTAGCTATTATACAATTAACCAATTTTGGAAAAATCATGGAATACTAACTCAACTAATGAGTATACAAAAATATAGGTTAATTGAAAGAATCAGCCATTCAATTAACATATTTATAATTAATATTTTCCAAATTATCAGATATACCATAATGAAAAGAAATTAATTTTTTTAGGGGGGCTGCGAAATAATAATTGAGTATAAATTTTCAAAAAAATGGGAGGTCATGCCCTCTTGTTGCCCCGTTACTCATCTAGTACATATTTGCATATACATTATAGAAGTATTAGGCCATATCTGATAAATACCAGTAAAAAGGTCAATACAGGGAAATAACCTATTTTGAAATCAATTCTTTAAATACCATACAATTCGGAATTCAATTTAGCATTATTCAAAATTTGTTCACCAGTGTAAATTATACTCATGTTATTAAACGAACATAAAAAATGATCCTCTGGAGCTGCTCCATAGGTATTAGATAAGTCAACTATCTGTTTTTTTGGACGAGAACTCCTTCTTGGACCACCGCTACACGGATCTTTATTTAGAGAGTTCCTTCGTTTTTTTATTGTTAATTTATTTGTCACCTGTGTAGAGATTTATGAATTATTTGCATTCTATAGGAAATTTAATATTTTTGCATAATTTACTTGATTTCGTGATTTTAAGCCCAGTTCAATCAACTTTTCATTGTTTTGAATAACATTTTCTTGTCGAAATTGTTCGTAATCGGTTAGTCTTTGTTCCAGAGCCATTGTATCTTTTGCATGTAGAGCTGCTGAAGTTAAAATGGAGTTTTATTTCTACCAAGATTTGCCTTGGATGAGATTCAAATGAAAAACTAAATTTCATTGGCTAATTTACATTTTTACTATTTGAGTATGATTCGTTCTAAGATCTACTCGGATTATCTTTATAAACTATTAGGCTAGCGATAATTAATTAATACACTTTAATAAAATGATTAATTATAAATGATGTGTTAATTGAGTGGCTAATTCTTTCCTTCGTCTATATTTTTGTGAGTTGTAAGTTAAGTTGGTGTTTTTTACCTATATTTGCCCTTGATTCAAGGTCATAAATAATAAAAAGATTCAAGTCAGATGAAAAAATGTATTTGATTGGCCAATTTAAATATTTATTTTTTTAATCTAATTATCACAAACATAATTGTCTTTTACGATCTATTTTGCTAAATGAATGATAATGTATATTCAATTAGTTATTCAACTTAATAAAAATATTATTTCTAAATATTTTAATTGAATTTACTAGTTCTTTCAATTAACCTATATTTTTGTGTGCTTATTAGTTAAATCATTATTCTATGATTTCCCCCAAAAAAGGTTTAATTTTATAATATCTAATTCAATAAATTTATGATGTTATTTATTTAATGTTGCATAGAAATGTTCAAATATTCGGCAATAATATATCCTTAGCATGCCGTCTAAATAACTGGATGTAAACACAAAAAATATATGCTACTGGAAATATTTTACGTTATTAATAATTATTATTGTAAGCGTCCAGATTTGTCTTGGATACAGGCAAATAGACACTATCGTCTATCGCACACGTGTGAAGCAATTGACTTTGACCTTCCTAAAAATCTGAAGTTGTATTCAATCCTTTAGCTATCAATTCTTAAATATTGGGGTTACTCTCACTTATCACGTTGAGTTATAAACTTGGAAAATATGGAAAACTATACTTTTTTTAAGGCCATTGACTACTCGGATTGCAAACTTAAGGTTCTTGATCAAATCAAACTTCCATTTACGAAGGAATACATTTCAATTCATAATACAGAAGATGCATGGCATTGTATAAAAAATATGCAAGTACGAGGTGCTCCTGCTATTGCTCTTGTGGGATGTTTAGCTTTAGCTGTGGAGATCAAGAATTCTCCGACAATTGTGGATATTAAGGCATATGTAAGAAACAAAATGAACTATTTGGTATCGGCTAGACCAACGGCTGTTAACATTCATAAAGCAAGAGAAGAGTTATCAGATAAATTATCCAACTGGCATGAAAACATCGAGGAAAAAGTTATTCAGTGGTGTGAAGGACTCCTGGCTCTGGATATCAACCATAATATTTCTATTGGCCAAATTGGGTCTCAAGAAATTATATCTTTATTATCCAACGATGAAGAAGCTAACGTTTTGACCACATGCAACACTGGTTCTTTAGCTACTGCAGGTTACGGGACAGCGTTAGGTGTTATTAGATCATTGTATAGTAGGGGAAAATTGAAGTGTGCGTACTATACTGAAACTAGACCCTATAATCAAGGAATGCGTTTAACGAGGTTTGTTCTTCGTCTAACAATTAATATCAAATATGTGAATCTATACTTAAAAACTCATATTATTTCCTTTCCTATATTAGTTTCGAATTTAACCAAGATAAAATACCTGGAACTCTCATTTGTGATAACATGGTCGGCTTACTTTTCAAGACAACTAAAATATGTGCTGTCGTTGTTGGAGCTGATAGAGTGGCAGCCAACGGGGATACAGCTAATAAAATAGGAACTTTACAGATAGCAATTTTAGCCAAGTATTTCAATGTTCCATTTTTTGTTGCAGCACCTTTTACTTCTATTGGTATGTATAATCTTACATAAATACCCCAAATTTTTCACTGCCTATTTACATATTTAGATTTGGACACGAAAAGTGGAAAGGAAATAAGAATTGAAGAAAGACCAAGTAAGGAACTTTTACAATGTCCTTGTTCAAAGAAAGAATTTTTAGCATCAGAGGATACAAATGTTTGGAATCCAGCCTTTGATATCACACCATCAGAGCTTATTACTGGAGGAATTATCACTGAATCGAAACTTTTCAAATTTCCATTTACTTTCACTTCATTGAATTCATCAAATGTTTAATTATGACTTCAGATTGTACAGACTTATATAAACATTGTTCTACCCATTTATAATGGGTAGAACAATCATCTTTAAATTATGTACCTAATAATGTTTGTTATTACATATTTATGGAAGAAATATAGCACGATTTCATAAAAGATTCTTATCAGATTTTATGAATATATTTCTAAATTTTTCTAAAGTAATAATATCCAGCAAAATACAAATTCATCTGATATTAATTAGTCAAGTCAAATGTGAATAATATGTAATCTTTGGAAGTAAAAAAATAATAATGAATTTGGCGGTTGTAAATTAATAGCACATTAATTAATCTTTAATTAAACTCTGAAATATGTATTTATATATATATATATATTTTTATAAATATAATTAGATGGACTAAAAATGATATTAAAAATGAGAAATTGTGTATTATAATGCAAAAAAAAAATTTTTTTAAATCAGTGAGTTGTAAAATTTATGCATGAAAGTAAATTAACTGCCTATAAAGATCTTTTTTTCTCTAAAGGAGCAGATCCTAGGAGTATTCCGTATGGTGTTGATCGTCTTAACACACAAGAACATCCAACTCCAATAGTCTGATTACGTTGATTGATAACATACCAGTCATCAGTGTATTCATTTGCTTTTTCTACATATCCAACAACCATACGAATACGCATTTGTCGGCAAAAATAATTACTGAAGGTTACAGATATACATATTATGAATAAAAAGTTATTATAATAATTATGTTCCTTTAGAAGCTTACCTAAAATTACCACAATTAGTATTCCGATTTAAGCAAAGGATCTCTGTAATCGTTGTAGGAATGCGATTGTATACCGTTGTGAGGTTGACCTCCCATTTACAAGTGGATTTGACTACAACATCAGGTAATGGAGTGAAATGGTGCATATTATTTTGAGCTGCAACCCGTTGAATTCCTCCCAATTCTATATTTGATCCGACTCCTTTGGTTTCCCCTACAGAGTGAACATTTGGCAAGATACACGAACTCATGATAAATATAGAAATAAGGCATTTCTTCATTTGAAATGATCCGAGGTTTCGAAAATGGAATAAATACTGTATATGTGGTTTGAAAGATCTCTCAAATACAAATGGTATGTTTTTTCGATGTCTGCATTACCTATATATACCTTCTTGTTTTGGTTTGCTTACTACTGTCAAATTAGGATCAATTATCTTTTGTTTATTCCATTGTTAGTTAATTTGATGGTTGCTATTATGATTGTTTGATAGGTATATTCCAAAGTATCAATATCTATTAAATGGTTATTCATTCATTTATATATACATAAAACACTTATTTTTGTTTATTTCTCTAATATATTATGAGAAAACGCACCAAGAAAATGAGTCATCATGGAGATATGATAAATGAAAAATAAATAAATAATATTAATTCGAATCCTTCATAATAATTAATTATTGGAATAAAGGGGTGAAAGGGAGAGTAAATTTAAAAACAAAGAAATTAATTAGTAATAGAAAGTCAAAGTGGGCTAGTAGCCAATTTCCCCTTAATTATAAATTAGTAAATATGTAAACACTACAATGAAACCTATATGACTACTCTTATAAAAATTTAAGGAAATAGATCTACAAAACCCTTCAAAAATAGTTCTAAAAATATAGAACCTATTCCTCCCCTATATATATATAAGATTTTAACATAAGAATAAATTGCACTTAAAAAACACTAAATCTATAATTTAAAACTCTACCCACTAACCAATACCAATCCTTGCATTCACTAATTTATTAATCGAGCTGTATCATATCTCAAAAATAAAGAAGTGATTTGAGATAAAATCATTATACCATTAAAGCATCAGAAGCCTCACTAATCAGCTCTATTTTTGTTTTGTTTTGCCAATATCCCTCCCGTTTTCACAGATCCTTCTAGCCGTTGCCTCACAGGGAAATTTTAACTCCTTCTACTCTTATGTGTAACTCATTTAGACTCCATGACCCCACGACACCCTTTGTTGTCAATTTTCAGAAAATCCTTCATTTCATTCTATTGGATAGTTTTTATTTTAGTCCCTTTCTAAAGACATATAGCATGAACAACAGAAAAACATTGTTCGCTTAATTCAATGCCAAATCTAATACAATATGTGCTGAAGGAAGTACACATGAGAGGCACTTGAATGTATAATTCGAATGTAGAACTGTTCTCTGATGAGAGAAAAAATGAGCCAAAATGAAATAACTGTCGAGTTGAGACATAGACTTAGAAGTATCTAGATTTAATTATTTGAAATATTAGTTGTTTTCTGAGTTATACATTATAATATTATGTACATTAGATGTAGTTGAGGTAACTTAAATGTGATGACTTAATTTCTTACATCGTGACGTATCATAATTTGTTTTCAATCATAACAGAAATATTTTTGACATTTAATGTTATATTAAACTGAATATAATAACCCATCCTCCAACAAAGATTGGTGTTGGTGTTATAAACGAACATTACTGAATTAAACATTATTATCATATAAAATATATTCCAAAAAAGAAGAAATTAACTTGGTAACAAATCTCATGGAGGAATAGAAAATAAAGCTCAATCATAATTTAAAGGAAGTTTAAATCTTGATAACTATTATTTTTTTAATCAATAGGATAGCAAGATATTGCTGATTAGATTGACAAAAAGAAGTAATATTTAATCAAATAATATGATTCAAAGTAGGAAGGAAAGATATTCATTCAGTGAGTTTTAATACGACCATTTCCATTCATGTCTGACTTGATTGGAGTAGAAGATTTTTTGGTTGCACTCGACATTTTGAGTAATGAGATCCAGTACCCTGCTCTTGTTAGTATTAAATAAAGTAATCCAAGATATGCAGATATGCTCAAAGTAAGAAAGAGATCGAAAACTGCAGGTTTGACCTTATATGCATTCATCGTAGTGCTAGCTCCATCGTAAAAAGTAAATTCAGCTTCCCTCTTATCTCTCTTGGAAATCAGTATCTTAAAATTATGCGATCGACTCTTTAGCATTTCAGCCATATCTTGAATGACTTTGGGACTTCCCTCTAAATTAGACTTTCCACTATGAACTAGTTGACTAGTGGCTCTGGATGTAGATGCTAAATAAGCCATAAAGGTTGAGATTGAGTTTATATTAGGAGATAACGTAGGTCCACCGAAAAGTTGACCATTACAATCCAATTGGCCATAAATAGAGCAGGCTAGAGCTTCGGCAATCAAACGCGTTCGCTGATGTATGAGACTCATACTTACTTTGGTATCAAGGATAGAGTTCCGCTTCAAAACATTATGAGAAGCAAGTGAAGAGAGAGTGAAAGCTTGAAGACGACGAATGGAGAATCTTTCGTGTTCCCAAGCAAGAATTTCTTCGGCTAAATTGATTTTCTTGTGGACTACATTAATATTTATTTCAGAGTTCAAAACATGAGCCACGTTTTGAAGATGTTTCAAAAACCTACCAGCCAGACTCTCTTCTTTAGGAGGCTTGGAAACATGAAAATAAAGCGATCCTTCTTCCTCATGGCCCAAGGTGTCAAGACAAGCAACAAATGCAACATTAGAGAGAATTTCTGAGCTCAAGTCATTATCTTGATGTTCTTCGAGCCATTTTTTAGTACCCAAAAAGTTAATTTTTCCTCCACCAGAAAGAAGGAAGACTAGATTATAACCAGGATGTGTTCTTGAAGAAGAATATAATTTATTCCAAAGGCGAGCCAATTCCATTAGAATCGTAACTCCACTGCCATTAGAATCCGCTCCTACAAGATTTCAATATTTTTTACTCTTAGATGAAGTAATGAAAACAGTGTTAACATAATGAGCATCACATAGAGAAGAGACATTACATCATACCTCAGCATTGAATAAGAATAAAAATGATCGAGGTTGAAAAGAAATGAAAGGGGGAGTAAAAATTACCATAAGACATTCCTGGCGCAGCTCCAGAAGCATCATAATGGGCGACCAATAGAATGGTGGGGAGGGAATCCTCATCGCCCCGGCCAGAGAGTTGTCCATGAAGAGTCACAATACCAGGATTGGGAAGTGCTTTGGAATTACTACTGGAACTTGTTACGAACTGATAACCTGAACTGACAATGTTATTCATAAGAGTTTGGAATGCGGTGGAGCCTGGAGAGACACCTTCTCTTTCCAGTTCCTCCATCAGGCGCAAGAGATCTTCGTTTTCTGGGGCAAAGTAAATAGGAATGTCCACGTCGGTGCTGAGTAAATGCTCTTCCAGCTGGAGCACCGAGTCCACGTTCCCAGGAAGGGAGTCACCTCCAGGCACGACAAGGAGAAGACCTCCGATCCCAGCCTGGATGAGCTCATTGAATCCACTCACAGACACATCTAGGGAAAGAAAAACAGAGTTACAAGCCACAACCTATACATCAAGAATCCTTGTGGATTAAATAGGCAAATTTTAAAGGCTAAGAGTGGCAAGAACCTTGAATGCGAGCAATCACCAATTTGCGAAGCACGTTAGGCACGCAAGACAGAGTCCGAGCCTCGAGGGAGACAAAGGACACTTTAGAGCCCACGGAAAGGGAGTTTCCAAGCTCATATTGAGCCAAGCGGTGAACAGGGAACTCGGATGAGGCCTCCACAGGAGCTAACACACAGAGAATTGGAAGGAGGAGGCACAAGAGGCCATAAGGTGACATGTCCATCGCAAAATCCCAGAGATCCCTCATCATTCTTCACGGAAACCAAACAACTGCAACGCCGCACAATCACGTCTTCTCACGTATGCTTCCTCCCCGCCCCAATGTGCAATGCCAATACTACTTCAAATGGGAAGGATCACTTCTACCTTATAAGTTAAGAGTTATTATTTTATAAAGGTATCTCTTTTCCAACAAATTTGGAGTACTAAAAAGTAAAAATGCTTTAAATATATGCAGTTGTTCTAGCTACCGCCCGGAATCATCACCACACACGAAAGCTAAAAATCTAAAATAAACAACTGCTCATACGTCGATAACAGAAAAATACTCTATGTATTTTGTTGTGAGCTGTCGATTCCTTCTTCTCCATTAATACGTCATGTCTATTTCATAATTTATTCTTTTTGATATATAGACTAAGTCATGAGTCATGGGTTATTCTATACGTATGTTCCGTTTCCAAAAGAACAGGAATATAATTTTTTGTTGATCCCTCGTTGCTTATATAATGTATATTTATATATAGATTGACCATTTTACTCTTTCTAAAGAAATAGTAAAAATTTCTTCATAGAAATAATATAATAACTACTCTTTTAATATAATATTACTAAGCAATATTATAATACAGTATCGAATAAAATACTATGTAGATTGAAATAATATGTAATTTATTTTATAAATGGCGCAGAACTAATATAACGGTGACAGTCTGGGAAGACATAAGAGATAAATGGCAGTTCGTATGATTGACTTATGTGGCTAACTACCAGATGATTTCGGGCCTTTCTTTTTAGATGAAAGGTTGCGTGGTTCAATAAAGGAAACGACGTGCTGAATCTCGTTCTCCTAAGTTGAGAAGAGTAAGACGAGACCAGGCAAGAAAAGAAAGTAGCTATTATTGGCTCAATGCTTTTCTCCTGAATCCTCGTTATTTTTATGTTCTCCACCAACGGCTAAACGTTAAGTTCCTTTGTAGCTAGATAAGTTAGCTATTTACTTAAATGAAATTCCGGAACTATGACTTCCTTTCCTGTTTCATCACTAATTAGTAATTACACTTGAACTTTTCCCAACCTTATTCTAACATGTTATTACTTGCGCGTGAATGCTTCCACGCTGGAATAGAGTCCAGACGCTTGACATCTTGAGCCAGGGATGAGTGAGATCTGGATTTGGCCTACTACTATTGAAGGGTGAGGGTTCTGGACTAAATGAATGGGGGTTGTTAAGTGTGTGTTTGTAGGGTGTTGAGCGTGCGTTAGTTGGTGTAGGTGGGCGCAGAATTGTTTATACGGGATTGTAAAGAAGTAAACAAGAGAGGAGAGGAGAGGAGACTTAAGACGACTGGACTGAATTAATGAATTCAATGGCAGAGGAACGGAAGGAGTTGGGAGCGGATTCCATCAAGACAGCAGCCGAGTCCTTGGGCCTCTCCAGCATTCTTCATGAAGATGCGGCGAAGGAGCTAGCGGAACACTTGACTTATAGGTAAGGATTGCTTGGTTGATTGCTCCTACAGAGTGTTTGACGTGTTGTTCCTTGTGGGCCTCGCACACAGGATTCGGATGTTGATTCAAGATGCCCAAAAGTATGCGTTTCACGGGAAGCGGAGTAAAGTTCAATCTGAAGACCTGGACTATGCTCTTCGGATGGAGGGTCAAGAGCCGCTGTATGGGATGTCGTGTTGCGAGTACATTCCGTTCCGCTATGCCTCTGGCGGAGGCATGAGTGGTGGCGGGAGCGGGAGTGTGGGCCTCTCCAACAACAACAACAACGTGAGCTCGTCTTGCAGCGCCCTTTGCAAAGAAGTGTATTTCCTGGAAGACAAGGAGATCGACCTCTCCACTTTGATTTCCTCCACTCCCCTCCCCAAGATCCCAATGGCAGTGAGTCTGCGCTCTCATTGGTTGGCCATCGATGGTATTCAGCCCATGATTCCAGAAAACCCGCCTGCTAAATCCAAAGAGATGCTCAAGAAGGAATCCTCTGATCCTCTGGCTAAGCTGAGTTCCCGAGAAGCGAGTGATAACAAGTTTTCGTCTCTGCTTGCAAAGTTGAAATCCACAGAGACGGTGACGGTGAAGCAACTCGCAACGCATGAACTCAGTGTTGAACAGCAACTCTATTATAAAGAAATCACGGAGGCTTGTGTGGGTTCGGACGAGGGACGTCGTGCCGAAGCGTTACAATCCCTCGCCTGTGATCCTGGACTTCATCAAATGCTTCCTAGACTCTGCACTTTCATTGCGGAAGGTGTGCGTGTTAATGTGGTTCAACACAACTTGGCTATTCTTATTTACCTCATGCGCATGGTCAAATCTCTTTTGGAGAATCAGACCCTTTTCCTTGAAAAATATCTCCATGAACTTCTACCTGCCGTTATTACCTGCATTGTAAGTCGACAATTATGTAGCCGTCCTGAAGTTGATAACCATTGGGCATTGAGAGACTTTGCAAGCCGTCTCATGAATAATATTTGTAAAAACTTCAATACCTCAACCAATAATTTACAAACAAGAGTAACAAGATTATTTAGTGAAGCAATGAAAAATGAAAGTTCTCCCTTAGTTTCATATTATGGAGCTATAGCTGGACTTCAGGTATTCACGAATTAAACTATTATTTATGTTGTGTATCTATCTTGTTTTCATACAATTCATATTTTCTAGGAGCTGGGACCAGAAGTAATTAAAGTTTTTATTATTCCTTATTTAAAACAAATATCAAAGCAAATAGACAGAGCCCAAGACTCCAACTTGGGAAGCTCTAATGTTGAAAAAACTGCATCTACTCATATTCGTAACTCAATAGTCAAATTTACCAGTCCTGTTTTGAAGACGATTCGGCCATTACCTGATCTTATCGAAGAGTACAAAGCTGATTATGGTTCACTTGGTAAGTTCACATAGATGGTATTTCCAAAATGACATGTATTTTGATTATATATCCTCTGTAGGAGCTTATCTTCATGCTGGTGTACAAAGGTCTAGGGGCACTTCAGGCTCTGCTTCCAGTGCGGGTGGCGGGAGTGGTAGTAGTGGGTCTGGCGGAGGAGGAAAGGCTCCTAATACATCCAATGTCACTCCAGGCAATGTTGGAGGAACTAAAATTTTACAATCTAAGCCACCTGGATCAGGAGCAAGTGGATCTGGTTCTACTCAAAGAATAATTGTCGTCAATAATCAACGTATAGTGCAAGGGGGTGGATCGATTTAAAAACAATTTTGAATGAACTTAGAATTCTATTTTTATAAACTTTTTTTTTTCCGTCAAAAAATTATTTATTGTTTTTATTTGATATTATTTAGCATATTATATATATGTATATATATAATTTCTGTGGTCAACTTAGATTTGTAAGGTATAAATATAACATATATATATATATATTTTTTTTTTCTTAACTAAAATAAAGTTATGGTTACATTTTATACACCTAAGAAATGTTCTAACTCACTGCTCAGGAATACATCCCATTATATATTTTTATGCAAATCATAACGATTATCTTTAACATAAACACGAAAGTGCTTCTTAATAATGAATTAGTCATAAGTTTGTTAATATATCTACATTTACAAAATGATGTATCTCTTCAAGTTCAATTTACCCTATATACACTAATGTCTTGTTATGACAAATTTTATGAAAAAGAAAGTAAGATTACTAGGCTCAATAGCTTATCTCATTACTGTTATTTTTCTAGTCCCAATGGGATATATATATCCATAAGTTAAACGAATAACATATTATCCCTATAGTTTCATTTTTATGTTCAAAGGCTCCTGTTTAGAAAGGCTTCGAGACTTGTTAGGTTCTCAAACCTATTCTAATTGCGCTCTTCTACCTAGAAGAGTATCAGGGGTTCTCTGTACTTCGCAAGTAAGACGGTCGAGGGCCCCAGTTATGACTTGCATTTTTAACGAAATTAAGAAGACCTTTTTAAAAGGGATTATCATAATCTTACAAACATTAAGATTTCGGAGGTAACATAGTATTACTAAAAGACAGTCTTTAACATGATATTTAATAGTATGTAACTCGTTAGAGTTGTAAACATTGAACATTTATTCGCGTGTGAAAATTTTTATAGTTGACAATCCGAGAAGTGTTTTTATTTTCTAAAACATATCACTTCCACAACAGTTTCTTTAATCTTCTGATACAATTAATCTTGCTGCCTGTAGCATTCGGCATTTTTTAAGGGAGTGATGTCATAGCGAATACTTTTTGGCACATAAAGTGCTAATTTTTAATTAAGAATGTTTTTATTTAAATAAGGGTAATATGTGGAAATATTGCTATGGCTTACAAGAACCGTTAATGAAGGAAATTAAATAACTCATTCTGTTATATGAGCCTAAATATTGATATTTCTTTTATAAAAGAAGCTATTATATTATGTTATTAATTCTATTTCATTTGATTTTTCATTTTTTGTTTGGCATTGTACTAAATTACACTATCCAACAAAGTTACCTAGGGTCAAAATATGACGATATTTTTTCTCTATATCCCTCTGATTCTTTATAAAAAGGCCACACATTAAAAACAAAAAAAAAATACCTAGCTAGTGTATTATATCTTAATATCAAAATGGTATCATAAGTTACCAAAGAAGTGTATTTAATTTTTACTAATTAATTATCCTGCTTAAACACCTGACTATTAAGTTTACAATAACTATCATATATTTAGCAATGAACCGAATCCTCTTAAATTTATAATTGAATATATCGGCAACACTTTCTGAAGAGTTATTAATATGGCTAGGACATTGAATGGAAAGACGAACGGCGTTCACGCTTTCCGTTCATTTTTTGAACAAATGGACGACAAACGTTAAAAAAAATATGAACGGCGTTCATTTTCTTATTTTCTATAAGGGGTCGCTTTTTTTTCGCTATATCTTTTTTCTTGATTATGCGTATAATTATTTTCTTTGATGGTGGCTAAAATATATTTTTTATAGTACATTGAAAAATTATTGATCTGATTTTGTGTGTACAACTTTCAATTGCTTTGTACACTGATTACTTTCTATGTAATGTCTAACTACGCAACTTGTAGTTTATTAACCAGTCGTTATAGTGGCATCATCATTATTGTCCAAATTGGACTGAGAGGCTTGCATTTGGCTGAAGAGATCTTTTGCAGTTATCGCAAGATGAATAAGGAAAATAATTGAAGTAATAAAAATTGGCTGAAGTTATTGGTAGTTCAATGGAAAGGGACATGCTTGCATCACGATTGGAAGATGTTTATATTTAGGTATTCACTAAAATGGCTACAAAAATAAGGGATTAGCAGATCTTATGGTATCTAGTTAAGGATTACCCGTCGTTATTCGGGCTAAGGACGGAGAGGGAAATTACATTGTAAATGGTCAAATTAATTGAGGAAATAAAAAAATATTCAGAAAATACTTCTATATACTAATAATTGTAATATGGATGTTTCGTTGTTGTCGAAAAAAATCCTGATAATTCTAATTCTCTAGGATTCTTCCCTGGACGTCTCGAGCACCTATACAATAGACTAGAAAATTGCACTCTAAGGGATGGCTTAAAAGAAGTTCACGAATATGTTATTTTTTTAATATAAATATATTAATACGGTTTTTCAATACAGATTGTATGAGTTAAAATCAGTAACTTTTTATTCATAATAGGACAATTAATAAAAATTAAACACTAAATGATTAATATATCCCCAATATAATTTACTTTAATTTAAAAAAAAAAAAAAAGATGTACACCAGATAAATCAATGCTCATAACTGAAACATTATCAGATTGAAGTTTGGCAACCTTTCTAGATTCGAGCTTGTTTTCAGATGATCTTTTTCTGCCTTCCTGTGGGATGTTGTCATTGAATTGAGAAACCAAATTTTTGAGCATTATTTGAGGATAATATGTGAAATTTTGCCAAGAATGCTTGCCCATTTGTGACTGATCACAGACAGTATCAAGTATTACTTCGATTGTAGTTTCTGAGCTCTTTCTTGACTATCTATGGTGGATTTCTTTGATATGAGTAAAGTTAGGGTGTAATTATGATTTAACTCCAGACGGTTCAGGGGAATGCCGAAGTATTCTTACTTTTGGAAGCAGTTATAGATCATTTTAAGATTTTTTAAAACAACGATAAATCACATTTGATAAAAGGTTTTCATAATTAGAGTATATTTGCTGTAGAGGAATTCACCGTTTAATTTGGCACTCGGTATAAGTACTACCACATCCATTTAGTTTCATCCAACAGATTTGATCATATATATAAGGACCGTTTTAGTTGTTTGGTTCTTCTCGCAGAAAGAGTAAAGTCATTTGTTCCATGTCTGCGGATACAAGTAGTTTTTTCAATAAACCCAAGATGATTTCATACGTCTCTTCATTTTCTAATAACTTTTTTTTATCCTAAATACGCAGCAATGTTCATTACTTCAGTTACTGATTCGATGGCATTAGCCTTTCTTGTGAGACAGTGGGAGACTGAACTATTGCTCAGTTTATGATGCATTTGTGTATAAAGAATCGTCTTGTGGCATTTTTTCTTAAAAAACTGAAAATTGACGTTTGCGGTTTGATAAAAAATGGAAAGAAAAGAGAGAAAAAATGAAAAAAATTGAAAAATTATTCAGAAAATGACAGATATTTCAGTTAAACATCAGTTTTTATTAAGTAAATTTATATGCAAACAAATGTCCAGACAAATGTCTACAAACTTTATTCCATTTACTAATCCCATATTCTATTGGAAGTTAATTTTTTTTTGCACCTGAAATAAACGAAATTGCAATTTTCACCGATTTCTTTTTTAGCCCATAACTTTTTTGATTTTGAATAAATTTAGAAAACGTAGTTATTTATATAGTTCTTTTTTGAAATACCAATCACTTATTGATAAATAACTCAGCACCCTATCTAGTCTCCTTGAGCTGCAAAAAACGGTTCTTTGGTTTTGGGTATAGCATTAGCCCCCTTATTTGACCTCCCTAAAATCAAACAGTCTTAGCCTTTCTAAGCTCAAAAGAGGGACCCACGCAAAATTTCAGTCTCCTAGGTTCAATGGTGTGGGAACGTATAAAGAATATCTACAGACACACACAATCTCTCTTTTATTTATAATTAGTTACAGATAATCCCTCTAAACTTAGTTGTATTTCAAAAAATCTTGCTATTTAAACTAAGCTTGGCGCCATCATACCCTCTTGCAACCTCCCATTCACTTTGCAAGAATAGAATAATGTTAAATGTATCACGATATACCTAGGTACTGTCTCGACTTTATGTCTCTTTTCATTTCTGACCACACAATTTGTAGTTTTGTAGGAATGTACAATGGTGCCCTGTATTAGTAAATAATTATTTAATAAACTCAGAGATATACATATATTTTTAAGGCCTGGCAGCATACACAGCTTGACGAATGTGCCTAGCAAGCTGTGGAGGATTTATTATTACAATATCAAATTCAAATCATTAGGTATAAACTATAATTTGCATTTGCGAGTCTTTGAAAACATAATTAAAGTCAATTTTTATTTTCGAGTTAGTTAGATTCTTTCAGGCAAATAATTTCCATAAACAAGAAACACTTGCTATAACAATACATGATACGTTTACATAACTCCTCACTGTGTGCATAATTGAGTCAGTTGTTGTATAAGGATTGAATTCAATTCCTTTAAAAATAGATCTATTCTTTTTCACTTAATGTGCAGAAAGAGTCAAATATATTTTAAACATTCAACACTAGTTATCAGCATTTTTGTCCCTGTCCAGTGCCCAATACTTTTGCCTTAACCTATTTTTCATCAGGACATTTTGCCTCAATGATATTTTACCTTAAGATATAAATAAATGAGGTTTATACGTCGCTATTGTTTATTTTTGGTAAATTTATATTCTCTTTGGTTTAAAAAAAATCAAAATATGTAATGAATATTACTAAAAAACGCCTGAAATGGTTGCTTTCTTTTGGACTAATGAAGGAATTATGTTCTTTCCTCGTTTTAGGCTTGTTCGTCAATCCATGATGAATTTCTCCTTTGTGGGCCTTAGGCAAAGTCAGTTAAAAAGTAAAAAAAAAAGAAAAAGAAAAAGAAGGGAGTGGATGACATTTGACGTTTCTACTTACACTGTTTCTTCTATTTAAATTTCATTTGTGCGTTATTGTGATTATTTATGTAATCCGAATTAATTTGGCGCCCTATGTAAGATATTTGCCAATAATATGTATATTCAGTATTATACTATCACACAAAGCTAAATATATTATTTATTTTAGACATTTATTATATTCTGTGAAACAATAAAAACCTATAAAAATAACCAATGCAAAATATAAATTTTAACTATGACAAAACAAAAACTGTAGACAAGTGTTACAAAATAAATTATAAATATTACAACTGTATGAATATATGAATATTAATTTGCCAGTAGCGTCTACAGGGTAGTGGGTGCTGGAGGGGCTGGCATCCCTCCCCCCCAATAATTTTTTTGAAAAATGAATGATGTGGAGGAAAATATTGGTATAATTTTTTTAGGGATTCTTTTCTCAAAAAAGCTTTATTTTTGGAAATTAACCAATAATATAAATGCATAATCCTGCGGACACCCCTGTATGCACTTATTATTTCCAAACTAAGAAATGCAGCTTTTAACTAGTCGGGGCAGTGCATTCAGATCGGGTTGTAGCAGAAAATACAGACATGTGAATAAGGACTAATTTTATCTGTCTGGAGAGGTTTACATTGTAGATAAACTAAAACCACTCTGGGTATATGGGAGATGACCTCATAGGAGGAATTTACAGCTTTAAAAAAATTAGCAAGCCATTAAAAACTAATCAGAGGCCTCTCCAAAAAAACAAAAAAATACACCAGAAAAAAAAAAATGAAACGTGATTGGTTCTGATACTTAAAAATTGAATTTCGACTAGGCCGGAGTGTTATTGGCCCAAATTGGCGTAACTATCGTGTTGGAAAAATTGAGCTTGACCCAAAAGTTGGGTTAAGTCACCTTTTTTTTCTTTGCACCCAGTATGGTACCCCTGAATGAACGGCACCCTTAGAATTTGCCTATATTGTCTATGAAACGGGTCGGCCTTGCTAGTAAATAAGTCTACTTAGAAAAAATAGTTTTGTTCAGGTGTTTTTTGAAGGAGGAAAGACTGTTGAAAATAAATTGGAGGTTGCTTTGAATAAAAGTACTGCCTCTAGACACTTTTCCCCTAAAAAAACTACCTGGAGGCTATTTTGAGGCTGTTCAAAATATTTTTTTGAATAAATTGGACACCATTTTATAAAAATTGAGAGCATAATTTTTACTAGTATATCGGAGCCCTGTACATATCAGGACCCTGGAGATTCCCTGTTTTGCTTTTGGTAAATTACGCCTTTGATGTTAATTTTTATGGATTGAGAAACACAAAAAGGGCTTTATATATTAATGAGTGTTGTGTAGGTGTAACTTTTTAGACTAGATAAATATTAAATTAATGAATAAATTATTCAAAAATGAACGATTGACCGGTGAAGAAAATGAACTGCGAACGGAAAGTTTCTACAAAATGAACGATTGAAAGGGAAAAAAGTGAACGGGTACAAGCTTGGTATTAATGCGAACTAAAGAACTGGAGGGAAAAAGTGGACACTCGGTAGAAGAAGAGCATGTTTTTTCCTTCTCTTTGCTGATTAACTTAAAATTGTCAGCTGTCATAAGGTATATTTTAAATGTATTGAAGTCAATTTATCCACTACTTTGTGGCCTTAATTTAATTATTAATCATACTTATACTTATTAATTGTAATATATTTTTCATAATGGTAACGTGTGGTGCAGTGTATTGTAATAATAGATCAACTTCGAGTAATAAGTCTCCAGGCTTATTGCCCATCAAAAAGTTTAATTTTCCAAAAGACATCAGTTGAAGGAAGTTGTGGATCAATGCCATCAAAAGTGCGAATTGGACTCCTGCCAAAGACTCAAGAGTTTGCCAAGTAATATAATCAACTATTTTTACTATGTGAGGGATCTGAAAATTAAATTATTGGGTTGTTTTATAAGGATATCACTGCCCTCTATCTTTTAATTATTCATACTTAAGATTAAATTATTCGCTATAGGCAGTGCCGTATATCAGGAAGATTTTCCGGCCCGCTTTACAGGGGTGAACGGTTGACTTTCAGTGGTGAACGTGGGATATTTAAACAGGACAAATGCCACAGCACAAATTAGATCTCGCAAGAATATCGTCCAATGGACTGTCTGACCATAATTTTCTGCAGGCAAACATTGGGAAAAATCAAATCAAAAGGAAAAACTCTAGATGGAAAGTCAATGCCAATCTATTCAGAAAGGAAGGAAAATAGAATGCACGGGGCCAGAATGAGAGCAAAAGTTTTGAAATATAAAATTAAGTCAAACAATTTAAACCGCCTTAAGTATTTAGAAAAGAATGACGGATGAAGTTAATGAATGAGATTATAATGGACTATATAACAATTACATCGACAGAAAAGATAGCAGATTATATTCACAAGTCTTAATGTTCTTAACTCACATTTAAAATAAATAAATGAAGAAAAATTGCATGTGTTCATTATCATGACTTAGAAGAAGAAGTTTCTCCTCTTTTTGCTTGACGCAAAGGTGTCAATCAAACTGTCCATGTCTTCACGGAGAACCTTGTCCACCATCATCCTGTCCATGTTCAAGAGGGTGAGAGGGGAAAGCCTCTCCTGGCCGATGGTGGTCCTTATGTGGTTCTTGAGCCTTCTATGAAAAGAGAATGACCGCTCCACCTCACCGAGGTATTCTTTCTCTTTGATGTGAGGAAATTGATTCACTTTCCCATCGACAGTTTGTGTTTTTGTTGTTTATATGAATTTTCAACAAGGAACTCTATTACCATGTTTTGAACTCAAATTTCCCATGGTTGGAAATGGAAAATTTGGAACAGGCGAAACACTTGGCTGACTTTTCTACCTCGTCAAATTCTAGCCACGAGAACTTAAGGAACCAGTCATATTGAAAGTCTAAGGAGTATTTTTCATCTATCTGAGGACTGTATGTTTGTAACTTGAGATGCAGAGGATGATCTCTCTCAACTTAAGGCACAGTTTCCCACTCATTCTCCACTCTTATTCTGGTCTGGATGTCCTTCCGCTGTGGCTCCTGTCCGGTAAGTATCGGGTCATCTAGCTGGCTCATGAAGACGTCAGGGTACTCCTGGCCGCCGTCCACAAACTCCGTCTCCTCAGTCTTGCTCCTTTCGACTCCCTGGTCATTGTCGGTAGTCTCAGAAACCTCTACAGAGGTAATATTGTTGTTGTTGTCTACAGAGAGCTGCTCAGGAGAGAAAATGTACCCAATATCGTGATTAGGAAGTCTTATTCCAGGAGAAATCCGCCCGCTCGGGTAATTTGATGAGTCGCTATTGTTTTCTGTGTCCGGAGCAACTTTGGACAGGCAGTGACTGGGGATAAGGATGTAGCAGAGGAAGTTTTCTTTACAGCAAAGCTCAATGTTTTCTGCTTCTCATGATTAATTTTCACTTGATACTTGCAACTGGGGTCATTCTTGTGGAGCTTAACTTTGTGATCATTAAAGTTGTCCTTCTAAATTTCCTTCTGGCTGATAGAACAAATCACCAACTCTCTGTTAAAATGCGTTTTCCGCCTCTGTGATACATTTTTGATAATAAATAACTTTTTAAACTCATATTTGCTGCAACAGTTCAATCTAAAAAGTACATAACTATTATCATGTCCCTTTAAAGCAGTAATAACTAATAATTTAATTTATCTTGTATTCAATTAAAAACATTCTCACTCTCTTAGTTATTTCAAAAGTACTTAACAGCCAAAAATATTTTTATAAAAAGACACACTAGATTTTTCATATAGATTTAAAGTACTTCATATTGATTGGATATTTGAGTTCGATATTATGTTTAATATTACTGGCTGCAATCAGTGATAAGAGTATTTCTATTAATCTTGGCTGCAATATATTTTTTCAATGTCGGGGTTTAGCTAAAAAACTATTTATTTTTATGAAAAATACACGAATCATATATCAAAAGGTTCAATCCATTATATTTATAAAATGACAGGCAATATTTCAAAGCGATATTACGGTCAATTATAGGGTTTGAATTCAAATTTCTGGGATGAATTGAGATACCCGAGAGTGTTAACTTTAGTTTAAAATCTCCGTTTTATCTATTTTACTTAATTTGCCCCAATATTGTCTTAGACATATAATTTATTAATTTCCTAATTCTATAAATGTGGCAATGAATTTTAGCTACTTTAAGTACAATTTGCCGTGCCTCCAAAGGGGTTAAGCAAAATCATTTGTTGATTGAAATGAACTATAATTTATTGGAAAATGTATTCCATGTTCAATTTTGAGAAAAAATATTCTAGCTTCCTTTTGGGTTGAAGCGGACAAAGCGCAATACTGACATAACGCTATGGTTATAGGCTCACCTTGAAGAATCAATGCTTCTGCAAAAGTTTCCTGAAGAACAGTGGCGTTTTTTACATAATGTAATTCCTACTTTATTTAAATATTCTATGATAAAAAACAAACCAAAGTTCCCGTTTAACCGAAACAAAAAAAAAAAAAAATCAAGTATGCATGAAATTGTGCAACATATGTCTTGATTATTGGCCTCATTTAATGTATTTAATTATTTATATCTATTATTTAAGTTTATAGTGTAAATATTTAATATTTAAAAAGTAAATTTGGTTCTTTTTGAACTTAATATATATTCTAAAAATATATTTTTAATTGAATTATTTAATAAAGATAATGAAATAAAATATTACCAACTATTTTGTAAAAAATAACCATTTTAAACCATGACTCATGAGAGAATAACAACTAAATATCAGTCGGTTCAATTAAAGGACTCTAGGGAAAGAGCGGTCAACAAAAAATAAACAATTCAATCTAACTAAAACAAGGAATACTACATATGTTCCCAAGACCGTCCTTTAATATCATGTTATTCTTCTCTTTTCACTAGGGGGCGACGGCCTGTTCAAACTTGCTGCGTGTCTGAAGGAACATGTAGCAGCTTCTCATGATAAGCCAATCAGAATTGAGAACTACTAAATCCTACCTTCCTTGCCTTGAGTGTCCATTCTTTGCCTCGAGTGCTTTAGGTGCAATAGCTCTAAAGACTATTGACTTTCTATAGTCCCAGAATGCTGTAGATGAATATCTTATTTATTTACCTTATATTACTTCAACTAGAAAAATAGTAAGAATTCAAAAATAAAAATCATATAAAACTGCATAGTAAATATAATTATTCACTTTATGTTGAAGAGAAGATAACCCTTACTAGTGCTGTTGTGTGGGTGAGGTCTGGAGCTCACAACAACAAAGGACCTTAGTGTGGAAATTCGTGTTAGCTGGGTGGGGTTTCAACCGATACGGCAACATCAATTAACTTGATTTGATCAAGAGACTTCATGATGGGAGTGTATTGATTATATATAAATTTGGCATTCATTTTGCAACTGGGACGAGTGCATCACCATCCATAAACTTTCCTCCTCTTACATTACCAGTTGCAAATAAACGGGCCAGCTAAAAAACACACCAGACTTACATCTGTATAGTCACAACACTCAGAAAACTGTCAAGGGGATGCAAATGACGGTTGCATTTGATGAATAGGTTTTAAATTATATTTAATGAAATTAACTAGAGTTTCAATTTGCCTCTCTCCTCCCTCATAAACTAATGCTAATTGAGTATTTACTCTATTATTATACCTTAATTATTGAGTAGTTAACAACTAACATCTAAGTATAAAGTAACTACTACATGTCATTTTTTGAGGATTTGAACCGGGCTCGAAAAAATTGAAAAAAATTCTTAATTTTTTTCAACAATCCTCAGTTGTTCACAAAAAATAAACATTTTTGAAAAAAATTTCAAGAAATTTCAAATTTCCAAGAAATCAATAAAAACTACGTTTATATTGAAAGTTTATTGGAAGTCAAAATTTAAGCGTAAAAACTAAATCTATTAAAATTTTGTAAAAGTATGCCATTTGAAAAAAATAAAGAGATAAAAAATATGTATATTTAGTAGTGTAGTATATGAACTGTACGTATTTATTATATACTCGCTAATATATATATATATAGATAATATACACTATAAATGTCGGAATATTTATCATAGGAGATTCTATTTAACCTCTTCATCTCAATAATACACTAAATGCTAAATACATAACAAGTAAGAAGGGGGCATTCATTCCAATTTCGTTTGAGGAGACATTCCCAGTCAAAATACCAGTAACCCCACCAGTACATACCCGTTGAAGTTGGGCATTTTCCTATTTACTTAAGATATACTAATCATGACATAATTCTTTTCTCTAATATTATCATATGAAAGTTTGCTTGTCTACAAATATATAATTATATAATAGTCACCAGTGGTGTCACTAGACCCTTTGTTACAAAAAAAAAAAAAAAAAAAAAGAAGAAGATTATCATCTGTATCTATGATATGGTAGGAGATTTGACCCCGGTTTCACTGTCAAAAGTGTAAAAAAATATTTAGGGTAGAATATAAGGATTGAGAATTGTTTAAGGGTAAAAAGGTCTGTAGATTATGATTTTTAAGTATCAATCCTGTATTTTATGTCGTTTAGCCGAGAAATTTGAATTTGTGACCAATTTTGCCCAAAAATTGCCTGACAAAAATTTTGAAATCCCATTTTTGTAGGATTATATGTAGAATCTAGAATGTACATTTAAAAGACAAAAGTTATGTTAAAATCATAGATAGTAGTCAGGACTTTAAAATAAAACTGTCTGTTTAATTGTTTCTTTCATAAAGTTTGTGCAATGGCCGTTTATTAAATATGTCTCAAGTGAGAAACAGGAATAAAAAATTCAAACTTTTCGATAAATGACTGGCTTTAGTAGATGTATATAGTAATGGGAAAGACCTACAGGCTTGATTTACCCATCGTTTTATAGGTAATTTGATAAGCTTTGAATTGATATCTAATTTATACTTATTCTTCTACATGAAATTTAAAAATAAATAAATATATTCCCCCCTACTCCATAATTTTATTGACTTGTGAAAAAATACCGTCCGTCATTAAAATGGATGGTACATAAAAACGTAAGGAGCTATATACCGGCTGTAGAAAAAGTACTGAGACCTCCTTTAAATGCTGTAGATT
Organism: Lepeophtheirus salmonis; assembly: GCF_016086655.4. Taxonomy (NCBI): domain Eukaryota; kingdom Metazoa; phylum Arthropoda; class Copepoda; order Siphonostomatoida; family Caligidae; genus Lepeophtheirus; species Lepeophtheirus salmonis. The sequence goes on from NC_052134.2 coordinate 42,217,511, forward strand.
CATGAACCGCTCATTCAATTTGGACTAAAGCCTACTTTGATTCCTTTACGAACGTACAACTCTTGTAAAAGGGGCACAGGAGTCTTGCCGGGTACATTCACCTTGCGGGCTTCTTGTCCTGAATCTTCGGCACTCTCAATCATTTTTAATCACTCTATTCTCATACCATTCTTTTATATATTCGCACACGGATAATTTCTTCCTTAGAATTGTGTAGAAAAAATAAATTGAATATCAGGAAATTCACTGCAGATGAACTCTCGTAAATTTACAGCATTTCAATTTTATTTATGATATTTTTTTTTTCTGTAGCAATGCACATCAATTACTAATTTGGTCACCATCAGCCTCAATGACAGTCTCCCAACACCACCTCCGAAACCCCTTGCAAACATTGGCAACGTAGTTCTTTGTCATGAACCTCCACTGCTGGTTAACAGAGGTATTCAGTGCATCAAAATTTGTGTGGCGTACTATGCAGGCCTTCTTCTCAATTTGCCACCAAATGGAGTAATTTAGTGGATTCAGATCTGGGCTCTGAGGGGGCCAAAGGTTCTTTCACCAGAAGTTCATGTTGCTACCCCACCACTCTTATACAATATTAGTAGTATAGCTCGGATCCCGTCCTGCTGAAATACGTGCACGGCCTAGTTGGACTTTTTCATGGTCTTGGTGATTTATGGGAACACATTTTCCTTCACTACCCTCAAGTAGTCGGCTGCAGATAACCAGTATCTAAGAGCAAGCCAAATTGGAGGCATTTTTTCTCCAGTTGATATTACAACCCCCAAGTAATCACAGAGGGCGAATGTTTGGTCTTGGTCACTGTCTTGATGCAGCTTTCAGCCTTGCCAAGGCATACCACCTGATCATTTTGCTTGTTGTAGACGGGTGTCAACGGTAAAGGTCTTTTCATAAGAGAAAAAAATTACCAAGTTGCTGTTGTGCTTCAGATAATTCAAGAGTTGTTGACATCGCTGAAGACGGAGTGGACAGGAGTGGCCTCTCAATTCTTCTAAGCAACCTTCCTCCGGCATTTTGGATGGCCATGCCCGCTGTAGACCGATGCATCATCATCGTTAGGTTGACCTGAAATGCATCCATGATGTCTGAGGTGGTCCTCCTGGCGCGGATTAAATTGTCTCTTCTTCTTTCCATCGCTACATATAGATAATTTATGTTTACAACATGTACATCAACCAAAAGCTTAGAATCTAAGATATTCAAAAATAATCGGAATTTTAAGATTTAATCAACAACATCTATTCAAAACTGTATTTTTAGAAATTTTCATTACTTTTTCTACAACTGATACTTGAAATTTTAATTGTTTTTACCTGAAATAGCCTCCTTTAGGCTGATCTTTTTTCTCTGAGCAGGTGTAACATTTCCAAAAATTATTATACGATTTGTGCATTTAAAATTTTATGCAAAACTTTGCATTATGCGAGGTTTGCGACAAAATACGGAATGAGCAATATTCCTGAAAAGTTAATCGATTATGCCCAGGATATACTTCTTTATGAAAATGATAGCCAATTTCAGTCAAAATACTTATTATTTTTTTTTTTTTACGATGCAATAGAAACTCGATTTTTGAGCAAAATATCCATGCTTAGGGACGGGTGATATTGCGCAATCACATGACCAGCAGCTACTTGATATTGAGTTAATCAAAGTCCAAATTTATTAGAGGAACAACTGCAGGTTCTCAAAACCACAGATTTGATTCATTTAGAACTTGAAAATGCTAAAGAGATATTTTTATTTCTGTCAGATTATATATACCTTTAAAAAAATGAGTATCTAAAAAAAACGTTTTATATTTCTGACTTCAGATTGGAATTCTACATAAAATTTTGGTTTAGAAGACATAAGAGTTCGAAACTTGATATTTTTCCAATTTGGGCAGTGAAATCGGGGTCGAATCTAAAACCATGTCATATATACATAAAATAGAGTTTGTGTCTGTGTGTGTGTCCTTCATAGGTGCCCACACACTTAGACCTAGGGAGCTGAAATTTTTGCATGAGTGCCTCTTTTGAACCTAGTCAGGCTAAGAAGGGATGCCGATTTTAATATAAGGAGGGTTTATTCTATACCCAAAGGACGAAAGTTGTTTTTTGGGAGCTCAAGGAAACTAGATAGGGGATTGACTTATAAATCAAAAAGTGACTAGCGTTTTAAAAAGTAACTGTACAAAAACGACGTTTTCTAAATGTATTCAAAGTCAAGAAAGTTGTAGGAAGAAAAAGAAATCGTTGAAAATTGCTGTTTTTTTTATCAGGTGTAAAAAAATTGACTACCAACGGACTTTTGGATTCGTAGATTAAATAAAGTTTGTAAAAATTTGTCTGCAGATTCGTTTGCATATAAATAAGACACATAAAAAATTGATGATTAACTGAAATATATATCATTTTCTGAATACATTTTTCTCCTTTTTTTCATCAAACAACAAATTTCATTTTTTAAGAAGAAACCTCTCAAAACAGTGTGTTTTGTACGAAAAAATTAGACTCCAACATTAAATAGATATTTTGAGATATTATTCATCAAAATCAAGACAGAAAAAATGTTTTTACTAAAATCAAGACAGATTTCCTTTGCAAATTTCGATTTGGTAATTTTTTGACAAAAATAAAAATTGTACTTCTCCACATGACAAATTTTTTCATGCATATAAGTTTGGTTTGTTATTTGAAGTTTATAACACAATTATTTAAAAAAAAATCATAACAATAAATTGTATATATATATATAAAATACACAATTGCTCTATTTTAATGCCTGCCCGCACTTAAGGGATCTAAATATGAAAAAGAAATGGAATAAAATAATTTGTGATCAAATTTAATCAATGTAGCCACCATTTGACTCAATGACACTGGTCAGGCGACGTCTGAAGTTGCCACAGACTTGCTGGATGTAATCGGCGTCCATGGAGGCCCAGCCCTTGTTGACAGCAGCCTTTAAGGCATTTATGTTCTTGTGTCGTTTTTTGCAGGCCTTGGTGCACGTGTTCCTAGATAGGAAAGTCTAGTGGGTTCAGATCTGGGCTCTGAGGGGGCCAGTAGTCCTTGGCCAAAAGTTCATGTTGTCCTTGAGCCACTCCTGAGCTTTCTTGGAAGCGTGGGCGGGTGCTCCATCTTGTTGAAAAACCCAAGGAGAGTTGCCGACTATGGATTTGATCCACGGAAGGACCTTGGACGCCAGAATCTTCACATAATCCTCTGCTGATAATCTGAGCCAGTGGGGAACCATACCGGCTTCATGGCCTTCCCGTTGGATCTCCAAACATCTCCAAATCTCACAACACGGTCATTTTGCCTGTTGAAAACAGGATCGACCGTAAAAGTTTTCTCATCTGAAAAAATGATGATGCGTCCAGATGAGCTCTTGATATCATTCAAGATTTTCTTGTCACGCTCAAGTCTGACTTCTCGCTGACGTTCAATTAGTAGAGGGCGTTCAGTACGCCTCAGGGACTTTCCTCCAGCCCTTTTCAATGCCCTTGAAACAGTTGATGTTGACGTTCCCATCCATCTTTTCTGGTCATGTCGCCAATGGACCTGTTGGGAGTCCTCTTGAACACTACCTTAACTTGCTTTGTTGAGACAGTGGGCTTCCTGCCATCCCCAGGGGAATGCTTGAGATCACCCCCAGCCTCCAAGCGCTTGGAAACGTTGTAAATTGTCTTCAACGAGGCCCCAACCTGTTCCTTAATGTTGTTATGAGGCAGTCCCGCCCGGAGGAGGGCTGCAATTTCGATCTTCTTTGTTTCCTAATTGGACATGGTCTCACGTGTGGAAGTTGTTACGCTCTCACAGGAAGGATTTTTGTTTATTTTAACAGTAAAAATACGAAACAATCAGATTGGTTGCCACAAAACCTCTTAAAAAGTATATTTACATCATCGGTAAATAATTTTGCACGCCCCGGTATTGTATAATTATAGTTTAAAGTAGATTGTTTTAATTTAGAATTTTGATAAAAAACTAAATATAAATAATCTTTTAGATACTGTGTTTGTGATTGATTAAAATATTTAATATATCAAGAAGCAAGAAATGAATATATTATATATATTTTAAATTTTAAAAAAAAAACCATTGATTTTTCAAAAAGGAAATATTCAATTCATCAAGAACTCCTATGTTTTTTCAATGAAAAGAGATTACAATGATGCTGGTGTTTTTGCAGGTGGAGGGCTGGATGGGCTGTAACTCCTCCTCAAATGAAGGAATTTTTGTTTCTACTCCTTTTTGTTGGTCAGAATTAAAAAAACTTATTTGAAAATAGGGGTAATTTTGTGTTGTTTTTTTCGAAAAATTTAATATTTGAAATTTTTGTGAACAAGTGTGGATTTTTGAATTTTTCTGTGACTTTTTATGGATTTTTGAAAATACCATTTTCAAAAAATTTAATATTGAATTTAATTTTTGAAATTATCCTTTCCAAAAAAAATAATTTTATTTTTTTTGTAAATAGCTATAGATTTTTGAATTTTCTTTTCAAAAAATTTAAATATAAAAAAAAATATATTCCAAAAGTTTTAATTTTTGTATTTAAAAAAAATCACCCCTCCCCCTAAAAATATATATATATATCTAATTCTGCGGACGCTCCTGTGATGATAATTATAGTTATGAAATGACATTGTCTAAAATAAGTACAATCAAATATGATCTAACGGACAAATTTTTTAAGCGTGTCACAGTGTCCCTGTCCAGTTGTCAAATTTATAATACTTAAAAAATAGGAAACGTGGTTTAGGAAGTAACCTGTACTAGTGTTGCTTTTTCAGTTTTCTTGCCTGACCAGTTAATACAGGTTTGATTGCATTATTAGTTAACTAAATAAGTAACGTGCATAGAACAATATCACCAAACCCCTGTTAGTAAACTGGGATATTTTACAGGGGAGTTCAATTGGTGGCTTTTGTGAAAACTGTTGATTTTTGATATTTTTTTTAACAATTTTAGCATTCATTATTAGTAAATAAACAGAATGTCCCTTGATTATATTTCAATCAAAAAATACAAGAATAAATGGGATTCAAGGACACTTTGCCGAATGGACACTTTTCTGAATGACAACTTTCCCGAAAAAAAAAAAAAATTCATGATGATTAATGCTGTAATACGATGTTATTATAGTCTCAGGAACAATCTCATTCAGCAAGAGTCTATTTGGCAAAGTGGTTTTCGGAAATAAGATTTTCGGCAAAGTGCTTGCGCACGAATAAATAGGTAGTCTGTTCTATAAAAAAAATATGTTACAGGGATCCAGAGGTGAGAAAAAGACCTTATACTGCAAGTTCAATGTCTTTTAACATTTTCATTGATTCATGTTAGAATCCTCAGAAAGTAAAAGATCATTTAAATAGTACTTCATACCCAGTAAAAAATTAATACATGTCGTGTTCCAAGTCATTTGATTGTGTTATTAAGTTCAATTCGCAAGTCTTTAAAATATAGACGCGATTCCAAATCGGGTTACAAGTCTGAGTCCCAGTTAACACCTCTGCAGGTAATCAAGAGATAAGCTTTTGGAGAAATCGACACTTAACAAGAGTGCCTCTTTTTCGACAACTCTACATAGTTATGATGCCAAAGAAGGAGTTAAAATGTGGGTAGCGTAATAATATATATATATATATTTTGAAAAGTTTGGCCATAAGATTTTTTAGAGTGTAAATGTGTACAAAAAACCTATTTATAAATAAAATTTGTAGAAAGTTTTTCTTGTTCTGATTGATCCTCTTGTTTGTTAATGTAATAATCATTGCAGATGTATGAATAAATCTTATTTTCATTTTGGTTTACTATGCCAAAAATATAAATGAAAAAAAACAAACGCAGTGATTACAATAAAAAACATGTTGATGTATAAAAACAAAAATTGAGTAATAATTCATCATTTGACAGATTATTTACATATATTTATAATATAAATTAATACAATTCTGTACATACATATATTTAGATGGATTGCCGAACTAGGAGTATATTTCTAGGATCAACAGATCTCAATTTAATATTTGTAGAACTCAGGTACCTCTTTGCTAATTTGAAATTTTTTTTTATTTTTTATGCTTGGGTGATATGATCAGACTCATCTCAATTGTGAAGGACTCTAAAAGTATTTTCAATGAGATATTTAACAATTAACTTTGAGTCCCTGTGACATGCACAAGTAGTACGTTTTTTGTTATTTTGAGGCTAGCCAGAAGTGTTTGATGTCAGTTATAAAAAAGGGATGGATCAACGAAACTTGGAAAAGGTATTATATTTATTCTACCCCCCCCCAGACGAGGCAATGTTGAGATTGCTAAATTCTTAAACCTCGACATTTCCTTTGTTTGGAGAGTCTAAAGGATTGCTTAATTAAGCTCATGATCTACGAAGGATCTATGAAGCATAATTTCTGATATGAAGATCTGGAATACTTTTGGTTACAATTAAAACCCATTTGGCATGGAAAGATACTCTTATTATATTAATTAATTATAATAGTTGAAGAATATTTAGTAACAAATACTCAAAACTTTTTTTCGACGGAAAACAGAAAAATTAAAAGAAAAGAAAAAGTTTATAAAAGAGAGGAGCAAGATAATACACCATTTTTTATACAATAAATATAATTTCTTCTAATTCGGAAGACAGCGACAAGTGTAAGGAGGGAGAAGAGCTAGATTCTGCTCAATCAAATTTTAAAATAGGAAGAAAAAATTTAACTACTCCGGAAGTTGCATCAGCTCTTGATCGTACAAAAGTGTGTAATCGAAAAGCTGTTTTTATTTTGACAGAATCATTCAAAAGTATGGGCGAAAAAATTAATGAGTTTGGTATAAACCAAAGTACTATTCGTAGTAAGAGCATTGAATATAGTTAAAAAAATCAAAAAATATTTAAAAAATTCTGATGTAACATGCACCTGGTAGTCCATTGGGATGGTAAAAGGATGTCCGATCTAATTGGAAAAGATATGGTGGATCGTCTCCCCATAATATTTTCTAGAAGAGGAATTTCCAAATTATTTTGCGTTCCCAAGCTTACATCTGTTACAGGTGAAGCACAAGCCACTGCAATTTTTTGATAACATTCAAGATTGGCGAATAGGAGACAATATTAAAGCTTTTTGTTTAGATAAAACTAGCTCAAACCAGCTAGAAAAGCTGAAACTTGTATTAAAATTGTAGAACATGATTCATGAAAATATATAATAGTTTGCATGAAGAATTTTTATGCATGCATGGAAGATACCAGTTCTCCCGAGGTCATACTCTTCAAAATATTCCAAAAAAATTGGCAAATTATAGACAAAACAAATTACTCTGGCTAGAACTGTAAATAATGAAAAAACATATCACACAATTTTGCAAACGATCATCTTCAATAGAGTCCTCCAAGAGATAATTATAAATAATTTTTATTATTTCTTTGGTGATACTCCAAAACGTGGAATAAAATTTATGTCTTCCGTTCCAATACACCGCACTTGTTGGTTCTCTAAAGTATCGTGTAGTTTAAAAATTTGGTTATTTAAATAACAATTTAAATTTACTTCTAAATGGGAACAAGGATTGTGGAATATTTGTATCTTTATTGTATGAAGATATTTGAAAGCATGAAACTCTGCTCCTAGATGCCTCAGATGCTCCATTTAATGATTTGAATTTGATGAAAAACCTATATAATTATTCCGGAAATAATGTTTTAGTTTCAAAATTTTTAATGAATTTATGGCATTTATCTGAAAAGCTTGTTAGTTTGGCTCTATTTGATCATCGAGTGAATTTGGCAAAAAAAAAAAAGAATAAAATATTATTTGAAACTAAAAACCAGAGCAAACCTCAACAGAAAAAATGATCAATAAAAATTTAGTAGATTTTGTTACATAAAAGATTAAAAAATCAATGAGATGCTGAAACTCCCAGAAGAGTTTTTAAAAGTAGATGCAAAATTATGGCCAAGTAATGATGATTATACCTTGAAACAATTGATGATGTTCAAGTTGTCAATGACCAATCAGAACGTGGAATTGCACTTATTAAAGAATACACTGGTTCGTTAACAACTGAAGAATTGCAGCTTCAATTCTTATTGCAAGTTGTTGAAGAGCATCGAAAGATGTATCCGAACTAATCTTTACATAGGATACCTTTTTATTTGAGACATAATAATCAGAAAAGTAGGATAACCATTTATTAATATACATAAGATATAATATTGTTTTATCTGTAAAACCTATTATTTTTATCATATAAATTATCTTAATGTTAATAAAGTTATAAGTTAATAAAATATATAGCACACAAAGCAAAATAAATAATTGGTTATCATTTTTTAAAAATTATCAATAAAAAAACCGCTCTAAACATACACTTTACCAATGGTATTCTTTTTCATCTAAAAAACTAATTGTCAATATAAAGCACTAACAATTCAATCAAATGAAAATATGTCATGAAATTCGGATGTTTTCTAGAAAAAAAATATAAAAAAATGGCGCAGAATACGTTCTATATGTATTATTTTTCTCTTCAACTATGTTTCATTATAGTTCAAATTAAAAGTATTTTCCGTAATTAAAACATAAATATATCTTAAGGTAAACTTAGTAATCTTTAAAAAATTATAAAATATAAAAAGCTGTATCTCAAAGTTTTTTTACGATAATCGAGGAAGAAGTCACTTCTTTTGAAAAAATTGACACTTTTCAAAACTTTGAAGCCGTTGAGCTACCTCTAAATATCTTTCAATTTGGCTGAAACTTTGCCAATTATATTTTTTTAACGATAAGAGCGGGGTTTGACCCAACGACTTAGACATTTCAAAAAAAATAAAAAATGAGAAACACCTTATTACGGACTTGTTCTACAGAGATAAAAGACGGTAATTGTTTTAAAAGGTCCTTGACAATAGAAGGAACTACATTCACTTTGCATTTAACAGAATACACTCCCCTACATTCAATGAGTTCTCCCTTAACTTTTATCCTGGTTACAGGATCTAGAATATCTCCAAATTCGTAATCGATAACAAAACCATAAAAACTCAGGAAATCCATACCTAGTAGAGGTGAAGATACTGAAGCAACTATAAAAGTCCAAAGAAATCGCCATCTCAATTTTCGAATTAATAAAGAAGGTAACTGGTATTAGGAGTTTAAGGAGAGTGACGAGGGACGAGGAACAGGTTTATAATATTTCGTATTACTTCAAAAAAAAAAAAAAAACATGAGACCTGCATATTTTTTGTCTCTGATCACTTTGAAAGGGTACAGTTGCCATTATTAAGAAAAAATCCACTGATATCGATGAAATCCAGAGATATAATTGGAAAATAACGCTGCCAATAATACAGGATTGCTTAATTATGCTAATAATATTCGAAGGTGTATTCAGGTTCTATAATTGATGGATCAATTGATGTTCCAATTATTGTAAGAAGGAAGGCAACGTTTTAGTAAACGTCTAACTTATTATATGGTTTCTCTTTCGCTATTCTTGAAAGACTGAACAGGTAAATATTAAATAACAATTAATATATACCATACATATATGGAATTAAGTCCTCCAGAAGTCAGAAAGGAAGTGGAAGAGTCTGGAGGTGGGGATGATCTGTTCTATGCCACATTGCAAAGAAAACACTCAACTGGTTGTCATTTTTTTTTTTTACTTTCTTGGACACAATGTTTGACATCCAAGCTCACAAGACCTAAACCCCATGGACTTCTTTGTGTGAAGTGCAGTTTAGTGACACACCAACATATCTTCCTTCAACACAAAATCTGAGCTGATATACAACATCTGGGAAGAATCCCGATATCTGCCAAAGGAGACTCTCATCTTGACCTGCTCTCTCGTTTAGAATAGTATTTTTTTAATACTATTTTGCTTTCATTTAGCATTGTTATTTTTTTAAATCGGATGACTAGTTTCGGAGAAAATCCATTTAAAAAAAATAGTGTTGGTTGTTAAATAGAGATCTTATTCTGTAGTTCTACAGCTCAGAAATGTCAAAAATAGGATTTCTGCGCAGTGGCGTGTGTCAAAATCTGAGATTGTTCGAAAGATTAACGAGAAAAATGAATCCGTAATTATTTAAAAGTTCGAGGACTCTTAATTGCACTTCCTGTTGGTTCTATCCCTTACACCAGTAGAGGGGAACAGGGGGAAATTAGCCCAAAGTGGGTAACTTAATTTTTTTGGGAGTAATGTTTCCTAGAGTTAAATGAAAAAAAAATATGTATTTTTTGATTTTTGCTAGAATTTTTTGTTAAGAATGATTTTTTTAAATTTTTTAGTGAATAGCTATAGATTTTTGAAATTAAAAAAATTAATAATTGAAATTTAATTTTTAAACATTTTTTCCAAACATTTTAATTTTAATTTTTTGTGTATAGCTTTGGATTTTTGAATTTTTATTCCAAAAAATTTCATATTTCAATTTTTTTTTCAAAAAATATAACATATGAACTTTTAATTTTTGAAACTTTTCACAAAAAATGTAATGAACAGCTGTGGATATTTGGAATTTTTTGTGAGTAGCTATGGATTTTTGAAATTAAAAAAGTTACCCAACCTCTGCCTTATACCATTAGCTGCAAGTCTGATCTAGGATTTCAATCGGAGGGAGAAACGGGGAAGATAAATTCAATATTTAAAAAAATACTATATATTAAATTAATATTTATGAATAAGGTTGAAATCTTAAGAAAATAAAAAAAAAAACACATAATTTTCTTTAATAGTCAAATACTTAAAATCTATCTATGTACAATTCACATACTGCACTTTCACTCATAATTAATCTGGATGCCATCTAGGAAATGAATTTTATACACAGTTATCAACATTAAGAATTCAATTAATTCCTTTACGTTTGAAAAAATAAGTTATTCTAGAATTCGAACACTGGGACAATCCACGTTAATGTTTCCCCCTCAGTCCTTACTTGGAGCATTATAAGAAATAAGGCCAGCCGAGATTTGAAAATGAGCAGTACATTTTTTGTTGGCATAAATATAAAGTAGGGATTTCTCTATTTTTTTTATCGCAGATTGAAAGATGTAATAATTTTCTAAAATTTTCACACATCTCAGTAACATTATTCCTAAAGTCCCTGGAATATAAAATTTTCAAATGCCATGATGTCGGAGGAACATGGTTCTTAGCATTCATTTTCAGCGGAAAACAAAATTTACCCTTTACAAATACCGACAGTCAAAATATAATTACGCATAGCCAGACTTTGTACGCAGTTCGTACTCTCAGCATAGCTGAAGAAATGTTTCTTTGCTACGTTTTGATGAATTACATCTATGGAAGTGATCGACTAATACCTTGGTGTTCCATAACATAAAACACGACGAGCAGAACCCCATGAAAATGAAATTATCTCGGCTGATTAGTTTGTTACAATAGTACCCATAACCAGAAGCATGTAAAGGGAAGTACCCCACACAGGACGCAGTAACTGAAGGATATTTTTCGTTATGTTAATCAAAATCTTTTGGTATAACTAGGGGATAGCCTCCTATATATTTCCCCCCTTTTTTAAGGAAAGGGAGTACTTTGAATGAAAAAGGGTATTTAGTCACGAATTAATAATCAGCAAAAAGAGGGTGATAGTGTGCCTTATGTCAAAACAGCGGGAACTATTTCAGTAGAATACAGTTCGACTCTTGATAGGAAATTGAACTTCCTCAATGATTGTACTTTTTTATAAACCAGATTACACAGTCTCGTCCAATTTGTGTAAGTTTCACCGTGTCCTTGCAATTCAATACCTAAAATGTATACTTTATTTATGACATTACAATATATAAGTTTAGTTGAAGAATTTGGCTTCCAAATCCCTGCTGTTAGAACAGCAGTTTTAGTTTTATTAATTATAAAGCTGGACCAGTGGGAATATTTTTCATAAGACTTAACGTCATTTGACTTAAATTCTTCTAACTGACTTTCAGTGTTGGCATCGACAAAAATTGTGACATCATCCGCATACATATAAAGGAAAGAGAAGAATTTTTGTGTTGACATACGTCCTTCTCTTGGCACTGACAGTTATTTCTATTAAGGGGGTGGGGGGATATCTGGGGAGGACAGTCGTGCTTGTGATTTTAGATTTGTAAAATTGTGTACTGTATTTGAATTATTTTGGTATTTCAATAACGTTCATTTTTTGTGGAAGGAATCTTGGAGAAGTTGTTCCTGTGCATTATTTAAGAGATCTCTTCCAGTATTCTTCTTCCTTTTTTCTTTTTTAATTTTTCATCGTGTTTCGTTCTTCACGAGAAGTATGTTTTACTTTTAAGCTTTTAATTTATTCCGAATTTTTGAGAAATAATAATGAACGAATCTTCAAGTGGGTCTTATACTGAATGAAATTATTTGAATGACTTTTAAAAAATCTTGCTTCAAAAGCCTTGAAGAGTAGATCTAAACTTGATCGTGTCTCAACGGCACACTTATTTAGGAGTAGAAGATATGTTCTTTGGAACACTGAAACTGAACTATTCATTTCTTCAAAGCATTCGTTTGTTCAACTCCAAAAATATTATTGTTAAAGTCCTTCATAAGGAGCAAGATATTGGTGTTTTTTTCTCTTACGTAGAGGATGAATTTTTATTAGAGAAAATAATAGGAGGATTGTTTTGATATCACCAGAATTGTAAGGAGCCTCAAAGCTCAACGTAGATACGTTTCTAGAAATCCGGTTTTTTATTAGAAAAATGTAACCATTCATTTACCTCATGAAGATTGAATATATGAGAAATTAATTCTATTTTTAAGAAATATGGAATAATTGAGAACCGAGCAAAAACAAATGTTTTCTCTAATGGAGGGTTAAAGTGTCTAAGGAATGGGAACTTTGTTGTTTTTAGTTTAGCCCCTAAGTGGGAAATGTTGGGTTTTTTTCTTCCATAAAGGGTCTCATAACCGGAATCAGTTAGACGGGTCAGCCTAACACATGGGCAAAAGATTACCTTTTTGGAAAAATTTGTCCAAATAGCCATGTAAAATGTTCAGAATTTGTCAAAGTATCAAGATTACAACTGTGAACTTTAAAACCTAAACGAATCGAAACAGGATATGTACCAATTGATGGGTAAAGTAAATAAGGAAGTCACTTAGCAGGAAAATATAACAAAGTAATTATAGACACAATATGTTTATCTTAATATTTAGTGTCCAAAGTAGTTTGCAGGCCTACATTTTGGGGGCTTGTTTTTTGGAAAAAAATTGGAAAAATTAAATTTCAAATACTAATTTTTTTCCAAACAAACAATACAAAAGTATTTTCAGCTAAAGACAAAAAATTTTATTTTTTATAAAAAAATTTCAAAAATCGACAGCTATTTACAAAAAATTATTTTTTTAGAAAAGCATTTCAAATATGTAATGTTTTGGAAAAAAATTTCAAAAATGTAAATTTCAAATATTAAATTTTTTTTGGAAGCAAATTCCCCAAATCCACACCTCTTCACTGAAAATTAATTTTTTTGGAAGCAAATTCAAAAAAATTAAAATATTTCACATATAAATTTTTTTGAAAATAAATGAAATATTAAATTTTCTAGTAAAAAGCAAACATTCCTTAATTTGGGGGCTAGAGCCCCTCTAACCCCATCATCCCCTTGCGGACGCCCTTGAATACGATGTACTTTTATACACATCTCTATTTTAATAAATAAATATATATAATATGTCAAATTATTTATTATTAAAAAGTAATTACATTGTGATGTAATCTGATACAGCGAATAAAACAATTTAATTTATAAATAAGAATAATATAAGTTGCTTTTGTCAGAAATTAAACTGCGGAATTCATTAGCAATTCTATGGAAATAATCAGTTTTCTTTCGTTTAAATTGTTAGCCTTCATTTGATTGATTTGTATGTTATAGATTGGATTAACAATAAATTGTTCAATCTCTTAAATTTATATCCGCTTTTCTCATTTTTCATTTTTTCTTTATTTATTTTAAACTTTTAGTCTATTTACTGCATAAATATTCTTGCTTTCTACTAAAAAAAGCAAAGGCAAAAAAACAAACAAAAAAAACATAACCGTTCTAAAGCCCAATTACATATATATACATAGTGTGTGTGAGCAACAAGCCTTATGAGTAAATCAAAATCCTCTTCCCAATCTTGACTTTTTTATGTTGCTGTTTTAAAAAAAAGTCTTTCAAAAATTCGGGGACTCAACAACCTTATTTACCAACGTGCATTTAACCAAAAACTAAAAAAAGAGGAAGGGAGAAAAGAAAGAAAGAAAACAGGCGAGCCTTTCTTCTTCTCTTATCTGGGCACTGCCTAGAGAATAATTTGCTCTTCTTTTTGTAGAATAAAAAGTATTTTGTTGAAGAATGAACATAATAATTGAGTATTTGAGGGAAGGAGAATTCCATGGTTGGTTTAGCTATAAAAAAAAAATAAGAGGAGAAAGGGCAAATAATGGATGAGTAGCTTCTGCCTTCCCATTTCTCTTTTTTTTCCTTGATGAAGAGAAAGAAAGATGAAGGAAAGGACCGTCTTGAAGATTTTCTCCAGAGCCTCCTATATATCGCGCTCATCATAGACAGCCTTGTATTAGGCCGATAAAGCCAAGTTTCTTTGGCTTTAAAACACGGCCTTTTTTGGTTTCGCCTATTTTTTTTATGACAACATATTACTTAGTCTTCGTCGTTTACTCAAGAAAATAAATATCAAAATAATATTAAAAAAAAGACTAACTATGATGTGGATCTCTTCAGAACTCAATTAAATCCTAATTCTCTTTGTGTGTGCTAATGCAAAGACTCTGGAGAGAGGAGTAAGAATGATTCTTCAAGATGGGATGGGACTAGTAAGGAGAAGATCAAATTAATTGCCTTGATCAACCCTGTCTTGTTCAACTCTTACCAACTCTTATATGTGATGGATGATGACTATATAGTATTTCAAGGGAGTGACTGAGGGATTTTGTGAACAACATATGTATAAGGATGCCACCTTGCTTCCATAAGCAGGCACGCATTTAAAAAACATCCTTTTAAAAGTCTTATATATACTATACAGACTGATATATAATTAGTGAGAGGCTTTGTTTGTTACATGCAAGGAATACGAGTACGTGTACGAGAGGAGAGAAAGAGTTTCATCCACTTACGTTTTTGAAAGGAGGACATGGAAGATGAGAGTGAAGGATCTTCCTCCACCTCTACTAATACTACTATTCACTCCAATACAGTTCCAAAGACAGTTTTACTAATACTACGACTAAGGAATAGCTCAGTTCGTTTTTCAGAAGAGAGAAATTAGTTGTTTTTATATTTTATTTTGTTTGTTTGTTTTTTAAAGTTTAGTTTAGTTCTATTCATTGATGATTGTAACATAACAATCATACTTTTACTCAAAGTTGAATTCTTTTCATACTGAGGTGCTTTATTAAACTACAACAGATCAATAAAAGATACAAAACACACACAGATATACAACAACATCCATCTATTTCAATGTGTTTCCTTAGATTTTCAAAATTAATAGACTTTTTAAAACGAAATATTTAAATTCAGTTTGTCAACATCATCAAGAATGGATTGGAATATTATGTTGATCATACTACTAACATTCCTCCTCAGATTATTTTCACCAGGTAAGAAAGAGTTGCTATTTATTTTTCTTTCTGTTTAATATAATTTAAGTTTTTGTTGTACTAACATTTATAATAGGATTTTCTTCAAACGCACTAATGCTATCAAAATACTCGATACATCTCGAGCATTGTAAGGCTTTATTTGATTTGTTTGTGTTCTACGTATTATGATGCCTTTGTTCACGCTATTCACTTCGTTTTCAAACGAATAATTATTCTCCTAGTATCAATAAATTATGTACTAATTTTTTTTTTTGATGGTGCTTTTAGTTCAAATGTTCATGTTCCAAACAAACTACAGAGATATCTCCACATAGGCTCTGGTCTTTTCTCCCTCCTTCCCTCTCTCTCTCTCTCTCTTTCTACATATCTCTCTCCCTATTCCAAACTTTTCATTTTATCTTTCTACAAGTGTGTAGAGAAAAGAAACGGAGAAAGAGAGAAAAGAGACCAATAATTGGGGAATAGGAATATTATAAGACAAGACAAAAAGTTATATTATTATTTTCCAAATGATAAATTAGCTCTTTTTTTTACTACTATTTCTTTTTTGTCGTTATTGAGTATGTCTGTGTCTTAATTAGAAAAAGTTCATTTTTGTGTTATGAGTATACAAATCCATGTCAAACACTTTTCAAAAGAACCATATATATATATTTGAAAATAACTTTTTCTTTAAACAAAATAAATAAAATCTTCCCTCGCTTCTATTTTTCACATACAATTTAATGTAGGTATATATAAGGGCACTTAAAACAAAAGCAAGCTAGTATATTTTTTTCTCAAAATTGAGTGCGAAATTCTTTCACAAATTATCCTCAATATCCATCACTAAATATTCTTATTGACCCTTTGGGTGCGCCGCCAATAGCATTTAAATTACAAAAAAATGCTTCGTCACAATAAAGGAAAGATACATTTGTAGATTTTATTTGAAAGGCCATATCGGGACTAATATAAGACATTGAAATCAAATGAAGGTTATACACTATAGCTAAACTTTTTGGGTATCTTAAATAATAACATATTCTGAATACAATGCATATGGTTGGCTCTAATAGGTTTATGGAATATTGGGCTGTATATATACATATATGAAGATAATTTTTTTTTTCGTATTTTATAATTTTCTTGATTTTTGCTCAATATTTTTATATGTTGACGCATCACATATATTATTTTTTCTTGATGATGTAATCAATTCTTATTAATTATAAAAAGGGGTTTTTTTACCACCGTACCAATAATATGTGAAGGACTATAGATATATATAATAATAATAAATGCTCTCTTTTAATTAACCCATCAAAAAAGTTCATGTTTTCTTTCCTTTTTGTTATTAACTTTCTAATGTAAGAACTATTTAAAAATAGGTCTTAACTACTCGATAAATAAAATAATATTATATCCTTCATACAATGCTAAACAGATAAATAGAAGTTATTTCAAAACCTTTGAATTCAGTTTTAGAATAGCCAATGGTCTATAAATTGGAGAGTCTGAGATTTTAAGTAATGTCCAATGTTTCGTGTATTTGTGCTAAATCTTCCATTTAGGTTGTTGTAGGTATATATGTAACAAAACTTCAGTGAACAACAACTCAAATTATAAATATTAAATTGCAGTTCTATATATTTGCAAAATTACATATAAAATTTCATTGATATTTTTTATTATATCTACCTATATTTTAATAAGGTGTATCTTCTCTTGGCTTTTTCCCCTATAAAATGCAATGAAGCCGAATGGTGTTTTTTTTTTCATTGCACAACATTTTTTTCAAATATAGATTTTGTTATCCCTCACAAATGGCTTAACTTATTATTCAACTAATATACGTTAACTGTTTTCAGCTCGCACGGATTTAAAGGTTATTTTCATGTAACACTACAATTTTTGAATTAGAGTAAACTAAAATATAAAAAGATATTACTGATCCAATATCAATATATTGGTACCCCTGGTGAGATTTTGAAGCCTATTTTTTTTATAAGTACTTATAAAAATCTTGATGGGGTTTTTCTTATTTCTTAATTTTATAGTTTAATTTGTTTTGAAGAGAGCTCATAAGTCTGAGTAATTAATTCTATAAGAAATATCTAAAAAAATCAATCTGTTTGAGTCTTTCACTGGAGTTTGTATATAAAATAACCTTGTACATTGGTGTACTCGTACCTAAATGTAACAAGTTGTATTATGAAGATTTGTATGTAGAAATATGGTGCGTCAACATAAAAACAATTTTGAACATAAAGCATACAAAGTAGAAAATCCCAATGAATTTTTTTACTTGATATATATCGTACAGGCTAATATATTTTATAGAAATACTTGAATCAATTATAGGCTTTCTATTCAAATTTGTAGGATGAGCTAAGGTACCCAAGGATTTTACCTATATTTCAAAAACTTTACTTAATTCAAGTGACGTATATTAGCCCCAATATGGCCTGTCAAATAAAGAATGTCCATGGCTCATTCTTTTATTGTGAGGATGCATTTAAGTGGAGTTTGTAGTTTTGCCTCCAAAGGGCTAATAAGAGTAATTTGTCGATAAAAATTTGATTATAATTACTCAAAGAATACAGATGTTATCCATACTCAATAGTAAGAAAAATTATTATAGCTTGCTTTTTGTGGACGGGCCACACCTGTTCGTGTTTTTCGTACATATGAACATACATAGTAATGTGCAATTCTTCAATACAATTTGATGGGATTATTTCATAAATGAATTTGTCTCAGCTTCAAATGATTATACATAAGTCTCTTTTTCTTCTTCTTTTTCAAGGTAACAAGGCTTTCTCATTTCTCTTACTCTGCCATAGAATACGTATATATGTATATATATATTAGGAAAAAAAATTCTGTATAATTTTTGAAAGCATTTTACTTTAATAAATTTTTATTATTGTTATTTTAAAAAGAAAGTTTGTTTTTTTTTGCTTTTTTTAATCATCATTGAAGGATTGATTCCATTGATATATATATATATATATACATATAATACCAAATGAACCTGCCGGCTTCGCTCGTCAAATGATTGATGAATAAATTCAATCTTCAAAGCCATCAAATAAAATAAAAAAAAAGTCTATGTATAGTCAGTCTAATAAAGTTCTTTTTCTTCCACTTTGGTGCTACGGGATAACTCTCAATTAAGTTTTTGTAAAACTTTTTCCTATACCAATTGGCCTTTCTATAAAAAATGTGTGTATGAACAAAGTCTTTATCATATGTACTTTCTAGCACTCATATCAGTATGAGACTGTATATAACATGGCCAAGCTCTATATCTTATTATAGGATTCTTTATGTAGTTCCTGACTAAAAAACTTACATAGCTACACATTATTTACATGAATTTAATAATTAATCATTATGGTTTCACTTTTTAAGCTAGGTACCTCAAAGTTCAGGCAAGAGTATAATGCTACATTTATGACTTATACTGTTGTATAGAATATGTAATTACAGAAACGCTTAGAGTATAGTTCAAAGTGAAAAAAAGGTAGAATTACAGCTGTTAGAGGAGAAAAAAGTTGTTTATTTGATGTGTACATAGTATTTGAAGGGATTCTCAACCTTTTTTCACTCTAGAGCCCCTAGATATACTTCTTTTGGGGGGAGGGCGGTTAAAGAACAAACTCTGCTGGAATATTTAGGTGTACACTTTTCATAATAACATTCCTTTATGCCCTTTTGCTTAAAAAAATACATTTTTTAATGACCTAGCCGAGATTTTGAAATTGGAAATCTTTTGTCCTTCTTTTCAGCTTTTATGTAACCTCAATTCATCCCCTTCTGGAAAGATTATATATATAATGTGGAACTATACATATATTTTTGGAATATTCTCTCTAGAGTCCATTTTAAAGATACAAAAATGTCTATAAGTGATTTCATGGAAAATTTACACTTTTTTATCCTTTTTTTTCATCTGATTTGCAAAAAATTTGGAATATCAAATAACCTCTTACTGAGAAACCAGGTGATTAAAAGAAACAAGTTTTTAATCATCCTGTATATGTGTTAAAATTAGAAAAATAACAATTCAGTTAGATATGTATCCGTTGTATTGTCGATAAAATACCGAAGCCATTTTAAGACCAACGCCAACATGTCACATGAGGTCTCTGTCGTCCCTTCCGGTAAGTCTATGATCTGATGGATGTATATAATACATCATTTAATAGCTATTGAGTCATGCAACAAAATATTTAATTTTTTTATTTATCTATGATAAAAAAGACTTTGACCAAATGTTATAGTCTAAATTCCTCAAACTATTTATGAGAATGAGATCAAATCAATATCTGTCTAAAACAGAAATATCAATTGTATTTATCCTTTTTAGACCCATGGTAATGCTAGTTGGAAAAATGGGATATAATTAAGAAAATTTTATATAATGCAAGCAAATGTTGTAATAGACAGCGAAATTTATCAAACATGATGAATATTTAATAATAGAAAAAAAAACTATGAAATGTCATTTATAAAAAAGGTCATTCAAAAATGCCTTGTTATTAATTTTTTTTTTTTTTAAATCATCCCAAAAATATAAGTATACATTTTATAAGTATTTTACCCTTCATGGCTTTTGCACTGAGACAAAGCAGACTTATGTCTCATAAAACATCGTCTTATGACTCAACTAGATGTTTAAAAATTTATTTTTTCATTAAAGAGATTCCTTCAAATAGTTTATGAGACTTATGTCTAGGTCTTGATCACCTGCAATGAATTGACACTGAACATTTAGAAAAGTTTATTATATTTATTCAACGTCAATACATATTTATATTATTAAATAATACTTATTCACATCTTATGAAATACATTTTATTTACATTATTATAATTAATCTGACTTGCTCCATTCATATTGGATATCACATCACAAATTTGACTCAGGCTTGTGTAAAAAAGTACTCACATGTATATAGACCCAGAGAAAAAAGTTTAACTAGTCAGTTAATTTAAAAATTAAATATGTACTTGTATTTCTTCATATATCTTTTGACTAACACTTTCAAAATGGTATAAATATAGTTAGTTTTTGTAAAAACTCATGTTTCAAAAAGTAACTTATATATTGATTGTAAAAACTTTAATATCGCCGATATTGTCTGAGAACAGTAATAAATATTATTGCATTTTTGCAATACATATACCTTAAACGGATGTCATTTTAATATATAAATTATAATCTATCCATCTAACTCGTATATATATATATATATTTATGTTGGAGATTTAAATGGGATAATAAAATTGATTTGCTCTTTCAAGCGAGTAATATTACCTACTGCTGCATATTTTTTTTTATGTCAATACGATTTATAATATAATGATGAGGATGATAATACTTATGCGAATAATCTGCATCATTCAAATGTCAATTTCAATCATTGGAGAGCATAGGTACATATTATCTTGGGTGACAACAAAACACATTTTTTTTTAGAAAAGTAAATGGGTTAGGTTAAAAATTGGTTTCTAATGGTAAAAAAAAACATTTAAGAAAAGTTTGAACAGTTTGAAAAATATTTAGAGGTAGGTCAACTTCCCTAAAGTTTAAAAATTTTACATTTCGAAAGAAAATTCTGAGTATTTAAAAAAATATATATATAAATATGTTCAAAATTATGTCAATTGAAGTAGAAGGAAATTTAGCTCAATACCCTTTTTTTTTATTTCTTTAGCATATTGCAACCCGACTATTGGACTGATAAATATGAAAATTGCAATTACGTTTAATTCACATAAAATTCAAGAAAAAAATTAAAATTTTAATAACCATGCCTTAGTTACCTTTTCACAAAAATTGACCATTTTAATTCATTACACCAGCCATACAAATCTAAGTCATCCTGGTCCAAGATGACCTTCAGAAAAAAAAAAATCATTTGGATACATTTTTGGGCTTTTTTCTTGATGATATATCAAATAAATAAATAGATACTTTCTTTATTTATATGTACATATTTAGATACAAGCATTGTACAACATATGTAAGGTATTTGTTTCATGTGGTTAAGTATATTTTAAAATTGGCCAACAAGTTAGCTAGATATGCCCTTTTTTAAATCTTAACCACTAGGTGGCGCTCACATATTGAAAAAACTTTAATAAATGATTTTAGGGGTCATACTTTTGATACAAAAATGATTTTGGTATAAAGTTATATGTTGTTGGGGTGAGGAGCTTGAATTTGATGGTATAATCAAGGCAAAATTAAGGAAAAGAAATAATTTTCAATGTTTTTATATTGACTTAACATTAAATTTGCATTGTTGAAGTAAGTAAGTAACACAAATGCATTTTTTTTTATTGGAATATGGAACTCTTGAAGAAATCAAATTTTGTATTTTTGTTTTTTTATTATAAATTTCATGCAATCCTTCATCCTCAAATTGAACCTCAAAAATATGCCTCTCGAAATATAAAAAAATTGAAAATCATTGTTTTTCCATAGTTTTACACTGATTATACCGCCAAATTCAAGCTCCTCACCCCTCAAAAAAAATAATTTCATTCCAAATTCATACTTCTTTCAAAAGTATGACCTCTAAAATCATTTATTAAAGTTTTTCAATTTTTAAAAAGGGCCATCCATATCTCGCTAAGCGTTTGGTCACTTTTAAAATTATTTTTTTAGGTGATCATATTTAATAATACTCTATGCAATAGTGTAGTTAAAGTACTGGGTTTAAAATTGTTAGAAAATTTATTGAAATATCATGGAACTACCCATAGATGACAATTCATACAAGTAGGTTTGGATATTGATCAGAAAATGTGCAATTGTTCATACTTTCTGACTATTTTAGAGTGGCTAAACCATGGGAAAAAATAAAGCATTAACCGTTTATTTATTTGCTCAGCCTTTATTGTTATCCAAGGGGATCTTTTACCCCAGGAAAGATGTTAAAACCAAGTGGCGAAACGACAGCTGCACGATTCATTTGGTTACAAAAATACTTTCTTTTCGCTTGCAGCGTCATCATGAATTACTTTATAACTAATTATAGTGGGGAAAAATTGCATACGTAAAGGAAAAATTGTTATTTGTTACTACATATGTATTTGTAGGTACATAAAGATGCATACAGCAAACAGGCTTGGGTATTGATTTTTGAACATTTGAACGAAAAAAAACTGTTAAGGGAGTCAAGGCTTCATACAAGTAAAAATTGTATATATATGATTTTGGTTCATAAATTATATCTCAACTATTAATTTACCCTTCGTTAGTGAACTGGGATTTCCTTTACCCCATATTATATAAACCTAGATCTATAATTCTTTTTGAATAACATTTTATAAGCGAGCAACACTTTTTAATATATTCCTAGAACGTACAGTCAGTAATAAAACAAACTCAATTTTTATTTGTTGTTTTAATGTCGTTTCTTATAATGATTACAAAACGGCTGCAAATGTAATAAAACTTGTTTCATGTATTCCACACAGCCTCATTCAAATTGATACGTACTTATTTTGTAAAAAAATTCCTTAAAAATTATAAATATTTCATAATTTCTTTTAATATTTTAACTATGATAATGACAAATTATATCTTGTTGAGACCGAAAAACTAAATTGTTACGATTAACTTTTTCACGAAAAAAGAATTCTTTTTATCTAGCCTTGATTTAATACAAGTATTTTTAACATTTTCATTGATTTTACGAAATATTCAAAAATGTTAGAAACTTAAATAGTTTAATTTTATGTCGACTGTGTGTAGTGAAATAAAATCTGTTTGAAAACAGTTAACTTACTTTGTTGAAAAAAGATGTTCACTATCAGAGGGTTAAGGTGGTTTATTTTCTTTTCTCTTTTTAAGAGCCATAAATCAAACTTGAATCCTTGAAGAAGAAGAAATGGTTAATTAACTTAGGTACCTAGTAGCTTTGGAAGAGGGAGGGAGGAAATATATGTGAATATGTACCTAAATTAGGATGTATGGATTAAATGGGAAATGAGATTATAAACTTTAAAAAAAAAATATAATAATAAAAATAAGATTTAATTCTAAATGATGGTTTTTCTCATTCAAGGGGATTTTGAATTCCATTTTGGAAAGATCGTAATATAAGCTATGGTGTCTTAAAATAAGGGCTCGTCTCCGGCTGGTCCAAAAATCCCAAGGTTGATTGTCTTTTCTTATAGTTTAAGTTCCTTGTAGAATGGATTAGGACTCTATTTAATTTTGTTGTTATTACTTTTTAAAGGATGACTACGTCATGAAAAATTCGTTTCTTCTCTAATAAATTGTACAAGTTGTAAACTAAAAATGAAATTAATAATTTGATATGAAGAATTTAAAGTACTTTTTTTATCGATCAGTATTAATTCGTGTGTATTCTATGACACATTCCAAGGTTCAAATGTCAAGCGTAATATTACTCGTAAATTCGTAATGAATACGTAATTTTAATAGACCAACATGAAATATATTAGCATCAATTAATATTTGCTCATTGAAACGACTGATCTAATAAAGCATTATAGGACTTGTAACTTGTAGAGTACTTATTTATATAGTTAACTGGCCTGAAAAGTCCCAAGCTTAACAAAGAAAACATAACTCACGAACTAAAAATCAGATTGTCATGAAATTTTGACAGCTATCTATTGAAATTTGGTTGTGACAGAAAATGCGGTGAATTTAAAAAACGCCATCTATGTGTGAAACCTGCGACTTTCCAACCCATTTGTTATTTAGTAGGGTTTCCCATTTTTTTGTTGAGTGGGATCCCGAAAAATAAATACTATGAAATTCAAGTATTTGTTTTTATACTTTGAGAAAAAAAAAAAAATTTAAGCTAGTCTTACTCATATATTTTCTATCCTCACTTTCTTTATTATTAGTTATAATGCGTGGTTAGTTTTTTTTAGAGCCCGAGTCTCTTACTTTTTGTAATTATGTAACCCCATTCAACCCGGAATAAAAAAACCTAAAAGAATAATTCATGAACGAGCTAAATTTTTGAGCAGCTGGTAGTAGTATACACAAATTGACCCGCGAT
Source organism: Lepeophtheirus salmonis (assembly GCF_016086655.4). Taxonomy (NCBI): domain Eukaryota; kingdom Metazoa; phylum Arthropoda; class Copepoda; order Siphonostomatoida; family Caligidae; genus Lepeophtheirus; species Lepeophtheirus salmonis. The sequence continues at coordinate 42,242,207 of NC_052134.2, forward strand.
CTAACAGTCTACTTGCGCATCACTGGAATATATATATATATACCATATATAAAACTATTTTTATAAAAAAAATAGACATCTTAAATGTCACACTCATACTGCTTCAAAAGCATATATTATATTTACAATACAGAACTTTTGTGCAGATATGGAAGAGTTTACAAATAATTTACATAATACATTAATAATGTGTGAGGTGTTTTGGATGATTCCTACACCATGTTTCATTTTTTTAAGCCTCAAGCTTGCGTTATATAATGCGCTTGTATATGTGTTTTACTGTAAGTATTAGGGTTTTTTTTTCTTTAATATCGAACAAATTCGGTCTGATTTCGTTCTAGAATTAATTCGTAATAAAAAGACTTCTTTTTAATTTAGGAAAGTGAATGCTGGTTTTAGAAAAAAGAAAGTTCGGCTCTTTGTTTCTGACTGCAGTCTGAAAATAAAATCACTTAAAATCAAAAATAAATGTATTTCGAACCTAAGGTCATAATTTAAAATACCAGTTATTGAGGCTATTAAATTTTTTTGACTTATTGATATGCCTCATGTATTGATTATATTAATTAATTATCAAGATATGGGAAACTGTCGAACTGTGGTTGACTCTTTTTATTATTATATAATATGCCTCAATATTCAATAGTGAAGATGACAGCAGACTTTGGTTATGCCCAAAGTTACTATATATAATTAATTATATTAGTATTTACTTATAATGAAAGATATTATCACTATTCATTTACTAATATGAACTCTCAATTTAAAGTTCTACTCAGAAAGGAATTATTGGGCCTATATCTCAATTCAAATCTGAGGTCTTAAAGATTTGAATGAATTTTTAAGGAAATCATAATTTTATCATATTGTTTTTTCTACATTTATTCTATTTGACTGTAAAAAGTTATGTTTGATGAAACATTACTTTCTTTTCGGCTACATAAATGACCTTATAATCTTTATAAAAAACAATTACTCTTAATTCCGTGACTTTCCCGCAATACATATGCATTTTTAAAAAAGATTTATAAATATTCCATCATTAGATTGTTAAAATTAAAAAAAATCAAAGATCAGAAACCTTTAAATATTTAAGGTAAAAAAATAAGGTTGATTATTTTTTTAATAAAAAAAAATTGACATTAGTTTTGTTAAACCAAATTTTAGTCAAATCCGTTTCTTCGTAGAATGACCCTTTGGTGTATATTAAACGTTACTCTTTAAGTTACTAAATTTTTATTTTTGGGTAAATATATGGAGAAATATGATATTATTAACAATGTAAATGAACTAAATATCTGTTTTTGGCAATAAGGAATTTACATTAGTTGATCGACATTATGTACGGAGATGAATAAGTCTTTTCAACAATTCCTTAGATGGTATTTGCATCTGGCTAGAAAGCTAAAGAATGGTTAGAGTAGTAAATCTTATACATTTACTCGCATGTGAATGCTTTATTAATTAGCAATTCGAAGAGGATTTTGGAATAAGTAGACTACTGTTTGAATTCCTAAAGGGATTTTTTTTCCCATATAGATATGTGAGCATCCATTTTTTACAATAATGCGCTCAGCCACATACTTAAAATGCATGAATTCATTTAATAGAAATATAATTTAAATTTTTTATTAACTGTGCTTAAATAAATCTATACACTAATTTTGAACGTAATTGGATAAAAAAGGGCGGAGTTATTGACGTTGAAGTGGGATTAGTCAAGTTTAGGAGAAAATATATTTTATTTTGCTAAATTTAGATGCCCATATCTTTTAAATTAATGAGCCGAATGATAAAGTTTGCAGAATTTTCATACATGCTTTGACGTGGAATGACACGAACCGAAAGAAAAAACTGATTTTGAATCGAGTTTCTACATTAATGGATACAAATTTATTATAACTACCTATTTACTTCAAGATTCATATTTGAACATTCTTTGCTTTCCATAATAAACCTATGATTTATTGGATACTTATTTGTATTGTTTCAAATAAAAACTTGGACTACATTTAGTGTTAAATATATTTCACATAATACGTTCTTGTAAATAGTGTGCTAATTATTTGGGGCTTCATTTTTCATAATGGATGTAAGTAGTACATACTTGGGTTTCTCTCCCAGGATACTATATTCCTAGGATTTATCAAAGTTTTACACCTAGTGGAAATTCCTAGGAAATATTTTTTTCCAGAGAAATCCCTCATTTAACTGTTTCATAATACGAGCTTCGTTGAAGTATTTGTGATTAATTAAATTAAGCGTTTAATACTCGTGCATACTGAAGAACTAGCGGTTGTATTAGAAGTGGGCTGAAGGAATAATTTTGTTGTAACAGTATAGGAGATATGTAACTCCTTACGAAATCCTCAGTGTTACTCTCCGTTTTATACGTGCACACTCACATGAAACTATTCAATTCTCCCCACGAGAATGAAAGAATAAAAGAATAATAATAACAGTTTGAGAAAAACAACGACGATATGCTGGGATGACAGATGAGTACTTCAGTCGTAAGAACTCTTACTAATAAAAACAAACAAAATTAATTTTAGTTTACCAGTCTTTATATTTAAATCAAATCTTAAAGCGTACTAAAACCCTCATAAATTATGATATACATAAAAGACCAATAACTAAAACAAACAGAAACAATGCTTTTGTTTTAAATACACAAGCCTGCAATATTTCATTACCACGACCTCATTATTATTTCTTATATTAAAAATATTTATACGTTCCTCCCAGGGAGCACATTCAATACTACATGAATATATAGCAATATTTCAATAATATGAACACATTATTATTAATTAGATCAAAATTTATTTATATTGTACATCATGGAGCCCAATATACAGTGCACCCAGTGAATTGTTGTCATATTTCCAAACAGACAAACTTTGCTTTATTAATATAGATAACTGTTTAAACTTTATACGATTTATCCTTTGAAAATAAGAGCGAGTTTATACCTCTATAATAACGAACACCAACGAAGTACCCAAAAGTTTTGAACAGAACTTTTATTCAACAAATTCATAGTCTCTTTAATGCATATCAGCTAAGACTATAGTGCATCTAACAATTATCCTTTCAAAATTATCCAACTGCCAAATTATTTTAAAATATGTATTATTTTTTAAGTAAACATTTACTATGTATTTTGAAAATTACATAATATTTTTGTAGATTATTACAAGAGAAGGGGAATGGGCGTGTGAAAATTAACTTATCTCCTTAACTTATAAAAGTTATAACTTAGGATGTTACTTGTATTATGAATAACGAAGTTTAAAAGAAAAGAAAAGGAAAAACGGTTGTTGCGTGGGATTTTTCTCCTTTTTTCTTCACTATTTAGTATGTCATACTGGTGTTAACTTTTCCATCTGAAGTAAGCATTCTCGCCTATCTTTGGTGGAAATGGTTTAAAAATGTATGTTTAAATAAATATCATTGAATATTTTAAATGAAGAAAGGTCTTCTCTTTAAAGTAGTAATTCATTTCATTCCCCCCCCCCCTCAAATCATATTAAGGCAGCTGATAATAACAAGAGTCTTAACTCAGTGATAACATTTGTCCTCAAGCGCCCTTTTTTTCTTTACGAAAATTTCATCCTTATAAGTTATAGTAAGCAAATTGTATCCTACGTAATCTCCCACGCTTAAAAACGCATTCATTTTGACTTATTGTAATTATTACCCATATGCGACAATACTCATTTAAAGTTATTACTAGTGATGTGCTAAAAGCTGAATTTTGTTGCTCTAGTATTTTCGAGTTAAAAAAAACACTCGAGGAATTACGAGCTATACTCGTTACTCGCTGTAATACTCATTACTCGCTTGAATAATCGTTACCCTTTTGAATACTCATTACTCTAATGTGTATGAAGCTTGCAATTATTGCTTAAATAATATTATTTAGTGTGATAAAGACAACAATTAGATTGATTTGGGGGCACTCCAGGCCCTCCAGTCCATCCCTTATATACACTCAAGACACTACCTAACACTTTTTACACGCTAACAAATATTTAAGTGAAATAATCATGTTTTATTTAGAATTATTGAAATTGTCAGATTTAAAAATTGTTTTTCCTTTCTCTAATTAGTAATAACAAGATATCGCCCTGAGTTATGTACTACTTTTAAAATATTCTTTAAAATCTCACGTACCCCTAGAGTGCCTCCAAGTACACCCATTCGAGAACCACTGGTCTATATAGTATGCATAAAATAATGGATACGGCAAAATCTTTTTTGATACTTACTAATGAGGTACGTAAAAGATTTACAAGATATCCCATATTTTTTTCCGGTTAGATAAAGTATATATATATATATATAGTCAAAGTCTTAAAAAATGGAACAACAAGCTTCATTCTTTTAAGGAGAAAATGATTCGTGAAATTATTAAAATACATTAAATAAAAAATAATTATAGTTATATGCCATTCAAGTTTTTGCTCTTGCATAATTTATATAGAGTTTAATAGTCAAAATTTCTTGAATTTTTCAAATGTAAAAAAATTATATGCACCCAGTTGGGAACCCAAAACTTGCATTTAATTACGATTTTATCCGCCATATTTTTAATTACAAAGTTTCCTTACGCAATCAAACAACAGCTGAAACAAAAACAAAGAAGTTTTGTTTGTTGGAAAAAGCAAGGAATACTCAATTCTGGGGTGTTCGAAGGGGGTTGGCTGGAGGGGATGTAGCTCTGGCCCAAATTAAGGAATTTTGGATTTATACTGGAAAATTGATACTATGTGAATTTTTTGGCAAGAAATTTAATTTTTGATATTAAAAAAAAAAAAATTAATTATAGTATTTTTATGTTAAAAATATAATATTTGAATTTTTTTTCTAAAAAATTAAATTTTTCATATTTATCAAAAAAAAAAAATCTTTATATATATTCCTGCGGATTCCCCTAAAGAAGGAATGAAAATATTGTATGTTAGGAATGTTTGCTTATATTCAATATATTATGTAAAACTGGACAATATAAAATATTTTAGAGTCTTTTTTAAGGCCTACTTAAATACATAAGTAAGCCAATAAAATTCATCAATCATCGTCTTTAAGAGGGGGATATGCGTATAAATAGCAGAAAAAACAATTTAATCTTATTTATCGTTTATTATCTGGTTCAATATATAAATCTTCTAAAAAATGAGTCGTATCTTAGTATTTTTTGTTTTTTAACTTTTAATGAATACGTTTAGATAAGGAAAAGGACGCACTGCAGTAGATTTAAGGATCAAATTATGAGGGGTAAGAATAGAATAGAATACATGGAATAATTAGTTTTTCTGTTCCATTGAATGAATTATAATGTCACTCTTTAATAATATTGGATTCGAGTTATAACTATGGTGTTTGAATAATTTAATATTGAATTGGGTTCGAGTGTTAGTCAAGTTGAGTTAACGTAAAGGCATCAAGCAAAGAAAAATATAATTTTAATAATACAAAGAATCTAAATTCAACAATTAATTCAGTTTTACAACTTGAATAATGTAGTCAAATAATGAAGGTAATATGATAAAATATACCTACTTTTCAAACAGTTGTATCTATATCTAAGTAATCACAACAAAGCATCAATTAAATTAATTTAGGCTGCTCCCACGTATAGTTTTGAAACATTTCAACTTTATCAATACCAATTGTATTTCTTCATTTCAATATAATTTCCCTAGCAGAAGAATTAACACTCTCCATTAATCTACATACACTCGAGGTCTAGAAAAATTACAAAATCCATAGTGGTCATTCGAAAGGAACGGTATCATTTTCCTCTGGCAGATGAGGTAGGCAGACTTTGTAATGAGCCCGTGAGATAGGGTATAAGAAATTTCAGTAGCTGGACTGAAAAAGTGCATAGCCCTTAGTGATTTAGCTAGCCCTGTTAACTCCAATATTTCGATTGTAGTCCGCATTTTCAAATAATATTTTCTGCGAATTTGAGTTATCTTGAGAAAAAAACTTGATTTTAGTAAAGTCAAGTTTTTATTCGAGTTCGAATAAAACTCGAACAAAACACCATTTTCTATAACAAAGTATCATTTTTTGAAATGGTTTTCGGTTCCCCCTTATGTTAATATTGCTATACAAAATTATCAGGAAATGAAAACCATCATCCATCTATTGTTACTTTCATAATAACTTTTCTTTGTTTTTCTCTATTTCAGGGCATGGTTCACAAGAGGAGGAAAGACTCGTTCGGGATCTCTTTCGAGGATATAATAAACTTATTCGCCCTGTTCAAAATATGACTCAAAAAGTCGAAGTAGCATTTGGCCTGGCTTTCATACAACTCATCAATGTGGTAAGGGGATCTTCATTTTATATGTAGCTCGTCAAACATGAGCCTATTCTTTAACAAAACATTAATTCTAATCCTGCATTTCTATTAATAAATTATTCTATTTAATCCTGACAAATGAATGAATGTAACGAACGTTCACAGTCACAATTTAAAAAAAATGGAGTATGACTTATTTGAAATATAATATCGGAGTTTAATACATGCACTCATGAACACTCAAGAATAAGTTAACATCCCTAAGTATCATAGCGGGGTGGGTGGATGTGTGACTTTATATTAGTGAAAATTACAAATGTCCTACAATCAATATAAAAGTTAAAAGTTGTAAAAGCGATTAAGATTGGTGAATGATCCTTAATTAATTCATTTTTTTTCTATAAACATAAAGTAACGTATATTAAATACAATTAAAGATTTTTTAATCTTAAGAAAAGTGTCCCATCCCCCTTAAAACCGATACTGATCTTAATCCATACCAGGAATATGAATATGTATAACGCCATAATTGACCTTAAACATGTTTATCAAATATGTGACGAGTCAATTTTAAATGAAGCGTGGATAACAGGGGCGTTCGCAGGATTTTATTTGGCAGGGGGAGTCTTGATTTTGGGATTTTTTTTATCAATAATATCCAAAAAATATTTTTTTTTGGAAAAAAATGGAAAATATTAAATTAAATTTCAAATATTAATTTTTTGAAAAAAAAAAATCAAATATTTATCTTTCTAGTAAAAAGCAACTCCTTAATTTTGGAAGGGGCTACAGCCCCTCCAATCCAGCTCCAGTGGACGCCCCTGGGTAAACCAAAGTAAATTGTGAAAAAAAAGAGTTCCATTTTTCTAGCTATTATACTTAATAAGAAATGATCATATGATTTTTTAATGCACCCTTAAATTGGGGAAATATTATTTGTCTATATGGAGCTATTATAGATAAGGCTCCAGCTTTTTTATTATGTTTCCCGTTTAAAAGTTAAGGGCATTGAAGTTGCAGATTTTCCTCAAAGCCAATCTATTTCTATGTTTAACATTGTATGTTATTTTTGATCACACAGAATAAAACAGTTTAAATCCCCGGCTTCAAAATCCAACGAATCAAAAACATTTGTTATTATAATTTAAAGAGCAGAACATGATAAATTATTATATCTTACTGATTGATTATTACGAAAACAATTCCAGCATGATTTTACATTGTCACCTTACATACATATATATACTTGCTAAAAATAAAAAAAATGATTTTTGTCAAAGATTGCTTTATGGTACCACCAGTGTTAGTTTTATGTGTGTGTTTGGGGAGGGGGCACTTGCCTTATGCACCTAGGACATCTTTTTATTATAATTATCGTGACGTAAATAAAAAAAACAAATTTTCTTTTGGAAATATGTTATTTGAAAAAAGTCATACAAAATACACGAAAGCGTTTTATTAAAAAAAAGTATTTAAGCCCATAATTTCGTTAAAAAGATATATAAAAAAATCATTAAAAAGCTTCCATGCAAATCTCAACAATATATGTATCACTTCGACAATACAAAAAAAAACCCTACATTTCCTCTTTGTCTTCACCTATTGTGATTTTATGGAAACAATATTCTTATCTAATTATACAATTCTTTATACACTTAAATGAATGACAGCTTAAACTATTTCTCTTAATTTGAAAGTATGAAATACAAGCATATTTTATACTTTTCACAGAGTATCTGTGATGAATTTCAACAGTTTACAACAATATCTTCCGTAGTTAATATTGATTTCTCCATACTCAATCTTTTATTCAAAAATAGAGGATACCTTATTCTAGACTTTAGGTTTAGTTATTCACAAATATTGACCAAAAACTTGGAATAGTTTTCTAATGGGGTATAGTATAGGCATTGTATTCAATTTTGTGGGATGGTTCTATATACCTTTAGAGTTTTAGCTATGGTTTGTCATCTTCATTTGATTTGAGAGACTTATATTGACCTAGATGAGGTCCCTTTCAAATAAAAAGGGTTAATTTCTCATCTTTTTAAATTACGAAAATCAATTTTGTCTACTTTAAGTGCAATTTGCAGTGCTTTCAAAGGGTTAATAAGATTAATTTGCTTATAAAAATTGAGTCGAAGAATTAAAAAATCATTCTAACTTGCTTTTGGATTGATGGGCTATTGATGGGCTACATTTATATTTTTTTCCCCGAAAGAATATTCAAGGTTATGTGAGAGAAAGGAAAGTAGTGTTATGTATGTGTGTGGATTCTGACGTCATTGGACATCCCATCATATATATAAAACACAATAATGGTGTATGTATTTAAATATGTATGAAGGGTATAATAGCTTAGTTATATATATTAGATAAATCAATTATTATTAATGAAAATTATATATTTTAGGATTGTTTGAGGCCCAAATATGTATTTTATATAAGTACATAAATTTGTAGACTTTTGTATGTTTCCCAATAGACTCCAAAATTGATCAATAGAGTTGAGTTGGTTTTTGTCATAAAACATTGAGCTGAACATAGTTTATTTTTCAACTTTGACACGTTTGTAAAAACGTATTTGACACTATATAAAAAAATGTTGTTCTTATAGCACATGTCCCTAGTCTGAAATTTGAATTTCATAGCTAGAAATATATTAAATTGCTCTATATAATATGGTTTTTTATGCCTTTTTATTCAGGGATTCATGGCAAAACAGAGCAAGCTAGAGGGTTCCATCATTGAATAAAAGCTGTGATGTCTATTCATAGGCTCGCACAGTAAATGTGTCATACTGATTTTTTCGTCTTTAAGAAAAATATTTTGCACAACACAAATTTTATGGTAAACCCCGAGGTTATTTATATGAAGTAGTAGAATAATGGAATTAACAAATCCAAATACGCTCTTGCGCTTGAAGCATAAAAAAGTAGTCTATTGTCAATGATAAAAGAATCAAACATTTTTATTTTAATAAATGTAATAAAAATAATAAAAAGTTGTATATAAATCAATCTAATTTAAAAAATATATTACTTAATATATCACAACATTTCCAAATGAACTATGTAAACAATCCACTGCTTATTACTGCATATGTATGCTTAATTTTTCAGAATGAGAAAAATCAAATCATGAAGTCAAATGTTTGGCTACGCTTTGTGTGGAACGATTATCAATTACAATGGGATGAGGCAGACTATGGAGGAATCAGTGTGCTGCGATTACCTCCAGATAAAGTCTGGAAACCAGATATAGTGTTGTTTAACAAGTAAGTAAATTTATTTTATCTCTCCAATATCTCTGTCTCCTCTTTTTATTTATTTATTTATCGACTCACAATAAGAGGGATGTATTGTCTCATTTCTTTAACGAGAAGAAAAAGTTAAATTTAAGAAAATAAGGTAGCAAGCGCTAATAATAAGCAAAAAAAAAGTTGCCACAAATCAACAGATGAAAAATACATAACTTACATTTTATATATTTATGTTCTATTGGTCCTTATCTAGATTGGTCCTGAGTAAAATTCGGTTTGGACCCGTCCAAAAAAGACCGATTTTATATATAAATTGTTCATAACGTCATATGTGTTTTCAAATTTTGAACACGATACAATGACGTCATACAAAGTTTCAGCCGAGATAGATCAGTTTAAGTTTCATCCCGTCGTCCCTCCTGGAATACGGAACTCCGAATTCGAGCATCTCTAGAGATGGTTGATCAAATTAAAAGTACATTTCTTTGATTAACATTATATCTATTTTGGCTCTAACTCTTGGAAAACACAGAAGTCCATCGATTTTATGAACTAAAAATGATCATAGGCATTAGCAACTGTCAAATTAAAACCATTTCTAAATTTCAAATTGATATATATATATTAGTTTTATTGTTATAACTTCATAATGTAATATATGGAGGGATATATACTGAATGTATAAAGTATTTGTTCTAGAACATATCGTGTACTTTTTAGCTTTTGAAGATTATCAAGATACTTATAATCTATGTAAGATCTTTGTTTAATAGAATGTAAACATCAATGACGTTTGATCTAGGAAAAAAAAATCGGTTCTCATAAGATATGCGATCGTAAAAAAATTTAATTCAAAAAGTGAGACAAAAAAATATCGTTACGTCGTCTGAGGCCGAGTTCTGAGCCAAAAAGTTGGTCTATAAAAAAATCGATTAAGAACAAACAGAAAAATAAATGCGATGCTGGATCGAGTCTCAATAATATTATCTAAATTTGCGGTCCAATCAACTACCACTTTTTAGTTCTTAATAAATTGAAAACTTGATCTCACATAACGCCATTGAGGTCTTTTTTCCGTAGAATTAAAATCAGTCAGTTTTATTTAAGAACCAAGTTATTTTTAAGTTTTGTAAATCATAGCCTTAGCTTAAAAAAGAAACTGGGAAGGGGATAGACCTTATGTTTTATTCTAAACATAAATTTTCTTTTATTCATTTTACAAATGTGTACATATTTTAATTTTTTTTTAGTGTGTGAATAAATAAAGACCTAGTTGGGGGGGGGGGGAATTGGAATAATCGTATACGAAAACACCAAGACTGGAATTTAAAAAAACAGTACATATAGCGAGAGGCTGCAACAATGAGAATTCCTCTCCATTCCCCACACGTTTATAGGTGTCCATTCCTCAGAGATAAGAGTTTTGCAATTTAAAATGGCATATTATAGTGCTTTGATCTTTTCTAGAGATTATACTCAATAGAAACCGCTTTTTCTGTAACTCTCTTTCAATTGAGCAAAACAAACTCACTCAGTATTTAAAGGACCTGTCCATTGCTAAAACCCTTAACCTCAGATTTAAATAGTTTGCCACAGTCTTTACGCGAAGAATTGACATAAATACATTCCGATGATATTTGTATTAGTTGTTGATATTTGGGGATTGACTCTACATATCATGAAGTGTGAATGCTACTAGGATAGTGTATGTACAATGTCAGGGACGTCCACAGGATCATATATATATATATTTTTTTTTTATGTGGAGGGCTTGGTTTTTAGATTTTTTTACCCCTAGATATTTATAGAAAATTATATTTAAAAAAAAAGATTGACAAATTCCATTTTTTTAATCAAATTTCTAAAAAAAAAATTTTAAATATTTATTTTTTCTAAAAAAGAATCAAATATTAAATTGTTTGCTCTGGTGCATAATTTGCCCAAATGTCCTTTTTTTAAAGAAATAATTCTTTCATAAATAATTTTTACCCCAATTTTAGCGATTTTTTTAAAAATCCGGACAAAATAAATTTAGAAAAACGAACACATTCCCTAATTTGAGAGGGGATATATCCCCTCCAGTTCACCCCCTGTGGAGGCCCCTGAATGTACCTATTTATTTCATGCAATGAACTAAATTGTGAACAACACAAAGCTTTTTCTTATTATAATATTTAACTAAAATAACAACATCAATAAAAAGAAAGTGGGGGGAGATGAACTGAAAAAGCAAATATCCTTTTTTTCTTCTTCTCCTTCTTTTCCTCTCTCTTTCTTTCTTTTCTCCCACATGATTGGAATTTGTAATTTTTCAGGATATTTTCTTCTTTTTTTGTGTGTCCGTTCTCTGCTAATGGAGGAAAAAAAAGAATGAAATAATATCTAAAATATATTATATATTTGTTCATATTAAACCGTTTCTTCCTATATACTATATAATATGTGTTGTATAGTCTACATATTATAAACAGCACCATGCAACAACCTACAAAAATGAATTGCATTACAATGTAAAAAAAGAACCCTTTACGGCGAGCACTAATATTTATTTTCATTTTTAAGGGGTGGGTTAAAGAGGCTATGTTGCCTCCTGGTCCAAATATTCAAATTTATATAAAAATTAATCTTCAATTTCTTTTCTAAAAAATATAATTTTCTGTGAATTTTTTTACTAAAAAATTAATATTTGAAATTTTTTGTGAATACCTTTAGATTTTTGAAATTTTTGTATAAACAAATTTAATTTTTGAAAAGGTTTTCCAAAAAATTAAAATTCTGTATACAGCTGTCGATTTTTGAAACTCCTTTAGAAAAATAACTTTGTTTTGTCAATAAATATGGAATTTTGAATTTTTTTCAAAAAAATTTCTTGATTTGATTTTTTTTTGTTAAAAACTATTGGTTTTGCAAGAAAATTTAAAAAATAAGAAATTTGATTTTTTCCCCCAAAACTTCATTATTTAAAATTTAATTTTTGAAATTTTTGTCAAAAATATTTTTTTTTTTTTTGAATAGCTATGGATTTTTACGAGGAGCGCTAATATTTATTTTCCTTTATAAAAGGGTGGGCTAATGTAGGGGATAGGCCCAAATATTGAAATTACAAAATAAATAATTCTTCAATTTTTTTCCAATATTTTGACATTACAAATAAGTTTTTAAAAATTCTTCAATCATTATCCTTAGCAATAAAAATATGCAGATTATTTCAATCATAGGGACGTAGATAATTTTCTGTGCATAACAAAAAAAAAATTATTGATTTTTATTTTGTAAATGACTATGGATTTTTCAAAAAAAAATTAAAAAATTGTATTTTTATTCCAAAATTTTAGTATCTAAAGTTTAATTTTTGTCAAAAAAATATTTTTCTTATGAATAACTATGGATTTTTTTTAAAATCTAAAAACCGAGCCCCCCCCTTTAATATAATCCTACAGACGCCATCCGTTATATTAATATAATATATTTTGACATTACAAATAAGTTTTTAAAAATTCTTCAATCATTATCCTTAGGAATACAAACATGCACGTTATTTCAATATTAGGGATGTAGGTATAGAGTGAAGAAGTTATTGCATGATTTCATAATAGCTGTTTCTGGCGAAATGTATCCTATTTGTTACTATTTTTTTTTTTTTTTTTTTTGCCATTTGTAATTCTGTAAGATTTTCTACTGTATAAATGTACTAGTAGGAGTACCCGGCATTGCTCAAAGTTGACAAACAGACAATTAAAGAAATCCATCTATTTACACTTCTACTCTTTTCACACTCACCACCAGCTTTTTATCTACTCCTCTCTTCCTCAACTGACAAAAGGGAAAGGAAACATTTGAAAAAAAAAAACATCTAGCCTAGATAGCCTTCTGTATTTTTCTTGTTGCCAACTGTTAATTATTATTTAGATAATAGTTATTAATCATTCTATATATTGAACTGATAACCTTATCAATAACTGACTATAAGATGACACAAATTCTAAAACGAAGGCCCTTGATGGGTAAAATTAATATAAAAATCCTAATCTTATTTAATTTATTTTTTTTAAGTTAATAAATAATGTATAACCTATGCAAAGTCAGCTCCTTAAAATTTTTACAGGTGTCAACATGTAAAAATGAAGCAAAACAGCTGAAAGGAATATACTCTACATCTGTTTTTGTCCATAAAAGTGAGCCGTAACTAAATATCAATAATATTATAAACACAACAAGAGATAAAGAAGACAAAGTCAATAGTCAGATGAGAGTGACATTTCCTCAAACAAGTATACATAGAAAGAGAGAGGGAGAAGAGAAATTAGAATCGCTTATTCATTATGGACTTGTGAATTGTACATATTTATTATGAATATATTTTACTCCTGTAGCATTTTATGTTAAAGGTATTCTAACAGCCAACAGTGTGGAATTTGTTCAAAATCCCCTAACTCAAAAGATACTCTATGTACACAAGAATATATGAGAATCAATAACTGATCACCAGGCTGAGTAAACGGTTCTCTGCTCTAATTTTGTTATACTTTTTTCAAATTCATGCTTACTATAGTCAATACATGTGTATTGTGTTGTGTTAAATTCGGTGTTGGCTAATAACGCTTTAGTTAGGGATATATTACTTTTCTTGTAACTAATATCATAACGACATTACCTTGCCAGATAAGTAATATAACGAAATTACTTTGTAATTGAGTAATACAATTGGGGTAACTTATTATTTATTACTTTATTGAATTTGTTATGACTTAAGCTATTAAGAAAATGTTACAATCCGAGAAGATAAGTCAAAGCACCTCATCCTGTAATTGCAATCATCATAGATAACATATATTTTCATAAAAGAAGCACTTTATTGTACTAAAGAGTGAACGATACATACTTTTCTGAAAACAATAAGTTTTTATTCAACAAGGAATGGCGTATAAAAACTATATTTTCTAGTTTTATTCCGAGGATCCAGGACCCAAAATAATTAATTAATTATTGAAAAGACTACAGATAGTATGGTAGGAAGTAGTTTTTCTACATACATTTAACAATATTGAAAGAATTATAATTTTATTTAGGAAACTCTCCGAATGGCCACAAAGTAATATATGTCACTTATAACTCAACTGAGAATTATTACGCAAGATCCAAGGTTAAATCATACTCAAATGTTTGATTGGGTGGGGTTGAGTAGAGCTTGAATTTATAAAAGAATATGCACTTGATCGGATTTGATATGTTGGATCAAATACTACTAACTTATGTATATCAATTTGGGTTTAATAAATAATACCTTTAAGACCCAATTACATATCACTTTCCTTTGACATGTATAATATTTTTTACGTGGCTCATTTCTACAAAGTATTTCTTAAACTAAAGGATAAAGGGGAGAGTTGAAACAAGTTATGTAGATTTATAGTTATTTATTCATATAGAAAACTTCATCCCATCCCTGCTCTTCCCACCCTCTTAATTTGGAAAAAATATTTTAGAATTGTCTTCTTCTCTGCACCATCATAAAATTGAAAGACACCGGGAAAATGTTAAAGTTTAAAAAATAAATAAGAAAAGGAAGGTAGGATTAGGAATAAATGACGAATAAATACTGACTAATAGCCGACACCGATATTTGGTGGAGTATAAATAAATATGAAATGTGTCTATATTGTATATTTGATAGTAAATGAATGCATTGTACGAGGCGTGTTTAATAAGTAAGGTGACTTTGTATTTTTAGAAAAAAATGTTTTTTTACTCATCAATATTTAGAATGTCCCCTTCAAAGTAATCCCTCTAAGATACAGTTCACTTGTGCCAACCCTTTTTCCAATCTTCAAAGTACTTATCATATGCACTTTTCGGTATAGAATGCAGTCTTTATCCCCTCAATCATTGCAAATCTCCATCCTTTCATAGATCTCTTCAGTTTTGAAAAAAGAAAAAGTCACATGGGGCAAATCCGGTGAATATGGTAGCTGAACCATGATTGTGAATTTGTTTTTGGCCAAAAAATCTCACACAAGCAAAGATGAGTGCGCATGGCATTATTTTTATCCTAATCCCATGATTTTTTCCCCCAACTCCGGATGTTTTCGTCGTATTGCTTCTCACAAGCGGTGCATAACTTCAAAATAATACTCTTTATTGACCTTACGACCATATGGTAAGAACTCCTGATGCACTACGTCACTCTTGTTGAAAAACACCTATCAAAACTTTGACATTTCTATTAACCTTGATAAAGACGTAGAGTAACCTTGAGGACTTGTTAGACTAAGAGTAGAATTGGGGTTCGACATCAGGGTCATTCTTGTCAATGCTGTAGTTTATATTCTTCTCCCTCTCCTCCCTTGCCGCGGCTGATTGTACCTGCTCTCCTCCAAAACATTATTGCTAATTTCTACAATAAAATAAATTTAAAAAATTAGTAAAAGATGAAGATCTACAAAATTAACACTGTAGCAAAGAGTGTGTGTAGCTTAGCTTGACACGTTATATATAGAAAGAAAAGACAAGGGAAGTTATGCATCTATATTGATAAAACAATTTTTTCTGTTTGTCGATGCCTCATTTGTACGTGTGCTCTTAAAACCTTTGAACCATGTGACTACTAGATCTAAGAAATAAAAAGGAGGAAAGGAGTATATGTAGCTAAATATCAGCACGTCATATAAAAGAAGAAAAAAGTATAGTACATATGTACGAGGATGGTCTGATAAGTTTCTGACCTCAACGTCAAGATGGATGCACGTAAATCTATCTAGTATATGTTATTCACCAAAGTTTCATCCATTTTGGACGTGTTTTGGCTATTTAACAATCGTTTGAGTGAATTGATGTGAGTATTTTTATGAAAATAGGAAAAATCGAGTACCAAGCTATCATTAAATATTTGTTTTTTGAAAGTTTAACCTTGAAACAGATTCAAACAATAATAGACGTATAAAGGTTTCTTCTGTTCAAATTTGACGAGTCTAAGTCAATCCAACTTTTGAGTAATTAAGTCAAAAACAAAAAGTGTATCAACGAAAATCCCAAGTACTATTTGGACGGTTTACAAAGATGGGAGCATCGCTGGAAAAGTGTGCAAAGTTACACGGAGACTATTTTGAAAAATAAAAATTCATAATAAATGTCTTGTGTATTTGTTAGGTCGGAAACTTTTCAGATGACCCTCGTATACCAATTATTAAAGCAAAGTTTTTTTGAACACGTCTAATAATTCCAAGCAATGCTGGGCTAGTATATTCTACAATAAAACTTATACTATGAAATAGTTAAATGCGGGATTTCCTGGGATCCTGAGAGAGAAAACTTATAAATGTAATATATAGAATGGGTACATATATTTAAGTATGTATTCCTAAAATGGAAAGAGTTGGTTTAAAATAAAGGGAATAGAAAATAAAAGTCTCCTTTCAGATCTAATCAATGGAAAATGATGTTCATAATATCCATGTAGTACTAAAGCACTCTATAAAAATATATGTATGGAAATAAAATGTACTATATATTTACTAGTACTACGTAAATAAATTTACGTAGTACATCATATAGAAAGTATGTTATTAGTGAACATTCAAGTGTGATTTGATGTAGAGCTGGAATTAAAGACTCTTATTATTATTCATGCAAATCACTCTAGAGTGAGCTGTCCCAAGGGATATAGAGCAACTATTTCCCTCCCAAAATCTCCAGGACCCATATTCATATAATCGACCTACAGGGGCTGCCGAGTCGGAATCGGAGTTGGTTTCCATTTTTGGTGGAGTCGGAAAATTTCTACCGACTCGAACTACACCTACATAAATTATTATAATTTATTTAACCAAAACTTATTTATAATCTAAGGCTTATTTGAGTATTCGTATAGTTATTTTCTAAATGATTATAAATAATATGTTTTAAGTACTATTAATTCATGAAACTTATTCAGTTAAATCATTTATAAGTTTACTTCACAAATATCCAACGTGCTTTATAGTCCATACAATCGCAATTCCCAAACATTTCTAAATTCTAAATTATTATGTTGGGTAAATCAAGGCCATGTTAGTTCGTTAATTATACTTGTGAATAGTCAATCTCAACAGAGAAAAGTGTAACATTGCAGTGAGAGGTTGTGTATATTGTCGTTCCTCGGTTACGAGTACATAAATGATTTTCCTAAACTTATGAATGTATAAGCAATAGATTGATCCATTTCATTTCTTGTTCATCTAGTTAAATATCTTATATTCCAAATATTTTCTTTATACATAATACAGTTATTTACTACATATTATAACTAATTACTACCTATGTTTAATGTATATATGTGACTCAAATCACTCAATAGTACTTATATTGGCTTCAAACCAAATTATTAAAAAATAATAATTGAAATGATAACCTGAATCGGAGTTGGACAATTTATGTGCGGACTCCGCAGCCCGACAAGCTACATACCTATATCTGTGACATGTTTTTCACTGAAAAGATTGAAAAGTACAACCAACTTTATGACTTAATAAGTATAAATCTTACAAATATAAGATTATGACTTCATACATATACATATATCAGTATCGCCTATCAAGTGCCTTGAGTATTCGATGGCAATATGTTATCAATAGAGATGTGAACATGGGCGTGTGAGTATACAATTGTACAAGTCATTATATACTAGTACATGGGCGTCTGCAAGATTATTTATATATATATTTTTTATGTTTGTGGCTTGGTTTTTGTACAAAATTTGAAAATGATTATTATTTTCTTTTAAATTGAAAAATTAAATTTTTTGAAAAAAAAATTGAAAAAAAAAATTTCAAATTATAGAAAAAAATTACAAAAATTCATAACTTTTTCAAAAAATAAATTTTTTGGAAAAAAAATAAAAATTTAACATATTGGAAAATAATTCAAAAAACCACACCTGTTTAAAAAAATTACAAACAAATATTTCAAATATTAAATTTCTTTTATTAAATTTCTTCGATATATATTAAAAATCCATAGCTATTCTCAAAAAATCAATTTTTTAAAAAAAAAATTGAAAAATTAAATTAAATTTCAAATATAAAATTATCTAGTAAAATGCATAAGTTCTTTAATTTGGGGAGGGGAGGGTAGCTACTGCCACACCAGCCCCCTTGAAGACATCCTTGTAGGTGCAACTTGTACATACAAGTTGTTGATTATTTATTTCTTCCCATGCTTATTAATGCGTACATTTTAACATGTATACCTAGAGACCTATTTATTTTCTTTTTGTCATATCTGTTGAAAAATAATTTCAAATATAACTTGTCTCTCAGTATTCTATCACAATACAAGGATAAAAGGTCCCAACTTGTGCATAAACTGCATTTATGATCTGGGGGCCCTCCAAGCAACAAGAAAAAAAAATGAAGAATTTTTGCTTTTTAATTAAAAATTAAAAATTTCTAAAGACCAAGCCCCCCAAAAAAAAAAAAAAAAAATATATATATATGTAATTCTGCGGACGCCCCTGTTAATTTTGGCTGCTGCAAAGAATTTCATTCTTATATACAAATTACACAAAAAGACATTATTACAAGACATTTTTAATTAATTATCCTTTTAGTAAATATATGTAATTTTTTAATATACATTTGGTACGTCTAATTAATATCATATCCGAGTAATGAAATTAAACGTTCGTGATTCTACCACCGAAGAATATTATGAAGAAATGATATTGGCTTTATTTAGTTTTAGTCATTCATTCATTATGAGGGTATTCCAAAAAATCTTAAATTTGAGAAACTCCTTTGAAAATTGTGGATAAAATATGGGAATGAGTTCATTTTAAACTTTAAAATACAACTTTAAATTAAAGAAATTGATGTTGTATGAATGGATTAATTGTTATTTATTAATCTTTGAGTTGGAACTTATTGTTACTTGATCGATTTTAACTTCAAAAACACTTTTTAAAATCAATTCAACAAAGATTCACCTAATAAAATTAAATAATGACAATCAATAACTTATTTCTGTTTTAAAGTTAAACAATTTTACAGAAAAATAACATTCTAGGTATGAAAGCCCTAAAATAATGTACAAATACCTTAACTTAAAACATTGATTGAATTAATGCAAACTCCTACGTAGCCTATGGGAAAAGTTCATCACTTTTTGAAAGACAATAATAATGACGAGTTATGTGATTATGTTGACATCAATA